>NW_026521740.1:5863255-6549340 GCF_021234435.1 Artibeus jamaicensis | reverse complement strand
AATATTTATTGATTAACTGTTATGGACCTGGAGGTATAGCCACAGATAAACAAATAAGGCCTCTGCTATCGTAGATGAAAGAGGGTGGTAAGATTGTTCATGGCATGTCTTACCCTAAAAAACACTGATTTGATGACAATCACTGCTGTTATATTCAGATTTACCGTAATTCTATGCTTTGCACAATGCATTCTGTGCCATGGAAATATTCAGGGACAACATCTTTGGTTTAAGAATATAAAATATATATAGAAAAGCCAAGATGACATTTGGCCTCTAAGATATAGCCTGTCAGATAATCTTAAACAGATAATAATCTTAGCAGAATTCATAAATACATTTAATATGTAATACTAAATTAAACATAGTGACAGAAGCACAGATGATGTCTGCGTGATGGATTGCTGACTGAGTATTTCATTGTGAAATAAATTTTTGTGGGTCTTTCTTAGGCCATAGAGAAAGATATCATTAAATGTGAAGCTTGTTTAGCAAAAAGTAAATTCAACAGAGTAGCAGTTATTTTTGGGAGTAACAGGTCATTAGAAGCTTTTAAGATTTCCATAATGAATGACATTCCCTTAGATCCTTTTCAGTCCCAACTTGGCCTTAATCATTTCCTGTCTTTGGTTGCTTTTTAAGTCAGTAGGCTGCAATGTTAATATATCTTGACATCATAACCTAAAATATTAGATTGGCTCAATTGTTATGCAAGTAATGTTGCTTTGCAAATGACTGCTGGGAGGTGGGATGTTACCAAGTGAAGAGGAAAATGCCACATCCTCTCTCTGCTGCCTGTGGCTTAACCGGAAGTAACATCTGCGAAGGAACACGTGACACTTCCACCCAACAATGCGTTTGATGGGCAACAGTATCTACAATAAAATTTCATGCACAAGGGGATGAGGACACAGCAGCTTTTGCCTCTGCCTGTGTGTCCCCTCACCACCTCGCCTCTGACCCACACTTCTCCAGAAAAGGGGGTGGCAGGAACCCGGGAAGCAGCATTTTCCAGTGTTCACCTTGATTAGGGTTCCAGCACCAGGGATGGTTTTCCCCCACAGGGCAAAAGTATTTGAACCCTCTTGTGGTCTCGGGAAGGCTACCAACAAACTGTTCTCTGTGCAACCCTAATTCAAAAGGAATTAAAAAAATTACACTTTGTAATTAGTATTTATGAATCTTGGTCCTCATGAGGTATGATCATTTCCCCCCTTGTTTATCAATTATCTTGGGGCATCAAAAACTGTATTTAAAGAGATCTGAAGCTAATCACAGGAGTCAGACACCTGACTGGTGCTGAGAGAACATGTACATGAAAGGATGTCAGAAGAAGAGATTCTGGGAAATGTCTCCTGCATTGACATACCCAGAGCTTGCCTGTGTCTGCCTTTAAGGATCTTATTGGGATAGAAACCCTGAAAGAAAAAAAAACATATGCATAGGAATGCAAAAATATCTTGGGAATTCCTTGGAACTTTCTCATATTTCCCCCATTCCTTAGCAGGCACTGCCAAGTTACCTTTGGGCTGGTGATAATGCACCTATGATCAGCAACCACTCCCTGTATATTAAGAAGATTCAGGCTGCCTAAGTGCAGAATGAGGCTCAAATTAGTTACAGCCTTAACTTAGTTATAAGCCTACATTTATATACTTATCATGGCATAAGTTTCACAAGCACCCACTGCAGAGTCAGTACTCAATAAGAATGATTTTTTGAAGGAAAAAGAATAAAAAATGGGCCATAGTACGTAGTGCTTTGCACTATGGCCATGGCAGGAAGTACAATGGAAATACCATAAGAATGTCGTCTAATTCTGTGGTTTCTTAATCGGGTGTAGCAATGGTTTACTACCTCCTAGGTCACAAACCAGACTTATAAAAGGTCATGTGAAGAAGTTACTTAAAGTGGCTCTATCTTCAGGTCTGGTCTCAGAGAGTAAATGAAAGAAATGAATAAATGAATGAGTGAATGATGAATATCACGGTGGCATGTAGTGCTCTTAAATACAGCTAGCAAATGTGGAGGATACTGAGGGACGTTTTAGCAACTAGCACATTCCTCGGCTCACATTCTTTTGGCCAGAACTCAGGCACATGGAATCAGAATCCACATGCCCAGGAGGAAGGAAAAATGGGTTCAGGGAACAGCCAGTCAGTCTCTGCTGGAAGGAAGGATCCAAACACCCAGCCACACTGTCTGCTTGGTCCATGGCTGTAGCTCTCCATAGACTCTGCCACCGCCTTCATCCCATATCATCTGTGTAGAATCTTATCCCCTGCAAGTCCTGGGAGCCTGTCTGGCACAGCATGCTTGGCTCCATCTTCCTGGTTCTAGGTCCTCATCCTTTTTTTTAAACTTTTGTTTTTTACTGTTGTTCAGGTACAGTTGTCTCCACTTTCCTCGCGCCACTCCCCCAAGCCTAGCCATCCCCACTTCATTCTAATATCAATTCCAATAGCAGGGCCCCCCTGTCCTGCTCATGTGCCTGAATCTAGGCACTGGAAAAACAACAAAGAAAAAGGGGGGCTCAGAAATTCCTATTGCAGGGTGCTGTTTTTGCATCCAGTATGTGTTCAGAGATGACGAGACCATTAAGATTTCTAGTTGAAACTATTTGTGCAATGGAATAAACTTATTATGAAGACAGAATTCTCAGGAAGCCAAGGGCCTTCAAACTAACTACCACCTTGCTGTGTTGCAAAGCATTCCCACTTATCACCTCTGTGTCCCAGGAACTGATCAGGAGCTTTTGCTGATGATTCTGCTCATTGCCTGCCAGTCCAGGATTAGAATATTCTTAAATTTCCACTCAATCTTGCTTTACCAAGAGGACTAATTTTTTTTAGCAGTTCTTTTTAGAATGTATGACTATACTGAGAATTCACACACCTGTTCCACAGTCTATCAATTGTCTCAGTTCCTTTATTTTCTGTCCTTTATAATTTTACAACAGTATTGCCTGACTTATAAATAAAAGGCCCTGTTTGTAAGTCTTCTTGGGGGTTCTCAAACATCCAGCATCATTGTGCTTGACCGCCCCCTTTTGGTCTGAAATAAATATACTTGTTTCTTCTTTCCTGTTATTCTCTTCCCTGTCCCTCCTTTTCTAGTTGATTGGTCTCAGAATGCTCTTATTTTTCTCCCCTCCTCTACCCATGTGGGACAGACCTTAAGAGCCTCAATTCTTGCTGCTCTCTACTTCCGTCCCATGTTTTCTACCATAGAAATGTCAAGCGTACCAGCCATCACCTTCACATCGCCATCTATTTCTCCATCTCCACTGCTCACTGACCACCTGCATTCCATTGGCCTGGCAGCCCCACCTCGTGATCCCGCCTTTGCTGAGTTCTCCAGGTCAGAGAAGTGTACCACCATCCTCTGCAGTGTCTCTGTTGATCTTTTTATCTACAATAGCAAAGAACTGACTACCTAATGTACTTACTGTATAATTTATTATTACTACATGTCTATAATGGTTTATAAGTGTATATAACTCATCTATTAAATGACTCAACATAGATGAAATTAAATAAATCTGGATGTTTTTTACACCACCACCTTTTGGCAAACTCTTTGGATTATTCTTCTTTGCATCCAGATGGAATCTTGGGTGATGGTTAATTTTAATGCCCATTTGACTGTTCTAAGGTATACTCAGAGAGTTGGTAAACATTACTTCTGGGTATCTTTGTGAGGGTGTTTCTGGCTGAGATTAGCATTTGACTCAGTAGCCTGAGTAAAGAAGATTCACCCTCACCAAGGTGGGCCGACACCAGCAATGTGGGGGTCTGAATGGAACCAAAAGGCAGAGAAAGGGTGAAATCTTTCCTTGTCTTCCTGAGCTGGAGTGTCATCTTTTCTTGTTCTAGGACATTAAACTTGTGGTTCTTGGGCTTTTGAACTCTGGGACTTGACACCAGTGGCCCCCTGGATCTCAGGTCTTTGACCTTGGACTGGGAGTTACACTAGCAGATCCCTGCTTCTCAGGCCCTTGGACTTGAACTGAGTTATACTACCAACTTCCTCATTCATCAGCTAGCAGACAGCAGATCATGGGGCCTCTTGGCCTGTATTACCATGTGAGCCAATTCCTATAGTAAACCTCTTATATCGATATCTATAGCTATAGTCACTACCATATCCACCTTGTTGGTATATTCCTTTGCAGAATCCTAACTAATGCACCAGGTCCCATGCCTTTTCTGGGCACCATTCTGACATTTGTCAAAGTCTCATTTAACCATCTAGACATCTGATGCTTTCCTTCCCAGCTCAGGCTTAGCAGACCACAGTGGGCCGGAGGAGGTACAGGTAGAGTGTTCACTATTTCTCCTCAGCTCTCCCACTCCTGTCCTAGAGCTCCCTGCCGCTTCAGCCTTGGATGGAGGGGAGAGGAGAAAAAGCGGCCCAAGGGCTTCCTCTTTCACACAGCATCAGGGTGGCCATGGTAGCAGTTAAGTTAGATCATGTCAACTCCTCTGCTGTTCAAGGCCTCAAGGGCCTCTCAGCACATTGGAGGCAAATGGCATCATCTTCCATGTCCTACGAGGCCCTCTGTAATCAGGCCCCGCTCAGCCTCTGACCTCATCTTCCACCGCCCTTCACTGCCTTCCCTCGCACCTATGCCCCAGCCTCCTTGATGTTCCTCAAACATGCCAGGAACACTCCTGCTTCGGGGACTTTGCAATGGCTATTCCCTCTTCCTGGAAAGCCTTTCCCATAGATACCCAACTCAAGTGTTTGTCCAACATCACCTCCTCAGAGGAGCCTTTCCTAAACACTTTATTTAAAATTATATCCGCTTGTCATTCTCAACCCAGCACACTCTATTTTTCTTTATAACCCTTTTTGCTTCTAATGTACCATGTAATTTAATGATCTATTTTACTTCTTATTGTTCATTCCTGTGTATTGGAGAAGGCAGAGAAGTTCAAGAACTAAGATATTATATTTGAAAAATATTTGCAATAAAATAATCAAGTTGGAATAAATATGCCATATATAATACACATACATATACTTAATATATAAGTATAAAATAAGTAAGTTGGACCATTTGTATTTGCCCTAAAATGATTTTATGGCCACAATCTACCTGTTCACACTTCTTCCCCTTTAGTCACTGCACACATTTTCCTCTGCAGGGCGCCAGCACTCCCACAGCATATTATAGGCAATTCTCCTCCCCAGTCCTCTCTCCTTCCGTAACTCTCTCCTAAAACATCTTTCCTTTTTCTAAGTATCCACATAGTGCTTCATTATTCATAGGTCTCTCAAGACACCCCTTTTCTATGAAACAAGGAACATGAACACATACTCATGAAGCACATACTACATACCAACAAAAAATGACTTAATTTGTTTTCCTTAATTCTCTTGACAATCCTATGAGGTAAGTATTACTATTCCCGTTAAGTGCTCACTGCACTCAAGTAGCTTGCCCAGGGCTCTAAGAGTATCAGTGCTAAGAACCAAATGCATTCTGCAAACTTCAAATGTCACTCGTGTTCTGTACAGCCGGGATGCTCCCAGAGGTACTCCAACCCATATTCTGCATCGATTCTTTCTCTTCACCACATGGGGTGTCTTCTGTGGTCCTGAGCTTGCCCTCTCATTGTTGTCTAGCTGTGTGCGTGTGTACATCTTGCAGGGCTTGTGACTGTGCTCACTCACATCTGTACGGAACTAGCGCAGTGCTTCAACACTGGTGAATGGGTGGAGCCCACGAGGGAGGCAGACAGAGGAGGGGTGGTTAGTGAGCTGTAGGGACAGCTTGCAGCACTGAACTTAAAAAAAATAGAGAGGTTTACAATGGAGCTAATAACCCACAAGTCCAGACAATGCAGAAACGACCAATAAGAGATCAGAACCATCTACTAGATTTCCCAATTAGGAGCAATATCATGTGATTTTGGTGAAAAATATGTTAGCAGGTTGCTAAAGATGAAAACCACACTTTGGTGGCTTTGCGAGTTAATAGGAGGGGAGAAAAGTGTAAGCTAGTAGACGGGGTAGGGCAAAAGTAGGTTTACAGTTGTGAGTCTGAGGATTTACTCATTATTATTATCCATTAATTATTGCATTACTTATTTTTATTATAATTGTAAACCTACTTTTGTTCCATGCTGTATAAACTACTCTTTCTAGAAATTTGTCTTTGTGAGGTGGCAGACAGAAATTGCATAGTGTCCAAAGAGAAAAAAATTTAAGGATGGGAACATAAGAAGAAAGAGAAAAAAGAGAGAAAAAAAAGTAGAAAAGGAAGGAAGGACAGGAGGAATGAAAAGGGATGAATAGCATGCAGTGATATTTATGGTAATAGAATTTGCTGCTTATGTTTCTAAAATTCCACAGATGTTTTCCTTAGGGCTATGATGATACAGAGTCGTATTGGATACGTGACCTTCCAGTGGTTAACATGCTCCCCAATCCTAAACTCTCCATATAAAAAGACTTGCATTACCTAAATTTCCCTAAAAACACTGTATGCATTAGGGGTTTCTTTTGGATGTCTGCGTTTTGCTTTTGCCTTTGATATACATTGAAAAGCAGTTGGCTCTGGCAGTCAGTGCTTTCTGAGAACTCAGGATACAGGTCACCACTGCACAGACCATCTCTGACAGCAAGTTCAATATCCTGGGCTGCTCAGAGCAGAGCCCAACCCTGCTGGAGGAACATGGAGTGGTGAGGTGTAGAGGCAGACCAACCATGATGTGACGTAATTTACCAGCTGCCTTGTTTTTTAAAGTAAAACAGGTAAGGAACCAGGAGTAAGCCTGTGATCTATCACCTGGCATCCACACGGTGTTTTATGGGCCCTTGAGGGATGGAAGCCAAATTCTGATATCATTACCTCTTTAACATGGCAAAGGTTAAAGTGCTACCCCTAATGTAACTGAAGTTTTATATGGCAAAGATGTTGAGGGTATGTTACTTAACGATCACTCTTTGATTTCAGGATCCAAGCAGTTTGCTTAGGGCCCTGCCTTGGTCTCCAGCAGTACAAGCTGCCGCAGTAAAACATGGGCAGTGACAGATGGTTATTAGCACAAGGAAACCTCCTAAAGGGCTTGAGCAAGCTCAGCAGGTCCACAAATTGAACCAGAATCAGTGAATTCCTAAAGTTTAGGTTTCCAGCACCAGAGGGCAAGGGGGTTCATGGGAGACGGTCAGGGAACAAAGGTCAAAAAGCTGCAGGCAGCACAGTCCCCTTTATTAAACAGCCTCTAATTAGGACTGGGCCGGTGGGGGCGCACACAGGTGGAGCTCAGCCAGAAGTTCACAGTGGAACCTGGTGGGTGGCAACAACAACAACAGGCTCCACCCCGGAACCCTTGAGACTCGGGGAAGGGTAGTGGTGGGGGGCATCTATTTTGGGCAGCTCAATCCAGTTGTTTTTAAGGAATCACAACTTTTTCTCAGTCTCCCACCTTCTTGGATGTTTTTTATGTAAATAATGTTGACAGCTTTTAATGAAAAAAAATTAACTGTAATTAAGAACTAAAAAAGGGCATGATGGGGTCCCTGCAGTTCTCCTCAAGTTGTTATGTTAAAGCAAGAGAAAACGGAACAGGAACATAACACTCTTATTCAAAAATGCTTCTTGATGCATTCTGTTTAACATGCATGTATTTATCTAGTATGCATTTGTATAAACACACACACACATACACACAGTATTTCCCCTACTTGTGACTGAAGGAGAATGTCTCAGATAGAAAACTACAAGAGAAATGAAAGCGAATATAGTAAATCATTCTTGAACTGAAATGCTTAGACAGGAATCAAATGAGTGCCTAGAAAAGCAAGTCTTTGCCCACTAACTTAGTTTCTCACCATAAGAAGGCAGGTAGTGAATGAATGATACAGGGAGATCTGATGAATGGGGGGCGGGAGGGACCCCGGAGGTGGTGTGTGAGAGCCTAGGCCCCAGAGTGAGGGAGGGGCCAGAGCAAACACCAAAGGCAGCTGGGGTGAAGCCGCAGCAGGACACAGGATGGACTCCCATACCCCTGGGTAAAGGGTAAACAAACCAGTGCGTCAGCTCACGTTGGCTCTGCAACTGAGAGATGTGGTGCATGAGGCGCGCAGCACAAGGAAGCTTGCGTGGAGTTTGTGCAGGCTGGAGAGGTCACAGCAGCATGTGTACTGTGGAGGTTAACGTGGTGGCAGGCAGAGGCCCCTCCGTGCAGTAGGTGCCAGGTCTGTATAATGTTTAGACAGTGGGAAGAACCCCTCCTACGTGCTTCTGGAGCACATGGAATTTGGGGCTGGGAAATTTAAATGGAGGGTAGAGAGAGACTCGCCCCTTCTCCTTCCCCTTGCTTGCCTTGTTGGGCCCGAGGTTCCCAGACCAGCGGGCCCTGGAGACCGCATGGTCTGGCAGCATCCCAGGCCCCGCCCAGGGTGGGAAGTGGCGGCGGCGGTGTGGTTGCACAAGCTGTGCACAGATTCCAGAAATATGCGGAAATATGACTGAGGCTGGGAACAAGCTAAGCTCCTGGGTGATCACGCTACATTTCCCAAGGGATGATACTTTAAATGGGAGAAGGGATTCCAGGTGCAGCTCTGAACTCATCTGGAGCAGGGTGATGGGGCTATTTTTTTCTGGGTGTTTTAGAGGGAATGGGCTCTTAGGTGGAAACCTGCCATCCCTTTAAAACTGTGTAGCTACTGAACAAACGACCCCTTTCCTGTTACCAAACCTCTGCCTCTAGAGTTGGCCCATTACTGTTTGGCAACAGTAGCATCTTTTAATACTAGGATGGGTGTCCGGTGATTAATTAGCAAAGGCCTTGGGGGAATCTGTAGAGTAATGTTTAATGAAAATAAATTATATGTGCAAAAAATAAAGGTGAAGGTGCCTGACACCTTGAATACCAGCAGTGGGCAGCTGCTAGAGAAGCCACAGATGTTCTTCAGAGGCAGGCACCCCCAGGAACAGTAAAGAAGGCACACAGGAAGCTTACTATTATTGCTTTGTTTATATCGAAGGCCATGGGAAGGAGGCTGAGTTGACTCACACACCAAACATTGTAGCACAAAGCTGTGTCTTCAGATGTTATACATAGATAATATAAATACCAATGGACTAGGGAAAAAAACCCATAAAGAAAACACATAAGAAAAACTGTTGTTGAATAATTAAGGCCAAATAGTAAACAGAATAAATAAATACAATGTCAATTGCTTTCAATAAAATTATTATTTTTGAAAACATATGAAATTGAATATACATGGGCTCCATACTATACAAGGGAATGTTACTTTCTTTTAAATGTAATTAGTAAGAGGTGAAGTTTTAAGAGGAAATCCCACAACTTAAAATGTTTTCTTAATGGCCTGATTTCCAGTTAACGAAGCTCCCCACCAGCCCAGTCATCCCCAAGATGGCCTGGGAAAAGAGGTGTCTGCTCAAGGGTCTCAGACGAGCTGGCATTGCAGAGATCTAGACCATCCCAGTCCCGTGTCCGGGTGTAAGGTGGCAGGTGATGGATAAACTGCTCTGATCTCTGTGGATTTGGAAGCTGCACCTGGCTCAAGCCTCACAGTTCTACGCCTTCCTGAGGTGCCTGAGGAGGAGGAGGAGAGGTACCCGGGGGCCCAGCAGCCAGTGACGACCAGTTACACAGCACAGTTTCTGACAGACTGAATGCACCTGCTCACTGGTGGAAGTTACGAGGGCATTTCAGCGCATGTCAGAGAAATACTGCTGGTCAGAATGAAAAAGGAACTATCTGGAGAATTGTCTATAGGTGTAAAAATATTATGACACTGCTGTTCTTTGCTATATTTTTCTCTAAAAATAAACCCAGAAGAACAATACAGTAAATATACTTGGGTCAGAATTTGAACACTATGCATATAGCAGACTCCCAATACAGGCTTTTTGAACTAAAAAGAAATCTTTTCTTTCAAAAAACAAAGTTTAGGTCTTTGAAGTCTATGGGAAACTGACTTTAACACAAAGGGATACATAGAGGAAGGTAGAGTTGTACTGAATTCCAGCTGTAAAGCTAAATGACTAAAATGTCACACCGGAAGGTGCTTAAAAAACCCATTTGAAGGATTTGAACAACCGGGGACAAATAAACAGAATGGTGGTCGTCCCTGACTTACAGACCTTTCCTAATGAAAGTTCCCTCAGTTGGTCTCAGGTCTAAACAGTGGTCACTGCAGAATCTCAGGGTGGTGAGAGGACCTGGAGATGGTGGTGACCGGCCTTCCACTAAAAAGATTTGCTCGATGATTTGTCCATGAGCTTGTCTTAGCTCACACGGCAGACAGGCCAGTGATCAAACAGGATGGCTCTGGGGCCAAGAAGAACCACCAGGAAAACCACCGCTATTGCAAACCTTGGCCATGGGTACATCATCATTCTTCTGTTTTACCCTCCTTTTTGGGCCTGGTCAGGAATTACAATAAAAAAGTCACTTTTCTCTTCTGCTTAACCAAATTATATATTTTATCGCCCAGTGGCTTAGGCGATAAATGTTACAGAGAGGACTGATTTAAGATCTGAATTTATTTAAATTAGTTTTTGTAATACTGCAGCAGATGTGAGCTTGCTTATGTGCAACCAGTACTGGCTGAGAATCTCAATGAAGTCCCAACATTTTATGTTGCTAAAGAAGTCAATTCTAAATAACAGGAAGAGAAAGGGGTTGTCGAAGGAAGGAGGAAAGATGGAAGCTGGCTGATTGGGTGCTGGACGTGTTCTCTGCACACACACAGCTGGTTATGGTGGGGTGGGGGCCCGGCATTACTAAGTGACAGCTGTTGTTAACTCCTACGGAAGAGTAGATAACCTTTCCTGGGATCCATACCCAGATCCTGGGCGGCAGAGTAATGAGTCCCCCTGGAATGAAAGCTTCGGCCCTCTTTGTTGTAACCATCGATCTGCTGCAGCGTCCTGATGTGATTTAGATGAGGGAGGAAGAGATAATGGCATTGATTATTCTATTTAGGAAGCAGACGAAGACAGAACTCAGGTACACTACATGAACAGAAAAAACCCACTCAATCATTTTGTCTTTTCTTTGCACTCCAAGGCTGCACAGGTAGTCATAGTGACAGGTGAAGACATCTTGATAAACATGTAGCTTTGTATTTTAGGGACACTCTGGGGCAACAAAACCATAACATTGCTTTTGCTGCTCCGGTTTTTTAATGATCATGTGTCATAGTCCTGACACAGCCTGGTGGCATGCCAGTTGTGGGTGAGCTCGAGGGACCAAAAGGGTGCTCACCCAGGGAGAACAGTCTCCCCCATTTAACGTTATACTCTTCAACTCTATTAGGTAAAAATGTCTTTGATTCAGAACTGTACTCTGTAATGTCATGAATGAAATTTAGTCTACCAAAACCAGGCATCTGGTTCAAAGGTTCTAAAATGGGGGTGGAACGTGGAGAACTTTACCCCCTCGGGGCATTTGGCAATGGCTGGACACATATTGGGCTCTGAGCAGTGGTGCTACAGGTATCTAGTGGGTAGAGACCAGGGGTGGTGCCAAACATCCTGTAAGGCCCAGGACAGCTGCCACCACAAAGAATTTTTCCAGCCCCAATTTTCAATAGTGCCAAGTTTTAAAGACCATGGTCTAGTTTATTTCATAATATAAGTATCTAGAATTTGTTTTAAATTGTTCACCATAAAGCTGTTTAAATGCCTAATAGATTTCTTTGGGACAAGAATCCAAAAGAAAAACAACAACAAAAAAAGCATGATGGCTGTGTTTTTTTCTTTGCAGGGGTCTTATCTGACTCTTGCCCACTTGAAAGCTATTTAAACTATACTAAACCACTGCTGAGTGTACCCACTAGCCTGGGCAATTGTATTTTAGGGAGAAAATTAAGAGGTCGAGTAATGGCCTTGACTTTTACTGAGTTAATTAATATTCTAGTCTTGAATAACACTACATAATGGAAGGCAGTGGATTTAGAACGTCTTTCTTGTGACAAGCATAGAATAGACGGGAGAATAGAGGAAATGTGTTATGTTCTGGAACTCAGAGCCAGAAAGAACCAAAATTTCTGTTCTAATAAGCCACTGTATAGTATGGAAGCTATGACTTGGAATATTCAGGTAGAGAGACCTGGCTGTGGTGCATATAAGTTGTGATGCTTCTGAAGCAAGTGCTTAAGCTCTCTAAATGTGGATTTCCTCACCTGTAAAGTACAAGAATGATATCCTCATTATAGAGTTATGAAGACATGGTAGCACACTACAATCATTTTTGAATATCATGAGCTATTTTGCAGATGAGAAAGCCATAGTTTGTTTGGCAGGGCAGATTAAAGGTCAAGTGCCCAAAGTCAAACAGCAAGAGTAGGGAAAACCAAAGCTACAATGAAATCTCATCCAAGGTCAGGGCTCTGTTTAGAATGCGGGTCACACCTCTTCCTCCTTGGATTCTCATTAACACTCCTACTGCATTAACACTGAATGCAATCAGCATCCATCATGCACCAGGTACTATTCTAGTCACTGGGGATACAAACGCAGGTAAGACAGAATCACTCCTAGCATTGTGGTGTGGATGAAGTGTGAAGGGAATGTGGACCAGGGTTACATATCCAACCTTGGGGTTGGGCTAGTTTATGGTTTAGATGGTCTTTGAACTGGGCTCTGAATGGTGAGGAAAGGGCATAGGGTGGAGCACAGAAGCACCAAAACTCCCAGAAACAGCAAAAGTAGTGTTCAGGAAGGTGGAAGAATTACAGGTTTCAATAGGATGCTATAATTTTTGTCTTTGTGAATGGAAATACTTTATGTTGATACCAGACTCCACAGTTTACAAAGCATTCCCACATACTCTAACAATACCACTACCAGATCATAGTGAAACATTTATTGAGTGTTCACTATGTACCAGGAGCTGTAGTAAGCATTTTATTATTATTATATTTTTACTTTTAAAAATAAGCTTTTTATTTTGCATTTTAAATGAACCAGCTCATAGATTTTTAACAATAACAACAACAAAACAATCTATGAGAAAGATATGAAATTATTAGGAAATTAGTATTTACTAATTATGGAGCAACTTAAGGGGCATTTAAATGATTTGCCTAAAATTAGTTACTACTTAATGGCAAGTTTTGGTTAAACAGGGATCTTCTGATTCCATGTCCAGTGCTATTTTATTTAATAGTTATGTATACTACGTTTGACACCTTCCCCTTTCCTCCTTACATCCCCATCGTTCTCTAGATTGTACATTCCCTGAGGGTAAGGACTCTCTCATTTGTGTCCCTTGCAGCTTGGGTGGGGGAAGGAAATGAAGTTCGAGATTTAAGTGCCTAGGGCAGAATCAAAATATAAGAAATGTTGGTGGAATTTAATATAGTTTTAGTACTGGAACTCATTTCAAGGGAGTGTTCTCCTTTGGAAGGTACTGACAATAATAGAATGATCCCAGATATGGAAAAAACAGCCCAATTAAAAAAAAGTTGTGATGATTATAGTCTTTATGTATGGGAGAATTAAGACAGAGTACTCTGAATATTCCCTTATCTTCCCAATTTAGTGGCCCCCAGACATGTCTGATAACTCACAGACCAGGAGTCAACCGCAGGGTGTTCTGTCTTATTATGACTGGTTCTTCTAGACTAGGCTTCAAATAAATTTTAATGCTTGAAAATTATAAACATTTAAAGCACACATATTGATTGTGATATTATGACTGGGATTGCATAACAAGGACTTGAAGCAGAATTCAAGTGGAAAAGGTCGGCATGTTTTCTTCGATAGGGGTCAAGCTCATTGTGGTTGGTTTGAGTAAGGTCAAGAGAAGACAATTGTGTCAAGAAAACTTCTCTACTGCCTGCCTTCCAAACCACCTGTGTGAGAAGGTGTCCTCCAATTTATACAATTAAATAAAAAAAATAAATTTACTCCGTTCCATCTATTTCATTGTGCTAATTCTGATATTTGAACATAAGTCATTTAACCTATAGCTTGGTACTATAGGCTGAGATTCAGGAAAAATACAAATTTTTGACTCCATTAATAAATTGCTCAGAGATTACAGATAAACACTAACTTCTTAGATCGATTTGGTAGTCTGAATTTAAGGCTTTTTATAGCTTTTCTCTCTTTTTTTTAGATACACCCAATGTAGAAGATGCAATTTTCCAAGACAGCTGCAAGCAGAGTTCCCACCCCACACACTTTCCTGACAAGGCAACATGGCTACTCTCACCAAGATGGGGGATCTGTGTTCTCAGCCTCCAATTCTGGGTGGGCGTGAACTACAGGGAGAGGGGTGCTATGCACCTTCTGAGATGAGGCTGTTAAAAGTAACGCAGCTTCTCCCTGGGCTCTCTTGGGACACGTGCTCTCGGAACACAGCTGCTACCTTGTGAGGAAGCCCAAACCCCATGGGGGTGTTCCCGCCAACAGACTCAGCTGAGGTTCCAGCAGGCAGCCAGCACCAATCATTAGATTTCCAAGTAAGAAGATTCCCAGGAAAAGACTGAAATGACCACTGGCTGCTTCTGTGGCCTATGGTAAAAATGTGAAAGGATATAAATAAGCTAAATGAAGAACTATTCAATTGAAGGAAGCAGTGTTTTCTAGGTTTAAAATGACAATCTTTGTAATTTACCCCTCTAGATGAGAAATAATTCCAAAATTAATATATGACATCCAGTAGATCAAAACCAGGGTAGAAAGTGGTAACGAGTTTCAGGAAAAAGTGGTATAAAGGTGAAACCAATGGTGTGACTGTAAAATGTTCCCTTAAGAAATCGAAGGCAGACAGACCAAATGTCCCTGAGCGTGTGAAGGGTGCTGTCCCCCAGGACAGCCGCCCAGATGGAGAAGGGCTTATCTCCAAGAGATCTGTCGGTAGGACAGCCTTTTCTGTTCAGTGGGTTGTCAATGAATACTCCAAAAAAACCCAGAGTTTTAAAGAAAACTTTCCTAGCATCAAAAGGGAAAGAGAAGCTTTTGGATACCCCATCTTTTATGGATAGGAAGCAGAATAAGAAGGATATCCAGCTACAAACTCACCATTATTTTTAAAAAGAATGTATGACTTAGAGAGAACTAAGCATGCAGAGAGAGGAAGAGCCAAGAAACATAGCATAGAAAAACAGGGTAGTAGGACTGAGCCTTCAGCCAGCAACCGGCAAAGAAGTACTCAGTGAGATTTCAGAATGGCTATAAAACAGTGCCCGCTCTGCACAGTTTTCAGCCATTTTGCATGAGAGTCAGCGTAGTGGTAACCTTGACCCTGTTTTATCACAGTACATTGGGTGTATGGAGATGAGGGGGGCCAGACAGCTTTAGAGAGAAATGGTACTTAAGGTGCTACATGCAAGGAACCATCCCCTCAGGGTCTCATCTGCATGCAGACATGACTTAGAAGGTGATTCCTAGACCTGGTGCCATGGCGGGTTGAGTCTTGGGGTCTTGAGGGGAGGGGATGAATATGTTTTGCATGTGAAAATGATGTGAATTATCTTGGCCAAAGAGAGAACTGTAGAAGATAATATTTTCCAAGATGGCCACAATGAGGTCTTCCATCCTACAGAGTCTTCTTACAATTTAATACCTACATGCCTTCCGCTGAGAAGTGGGTTTTATGTTCCCTTTAGATTTGGGCAGGCATGCGACTAGAGAGGAAGTGGTGTCACTTCTAGGCAAGGTCATAGAAGAAGAAAGAGCTTCAGCCCGGGGTCTGTGGGGATGCTTGCTCTGGGAACCCAGCTGCTATGCCGTGAGGAACCAGAGGCCGTCTGTGCATGTTTGGTAGAAAGTTCCAGGCAAGAGGCCAGCAGACAGCCAGTATCAATTGCTAGACGTGTGAGTGAGAAGTCCTTTGAGGTGAGTACGGTCCTAGCCACTGTCTGAATGCAACAGCGTGACAGACCCCAGGTGAGAGCGAGAACCCGTGGTAGAACCCAATCAACCCCAGGACCATAAGAGACAATATTGTTTTAGCCATTGGTTTTGGGGTTAAGTGTTACACAGCAATAAATAACTAAAGGCACTAGTTCACTCACAATTTGTACCATGTTCACTCTTAGAGATTTAACATCTTATAAGGTTTTTTTATATGCAATATACATATATTATATATGAGAAGAGGTCAATGAGGCATAGCACCTTAAAAATATTGCTAATCCTTTAGGATACTCCTCAAACAAAATTCAGAGAGAGAGAGAGAGAGAGAGAATGAATCTGAAAATACGCTTCAGACAATGCCAAATCTTGCATGATAATTTCTCAAATTTAATTTAGAACTTTGCATTTCTGCTGACATTCTTGTTTCTTGATTTCTTTCCCTGAAGTTGGTTTTTAATGATAATCGTTCCGCTTCTGGGCATTTAAACTGTAAATTCTGAGATTAGCAGTTGGAAGTGAGTTGGAGGAATCGCATCATATTCAGAGAGCTGAAGAACCAAGCAAATCACACTGTGAACTGTCACCCTCCCTGCTGATAAATATCTTTAATCCCATTTAAATATATTCCACTTCCAAGGCCATTCATAATAGATTTTCCCTCCATCATCTATTCTATTCACGCAGGTTGCCAACGCTTCCCAAATTATTCTCCCTCCTTTCAATAAATTATCAGAATATAATTAGTAATAGATCAAAAGTGTACTCAGGTCCCCACCTTCTCTCAAGAGAAGCAGATTTAAGAAAAATGACTCTAACTTATATAGTAGGCAGACAAGGGCGAAGTCTCATATATGATCAATACACATTCTGTGAATTGGATCCAGAGGAAGCACTCTCCCTCTGGAAATCGCGTTCCGTCATGGAAGAGGCCAAGCAACTGGGAGAATCCCAATAAAGATGTTGTGATGTTGGTGTGAAGCTGAGGCCAGTCGATGGGACTTTGCCTGATGATTGCTTATAGCATGTAGCACAGCCATAATCTCACTCCTGGAAAGAATGTTCAAGATTCTACAATAATTAACTCTGCAAACTACATCCTCAGATGTTTCCATGGGTTCCTTGTCTAACTGTTAAAAATAGCAGTCAAATTAAAGAAAATACACCCACACCAGATGTAAACGCTAGTCGAATCTAAGTAAGGCATGTGTCAGGCTGCTAGGCCTCGGGCTTACAGATGAAATTCAGTTTCTGCTCTCAAGAGGTTGCCCATATGCAGGTAAAGTAATATTAGTTTTCTAGGGCTGCTATAATAAAGTACCTCTAGTTTGTGGCTTAAACAACATAAATTTGCAGTCTCACCATTCTGAAAAATAGAAGTCTGAGATCGAGGTATGACAAAGATTCTCTGCTTGGCCAAATTTTAGTTAGACTCCTAACCTTTTCCTAGGCCCATTTGTGTACTTCCTTGTAAAATCTCATTTTAGCAAGAACCTTGGTAAATCAGTTTGGCCAGAACCCTCTACCCTCTGTATCTGATCAGGTTCCTCGCCTTCCACCCCCGCCCCACCAGGCGATGCCTTGTCACCCTGGACTGTCTACAGCACAGGTGGCAAACACAAGAATTCAGCCCTCCCCCTGGTTTTATCTGGCCCAGCACTGTTTCAACCCAGTGGCTTGCCCCTAGTTAAGGACTAGTTACATGTATACAGTCCTGAAATTACATCTGGCCCTTTGAAGGCAACCATGAGGCTGATGTGGCCCCCCAGTGAAAATGAGTTTGACGCCCCTGGTCTACAAAGAGAATCCTGTTAGGTAGGTTTAGCCGGAGGCTCCCCTTTCCCCAGATGTTCTCTTTTAATTTTTCATCTGCTGCCCTCCCTGCCTCTCCCTGCTCCTTAGCGGTACATTTTCACTTACCCGTGCTGTGTTTGTAATTGAGACCAATCTCTCTCACTGTAAAATCCTATTGCAGTGAACCCTGGACCTACTGTGAAGGTCCTGAGTGAAGTCTGCCTGAATGACTGTCATTGCAAATATATATATGTATGTATATTTTAATAGGTGTTGGCAGAATTCATTCCATCTGAGAGCTGTGAGGGAAGGATTTGTTCCAGGCCTCTTGGATTACAGAGGGCTCTTTCTACTCACGTGGAGTTCTGTATGTGTTTGTGAGTCACTGTGTCCAAATGTTGTCCCCTATATATAAGAACAGTAGTCATATCAGATTAGGGTCCATCCAATGATCTCACTTTAGCTTGACCACTTCTGTAAAGATCCTGTCTCCATAAAAGGTCATATTCTAGGGCCCCAAAAGTTAGGACTTCAATATTTGAATTTGGGGGGAAGGCGAACACAATGCAACCCATGATAAGTATCATGCAGAGAAAAAAAGTACAGTGCAAAGAACCCGAGGACAGGAGACTGTAGAGTTTTTTTGGAAGCCAGGGCACACACAACTAGACAACAATTTAGCTGGGCATAGTACAGATCCAGAGACTTCTAGGCTGACACTAGCTTCATTATCACAAGGCAAAAGGGATCCCTAGAATTCTGCACACTCCTTGCAAGACCATCCACTGTTATGTCCCGTGATACTCATGGTGCTCTCACCACTTTCTGCCTTGGGGTTTCAGGACTGATGTCACTCTGGCTATCATTCCTGATCCTCTTAGCGACTACGAGAAGCCCAGGTTCCACGGTATCTTTCTGTGCACTAATGCCCATCAGGCTGTGGGAAACCTCCTTTGCACCCTCTGGAAATCAGTCAGTCACCAGCAAAATCCCAGTCCCCTTGACCTCTTCTCCAAAAGTTCTCTTCACTTTTGGCCCCAAGCAAATTGTTTCCCTGCAGCTCTAGCAACTGGTAGCCATTCCCAGTTAAAGTATTTGACTATTCATAGTCAAACTATTTAGATCTTGTCTGTCCTTTTCATTTAAAGAAAAGTTAAATGAAAATATATACTATCTAGGAATGTAATGTTCAGCTTATGTCCCTAGATAGTATATATGGCTTTTTCTGCATATTAAACTTGTCATATAATTTTAAAAACCATTAATGTGATTAATTGTATTAACAGGTGTTCTAGTGTTAAACAAATATTATTTGCTTAGGAAAAAGCATTCTTATCATGAAGCATTATCTTTTTTATGCATCGATGGATTAAGATTGTTAATATTTGTCTAGGATTTTTGCTTCTATATGAATAAGAGAGATTAGTCAATAATTATTTCCTTCAAAGAACCATACTTGTCGGGATTTTGGTAACAAGGTTATCACAGCTTCATAAAAATGGTTTAGGAGTACACCTCTTTTAATGCATTCACATATGGTTTGTGTATGATTGAAACTATTTCTGGAATGTTTGGTAGACTTTTCTCATAAAACAATTTGGGCTAGAATTTACTTTCTTGGAAACGTTTAATCTCTGTCTTTGATGGTTTGCAGCTTTACTATGACCTTTCTAAGTGTGGATTTCTTTGTATTTATTTATTTACTCTGTTTCGGATTTGCAGGGCTTCCTAATTCTGAGGATTAGTATTTTCTCCATTCTTTATATTCTCTCCTCGTTGGATGCTAATTATACTTATGTTAGTCCTTATTACACCATCCTTCCTGTTTCTCGACTTTCCTTTTATAGTTTCCATCTTCTTGCCTCACTGTGCTCTTGATACTCTTCTTTTAATCTACTTTTCAGGTCTCTAGTTCCCCTTTCAGCTGTGTCTAATCCACTGTTGATTTTATTTTCATTTATTATATTTTTTTATTTCTAAAACTTCATTATGTTTTATTTCTAGAAGTTCTGTAGTTATTTTCAAACATCCTTAATTATATTAAAATTAGTCTCTTGCTTCTGGCACATACTTTCAAGTCTGTATTTTAATTAACATATTAAATATACTCATTTTATGTTTTGTTTCTGATAATCCCAGCATATAAAGTCTGATTTGTGAAACCTTGTTTGCTTATGTGTTTTCATTCTCCACTGTAAGCTTATTGTTCCTTCTCACACTTTGTCCAGAACATTCCTTTGAAGCCTGGGTTGGAGGTGCGTTTCTATAGGGGATTTGCATTTGCCTCTGTGAGGTTACCAATGGGATCTTCATCCCAGGACTATTGCAAAGTGCATTCCCAAGCTGAAGTTTATGAATGATTGGAGAATGTGAATTTGTTTTGTAAACCCATGTGATGTCTGGTATTATTACCAATTTTCAGGGCAAGTTCTCTCCTTACAGTGCAAATTTTTCTGCTCTTCTCAGAGAGGCAGCTTCTCATAGGATATGGATGGATGTTGAAGGGCCAGGTTATTTCGAGTTTGCCTTTACACTTCATACTATGTTTTAGTCCTAATACAGTCTCTATCCTGGGAGCCACTGTGTCAGTTTGTAACTCCTGTTCATCTTGAGACCATATAGTTCAAGATCAACCTGAGCAAACACCCTCAGACTAAGTGCTGACTTCAGTAGTCAACTCACATCTTTCATTCCTATTTTGAATAGTTTTTAGTCTCTGAATTTTGAACATTCTTACTATCTCATATAAGCATTTAAAGCTTTTTTATTTTCAATTTTTTTTTACCAGGCAGAAAGCTTTTTAAAGCTTTTTGAAAAGTCTAGTGTTTCTAGATCTTCTAAGAGGGAGGGTCTATTCAGAATGTATGGTCTATGATTACCTATGATATTATGAGAAACAAAACTTAGAGTCCTTTTGAAGACTGGAAAAAATGTTTTTGGGGTTGATGTTATTTGGTTAGCTGAATCATCATATTACAATAATTACAACTTTCAGAAACAGTATAGTAAAGTATATAGTTGCCACTAATTTCATTGTGTGGCTTGGGGTTTAATTATATAAGAATATGAATTTGCATTTGTATAAGAATGGGAAATAATGATAATTTAATCCTTTCATTTCTTTGGATTTTTAATAAATGAGACATTGTATAACTTGTTTTCAAAAGCAAGCAAGGTTTTATACACATTGATTATATTTAATCTGGGACCTGTAGAAATTTAAAAAGTAATTAGTGGAAAGAAGCTAGAAATTAAAAAAAATAGTTTACATATTTTTAAATAAATTAGTTTTCCTTTCCTCATAAATAAAAAAAATCAAGCGTTTTCTCTGTTTAAAATTTATAAGTTCTCAAAATCCTTCCTTCTCTACATGTTGACCTGGGAATGAAATAACTGGCGAGTAACAGTAATCCTCTAATGGGTCACAGTTCCAGCACAGAAACAGAAAATGAAACTTAGTCTAACATTGAAAAGACTCAGGCTCCATAGAAAGAACCCAAGTCTGTGGAGAGTGTTTCACTGAGACAGTACAAGACTCAAGTGGGGGCTTTGGTGTAAAGGATCACTAGGCATCATTTCTTCAGTTTAATAATCCATTTAATACTATCTTTCAATCCCATTTCATGCTCAGTAAAGCAAGAAGAAGTGGACCTTTTGCTGACATTGATTTTGTTGAAGAGCTTTTGTTTACAAAGTGGTGGTGACACGATCTTATCATGGGCCATCAGGATTGGTTCATCCTGCCCTGTCCAAGCAATGCCTTCCTGGGATGCGGGCAGCTCTCACAGGCTGACCCCTGTCCTGAGCTAAAGTGCTTTGACAGTACTTGCTCGCTTTTTAAAAGGGAGGCATGTTTCAAAAATCTGTTCACATGATTGTTTTTACTCAACCATGTCTGAATTTGGAGGGGGAAGTACAAATTCAACTGCCTGAATAAGAACAAAGGCAAAGGAAGCCTTGGACTATTGAACAAACTTCCGGGCACTGTACAGTGGTGGCTTGACTTCACTTCGCTTGAAACTCAGTTCTTCGTGAGATGTGCTTACCTATGACACATAAACTCACAATCAAGTTAGTGAGAAAAGGAGTCAGTGGGAGTCACACGAAAAAAACTCAGCCCTTAGCATTATGGTTACCTAAGATTGTAAACGTTAAGATAGTATATCTCTGTATTTTTCCTGTTTGAGATTTATAATGGTAATCAAAGAGAGTAATGTGAGTCTAGACTGACAGAAGTTTATGGGTTGCATATTTTAAGATACTGATTCAGAATTTGCAAAGGAAATCTATTATTATGGGTTTCATAAAATTTGTACACTATGGCAACTGTATCTTAAATTTCTACAGCTCTTCATGCACTGCTTTCACCCAGTAAGATTAATCCTTCCTTTTCAGATGAATGAATGAGAATTCAGAGGCTGAGTGAAGGACCTCATGGAAGTCCCATAATACTGTGTTGGCAAAGCCACGCCTGGATACCAGGTCTTCTGACTCAAAAACCAGGGGACTCTCTCTCTCACACCAGCTGTGCTCCTTGGAGTCCAGGGGCTCCCTGATGTCCCTCTGGTTACCCTCCCTCTGTCACACCTGGAAGGGCACACAAAGTCACACAAACTGACAGTCAATCTAGGCCTACACTCAAATCTAATGTCTTGTTTGGGAGGTTCCTCTTTCCATACCACATGGAACTTCCATTTCCAAGCATAGCAATGGCCTATTACAGTTTCATTAACATTGGCAAATGGGTAAACTCACCACTAAGTGACTAAAGAGAGAGTTTACAAAAATATAGTTCCCACAAGGGTTTCACATTTACATCATGAAGAAGTACATACCAAATGCCCACTGTCTGTGGAAGGCTCACAGTGAAAGTTCTTTCCCAGAGATGTGAAATTGAGGGGAGGGACAGGGAGTGTTTCTGAGGGATTGTCAGCTTCCGGCCACTGTCATCATAAAATGAGACAGAGGGATGCATAATGTCATGTTGGCTTTTGATCTGCACAGAAATATTTGGGGAATAAATAGGGAAAAGCTTTACACATAAAAGTAGAGATCTGTGTTTTAGGAAGGAGAGAGCTGGCAATTTCAGTTAGTTACTTGCACGGTCAGCCCCCACAGTGATAAGAAGCTGGAGTCCGGGGCGGGTCGCCAGCTCTCTCTAAGCCTCAGTGTTCTTTGTGACTGTGCGATGCGGACTTATTGATATATCGTAAAACTGTCAGAGGAGTTATTCGACTTGAGTGTGAACGGGTCTGTGGACTGTGAAGCAAAGCACAAGGTGAGGGAGTGTGAAGGAGGATTGTTACATATGGTTGTAAACTTGGCCTGTGAACTATGGCTGTGGATTTTGTGCTTGATGGTGCCAGGCAACCCAGGAGTAAAGCCACCCTCTTAAGTGGCCTGGAGCTCCTTATGCAACCCCCTACGGCTGCTGTCTGGCTTGCTGCCCTGTTTTATGTGGCCTCGTGGCAAAGGCCGGGTGGGGGATGTTCTTCACTATAACATTACCCAGCATTTTGTGTGCTGAGGGTGACCATCACCTGCGGCTAAGAGCTATGATCCTGGGATGACCACCATTACGGAGGTGTTCAGCTTCGATTTCTAAATATCACAGAAAGAACATTTTCATTAAAAAAATTTTAAAAAGCATATACTGTAATTTTCTTTCTTTTCTGATCTTCTTGAATTCTGGTTATGATTTTTTGTTAGGTATCTGAAAAAAATGATGGCGGATGGACCTCCACACCATGCAGCTCTTCCGGTCTCCATCGGCAATGCTGTGGCAGCAAGCCCAGGTGAGTTTCAACGTTGTTCGTGGGGTCAACCAGAAATCCAAAGGCACTAAAAACAGTTTAAATTTGACTGACGGGTCAGAAAATAGAGGACTTCTTGCATCTAGGAGTTTAGAGTTGCAGGCTGGATACTCATCACACTCCCACATCATTAATATTGTGTCTGTGACATGACAGGCAGCTTTGGTATTCAGTAGAAATCACCCTGAATCCTATTTATGAGCTTTTATTTTTTAATTGCAGCATTGCATCTTATTAGGGTTAAAAGAGCATGTGTATAAGGTACAGAGATAGGCCCTGGCTGGTGTGGCTCAGTGGATTGAGTGCCAGCCTGTGACCCAGAGGGTCACTGGTTTGATTCTCAGTCAGGGCACTAGCCTGGGTTGTGGGACAGGTCCCCAGTTGGGGGCACACAACAGGTAACCACACATTGATGTTTCTCTCCTCCTCTTTCTCCTTCCCTTCTTCCTCTCTAAAAGTAAGTGAATAAAATCTTTGGGCAGGATTAATGAACAAATGTGACAGAATCAAAATACAAAAGGATTTGGTGGCTTAAACATAAAACCAAGAATGAGCTAAAATTTAACAGGAAAAAAAATTGGGTATTTAGAGTAGATCTATAGTAGATCTTAGGCAAGAACCAAAGGTCATATAATGAAGAACTGGCGGTTTCAGTATCACCAGAGATGATACTGTTGCTTTCAACAAAAAGACGTGAAATTGGTCCAGGCAAGTGGAGGAAATGCTGATAGAGACCTTGCATCTCATAAAGGAGTAAGCCGTTCCCCGAAGGCTGCACACCAGGATCACCGAGGAAGGTTTAAAATAAATTCAGAATGCCCGGGCAGGTGACTTTCTGCCTTCCCTTTCTAGATCTCTCGCAGCTACCTCTTCTGGTATATGATATGATTGTCACATTTTCTTGTCGTTTTAGTCTTTTTATTCTAGCCTATGGTATTTTTATACATCTAAGTCTGTATCTTCAGAAACTAACTTCTACATTTTTGACATTCAATATTATTTTGTATTAGTTTCTGACAGACAGCAGAGTGGTTAGATAATTATGTAATCATTTATGAAGTGATTCTCCACCCTCCCTTCCCAATAATTTTTATACCCACCCGGCACCAGACTAGCTATTACAATATTACCGACTGCATTCCCTACACGGTGCTTTACATCCCCAGGACTATTTTTTAACTATGAATTTGTACTTATTAACCCTTGTTTAACTCTGTCACCCAGCTCCTCAACCTTTCTCCCATTGGGCAGTTATTGGTTTGTTCTCAGCATCTATGAGTCTATTTCTATTTTTGTTTGTTTTGTTCTTTAGATTCCACGTATAAGTGAAATCATATGGTGTTTATCTTCCTCTGTCTGACTTATCTCATTTAGCATAATACCTTCTAGGTCCATCATTGTTGTTGTAAATGGCAAGATTTACTTTTTTTTTTATGGCCGAGTGTATACTTGTGTTTGAGTACCATAGTTTTTTTTTAATCTACTCATCTACTGGTGAGTACTTGGGTTCTCTCCACATTTTGGATATTGTAAGTAACACTGGCAATAAACACAGGGGTATGTATACTGTTCAAATTAGTGATCTGGATTTCTTTGGATATATATCCTGAAGTGGAGTTGCTGGGTCATAAGGCAGTTCCATTTTGAATTTTTTTAAGAAATACCATACTGTTTTCCACCATACTGATGCAAATTGGCTGCATTAGTTTGCATTCCCACAACAGTGCATGAGGCTTCCCTTTTTCCACACCCTTGCCAACACTTGTAATTTGTTAATTTATGGATAACAATCGACTGTGTGAAGTGATATCTTATTGTGGCTTTTATTTGAATTTCTCTAATTATTAGTGATATTGAGCATCTTTTTTATTATATATCTATTGGCTATCTGTATGTCCTTTTTGGAGAAGTGTCTGTGCAGGTTCTTTGCCCATTTTTTGATTGGATTGTTTGGGTTTTTTTTTTTAGCATTGAGCTCCATAAGTTCTCTATCAATTTTGGATAATAACCTTTTTGGGGGATGTATTACTGGCAAATATCTTCTCCCGTTCAGTAGGTTGTCTTTCTGTTTTGTTTATGATTTCCTTTGCTTGTGCAAAAACACTTTTGTTTGATATAATACCATGTGTTTATTTTTTCTTTTGTTTCCCTTGCCTGGGAGATACATCAGGAAAAATATTGCTACCAGAAATATCAGAGTAACTTCTATGTTTTGCTGGGATTACTTCAATTCTGTCAGCAAGAGCTCATAAGGCGTAGCTTTATCTAGTATTGGTACAAATGTTGGCCTAATTCCTCACAACTGCCTCCCTCCGCAATTTCCCTCATATTTCATGATTTGGTTGAAAACTCAGTATGGTTAGAAAAAAAGACATGCATAAGTAGACCATAATTATATTGATTCATGCTCAGCTGATAAAAATTTATTTGTCCTCAAGGCATAATAATGGCCAAGATTTGCTCATGATCAATAACTCTTGAACCAATAAATCTTGATATCGGCAACAAAAGCCAATACGTACTTGAACTTTTTTCTAAGAGTTGTTATAATATGCTGATGGCATGAGACACATGAGCACATAAAACACATTCTCTTGAGCTTTGTGTTGACACTGAGTTTGTATTCTCCAAGAGATAAAGTTCTAGATTCTAGTAACATAGGAGCAACCGGAGGATTCGGGGAAAGTTAACCATGAGGACTGATAGTTAATGATGTATTTTTAAGAAGGAAAAAATAAGATTAATGTATATAGAACCATTTATTAAGATCTAATTTATTAAGATACTTTACATTATAGAAATATAAAGTATAACAGAGTTTGTCTACAGATTATAAACTCTGTACAATATACTTGCAGAAGAAAACAGCTTTAGTAAAAGCAGAAATAGAAGCAAGATATGAGAAGAAATGAGGCAAAAGTATATGAAGGAAGCAAGAAAGGGAAGGAACACTGACTTAACACTTTATTGTGCACCTAGCATGTGTCAGGAGCTAAGGGAATTATTTAAAGAATTAAATTGTTACATTTAATTCTTGCAACAATTCTATTAGGCACAAGCCAAACTCAAGCACAGTTCTAAAGCCTGTAGAACTGAGGTTTAGGCTAAGGAATTGGTTCTGCAGTTATAAGTAGCAGAGCTGGAATTTGTGGCATTGTCTATCTGAATCTAAAGATCATGCTTTTCTAGGTTGCTATAAACAAAGAGCTAAATGGTTTCCTTTACAGAGGCCTTTGGGGATTGGTACTGCTGTGGCAAAGTGTTTTCCTTAGACTGGTCAGGAGGCCTGTGCCTTTCTTCCCTTTGCACCCCAGCGCCATTCTCTCTGCACAATAACATGCCTCAGCCCACACTGTGCAGACAGTGAACACTGGTGGCTGATAGCACTGGAAAGGCAGATAATGCAGTTTGCTCCTTGGTGGGGTAGAAAACGTTTTAGGGGACAAAAAGATGATGGAATGTCTTTGACCTTCAGGACGACAAATGCCTTTCCACCACCAATTTAGTCTACTTAGGTGCCATTGGCAAAATACCATATTCTGTGTGGCTTAGACAACAGAAATTTATTTTCTCACAGTTCTGAGGCTGGAAAAATCTAAGATCTAGGCATCAGCTAATTAGTTTTCTGGTGAGAGATCTCTTCCTATCTTCCTAGATTGTAGATGTCCACTGTGTCCTCACATGGGGTGAGTGGGGGGAAGAGAGAAAGAGAAAGAGAAAGATAGGAAGGGAGTGGGGGGAGAGAGAGACAGAGATTGATTTATGGCATCTATTCCTTTACGAGGATACCACTTTGTGAGGGTACCAGGTCTATTGGGTCAGGCCTCCACCCTTGTGACTCCAATCTTAATCAGCTCCTTAACAGTCACCTACAAAGGAGTTCCCATCAGACTCTCAGCGGATTTCTCAAAAGAGACCTTACAGGCAAGAAGGGGCTGGAAAGAGGTATTCCAAGTCATGAAATCCAAAGACCTACAGCCAAGATTGCTCTATCCAGCAAAGCTTTCATTTAGAATGGAAGGGCAGATAAAGTGCTTCTCAGATAAGGTCAAGTTCAAGGAGTTCATCACCACCAAGCCCTTATTATATGAAATGTTAAAGGGACTTACCTAAGAAAAAGAAGATAAAAAAGATGAACAGTGAAAGGACAGCAAACTCACAGTTACTAAGAACCACACCTAAAACAAAAACAAACTAAGAGGACAGCTAGATCAGGAGCAAAACCATAGAAATGAAGATCACATGGAGGGTTAGCAACAGGGGAGTGGGAGAAGGAGAAGGGGGGAGAAGGTAAAGAAAATAAGTAGCATAGATGGTAAGTAGAAAATAGATAGGGGGAGGGCAAGAATAGTATGGGAAATATAGAATCTAAAGAACTTGAGACACGTGGTCATAAACTAAAGGGGGGGAATGGTGGGGGAGGGGTGTCCAGGGTGGAGGGGAATGAAGAGGGGAAATAGAACTGTAATGGCATAATCAATAAAATATATTTTAAAAAAAGTTCCATCTCCAATATGGTTACATGGGGGGTTAGGACTTCAACAAGTGAATCCGGGTGGGTGGCATTTAGTCCATAGGGACCAGGGCTGCACACTGGACCTGTACCTGAGTATGTGCTCATAGGTTCCCATGCAGATTTACAACCTAAAGCCGTAGGAACTTGCACAAGTTTCTGATACACCTTCTTGAACCTCAGTGTCACCACCTGGCTGGCAACATGGAAATCATTATGTCTGCCGAGCGAACGTTATTAGGCTGTGAGAAGGGTCAAAGTTTACCATGTGTACGTAGGCCTGTGGTTTGGGCATGAAGCTTTCTTTTTAAAAAAAATTAAAACATTTCTTTCAATTACAGTTTGCCTTTAACATCATTTTGTATCAGTTTCATGTGTACAACACAATGGTTAGACAATCACATACTTCAGAGCATGGAGCTTTCCTGAGAAAGAGTCAGAGGGACTAACATCTCAAAGATGGATGGGAGTGTTGCAAGGAGCTTCTGTATTCTGAGCTACGAAAACCATTCTAAAATCTCTACACATCACCTTGTAGGTGGACATTTTGATAACATATTTCAAGATTTTTATCATGTTTTACTAGTTATTTGTTTGTTTTTTAAATTGCCCAAGTACCATAAAAACATGTTGAAAAATACAGGTGACCCTGAAATAAAATGACAAGTCTCTCTTTATCTTCCTTTCCTAAATTCCACTCCCAGCCCCAGAGGTAACTACTGCTATCAGTCTGGATATGTGTTCACAAGGATGCATGGATATTTCTCTATGTGTTTATACAACCATACACAAGCACATAGTTTTGTGGAAGATTAAAAAAAATGTACACAGATATCCTGCTTCCATTTTTGTTCTTTTCCTTCTCATTGGAGATATATTTGTCATGCTGGAGTTCAACAATTATTTTGTTGAATCAAATAGTTGCTACTCTTAGCCTGTGTTGAAATTTCTGCCTTTTTCTTAGAATGTTGGTTTAAAAGAGAGGCTTTTTTTTCAGTATCAAGCCAATCATTTTATCCAGTTTTCTACTAATTTTTAGAAAACAATGAAGCAAACATGCAATTATTTTGATATCTTGGTGCAAACGAAGAAGGAAACACAGCTGAAGCAGAATTATTGGCTACCAGGCGGTTTACCATATTTGTGCACTGGCAACATCAAACTCCAGCATCCTTAAAGGCAGTTTAAGGACATAAGTGTGTTCTGTACCAGAGTGCAAGCTGTTTTAAATTCAGCCTTATAAAGTTGAGTTTATATGTGCAAGTAATTTATAAAATTGTAGAAATATGTTTGTGCAAAGGAAGAAAGAAAGGTCTTCTTTGGATAAAAGGCCATTTTCCAAAATGTACTTAGGAATTTTTTCACATTAATCCTGTGTGTGTGTGTGTGTGTGTGTGTGTGTGTGTGTGTGTGTGAGAGAGAGAGAGAGAGAGAGAGAGAGAGAGATAGGTTTGGTCATCAGCCTGAAAGTCTTTTGTCTCTCATGCATTTAACAAACAGGTCTTATTTTATAATTTATTGCAATTTCACTTAATCTTCATGTGTTTTACATTACTCTAGTCTTTCTAAAGCAACTGGAAATAACATAAAGCTTAAGAATAAGGTTGTTTTTTTTAAGTCACCAACCTAACACTGAAGATATTCCAACCCAGTTAACAATTCGACTCTGTCCTACTAACCCTGAGCAATGCCATCTAGCGAAAAGCAATGTCTTGATGGATCATTCATGGAAAACTAAAGTAATTACCATCATTCTAATATTCCTATTTAAATGCATGAAAAACTGATTAGCTGAAGGCAGCCCTATATATAGCCGAAATGGCATCTTCTTAATACTTATGCTAATGTAACAGACATTTTACACAAAGGTTAGAGGTGATGTAGGTAAGAAATGATCTTAACATACACATTTGTTTACTTACAGTAATATATGACATGACCATTAGTCTGAGAGAGATTTAACTGGCACAGAGGACAAGGTACACAGAAACAGATCAATGTAAAAATACATATAATACATTCATTGGCACAAACATAGAAATACATTTATAAGACATATTCATGTAGAATCACCAACCACTAAGAGAAGTGGAACACCCACACCTTCAAGCTAGTTTTACAAGTAGATTTCAGTTCACTTTCAGCCTGAGGTAATCACATTTTTTTTTAGTCCAAAGAGAATTTTGATTGAAGTTTAAAAAGGTTTAATAATTCAGCTGGCTCTGTGTATTATATACCTCGTATGTAAAGAAACTTAAAAAATGCTAAAATGATGCCATTTCAAATCGTAGTTACTGTCATAAGTGAGCAATGAAGAACTGGGCTTATAAATTCAATTTAATTTTTACACTGTCATTTCCACATGGCTAACCCTCAGACTGAATTCTGTTTTCTGCCAGCTTTGTAAGCACACTCTAAGGTGAGACTCCCCAGAAATGGTGCATAACAATGAGCCCATCACAGAAGCAGTGCATGAAGAAGAAATAAAACACGAAATCACACACAGACTCAAGGATCACATACGCGGGCTAAGAATGGGTTACTGTCAACAACGGATTTCAAATAAGCCTCTGATTTAATGACAACGGAAAGCCGGAGTCTGATTGAGGGCAATCAAATGCTTCCTTTTCATCTGCTTCTAACTCATTTTCTATATGAAAAGGAAAAACTGCCATTACAGCATCAGCAATATAAGGCTACACACAAATCTGCAGAGGGGGAGGCTGTTTCCATGAGCAGTTATGACACAATGCACGTCCCACCTCAAGGATGGTCAAGTGGGCAAGCAACTAAGAGGCACTTCTACTCAGTGTGTTGGTGGAAATTAAGCATTCAAATTAAATTTGTTGTCGCCAGCAAAACTGGGATGGAAAGGGAATATGGCTTTCAGATTTAAAAGCTAAATAAACAACCAGATGACTCACCCAGGAGGGAACGAGGCTGCACTGAAAATGACCCCAAGACAGACACATCTGTTTAGCATTTAGGGGGCAGACCTTATGGCTCACCCTGATGATCTCTGCCTAATCATCCCCCTGCATTTCAGCCCCCGGGACACCCTGCCAGAACCTTTGTTTGTTGTGCACCTGAGTATATTCCTTTAGCATTTCCCTGTTCATTATCGAACACTGTTTTCTGTTTTCAAGTGTAATTGTTTCTGGGATGCTTTCAGTCTTTTCCCCCAAAGGGCTGGAAGTTCTTCCCAGGGAGGCCCTGGTATAACAAAATCTTGTTGAATTAATATTGCACCAAAAGTGAGAAGAAGCTACTGACTAGAGTCAAGAGACTAATTTTTTGAGAAGAAAGTATCTCACTATAGATAGGGAGCTTGAAACAAAACTTTTTTCCCCCTTTTCATTTAGAGTTGGATGTTTTGCCTATGTGCCCTCTGGATCATTTTATGGGAGCTGTGGGTATGTTATGAAAAACTCCTGCTGTCAGATAATGTGTTGCAAATGGAAAAAACCCTGGACTACACCATGGAAGACAGTGTGTGAATGCATGTGTGTGGTATGTGTGTGGTTTGTGTGTTTTATGTCATTTATGTGATTGGGAGCCAGAGGTAGGTTGTAGGAGCCTTATCCATACTGATCTGCTTCCATCAAAACCAGGTTCTGTCCAGTCCACTTCCAAATAGAGAAATGCATCCATCTTTTGTGTGTCCCAGTTCCAGACAGAGGGAGCCAAATGGTCTTGTTTCTTCCAACCATAGGTGATATGCTGAAGCCAGACCCAAGTCCCTCGGTCAACTTCTAGGGCAAAAGACAACTTTTGTCTTTCAGTCCTGTCCCTTTACACCCAGCTGCTGACACCAACACTTCCTTGCACAGAAGACTCTGCTTCAGGGTAAAGAATATGCATTTGCAAGCAAAACATTAAGAACTCCGTTTCCTTGGTAACTTGGGCAGGGAAAGAGAATTTAAGATGATGGGAAATATTCATTCTGACCAAGTACAGATCCGCTTTCCGTCTCATTCCTAAGGCTTTATCTGCAGCACAGGGCTGGGTCCCAAGGTGCTCCACGTAGCTATACATCGAAAGATAAATGGAAAGTGAAGTCTGCAGCTAAGTTTAGCTCTCTGCTGAAATCCTTGGGAGATTATTACTTCCTTCTGGCTATATCAGGCCCCCCTTTCCCCATACATATCGAATGGCTTTGAAGTTCCACTTCATTTGAAATATTGTACTGTAAATGCACACAGTGTGCTACTGGGCTGCATGGATTAATGGAGCAAATAGTTGCTTAAATTTAATTCAAAAGTAGTTCAGAAAAGACCTAGAGAATTAGTACCGGGGCTAAGGGTAGAACTTACCAAGTGGTACCTGGCTGGAGGGGAAAACCCAGGGAGGAGGCACTGCTTCTCCCTGCCTCCTCTGCCTCCTGCCAGGAAGGGATTTTGTGTGGTGCCTTTGTGCAGTCAAAGGGGATCCTGGTTGAAGGATGAATATGCATGAGTTACTGTCAGGTGAATCAGGTCATGGCCCAAACAGGTGCGTATGGACAGCCATGGCTATGCTCTGTCCTCAATTCTATATTGTAAGGTGGGTACTGATGACTTAGAACAATGGAAGAAAAACGTTTTGTTAGATCTATACCACAAATCTAGAAAAAAGCTTCCAAATTTTTGCCCCACGCAGATGTACCCACTCTTCTTTGCTTTGCACTGTCAGTGGATTTCAGTGACTCACCTGCACCTCATTACCCCTTTACAACACTTGGCAGCAAATTCTTGTTCATAATCAGAGAGCTTATCCAATTCTAGGTCGCAGAAATCACTTAAGCAGTTTTAATGAATACGGCATCCTCGGGATTTACATTTAGTAAAAATTGAAAATGAAGATTCCTAAAAAGAGACAGCTAACCTCACATTCCCATCCATAATGCAAGCCTATAAATCTCAGATGAGACAATGGGGTCCCACTGGGTTTTTCTCCACTTTTTTGGTTGGGTTTCCTTTGGGGTCCCATGGTGGTCTAGTGGCATCAGATTTTCCCCCGTAGGTCCTAAGTAGAAATGAAATCTGAACTATCTTGAGCAACCTCCCACCATAACAGAAGAAGAATGAAGCTAAAATCTAAACCTAATTTAGGTTTAGAATCTAAAAAAAAGGAAAAGAATGGGAATTATGCTTGAACCATCATGTCACATGTTGAAGGTACACAAGAATAGTAAGAAGCTTGGTATATGGACTTCATCTACATGAAGGAAGAAAGAGGACAGACTAGTGAGTTACTTTCTTAAGGAACAAGGAGAAATTGCACAGCAGTGAGCTCTGCCTTCTGCTCCTACTGCCTGATCATTGCTTGGTGCCAGCTTCCGGGGTGAAGGGAACACAGGAGCTTATGTGATAATGAAGGAGGTGTGCCTATGAACAGATAAGACTAGAAAAGGGAAGAACCCACTCTGCCTCACTCCCCTCCTCCTACATGAACTAAAGGCAGTTTTTACTTCATGAAACTCAATGTACAGTGAGACATGGGAATGGGGGACCCCCCAGAAGGAAACAGAAGGTGCTCCCCGTCACTTGTGAAAAGGAGATCCCCAAATAGACACCATTGCTAAATAGTCTTCACAGCATTGCATACGCCATTCTTTTTGGTTTGTTTTCTACTATCAAAACCAACTGACCAACTAGCCCACGCAACATAATTTAGAAAGCCCATTTTTCTTGGACTTTACCCAAGTAGAGAATTATTTATTACATCGTCTTTCCTAACGGGCATGTGTGTGCTAGAAGAGCACGGCCTTTGCTTTGTTCTGTCTGGAAATCCAGTTTCTAGAGCAGTGCCTGGTACCTAATAGGTCCTCACTAAATGGTTGTGAATGGAGGAATGAGTGAAGGAATAACAGACTTAGTTAAATACATATCTTCAACTTGAGTTTTATAAAAGAGACACACATTTTAACCAGTCAATTCTCATACGAAGAAATAGATCATTCCCTTTAACAGCCAGAACCACGGGGTAACTTACAATTTCTCTTTGATTTGGTTAAGAAAGACTACAGCTATGGAATAAAAAGAAAGCAAATTGAGACCCTGTTCATTCTGATTTTCTGTTATTTCTGTGGCTTACTAATAAGCCAATCAATAATAAGAAGATATTTCTGCAGCCATTACCAACTCCCTTTGGTGAATATGCCAGTTTCTTCTTAAGGAAGACAATTACTGAATTTAAAATCCATTCAGTCTTCCATAGAATTTTCTTTTACTATATTGAAAATCTAAATGATCAATGCAAGCAGAGGTGACTGCATTTTGAGTAGAGTTAGTGAATTTTTTTAAAGATTTTATTTATTTATCATTAGAGGGAAAGGGAAGGAGAGAGGGAGAGAAGCATCAATGTATGGTTGCCTTTCGTGCGTCCCCTGCTGGGAACTGGCCTGCAGGGAACCTGCCTGCAACTCTGGCATGTGCCCTGACTGGGAATCGAACCGCGATTGTCTGGTTCACAGGCCCGTGCTCAATCCACTGAGCTACACCAGCCAGGTCTAGAGTTAGTGAATTTTTTAAAAGGTTTAATTAATTTATTTTTATAGAGAGGGGAAGGGAAGGAGAAAGAGGAGAGAAATATCACTGTGTGGTTGCCTCTCATGTGCTCTTGTTGGGGACCTGGCCGGCAACCCAGGCATGTGCCTTGACTGGGAATCAAACTGTGATCCTTTGGTTCACAGGCCCGCACTCAATTTACTGAGCTACACCAGCCAGGCCAGAGTTAGTGAAATTTTTCAATTAAAATTTTTATTTTCAGTGGATAGTTGTTGACTTGTACAGGGATGTCAGAATGTAGAGAAATCCTAGATATTTTTAACTAATATATAATATACAATATATGATATAGAATATATAATACAGAATGTATAATATATAACACATAACATACAACATACAACATAACATATAATATAGAATGTATAATGTATAATATACAACATATAATATATAATATATAATATAATCACACACACATATTTTAACATTTTTCCCCAGGGATAAAAGTACATGGAGGACAATATCACGACGTGGATGCCAACGCCAACACGGGCAGGACACGGAACACTCCCACCACGTGGCCCTTTTATAGCCACACCTACTGGCCCTCCCTCTGTCCCATCTTACTCCTGGAAACCACGAATACTTTCTCCACTTCTGTAATTTTATCATTTAAATAATGTTACATACATAGAGTCATATAGCATGTAATCTCTTAAGATTGACTTTTTTCACCTGGCATAATTCTCTGGAGAGTCACTCATGTTATTGTTTGCATCTGTATTTTGCTCGTCTGTTTTTAAGGAGTGTTTCATGATATGGAGAGTGTAAAATATGTTTAACCATCTGTCTGTTAATGGGTGTTTGGGGGGCTTGCAGTATTGGGTTGTAATGAATAGAATTGTTAGAATCATTTATGTACAGGTGTTCATATAAAGGCAACTTTTCATTTCTTTGTCATAAATGCCCAGGAAGGAAATGACTGGGTGAATGGTAGTTGTATATTTAGCTTTTTAAGACACTTGACAAAATGTTTTTAGAGGGGCTCTACTATGTATATTCTCTCCAGCAGTTTATGAGTGATCCATTTTCTCTGCATCTTTGTCAGCATTTGGGATTTTCACCTCTCGTTTTAGCCATTCTGTTAAGTGTGTATAGATATCTCACTGTGTCTCTCTCTCCATGATGGGGTGCCTGGGCTTGGGGAGGGGTGGTGGGTGATGTAGAACTGCCCTTCCTATTCTCTTCAATGTGTCTTTTTTATTTCTGTGTTCCTCTCAGGTGCTTGTTGAGGTCCAAAACAGCTGAAAAGGGACAATCCCGAACACGCCCCGGATAAAGTTAGGCTGACCAGGAACTAAAGTTAGGCTGACTAGGAACAGGGAAATTTTTACTTCCTAAAAGGGCTAACCGCCAACTACACAAAGAGCCTTTTGAATTTCCCTAATAAGCCAATGGCAATCAGCTGTTTAGAGCTAGCCAATAGCTAACAGCCACATCTGCTTCTGTTCGAAGCTTGCTTGCATACCCCTATATAAGGACATAGCTGTAAGCGACGGGGCGCGGCTCTCATCTGCAGCTCTCCTGAGCATAGTGTCCTCGGACACTCAGAGAGCTCGCCCCTGTGCAGGTAAAACTTGGCCAATAAAGTAACATCTTGAAAATTCTGAAAGTCTCCGAACCTCTGTTTCTCGTGACGGTGGATGCAACAGTGCTGTAAGCCTAGCTTTTGTGAGGTGTTTTTGTGCATGGATAGTTGTTTAAACTGATGTTTCTGGCAGGAGATGAGGGCTAGAAATTCCTATACAGCCATCTTGCTAATGTTACTACTGCTAATTTTTTTGTTTTAGAGATTACACTTTTGGTTTCAAATTTAGGATTTCTTTGCCTAGCCTTAGGTGGCAAATTCTTTTTCCTGTGAAATTTTTCCCTAAAAGTTTAGAGTTTTACATCTTACATTTAAGTCTGGAACTCATTTTTAGTAAACTTTTTAATGAGATGTGAGTCTTAAGTCTAGATTCATTTCTGATGCATGTGGATGTCCACTTGCCCAGCACCATTTGTTGAAAAGTAAACTCTTCCTACATTAAATTGCCTGTTTACCTTTGTCAGAAGTCAGTGTGGCATATTTGTGAGTCCTATTTCTGGATTCTTGGTTCTGATCCATTGATATATGTGTCCTATGTGTCTCTGTACAAGCATCTTTGCCTTGTTCCTGATCTCAGGAGAAAATATACAGTTTTCACCATTAAGTTAAATTTTAGCAATAAAAGCTTTTTTTTGTAGATTTTTTAGACCACTTGACCATCCTGACAAGCTCATTTTTTATAGATTTTTAAAATCAAGTTGAAGAAATTGAGTAAATTCTCCAGCATCTCTATTTTTCCTGAGATTTTTTTCTATCAAGAGTGGGTGTTAAATTCTGTCAAACGGTTTTTCTGCAACAATTGTAGTTTTTGTTTTCATGATTTTTTATTTTTTAGCCTGCTAATATGGTAGATTATACTGAGTCAGTCTTATATCTCTGAAGTAAACCCTAATTGCTCATGGAGTATAATTATTTTTATATTGCTAAATTCGATTTGTCAATATTTTAGTAAGGATTTTTACACCTACATTTATAAGAAATATTGGCCTGTAGCTTTGTGTGTATGTGTGTGTTATCTTTTTTTTTTTATTTGGTTACTTTTCAAGTACATTTTTTTTCTCTCCCCCCCCCCCCGCCCAGTCTCCCCCCTCCCTCCCATTCCCCCCCCCAGTCCTCATCTCTGTGTCATTCATACTTGTTCCTCAAAATCCCTCCCCCTTTTTCCCCTTAAGTTCCCTTCCCTCTCCCCTCTGGTCGCTGCCCACTTGCTCTTGACTTGTATTTGGTGTCAGGGTAGCACAGGTTCATAAAGTGAATTGGAAAGTGCTCCCTTTGCTTGCACTTTCTGGAAGAGATTGTGTAGAACTGATGTCTGGTGTAATTCTCCACTTAACCGCCTGGGCCTGCAGAGTTGGGCCATATTTTGTCTGTTTTTGGAGGCTTTTTTTGTATTTTATAAATAATGAATTTTATTTTCTTAACAGTTATGGAACATTCAAATGATTTACTTTATATTGTGTGAGTGGTGGTAGATTTTTTTCAGAGAGTTGGCCTATTTTGCCTAAATTGTCAATTTTATGTGTATGAAGTTTTTAAAAGTATTTCCTTGTCATTTGCAGGGTGTTATGTGTTGAATTATCTTGCAAAATCCATATGTTGAAATCCTAACCCCTAGTACCGTAGAATGGGGTCTTATGTGGGAATACAGGGTCTTCCAAGAGGCAATCAAGCTCCAGTGAGTTGTGACTAGTGCCTTTATGAAAAGGGGCAATTTGGACACAGAGATATGTACAGAAAGAAGAAAGTCATGTACAAAGAAGAAGAGAAACCTGGAACAGATTTTCCCCTCAAAGCTCTCAGGAGGAACCAACCCTGCCAACAACCTGGGTCTTGCATTTCTAGCTACCAGCACAGTGAGATAATAACTTGCTGTAGTTTAAGCCTCTCAGTCCATGGTACTTCACCATGGCAGCCCAGGCAAACTAACACACAGGGTCTGCAGTAACATCTACATTTTCATTCTTGACACCAATCATCTGTGCCTTTTTCTTTTTTCTTTGTTGGTCTTTGTCAATTTTATGTTTTTAAAGAATAACTATTTTATTCATTTCCTCTGCTGGTTTTCTGCTTTGAATTTCATGGATTTCTGCCCTTATTAGTTCTTTTGTTTGCTTTGAATTTATTTTGTTTCTTTTCCTTTAGGTTCTTGAGGGGAGCGCTGAGAATGTGGATTTAAATTTTTTTCCTCCTTTGTAATGTGTGCATTTACTGCTATGAGTTTGCTTCTCAGCACTGCCTTAGCTGCTTTTCACAAATTTTGATATGTTGTATTTTCATTTTCATTCAATTCAATGTATTTTTTAATTTCCTTTGAGACCCATAGAGTTTCTTCTTTGACTTGTAGATTACTTAAGAGCATTGTTTCATTTCCAAGAACTTAGAAATTTTCCTGTTTTCTTTGTTACTGACTTCTACTTTTATTCCATTGTGGTCAGAGAAAACATTCTGTATAACTTTAATTTTAAATGTTTGTTGAGATTATTTTCATGACCTATGATATGATCTATTTTGATATAGGTTCCATGGACACTTGAAAAGAATGGGTATTCTGTTGTTGTTTAGTGGAATGTCCTATAAATATCAATTAGATTCTATTGGTCGATGGTGTTTTTGAGTTCTTCTATACCCTTGCTAATTTTCTTTCTAGTTGTTCTAGGAATTGTTCAGAGAATAGTGTTAAAGTCTTTAAATGTAACCACAAATTTGTATATTTTTCCTTATGGTTGTATTATTTTTATATTCACATATTTTGCATCTTGCACATCTTTCGGCTGAAAGCTACTGTTATTCTACTTGAGCCTTGTTGGTATAGTGTTAAGTGTTGAGAAGGAAAAGTCTTCTATAATCTTACAATGAAATTTCAGTTAGGTTGCTTCCAATACTTGGCTGTTGTAAATTGTGTTGCTATGAACATTGGGGTGCATAAGTTCTTTTGAATTGATGTTTCAGGATTCTTAGGGTATAAACTCAGCAGTGGAATTGCTGGGTCAAAAGGCAGTCCCATTTTTAGTGTTTGAATGGAATTCCATACTGTTTTCCACAGTGGCTGCATCAGTCTGCATTCCCACTAACAGTGTATTAGGGTTCCCTTTTCTCCACAACTTTGCCAGCACTTGTTGTTTGTTCATTTGTTTATGATGGCCATTATGACTGGTGTGAAGTGGTATCTCATTGTAGTTTTAATTTGCATCTCTCTGATGGTTAGTGATGCTGAGGACTCTTTCATATGTCTCTGGGCCATCTGTATGTCCTCCTTGGAGAATTGTCTGCTTAGGCCCTTTGCCCATTTCTTGACTGAGTTGTTTGTCTTTCTGGAGTGGAGTCATGTGAGTTCTTTATATATTTTTGAGATCAAATCCTTGCCTGAGTATCATTTACAAATATGTTTTGCCCTTTGGTTGGTTTCCTTTTCATTTTGCTGATGTTTTCTTTAGCCATGTAGAAGCTTTTTATTTTAATGAAATCCCATTTATTTATTCTTTCCTTATGTCCCTTGCTTTAGGGGACTTATTGGTAAAAATATTGCTGTGGGGAATATCTGAGATTTTCCTGCCTATGTTCTCCTCTAGAACTCTTATGGTGTTGCAACTTATATTTAAATCTTCTATTCATCTTGAGTCTATTTTTGTGTATGATATAGGTTGGTGATTGAGTTTCATTTTTTTTTTTTTTGCATGTAGCTGTCCAGATCTCCTAACCATTTGTTGAAGAGCCTATTTTTACTCCAATTGTTGGAAGCAACTTAAGTGCCCACCAGTAAATTAGTGGATAAAAAAACCATGGTACATTTATACAATGGAATACTAAGCAGTAGAAAGAAAGATGGAGCCCTTTCCCTTCACAACAGCATGGATGGAACTGGAGAGCATTATGCTAAGTGAAATAAGCCAGATGGTGAAAGACAAATACCACATGATCTCACCTATAAGTGGAACCTAGCCAACAAAACAAACAAGCAAGCAAAATATAACCAGAGACATTGAAATAAAGGACAAACTGACAGTAACCAGAGGGGAGGAGGAGGGGGATAACAAGGGAAAGAAGGGGAAGGGTTGCCAAGAAACATATATAAAGGACACACAGAAAAAGCCAAAGAGGGGTAGGATTGAGGGTGGGAAGTGGGGATGGGCATGGAGGGGGGAGTTGAGGGGGAAAATTGAGACAATTGTACTTGAACAATAAAAAATAAAAATAAAAGGAATTTAAAGTGGTAAAAAAAAATCAGTCTTTTAGTGAGCCTGTTCTCTGAGCAGTGACTTCATAAGTGTTTGTTAGCTTCTCTCCTCCCCAAACCTTAAGCAAGACAGGAAGTAGTGGAGACTGGTGTTCTCTGATTGGTCCAAGAGTAGAATAGAACAATTGTTGTCTAAAAGTCTTCCTTCCCTTCCTTGGTCCTGTGGCAGTAAGAGCAGGCTTTTGTTGGTGCTGTGTTTATCTGCACCCATTGGTGTTTCTCAGTTGCTGACTTTTTCAACAATAAATCTGGGATATATGAGGAGAAAAAAACTCATGAACTCATTGCTGTGTTGTTCATTGGGTTTTAAGATCCCTAACTGGCTTGCCTTCTTCTCTTCATCTTTCAGAGTCTTCTTACGTTTGTTTTATAGACAATGCTTAGAGTCTTTAGTTGGGTTAGCAGAAGGAAAGTGGAAAAGCATTTCTGCTCCACTTTCCATAAATGGAAGTCCTCCCATTACTGAAAATTTTAAGGATCCTAAATATCCATGCCTTGATTGAAAACAGTTTCAATACCTTTTTTTCAGTTACAGTTGTTATTAAATATTATATTACTTTCAGGGGTATAGCATAGTGGTAATACATTTGTATGACTTATGAAGTGATCCTCCCAATAAGTCTAGTACTACTAACCTGTCACTATACATAGTTATTATAATATTATTTCTATATTCCCTATGCTGATCTTTATATCCCTGTGACTTTTTAAACTAGATTTTGACAGCATAACACTATTATGGAGAGTCTATTTAGAAAATTCAAAATTTTGAAACTTATTTTATTAATAATATCATTGTCCTACCTCTAAAGTGAGGCAGATATATTGTATAGTAATTCTCTATCCCTTAAATTAACGCTTAATTCAAACTTGACCAGTTCTCTTCCAGAAGTTGATGGTACTATACACATTTCATGGATCATTGTTTTATAATGTATTAATACACAAAGAAATTTGGAGAGGCATTTGTGTAGTAAGCTTCTAACTGCAGCTGAGTTTGATCCTTAAGAAATAAGAAAATACATAAACTATAGAAAAGCTTGTCCTAAAACTTATTGAATAGACTGCCTAGTATAGTACCTGGCATATAATATGTATTGAAGAAATATTTGCAGATGAATAAAGGACTAAATAAAGACAGTTTTTGAAACTTGGTTAAGATATTTTTCCCTCTGAAATGACAGATTTAAAAAAAACTAACAAGTATAAATGAATCTGAAAGCCTCTAAGGGAAATTTATAGCTATATGTAGATATGTAGGTTATGCATCCAAACATGAAGAGTTTCTGGTTAGAAGCTTCATATTTACTCTCATCTATGATAGATAAATAGACATTCTTGAAAAATTTTTAAATCAAAAAATCTTTCCTTAATATCAGGCAAAACACAAGAAAATTAACAATCACAAAGCTGGCTCTCCTCTACTTACAGTAAAAGTTTATAGTTAAATCTCCTGAGCTCATTGAGAGTTATTTCCTTCATAAGATGCTCAAAGGTGTGGTCATTGTCAGAAAACTGCTTCTTTTTTAAGTAAACAAATGACTTTTCTCCTGTCCTCTGCTTTCCAGGTCAGAGGGCAAAGTGTTTCCAATTGGTAGAGCTCTCTCAAGCTGTGATTCATATGAGTCCTATAGGTTAAGCTTTTATGATGTCAGAAAGCAGGCCCTGGCCCAATGACACAAATCCAGTTTTCCCTGAGCAGATCTCAAATGCTAGCTAAGTCCATTTACAGTTTTCATGGGCAGAGTTGTAGTTGTTATAATCACCTGCATCTCGATGTGCAATATAAAAGAAAATTCTTCTGATTGCTGCAAATATTTTGGGTAAAAGTCCCAAACACCAAGATGTCCTCCTGGTTGGGTTGACTTCTTATAGAATATAAAGGAGAGATCTATGGAAGTCTTGGCTTCTTTCCCTGTGGAAAAAGGTCCACATTTTGCAGCCATGAGGGAAATGGATTGTACAGCTTCCTACCACAGTAGGTTTTTACTCTAATGTTTTCTGATACCTTCCCAGCTACACTGCTCAGGATTTTGCCCACCCTGCCCTCCTCAACTCTAAAATATAAATCCCAAATTTCCTTTTTCTGACTGTTTTTCCTCAAAAACACTTACCGTCATCCTGCATACTATGTGTTTTGCTCATTTATGCTGTTTATCACCTTCATGCCACCAGAGCGGTGACTACGAGGGCTAGTCTCTGTTTTCTGTTGCATCCTCAGTAGTCCTGCCATGTGACAGGTGCTCCATCAACACCATGCAATAATGGTTGAATGCGTTCTCAAGAAAAGAGACAACTGTCACAAATGGTTTAGCCATCAAGATGGTGACTGCCAACTGAAAAATTCAGTTGGTTTTAATCACAAAGGAAGTTTAGGCAGGTGGTGAAACACTGGTCTGTGAGTACAGGAAGTCTGCTACTTCACTCTGGGCAAGTCCCTTGGCCTCACTGGGTTTCAGTTTCTCATCTTTAAACAAGGGACCCTGGGGAGAAGCTCTCTAAAGCCCTCCCCAACTCCATCATCCAGGCACTCATCTGTTTGTTATTTCATGATCTGTGAGAGGAGTCTGGAGTCTCAGTGAAAATAAAGATGGCTTTATTTATTATGGTGTTTTGTCCCTATCATACATCTCATAGTACTGGGGATGGAAGTCAGATTACAAAAGATAGACCAAGAAAAAGTATAAGGTAGTTTAAGAGAGAGCAGACAATAAAATAGAGGAACAAAATTGAGCAAAACAGAGCAAAGGAAAAAAAGAAGAAATAAAAGTGGGGGTGAAGACTATTCCATTGCACAAAAGGAACCACAGGGACAGGGCTGCATCATCAGAGAGATGAATTTCTAACACTGTATGCTGATCATGGTCACGTAATGAATCATGATTTACAACACAATTTTTGCAAATAGACTTGGTGCATTGAATTGTTCTAATAGGTCATGTTTTTAAATGACTTCTGAATCTTCAATAATAATAAAAAAACTTAAATGTAGACCTTGAGATTACGGCCTTGCCATAAAACAAGGTGATTTCACTTCCTTAAAATGAATTATTCTCTGGGATCCACTGCAAGGCATGAGTAACCCTGTTCTAATCAATTCTCTTTCTTTACACACTTTTACCCTTCTCCAATCATAAGTCATTGCACCAACAGAATTTCCACTTGCATGTCAAGTGACTGGTGCCATGGACGTACTTACTGTCACTTTTCATAAAAAGACCATATATTTTCAGCTATGACAAGAGACCAGCTGGCTAATTTAGAATGTCTGCTGAACATTTGAGGGCAAGTAATCATTTTATTTTTCACTGGCATATTTAGAAGGCATGTGCTGAATATGAATGATTATAAACATAAAAATTTTACAGAAGCATAAGGGGACATCCAAAGTTTTTTGTAGGATAGGCACGGTAATCCCCTTTATAACCCTGATGGTTTTGAGTAGAATAATTGAGACATGCTTATTTTTTGAGCAGCAAATAAAGGTTGGTCAAAACTGGTTATGAAGTGTCTTACATTTTTAAAGGAGAGTTTTACTGTCAATAAATCATCGTACCTTTACAAAAAAATGTATTAATTGATGTGGGTTCTAAATATAACAGTCTAATTATTAGTAAATACAGTCTCCCCTATTGATTATTCACTAAGCAAATATATTCAATTTCACATTTAAAAGAATCACACACTCATGTTTAATTTCAGAATCCAATTTAAAAATTGGGAATACTATATTATGTCTCCAAGTCCAAAATCATAGTATAATTTGAGTGTAAGATGAAGATATAATGCTATATTTAAATTTATTTTATTTTATTCTTTTCAGTGTCTATATTTTAATGTTTTCAATTAAAAATAATATATTTGCATAATATGTAAATAAATGATATATGTATATAATATATAATCAAATATACATGCATTGGAAATTAAAAATATACAACAGCCAAAAAAGCAAATCCACTCTTCTAGAAAATAGTAACTCTGTCATTTCCATTTGCTGCCAATCACCAGAATATATTTAATTTACCAAGAACTTTTTATGTGACTGGAATTATGCAAGGCACAATATGAGAATTACTAATACTAAAAAATGGCCTAAGGTTTCCCAAATTACATAACACTGAGTAAACTTAAAATAATATAATATAGGGACTAGCATGGCACTTCTCCAGAGATCCTATTATGTGACCATCTGAAAAATACAGGTCCTCAAAGCCAGCAAAGTCAGGCTTCGATAATGCCAAAATAGATGCCTTAAATCCCCTAGCACTTAACAATATTTGTCTTTCACTTTCCGTCTCACAGTATCTTCCAATGAACTTGGTCTCCTGGTTTCCTAGACTACAAGAAACAAGTCAGAAGGGGCTGGAGGGTATAAGAAATAAGGGTGCAGCAATAGGAAGCACTGAGAGATGAAAAGCAAGAGGGCAATTTTAAAAATAAGTCCCGAATGTTGTTTTACATCATATTAAAGTCTCAACTAGAAACGTATCATATCTGTATGTGGAAGCTAAAAGGAAAAACGCTCTAGCAGAAAACATAAGGCAAAAATCTTTGCAGCCTCGGCATAAGCAAATATTCTTTAGATGTGACACAAAAAGCCTGAGCCATAAAAAATCATGAGCCATAAAAGAAAACTTTGATAAGTTAGACTTAATCAAACTTCAAAACTTTGCTTTGGAAAGGCACCATTAAGAACATGGAAAAGGAAACCACGGAATGGAAGAAAGTATTCACAACACATGTATCTGACAAAAGATTCATATACAGAACTGATATAAAAAACTCTCACAGCTCAATGAGAAGACAAAAACTCCAACTAAAATGGAAAAATATTTGAGCAGACATTTCACAATAGAAGACATAGGAATGGCCAATTAGCACATGAAAAGATAGTCAATATCAGTGGTTACCCAGGAGTACAAATGAAAACCATGTTGATATATTAACGTACATCCTTAGAATGGCTAGATTGTCTTAAAAAGATCTAACCGTATGAAGTGGAACTCTCATCACTGTTAGTGCAAATGTAAAATGGTACAACTACCTTAACAAAAGTTGAACTTACAACTACCAGGCAATCTGGCAATCCCATTCCTAGTTATTGGCCCAAAAGAAATGAAAACATATGTCCACTCCAACTCAATTATAAGTTTTATGAAGCAAGCTACCTCATGGATAGCCAATGCCTCCTACATTCCTAACAGCTAGAAGATGCTCATGGTAGGCATTCATGAATGAATGGATATTAGCTAACTAATGGCATGTTCTAAGACTGGGCATAGAGGCATATGGTATACTACAATGACTCACTTTTTTAAATCTGTGAACCCACTCATCATCCCCATTGGGATTTCACCTAATAAGAAATCCCAATAGGTAAAACAGATAAACTAGGCCCCCACCCTGCCAGCCCACCCTATCTGTCTTCTGGTGGCAACTGATATAAAAATCTTCTCAACAGGTGGTGGGCAGGACCTGTAAGGAGTTATGAAGAATTCACAGGAATTTCACAAGGGAAAGTGGAAAGACTGATTAGAGTCAGAATTACATATAGAGTGATGAGGTACATACAGCCAGGGTAGGTGGGATGGGTTTGACCATAAAATGTTTTTCAAACCTACTCCTTGACTTTCAAAGTTTTAATACTTTCTAGTACCATTTCTCTGGGCCTTTGGACCATACCAAGAAGAGACATTTTCTCCTGACTTCCTGTTTTCATGGCACTTTTTGTCCTTCATCAAAGCCAAAGATTCCACAGATTGTAGGACACATAATTATTTTATGCACTACCAAAGAAAAATGTGGCCAGTTTAAATAAGGCATGGTGCCCTCTTATGCCTTAGAATTTGTATTTTAACTTACTGTACAGGCTCTTTTAGGATCATTTAGACATAGAAGACACATAACTGGTGATCATGATCTTGATCTTTTTAAGCACTGAAACTAACTTATTTCCAGAACATCAGGACTTAATCATCATAACTTTATAGTTTCATTTTTCCCCCTCATGACTGAATCACATGTTGCTGGGATTTAGATGGCTTCTGTTCAAAGTCAACAGGAAGTTCAATGGAAGTTCAATGCTTTAATGCTAAGTCCTGCAGAATGCTGAATCAGTAATGCCAACCTCTTGTTGTTTTGACATTTCTTTCATCTCGTAGCAGATTATATTTTCCAAATACAGCTGCAATAATTTCTCCAAGCCCATATGCTCTTCTAGGAACTTGCTGCTTCATAAGCAAGAGGTGAAGTGAATTCCCTTCCTCCCGAGTCTGTACAGGCTTCTGACTTGCTCATAGCCAACAATGCAGCAGAAGTGATGCCACATAACCTCTAAAGCTTGGTTGTACAGGGTTATTCAGCTTCCATCTTGTTCACTGAAATACTCACTCAAGAAGCCTTTGGTGGTCAAGGAGATGGTCCAATGGCCCTGGGGCTGCCAAGATATTTCAAACCCCAAAGCAGCCCATGCTGAGAGACTACAGGAAGAGGTTCCGAGACTACATGAAGAGAGAAAGATGCTGGACCACATTTCCACCCTCTGCTGTCCCAGCTCTAGTCTCCTGATTATAATTGCATGGGGAACCCTGAGTCAGAGAACCACCCAGTTTCCTGTCCCACAGATATAATGAGAGATAATAAATGACCAGTATTGTTTTAAGTTATTCAGTTCAGGGAGAGATTTGTTACATAGCAAGAGATAACTAGACTATATCTATTCCTAGGTATTAGGGGGCAATTTCTCCTACCTTTAATGGAATTACTTGATTTGTGCTAGGCAATCCTTCTTGATATCTCAGCAACAAAACATAACTAACTGTATCTACTTTTGGGTGTAGCTCATGTGAAGTGCTTGAGCTCCTGCTTCATAAAAAATATGAACTTGCCTTTATAATTCATTAATATAAATGTCTGCTTGATTAACATACCTTATATACCTCCCAGCACTCTTTGCATGCCTCTATGTGTGTGATAATTCTTAAATGCTAAATCATGGAGTATTTTTTTAAGAAGACACTTTAAATGGCATATACAAATGAATACCTATAATATCTACCGTGAACACAACCCACCTGAAGTGAAGGCAATATGAACACCATGACCAAGTTCAAGAATGAACAATCACAACTATGTACTGACAATTATCTGGTCATTGGGAAAAAAGATGTCACCCATTCTAAGATACATACCAATTCTGGGACATTAAAATGTGAACTTTTAGGATTAGAGTAAGTGAAGCATGACACTCTCTGTTCCTCTCTCATGGCACATACCACATATAATTTTTTGCCTTGTAGCCTAAGTATTTGTATATGCCAGTGTTATGAGTGGTATTTACCTCCTTATCTCCAGCAGTTGCAAACTTCATGTTGCGTACTCTGCCTTGCTATTATGGGGAATCAATTAATCATCCAGGTTGACTCCACTTTGCCATCACACTTTGTGATCGCAAATTCTCAGATCTGGTTCTCAGACCCGCCGGGCAGTTCTTTGCTACATCTGTCTGGCCGTGAGTTCAGTTTCCCATGGTGACTATTCCAAACCTTTCTGTTCTTCTCAATTTTCTAACCTCACTCCCATCAACTCGAGAATTGAGAAGTTACATGGCACATGGGGAAGAATGAAGATTTCGTGGTAAATTCTATAGAGTTTGTAGACTGTGGCTCTTGGTAAGCAATGTAATTTCTCAGCTCCTCAGATGTTTTCTCTTTCTGTACATGAGAGAAATATTATGTTCCTGAAAGGATTATGGTAAGCAGTAGGTAAAAGATTTATGTTAAGTGCCTAATATCAGAGAGCCAAGCCACAATACCAGTAGTTTTATTTCTAGTTCCTATTTCACCCTCTCTCCCTATTGCTCCTTATTTTGTGGAGAAGCTAAAGATCATTCTTTCAATTGCTCTTCATTTCATGTAAGAATTTACCTATATCTTTATCCCACCTGTCTTCATTGACTCTTGCCTCATTGAGAATATTCCTGTTCCTTAAGAGTGTGAGCTTAATGTTGTAGGGTCTTCCTTTCCTCATCGATAGGAGAGCAATAATGGAAGTGCCCACTGACAGTGGTGGTTTTCAGGATTTAATGGATACACCTTAAACCTACTTCATTTCCTGGCTCATAGTACACGCTAAATAAATAGAAGCAGTGAAGCAACTTGACTTTGCCTCTGGCAGTGAACAGGCTTTGCTTAGTGTTAAATCTAAAAGGCTTGAGGTGCAGACAAAGAAAGGAGTTGATAAGCTGAGGTTTGAGTGTGTGTCACATTAAAAAAGAACTAGAAATGCTTGTGAGGCTAAAATGACTTCTCTGTCACCAGATAAGGGCAGATCTTTACCTCAGGTTGTTAGTCTTGTAAGTTCTGCCCTGGTGTCCATTTTGTAAAAAACCTAATGGAAATTGTCCTTTGAATAAACACTCAATAAATACTTGTTGATGAACTAAATATACCTCCTGTTTTCCAATAAGAATTAATGGGAAAATGGAGTTCATATACATAATTTCACTTCAACCAACTTTCAAGGGCACATTGTTTCAATTTACAGAAACTGCTTCATAAACAGGGACTTGGCCCAGGCTCCTAAACATCTTGCATCCTTATGTACATCTGTTGGCCTAAGAACGCCCGATATCACTTGCTGGCTAATCCCAGGGCAACCGTGAGCCCTTCCAGCTGGAATAATTTGGTATTACTTAGTTTTCCAGGTGCCACCTTCGCCTCTAGGATATAAAAAAATGCAAAAGTTTGATGTTATTCTCTTCCAAATAATGATTAACTTTATAAAAAAGTTTTAAAAGTTCTTTTATTATTAATTTTTGCAATTTGTTAGCGTTGTATTGATTTTTTCCTATAACTGTGGCCTTGACTGTTTAAATCCATTGTTACTATCTTGTGAATGTTATTTTGCCTTATGATACGATTGATGTTTTTTCAAATCTATGTGTAAGATACTATGCAGAAGGTACTTTTGAAGATTATGTGAGTTAAGATTGAAATCAGGTAAAAGGGTACCTGGGATATAATAGGTGATTTAATAAAGCTTAATTCCATGGAAAACTCTCCTAATTCCTGTTGATCTTTTGTTTTTTTTCCCCCAGTATATGGGCAGGACTATAGGGAGAATTTTTAAATGCTATTAACAGTACATTTTATCTTCTTAGTCTCTGAGATTAACAGCACTAAAAGCAAAAAAAATACTAACATTACTGGAATTTCATTTAAAGTTCCTATCTATTTAGGTGTTAATAATCCATGTGCGAGTAAATATTTCTCTCACACTTTCTGATTAGAACAAAGTTTCCCTCAGGTTGTCCTCCACGAAAAGATATGCTTTAGATGATCTTTTCTGTAGATAGGATTTCCATATCCAGGCCAAAGAAAGTCTTTGAATTACTATGCAGTACTATCTAAATTTATATACTAAACTCATGGACTGTTTAAGGCCTTATCTGTGTTTATTTTAAATAAAAGTCACTCTGGGTTTCTGTAAAGAATTAGTAATTTTATTAATAAAACACAATACAGGGCCTCTAAGATGCAGTGGAATGAGAGTCTCTGTGTGGTGAAGACCAAGGGCCGTTAGACCAGGGTCCCAATTGTTATCTTCAAAATTCACCATGCCCTGGCCGTCTCTCCATGACTCTTGTCATCTTTCTGGTGACTTGCAGAGAGTGAGACTCTGTATCCTATTTAAAATGCTAGCCCAGGAGAGGCCAGCAGTACAATATTATCTTCCCTAATACCCTACAGGTCAGTTCAGACCTTTATCCACACTTAACTAGCATTATGGAATAACAAAGGGTGCATACTAAACACATACCAAGGCACACATAGATGCACACACGCAAAAACACACAGAACAGAGTAAATATCTGAAGTATCCGTCTTCCGATGCCAAATGTACCTACCACCCAGGAACAAACTTAACACTCCCCAACTTAATGGTTTCTATATGGTTTCTTAATGGTTTGTCTCTTCCACACAAGCCCATTTTCTCTGATTTAATTTAATTCAGGCATGTCTATGTTTTCCCTTCTATCGACACTACAACCTCTCCTCCCTATGTCCTGGTGGACCTTATTGTACTTTTTTCAACAAAGAGTAAATTAAGAACACTATCTATAACCTTGATCTTCTTGGGTTATACTTCTTCCTGTTCTAGCCTATTCTGTGGCTCAGAAATAAACTGATTGCATGGTTTGTATGTTTAAGAGTAATTAATTTATATTCATCATATTCATGCTGATAGCATTTAGCTTTAATAATTTAGCTATTGAGACTCTCTCCCTTACACAAGACTAATAAATAATTTGGCTCTAAGAGAAGATGTGATTTGAATAAGATGCCTGGAGTCCACAGTTAGGCACAGCAACAGACAAGTTGCCTATGGCACCAAAACAGTGCTGACTTCCAGCCCAGGCCTTGTCGTTAACCAGCGAAGGGACTTGGAATAAGTCATGTAACATCATGAGATTTCAAGTTCTTTATATGTAACATGACAGGCTTGCTAGAGGATGTCTCTGAACTTCACTCTAAAATTTGATTTTGCATGTGCCTTATTGCTAAATATGTTCTAGTAGTTCATTTGACTTGTAAAATAAAAGTTGATATTTTTAGAGAAGGCAATTGGCTGCTGAACCGATTGGTCACACTTATTAGTTCCACACTATGTATATCACATAGAACTAGCACCAGTGGTGATTAGCTTGGATTCCCCAGGGGAAGGCTTCAAGTGAGGATTTGTGCTCAAGTCATTTGTAAGGAAGTGCTCCCAGGAGAAACTGGGAAGTGAATTGGCCGTGTTGGATAAGGAATGGAAAAAAGCTCACCAAAGGTGCAGGTCCCACAGAGGGGCTCTGGAGTATAAAACATGCCTCAGGCTTTTCCTAACTCTAGGCAAGGACCCTGGGCTTCATGCATGTGTACTAGGAGGTGGTTGGCTAAGGCCTGTGCTGGGGAGGATGTAAATCTAAGGCGCTTCTGGCTCCCTAAGCAAACAATCAAAGCAGCCCCAGTAGCCTGAGAGCAGGCCTCTGAGAAGTGCCACAGGTACAGGCCATCAGAAGCAAGATGGAACACATCAAATGGGAGGAAATGGAGAAAGAAATCCAGGGGATCCTAGCAGGGCACTGGCGATGTGTACCACAGGGCCTATCAGTTAGGGTGCCTTCTTATATGCAAGAGAAAACCCACTTCCAACTGCCCGATTCCATCAAAGGAATTCACTGGCTCCATTCAGAGGTAGGATCAGTTTCCCATATGGTATGTTCTGAGCTCTAGCAACACTTCTTGCAGTTCCCCAGGGTCTCGTGTGTAGATGAAAAGACACAACATTAAAGAACTCTCCTATTTTCAAGAGTTTCCAAGTGACAATGTGTATGAAAAAAGGGGAACATCTGTAATGGTGTCAACAATAAAGATAAAGTAAAAAAAAAAGATGTCTGAAAATGAGGAAATAAACTCTTTATGACCTTATTGAGTATTTTTTGTTTAAGGAGGTATTAGTATTAAAATCTGTGAATTTGATTTTTTGAGTTTTTCTGATCTCCAGTGGGTGAACAAATACTTGCAATTGACAAATGTTGCTACTTAACAGGTTTTATACATTTTTATATACTCATAGAAGTAGTGCACATGCACAGTCACTAAGCCCCTAGATCCTTAGTGAGCACACTGTTATTGTATTAACGCCAAGGCTGTAATAATAAAACATGGTGGATCCTGGAAGCCGAACGTGAACTCTGGGGACTGCAGGTGCATTGACAGCCACGTCTCCGAGGGCGCTCCTGGATTACCATTCCCAGCACTGCCCTTTCTCTGCTTCTTTTGATGACCAAATGACAGAGCCTCAGCATCATCATCTACACGAAGCATCCCCATCATCATATTAAGATTAAGGAAAATACGTATGGAACATTTTATTTGTGCTTAGTGACAATGAGCAAGGGGAAAACAGGCAGAAGAATTCTTGTGACGGTTTATATTCCGGCAAATAATCACATGGTTTAAAGTGTACTACCAGAGCAGATTACACCTTTTATGCATTTAATTATAATCATACTGTTCTCATATCTGATATGATTATCTTCCATTTAAATATCAGCTTAATTGATGCCTATCCATTAATAATCATACTATGATCCAGGCCCATCATACCAATTCCTTCTTCTGTAAAACCACAGTTGTTAGGAGAATGTTGAGTAGGAAAATGTTTAAATCCTGACATAAAAAAGTCTGTGATAAAAGCCAGGAGCTTTGAATTTCATGGCCCTTTAATATTGCCTTTGAAGTAATGAAAAATCCATTTTCCACCACTTGCTTCAAGGACTTCACTAATAACATCTTCCACAAAGGACCAATCTTTTTTTAGAGCAGGATATTGTGACGTTATTCTAAAGCATTTAAAATTATATAACAAACTTTTACTGGAATTTCTCAGTCTACCTCCTTCATTCCCTCCAATGAAATACTTGTTACATGGATTACTTCATGTTAACTTTATGGAAATGGCAATGACAGAATATGCGTCATTTCATTCAGTTCTAGAAATAAAGGATAACATGTTGGGGGTGGTGAGAAGGATGGATGCTATCAATAATTTTAAAAACTAGGAAAAAGGCTTTTCTCTTGGTCTAAATTTCAACTTCAGCTAAGTGGCAGAAAAATAGTGATTTGATAACCTTGTCCTTGTTCCCAGTGGACATTTGTCCTCCATGCCAACCTCCGTTTTAATGTAACTGGCTATTCACTTAGACAGAACCTGGAAGCAAGGAAATCACCAGGGCTTATACAGGTCAACAGATCCAGTGATCTTTGCAGACATCTGCATGTTAAGCTCTGCAATTGTCTCTGTGTGCCCTGAACAAAGTCAGCTGCAGAAGCAGTGGAATTTTGGAAACTCATGGAATAGGGCTGTTAATATAAAAATGGTTCAAGATGAAGTTTCCCAGGAGCACAAAAACCCAAGGAGGAAATTAGTTTCTTCTTTCATTGCATAGGGGGTCTTTGGCTAGAAAACTGCTAAAGATAATTATGCAAAATGCATGTGAGAATGTCACAGACAATCTAGATGGAGAAAGAGGTGACTTGAGTCAATAACCTCAGGCTCTGGGTCCTTGCAGCTCAGTTTCCCAGGGAGTATCAGGTACTAGATGAGAAGTGATTCTAGGAAGGGACCAGTGAGGAATTAAAAGGCGGTTCTACTAGGCAGTGCTAAAAAAGGATAAATGAAAATATGAATGAATAGATGAGCTAAGTGAAAATCTACCTCTAAAGAAAGATCTCCCCATAATAATGGTGAAAGGCACAGCCGCCTTTCCCTTGGTCTCTGCTTGTTCCCTTCCTTTTCATAGGAAGGATGATAGTACCCAGGTTGAAACCATTAACTTCAGAATAGTACCCGGCATATTCTTAGGTTAGCTCTTCTTATTAATATAACGTGATTTTACCCATTTACAGATGATGATGGTGTCTTAGAAAGAATGTCCAATTGAATGAGCCACCATAGTAGTCATATCAATAGAAGTATTCAAGAAAAATTTTTAAAGTATTTTATGGAATCATTTCATCAGAATCATTACATTCCACAGACTGCCTGGGTCGGACACAATAATAGAGTCTTATAACACAAGTAATATAACACAATATAGAGTCTTATGTTCTAGACCAAATGAGATAAAACATCATCTTGAATCATTTTTAAACTTGATTGCCCTATTTCAGGAGTTTCCACAACAAATAACTTCAGATTGAAAATGACCCAAAACTTTAAATCAAGAATGTCATTTAAATGTCCTCTTTTAAAATTTTAATTATTGTCTTCTGTGAAATTTGAGTTGGTTCCTTATGATATTCATCTGGCTAGATTTTATTTTTTTATTTTTATTTTTAAATTTTTTAAAATATTTTATTTTTATTTATCTATTTATCATTAGAGGGGAAGGGATGGAGAGAGGGAGAGAAACATCAATGTATGGTTGCCTTTTATGGGTCCCCTGCTGGGAACTGGCCTGCAGGGACCAGCCTGCAACCTCGGCATGTGCCCTGACTGGGAATCGAACCGTGATTGTCTGGTTCACAGGCCCATGCTCAACATCTGGCTAGATTTTAAAAGGCTGGTCACCCATGAAATGTTTTCATGGTTTCCTATTAGGAATGAGGGACAGGTGACATCTGAGTTTGCAGGTGGGATCATATAAAAGACAGGATGTCCAGTTTATGTCGGAGAACACAGAATCATAACATTTTAGGGCCAAAATGCACCTTAGAGAGCGCCTAATCCAAGTACTTCAATTAAAAAGTGAGAAAAAAGAAGCCACCAAGGTCATATATTTAGTGGCTTATAATAGAAATGTCATTAATATAGCACAGTAATGAACACTAAATATACACACACATACATACAGCTAATGCAATATGAACAGTAAATGGATTATGTGTGTATATGTATATATGGAATTTCTCAGTCTATATTTTTCATTCTCTTCAATAAAATATATCTATATATACATCTATATGTATAGATATATAGGTAAGATAACCTGCATATATTATATATAATACATGGCTAAAATAATAAATACTATTTCGGTAACTATTATGTTTAAATACTATTTTGCTAACTATGATGCATAAAAGGCACTAAACTGGTAATCTTGGCTGATGACTTCCTGTTGTATTAGAGACATAATTAGAGTCATCATGTTTTCCATAGTTGTGGCCATTTCACTCATAAGAATATGAAGAATATGAAGAATAATCTTAATAGCAATACCCACATTTAATTTAAAAGGTATAGAAATTCTTAAAACAATATTTTTTCTTTTTATTAAATATATTGGGCTGACATTGGCTAATAAGACTATATAGGTTTCAAGGGCACAATTCTTTGATATGTCATCTGCATATTGCATTGTGTGCCCTCTGCTCAGAGTCAAATCATCTTTTGTTACCATATGTTTGACCCCCTTTACTCTTTACTATCCCTCCTACCCTCCTTCCCTCTGGTAACTTCCATACTGTTGTCTGTGTCTATGAGTTTTTGTTTGTTTTTCTTACATGTTTATTTGTTGCTTTTAGTTTTATATCCCACATATGAATGAAATCATTTGATGCTTAACTTTTCTGTCTGACCTATTTTGCTTAAAATATGTTCTCAAGGTTCATCCATGTTGTCACAAATGGCAGTATTTCATTTTTTATTGCTTCCATTCCATTATATATATGGGGTCTGTCCAGAAAGTATCTAGCCATGTACTAAAGACATTTATTGAAGACCATACCAGATGAAGAAACATTATACATAGGACAATGACACCTCAGTGTCCTTCAAGGTAGGCACCTTGGGACCTCACACAGTTGTCCCAACCACCATCAGCTGCCCTGTTATATTTTCCTGAATCTTACCAATGGTCTGAAATCTCTTCCTTTTCAAAGGTGATTTTAGTTTTAGGAAAAGCCAGAAGTCAAATCTGGGCTGTAGAGGGGCTGAGTCACCTGGGTGATTTGATGTTTTGCCAGAAAGCTCTGCATGAGACGTGATGGATGAGTGAGTGCGGTGTCGTGATGAAGCTGCCAATCACCAGCTGACCATAGTTGCAGCCATCTGAATCATCCAAATAGTTTCTACAGAGGAATGTTCAAGCTTAATGCAAAATTTGATGCAGGTTCATTGCTCTACCCTCTCAGTCATTTTGAATGCAATATCCACATGATACACATGCTCACTCAATGGCGTCTACTGCCCCCACTGACTGGTACAGTGAAGTTGTCATTGTTCACACATGGGCATTCCAGTCCACTCTCCTTGGCTGCCAGTTTACATCAATGTTGTGCAAACCATTCTCATTATATTAACAATGGCTTGACTTTTTCCAGACAGGACTTGTTTGTACCACATCTTCTTTATCCAATCGTCTATCAAAGGACACTTTAGTTGTTTCCATGTCTTGGTCACTGTAAATGATGCAGTGAACATAGGGGTACATATGCCTTTGCAAATAAATGTTTTCAATTTTTGGAGGGATAGATACTCAACAGAGAGGTTGCTGGGCCATATGGTAACTCTTTTCTTAATTTCCTTTTTTGTTTCTGTGTTGGTATCCTTTTAAAAATATTTTTTTATCATTTTCCAAATACAGTTATCTCCATTTTACCATCATCACTTTCTCCTACCCCACCCACCCCCACCTCACACCCTCCATCCTTCCTCCTTTGGCTTTATCCATGGATCCTTTATACATGTTCCTTGATGACCCTTCCCCTTCTTTCCCCCATTACCCCCTTCCATCCTCCTCTCTGGTTACTGTCAGTTTGTTCTTTATTTCCATGTCTCTGGTTACATTTTACTTGCTTGTTTTATTGTTTAGCTTCCACTTATAGGTGAGATCATATGGTATTTGTCTTTTACCACCTGGCTTATTTCACTTAGCATAATGCTCTCCAGTTCTATTCATGCTCTTGAGAAGGGTAGAAGCTCCTCTTTCTTTCTGCTGCATAATATCCATTGTGTAAATGTATGACAGTTTTTTTGATACACTGATTTACTGATGGGCACCTAGGTTGCCTTCAGCACTTGGCTATTGTAAATTGTGCTGCTATGAATATTGGGGTATATAGGTTCTCTTGAATTAGTGTTTCAGGCTTCTTAGAGTATAAACCCAGCAGTGGAACTGTTGGGTCAACATATAGTTTTGTTTTGAGTTTTATGAGGAACCTTCATACTGTTCCTCACAGTGGCTGCACCAGTTTACGTTTCCACCAGCAGTAAAGGAGGGCTCCACAGCCTCTCCAACAAAAATAGTATTTTTAAAATTGGAGAATTTACTTGATGTTATATCCCAAACATAATTTTTGAAAGAAAGACTGTTTATAGTCCTAAGGTTAATATTGGTATCCTCATTTTTTCCTATTTGGATTTCAAATGTATGTTTAGATGTCTTACTTTTGTCTAAGAAAATGAAGAATATAAATAGTAGAGAAAGCCTGAGTTTATGTCCATAATATTTGGAGCTCTCTAAGTCAAAAACACTCTGTGTGATGAAATGGGCTAAGTTTTTATGATTGGGCTCTAAGATGGTGGTTGTGTTCTCATCCGTATGTTTTAAATTAAATTTATTGGGGTGACATTGGTTAATAATACCATATCATTTGCAGGTGTACTTCATTATAGTTTGACACCTGTATATTCTCTTGTGTGCTCATCAACCAGCGTCTAGTTTCCTTCCATTGCCATGTATTTTACCATCCACTTTACCCCCTGCATCTGTATTCTAATCAAGACATACAATGTGAAGTTTTAGAAACATAGTACTTCCTTCATACCATGACTGTACCTTGTCTGCTTCCTTCCAAACTCTTTGGACACAGAGCTTTGAATGAAGTAGATGACTGAGTGAAGCAATTTGGCCTTGAATGCTACAAGAGGGTTACAAGGATGTAAACATCTAAACAAAATAATGTCAAAAATATATTATGGAAAATAGTATGGAATTTTCTCAGAAAAATAAAAATCAACCTGCCTTTTGACCCAGCAATTCCAGTGGTAGGATTATATCCTAAGAATCCTAAAACATTAATTTCAAAAAAAAAACCTATGCACCACAATGTTCATAGCAGCACAATTTACAATATCCAAGAGTTGGAAGCAACCAAGGTGCCTGTCAGTAAATGAATGGATCCAAAAATTGTGGTACATATACACAATGGAATTCTATGCAGCAGAGAGAAAGAAAGAGCTGCTACCCTTTGCAACAACATGGATGGAACTGGAAAGCATTATGCTGAGTGAAATAGGCCAGGAGTTGAAAGACAAATACCATATGATCTCACCTTTAACAGGAAGCTAAACAACAAAACAAACAAGCAAGCAGAATAAAAACAAAGACACTGAAATAGAGGACAAGGGGACAGTGACCAGAGGGAAGAGGGAAGGGAATTTAAGGGGGAAAAAGGGGAGGGATTTGGAGGAACAAATATGAAGGACACAGGGATGAGAACTAAGGGGGGTGGAAATGGGAGGGAGATGGGAGCATAGGGCGAGGGGGGGGGCTGGGATGGGAAAAATAGACAAAAAACTGTACTTGAAAAAGTAACTAAATAAAATTATTAAAAAAATATATATGTATAAAAAAATCATAGCCTTGACTGAGGTTCTGCATAATCAATACATCATTTCACCCTGTTAAACCCTGGTTTTTCCACAGTGGTGACTAGGCAGTTACATTCATTAATGTGCATAAAAGTGATCTGGTTAAATCTTTATACAGCAATGAAAATTTAGAGGTATTATCTTGACCTGGCATGCTGGAAGCTGGCTCTATATTTGTAGGTGATTTAGAGCTTTCATTTTCATAAAGTTTCAACAAGAGTGCTCTCCCTTCCTTTCTAGCATGTTCTGCAGAAAATATCCCAGTATATAGGTTGCTAAGGGAAAAATTCATATCTGAACTAAATAATGATAATAGGACTATTGAAATGTCTCTGTGCCTAAAATCCTGATAAGTACATGGACATAAATATAAACCTTCAATTGTACATCACAGCAGCATTAGGTTTCAGGAACTAAAGGAGAAAAAAGCCAGCAAGAATTGAAAGAAAAATACCCGTGACAGCACACATTCCAGGTAGCTCTTCCCAGCTTCCAGAGTTACCAATGGAAAGATCACATGAAGCTACCTGAGTCTGTGTGGTGTCTAATTTATGTTCCTGCACCTTATAGCTCTGATGAGTCCTGAGAGAATTAGGTCAAATAGCCAATGCCCAAGTATCTTATAGAAGATACTCAGTGGGTCTAGTCATCCAGTTACACAAGGAACAGCATGTTCCCTAGTGAGAAGAAGGGGATCCCATGTTCATCTAGTGGCACTTTGATTCATACACCATTTCTTGAGAGGCACTGTAAAGAATTCTCGGCGCGGTTTTCAAGATGGCGGTGGACTAGGACGGAGTAGATACCAGTTCCTAGTACAAAAGAGACAGAAATCTATCTGATCGGAGGAGGTGAGGCCAGCAAGCCAGCAGTTGCCAAGCATGTATGAAAATAAGAGACCAGAAACCTCATCGGTCACGGAGGAACCAGACGGTAGGGAGACAGCAGCGGTACAGTAGTCTCTGGGACGGAGCAGGGAGAAACAGCCGGTGCAGGGTAGGGGAACCAGCGCCCTGTGGCGAGAGCCCAACGGCTCCTGGGGCAGCCTTCAGTGCCCGGACGGCTCCCTCCCTAGGATTTTTGGGCCGGGGACCTGCCAAGTGGCCCAACCAGAGGGGAGCAGAGGTGATTTCAGTCTGTGCATAGCTCGGAGGTTCAGCGCCTGGTGGGAACTGTATCTGGGAGAGTGCCTAAAGGCGCCTGGGACAGCGTTCAGTGCCCGGACGGCTCCCTCCCCGGAATTTTTCTGCTAGGCAGGCCGAGTAGCCCAGGCAAAGAGGTGTGGAAGAAATTTCAGCCTGCGCGCAATTTGGGAAACTAGTCGTTCCACACGCAGTGTGTCTGGGCAAGTGCCTGAGGGCGCCTAGGCCAATGTTCAGCAGCGTGCCATGACGAGCACAAAGAGTTTCTAGGTCGGCTCCCGGCTTCCAGTCTACCCCCCTCAGACTAGCTGGAAGCCCGGGGCGCTGAGGGGTCCTGCGAAAAGAGCTGAGACCCTCAACCCCCTCCCTTTCTGGCCAAGCAAGGTGGGGGGCCAGGAGAGACTTGTTTGATAGAGTTTACAGAGAGGGTGCAGAGGACAAAGGGCCCCAACCAAAGACTCTGTGGTTGCCAGCCCAGGAGAACTCAGAAGTGCAGCCTGGGGCTCTGAATCCAGTAGACACGGCAGCCTGGTCTGCCTCACACCCAGCTTGGCAGCAAACCCAGGATTGGGCAGAGGGTCTGGGGCTTCCCAACTGAACGGGGGCAGGCCTGTGCTCAATCCCAAGGGAACCAGGCAACTAGACCAGTGCAGGTGCCTGCAAACACAGCAAACCAGACTATGGCAGTAACCCCTGGGAGGGGAGCGCTGCGAGAAAGTCCTAGCTCCCCATTGTAGGGAGCTGGGGGAGAGGCGCCAAGTGTCTGGATACTGAGAGGGGCTGGCTGAAAAAATCACAACAATCCACCCTCAGCCAACTGCAACCAGAAAAACCGGTTCGGCTAGTTTGAAGCCAACAAGTGACATTCCTTTTTCTGAGGTTGTTTTTGAGAGATTATTTTGGTGCATTTTTTGTTTTTTTACTTTATTTTATTTTTATTCTTTCTTTCTTTTTTTTTATTTACCTTTCTTCCTTCACCATTCCTTTTCTTTATCTTTTTGCTTTTTTAAAGTAATCTGTTATTTCATTTAAACTTTATTACTGTTTCATCTTTCCATACTTTTGTCCTCTTTTCCCGGATTTTCTGTTTTATTTCTTTTTCTTTTCTTTCTAAACTTATTGCTCTTTCTTCCATTCCCCTACCATTTTTTTCTTTCTTCCTTTTATTTCTTTCCTTATCATTTCTTTCTTTTACCCACAAGAGTCACAATCAACTTGAAAATATTAAAAGACCAGAGCTGGACCCATAGAAGAGGCCTCCCAATAGTAGAGTCAGAGAGACAAATTGCACATTGTTGCAGGAGAGAAGCCACAAGTTGCTGCATATTTGAGTAGGTGGAAGCAGAGAACAACAGGATAACCAAAAGAGGCTGCACCATTGAAATTCACAGGCATTCCACCACAAAAGTTCATACCATAAACCCAGGGTGTCAAAACAGATTAATCTAAGAAGCTGAGGCTAACAAGAAGAGTCTCACAAACAATGGGAAGACAAAGAAACAATCCCCAAATGAAAGGAAAGGAGGAATCCTCAGAAAGAATGTTAGATGAAACAGAGGCAAGTCAACTATCAGATACTGAATTCAAAGCACTGGTGATCAGGAAGTTCAAAGAGCTCACAATCAGCTACCAGAAACTACAGGGAAGCTACAATGATCTCACTGTGAACTATATCAACATGAAAAAGGAAATGGAAATTATTAGCAAGGGCCAAGAGGAAATGAAGAATACAATTTCTGAATTAAAAAACACAGTGGAAAGCATTAAAAATAGGGTGGATGAAACAGAAGATTGAATTAGTGAATTGGAGGACAAAGTAGAAAGCATCTCACAGAAAGAACAGGAAAGGGAAAAGAGGCTCAGAAAGAATGAAGAGAGATTAAGAGAAATGCAAGACAATATGAAACGTAATAATATCCGAATAATAGGAATACCAGAAGGAGAAGAAGAACAAGGGATAGAAAACATATTTGAAAGAGTAAAGAGAGAAAATTTCCCTAATTTGACAAAAGAAAAAGTCACACAAATCCAGGAATCGCACAGAGTCCCATTCAAGAGGAACCCAAAGAGGCCCACTTCAAGACACATCATCATTAAAATGGCAAACTTCCAAGACAAAGAGAGAATCTTAAAGGCAGCAAGGGAGAAAAAAGAAATAACATACAAGGGCGTCCCAATAAGGTTAGCCACTGACTTCTCAATGGAAACACTCCAAGCAAGAAGAGATTGGCAAGAAATATTCCAAGTAATGAGAAACAGAGGCCTACAACCAAGGCTACTTTACCCAGCAAGGCTCTCAATCAAGATAGAAGGCCAAATAAAGAGCTTCCAAGACAAAAGAAGTCTAAAAGAATTTGCTGCCACCAAGCCAGCTCTACAAGAAATACTAAAAGGTCTGCTTTAAGGAAAGGAAGGAAAAGAGACAGACAGAGAGGAACACAGGTACAAAAATGGCAATGAATAAGTACCTATCAATAATAACCTTAAATGTAAATGGATTAAATGCTCCAATCAAAAGACACAGAATAGCGTCATGGATAAGAAAGTATGACCCACACATATGCTGCCTACAAGAGACCCAACTCAGGACAAAAGACCATCACAGACTAAAAGTGAAAGGCTGGAAACAAATTTTCCAAGCAAATGGACAAGAAAAAAAGCTGGGGTAGCAATTCTCATATCAGACAAAATAGACTTCAAAAAAAGAGCCATAAAGAGTGACTCAGAAGGTCACTTCATAATACTCAAGGGAAGAATCCACCAAGAAGACATTAACATCATAAATATATATGCACCCAACATAGGAGCACCAAAATATATAAGGAAAATCTTAGAGGAATTCAAGAAAGATATAGACAGCAACACAATTATAGTGGGGGATTTTAACACCCCACTATCAAAAATGGACAGATCTTCCAAACAAAATATCAACAAAGACATTGCGGCATTAAACAACACCCTTGATGAAATGGACCTAACTGATATATACAGAGCTCTTCACCCCAAAGAAGCTAAATACACATTCTTTTCAAATGCACATGGAACATTCTCAAAGATAGATCACATGATAGAGCACAAAACAAGCCTCAACAAATTCAAGAATATTGAAATCATACCAAGCATTTTCTCTGACCATAAGGGACTGAAACTGGAAACCAACCCCAAAGGAAAAAACCCAAAACACCCAAAATCATGGATACTGAACGGTATGCTATTAAACAATGAATGGGTCAAGAATGAAATTAGGGAAGAAATCAAAAAGTTTCTGGAAACAAATGAAAATGATCTCACAACAACCCAAAACTTATGGGATACAGCCAAGGCAGTCCTGAGAGGGAAGTTTATAGCAATACAGGCCTACCTAAAGAAAACAGAAACATTTCAAACAAATGACCTTACTCTACGCCTGCAAGAACTCGAGGAACAACAACAAAAACAGCCCAAAGCAAGTAGAAGGAAGGAAATAACTAAGATCAGAGCAGAACTAAATGACATAGAGACTAAAAGTACAATTCTAAAGATCAATGAATCCAGGAGTTGGTTCTTTGAAAAAATAAACAAAATAGACAAGCCTTTAAGTAGGCTCATCAAGAAAAGAAGGGAACGGACACAAATAAACACAATCAGAAATGAAAGAGGAGAGATTACAACTGATACCACAGAAATAGAGAGGATTGTAAGAAATTACTATGAAGAACTGTATGTCAAGAAATTTGAGAACCTAGGGGAAATGGACACATTTCTAGAAAAATATAATCTCCCAAAACTCAATGAAAAAGAAGTAGAACACCTGAATAGACCAATAACAGCAAAAGAAATTGAAGCAGTAATCAAAAAACTCCCATCACACAAAAGCCCTGGACCAGATGGATTCACAGGAGAATTCTACAAAGCATTTAAGGAAGAGCTAACCCCCATTCTTCACAGACTATTCCAAAAAATCCAAAAGGATGGAAAACTCCCTAACTCCTTTTATGAAGCCAGCATCATCCTAATTCCAAAACCAGATAGAGATACAACAAAGAAAGAAAACTTCAGGCCAATATCGCTGATGAACATAGACGCTAAAATCCTCAACAAAATATTAGCAAATCGCATCCAACAATATACCCAAAAGATTATACACCCTGACCAAGTGGGATTCATCCCAGGGATGCAAGGATGGTTCAACATTCGCAAAACAGTAAATGTAATTCATCACATAAACAAAAGCAAAGACAAAAACCACATGATCATATCAATAGACGCAGAAAAAGCTTTCGATAAGGTACAACACCCATTTATGATAAAAACACTCAGCAAAATGGGAATAGAGGGAACATTCCTCAATATAATAAAGGCCATTTATGAGAGACCTACAGCCAATATCATACTCAATGGACAAAAACTAAAAGCTTTTCCACTAAGATCAGGAACAAGACAAGGATGTCCACTTTCACCACTTCTATTCAATATAGTATTAGAAGTTTTGGCCACAGCGATCAGGCAGGAAAAGGAAATAAAAGGCATCCAAATAGGAAAGGAGGAAACAAAATTGTCACTGTTTGCAGATGACATGATAGTGTACATGGAAAATCCTATAGACTCTACCCAAAAACTGCTCAAACTAATTAATGAATTTGGCAAAACAGCAGGATACAAAGTCAATATCCAGAAATCAAAGGCATTTTTGTATACAAACAATGAATCAGCAGAAGCAGAAATCAAGGAAAAAATCCCATTCAATATAGCAAAAAGAAAAATAAAATATCTGGGAATAAACCTAACCAAAGAGGTAAAAGACCTGTATGCAGAAAACTACACAACACTGAAGAAAGAAATCAGGGAAGACACAAACAAATGGAAACATATACCGTGTTCATGGATTGGAAGAATTAACATCATCAAAATGTCCATACTACCCAAAGCAATATACAGATTCAATGCAATACCTATAAAAGTACCAATGGCGTATTTCACAGACATAGAACAAACACTTCAAAAATTTATATGGAATCATAAACGAGCCCGAATAGCAGCTGCTCTTTTGAGAAAGAAGAACAAAGTAGGAGGGATCACAATACCTGATATCAAACTGTACTACAAAGCCACTGTAATCAAAACAGCCTGGTACTGGCATAAAAACAGGCACATAGACCAATGGAACAGAACAGAGAGCCCAGAAATCAACCCAACCCTCTACAGTCAATTAATATTCGACAAAGGGGGCAGTAACATAAAATGGAGTAAAGATAGCCTCTTCAGCAAATGGTGTTGGGAGAACTGGACAGCTATGTACAAAAAAATGAAACTTGAGCACCAACTTACACCATACACCAAAATAAATTCAAGGTGGATAAAAGACTTAAATATAAGCCATGACACCATTAAAGTCCTAGAGGAGAACATTGGCAAGAAAATCTCAGATATTCCACGCAGCAACATTTTTACCGATATGTGCCCTAGAGCAAGGAATATAAAGGAAAGAATAAACAAATGGGATCTCATCAAAATAAAAAGCTTCTGCATGGCTAAAGAAAACAGTATTAAATTAAAAAGACAACCAACTGTATGGGAAAACATATTTGCCAATGATACCTCAGACAAAGGTTTAATCTCCAAAATATACAAAGAACTTACACGACTCCACTCTAGGAAGACATCGAACCCAATTAAAAAATGGGAAAAGGACTTGAACAGACACTTCTCTAAAGAGGACATACAGAATATCCAGAGACACATGAAGAGATGCTCAATATCGTTAGCTATCAGAGAGATGCAAATCAAAACCACAATGAGATACCACTTTACACCAGTCAGGATGGCTATAATAGACAAAGCAAGAAACAACAAATGTTGGAGAGGGTGTGGGGAAAAGGGGACCTTAGTTCACTGTTGGTGGGATTGCAGACTGGTACAACCATTATGGAAAACAGTATGGAATTTTCTCAGAAAAATAAAAATCAACCTGCCTTTTGACCCAGCAATTCCACTGCTAGGATTATACCCCAAGAATCCTAAAACATCAATTTCAAAGAACCTATGCACCACAATGTTCATAGCAGCACAATTTACAATAGCCAAGAGTTGGAAGCAACCTAGGTGCCCATCAGTAAATGAATGGATCCAAAAATTGTGGTACATATACACCATGAAATTCTATGCAGCAGAGAGAAAGAAGGAGCTACTACCTTTTGCAACAACATGGATGGAACTGGAAAGCATTATGCTGAGTGAAATAGGCCAGGCATTGAAGGACAAATACCATATGATCTCACCTTTGACAGGAAGCTAAAGAATAAAACAAACAAGCAAACAGAATAAAAACAAAGACGCTGAAATAGAGAACAAGTGGGCAGTGACCAGAGGGGAGAGGGAAGGGAACTTAAGGGGAAAAAGGGGGAGGGATTTTGAGGAACAAGTATGAAAGACACAGAGATGAGGACTGGGGGGGGGGGGGATGGAAGGGAGGGGGGAGACCGGGCGGGGGGGGGGGTGGGGTGGGATGGGAGAAATAGATTAAAAAAAAATGTACTTGAAAAGTAACTAAATAAAATTTAATATAAAAAAAAAGAATTCTCAACAATTAAGGTCATCTGGTGGCAGGAAACATGAACTGTCAGACCATCTGGGGATACACCTCCAACTGATTTGATAACAAAAAATAAACTTGACTTCAGAATCAGTATTGTGGAGTCAGAAAGAGAGATCCTGGCATTACCCTCTACACTCTGATCAGGAAGGAGTACGCTTGTTCAGATCTGCTGACACTCTCATCTGTGCAAACTTTAGTTGCCCTCCTATTTCTGGAAAGGGCCTCTGCTGTGCCATGGGGGTGCGTATAGATCAGAAGCTACTTCCTTACATTCTCTGACATGGAACAATGCACACGTAGTGTCTTTAAGTCTATAGGAACCTCGGAAGGTTGAAGCCAAGATGCACTCACCAAGGGCCATGTTGAGATCCCAGCACCTGGGGTGATTCTGCAGTACGGCCACCAGTACAGGCCCAGGCTTCTCCACTGAGTAAGGAGCAGGCAGGAATCTTGGCAGGGTTTTCATGCTATTTGTGAAATTTAAATCCATAAATAAAAATGGACACTGAATAAAGGAGCATCAAAAGATATAACACCCATCCATCAAAGATCTTGTCTTAAGAAAGATGCTAGGGCAATGAGTTAGGTCCCCAAAACCATAATGAGTCTGGTATAACTGATTTGAGGCCCAATGTTTTGGGGGGATTTTTTAGGTTATATATATATATATTTTTATCTCCAATTATATGTACATACATTCTAGGAAACAATCCTAGGAAATCAGTTTGGCCCCAGGCAGAGGAGATGCTCAGGACCTAAACACGCATAATTTTAAACTGCGTAACTGTGATATCCACTTTCCTTGCTAGTACTGCAGCCTACTGTCCTTCATTCCCTTCGTTCCATTCCCCCCTCTCTGCTTCTCCTTCTAGCCCTCTCTTCTTTCCTCTCTCTCCTACCCGCCCCCTCGCTCCCTCTCTTCTTCACCTCCTTCTTTCCTTTCTTTCACAAAAAAACGATTTCATCATCAAAAGAGATAAGGTGATAGAAAAACAAAAAAGGCAGAAAACAATCATGCATTTTACAAAACAGAAGTCCTGCCCTGGCTGGTGTGGCTCAGTAGGTTGGAATGTCATTTCCATAAAGCGGAAGACCATGGGTTAGATTCCCGGTCAGGGCCTGTACCCAGGTGGCCTGTTTGGTGCACAGTTGAGAAGGAACTGATCAATGTTTCTCTCTTGCATAAATGTTTCTCTCCCTTCCTTCCCCTCTCTTTAAAAGCAATAAGCATGTCCTTGGGTGAAGATAATAAATAAAATTAAATTAAATTAAATGAAAAAGAGTCTTTTAATGCCACAAAATTACTCTGGGTTAACCCAATCCTATTTCTATAATGAACACCTTTAAGAGTTTGTAAAGGAACAAAATGGAGAGTGTTGAGTTTCAGCCCCTCATTTGGAGGAAACTGAGAACAAGGAAGATGGAATTGGCTTGTTAAGGTCACACTATTAGATTATGGAAAAAATTTTCTGATAAATTTAGTAGATTTTTAAAAAAGGTCTCTAAGAACATTTACTCAAGAACAGCAACAAAGGTCAAGGATCGGTTCCATACACAGTAGTCACTGTGGTCATCAAATTACGCTTTAATTCCTAAAATGAAAAGAAGCAAGAGACAACAAGTAGATGGAGTGTTTTCCTGAGGCATTAAGTGAAAACACCAAAGGGACTGGCTTTACATTTCACATTAAAATAACAACAACAACAAGAGAAAGCTTAAGACTTTTCAATCCATGAAGGGATAGTGTGAGCTGTGGGCAGATTTCCTCTTTTACTGCAGTACAGGCCAGATTGAGGCATAGACTGCTTGGACTAAGAACTCAGAAAAATTTCTGTTGAAAGATTTCAGGCCCTGAAACACACAATTGCCAAAGGAAGCTGTGAAATTTCTTCTTCTCACAGACAGTCTTTAAGATTATATCTTTCAGGATTGGTTTACATATAATGTGACTGTGACCCTGAATTACCCTTCAATGCTCCTAAGAGGCTATGATTATGTAGTTCAGGGTCTGATTTGAAAGCTTATACACTTGTAATTATGGTATATAGTAAATTCAACAATTTGGAAAGAATTAAGCATTACCCAAATATTGAATATAATGACACCAGTTTGGAGTTACAAAGCTGTCTCATGGTTGTTTTGCTTTATATTCAACCTCTCCAAATGGTAGAAAGGTTCTGCCTTTTTTTTTTCCATTTAGAGAGGAGGAGAAAGAAACACAGGCAGGCCAGCGACTTAGGAAAATCACCAATGACTTCCAGGCAGGAGTGACCTTCGAAGAACCCCAGCCCCCCAGCATGAATACTTCCCACAGCAAATTTGTCTTGCTTCTCCAGGAATTAGGATTCTAGTTTCACCCCTTTACCAAAAATAAAAATAAATTACATAGGAAAACCCAATTCCTTATTTATATTTTCTATAAAGCTGATTTTTGTTTCTTTAATTTTTATCTTTTTAAAATTGTTTTCTTAAAATGGTGGTTCTTTTTCTGTGGACCACCCAAATAAGAATCTCTTGGAGTGCTTGTTAGAAAGATAGATTCCTAGGCTCCACTAACGATGCACCAGATTAGAATCATGTAGACAACACCCCCGAACTGCATTTTAAACAAATCCCCCAGGTGACTCTTATGCAATGTTTTAATTCTTAGGTTTACTTTAATCAATTTCTATAACCTTGGTCTGGAAATAACAACTATTTAGTTGCTTCCAATGAACAACAATAAAGAGCATATAGGCTGCAATTCTACCATAAAAATATATAATTATTCAAATAATATAGTAAGATATCCTTAAAAATATGCAAGAAGCATACTGTCTAAAATCTCATTCCCAGTGTAGAAGTTCTCTCTTGGCTTCATTTTCCTAGGTCACGTTGATATTTACGAGTGTGTGTGCAGTTTCATACTATATTAACAACGATCCTCTTACCTCCTTTCTCTGACTCGGTTTTTATAGGATTGTCCTGTGTAAATTCAATATTCTTTGTATTGTTACACCCAGATCCACAAGGAAACTTAACACAAAAGCTTTGTGAAAGGCTTACATTGTAACCCAATAAACAACAGGAACAACCAGAAAAATCCATTAGTGTCTGAGAAAAGTTAATCTTTGATCAGGCTAGTATATAATTCAAATCTGTCCCACATCCAAATTTCCCAACTTTCACTCAGAAGACGGGCTTTTCTGCAGTCTTCACCTTTTTGCAATTTTCAAATATTAACTTAAATTTGAGCCTTCTTTAGCATTCAGGTCCTTGTTTCTCTTTGCAATAGAAGGTACAACCTGAACAGCCTCGATGACAGAAGTTGGCAAACAGGAGTATTATGAATGGGTTTTGATTTTCAGCTGATGAAGTTGTACATGGTGCAGTTGACAGATGTTAGCTTGTGAAGGAGTTACATATGCTTAAAATACCTTTCCATTCATGGAGAGAAAGAAATAGTCATTTCAAATGTACTAGCTGGTCTGTTGCCCCCTGGCTAAAAGCTCTTTATGTAGAAATGCCATTTTGCACAGAATAATCTCAAGAGCAGTAACGGCAAGGCAGGAGGATTTAACTGGAGACAGCAAGAGATTGAATGAACAAAAATCCTGTCTCCTATTAAGTGAAAACAAATTTAAAACCATGCTGGGTAGCCAGCTGCCTGTTTACTTTATAAGATCACTCTTTCAACGTCATCTGCTAGAAATCTTATTACTGGATTCTCATGAAACCAAATCCAAGCAGAATTAGTGTCAAAAAAGCTGCATGTCTTGCTAATTCACCTTAGTTACAAGGGACCCACTATGAGTTACCACTCTGTGGGTTTGTGAGTCTGTGGACAAACAGAATTTTTCAAAGAGATAACAATAGAAAAATAGCCTATTGATTTATTGTGGTACTACCATTTAGTTCTAATTAATTATGAAAATACCACAGGCTACTAGTCAGCATGTGATGGTTGGGGTTTTGTCGAAGCAAAGATGTGTTGGTTATTGGAGAAACTGCAATAATTCTGATATTAATTTTTTGCAAAGTGACAGGAGAGGGAAGCCTGGATATTTTGGATGATCTTTAAATAGGCATAACACTGAGAGTGCTGCAGTGAGCCTTTTATCATTTTAGACTAGAGAAGGAGCCAGATAAAAAATCGACTGAAATTATTTTGTATTAGAAATCAATCAGAGGATTCGCTCTGAAGATGTTCCCTTTGAAAAGCCATTCTCCCTCCCTCACTTCCACGGCCGCTGGTGGAAGGCAGATTGGCCCAGCTCCCCCGAACAGCACTGGGGCGGCATATACCGAGCCTTAAAAACACACATGTCCTATAATCTCACAAGTGAACTTCTGGAAACTTACTTTCAGCAAATGATTAGAGACATTAAGTAAAGAGGAACTACAGGGGTATTCATAGTGGCTCCATTGGTAAGAGCCAAGAGTCAGAAGTCACACAAATGTGCTAAAAATGGAACAGTCACACTATTGTATAACCATTCATTAGATATTCACATTTGTAAAGAAAACATAGCATGGAAAACCATTAGGATGTAGTATTTAATTTTTATTTATATTATTTAATGCTCTGGACATATTATTTCACAAAAAAGGAGTCTAACCCAATATTATAATTGGTAGAATCCAAGTGTGTGTGTTTAACTGATGTTTAATGTATCTCCATGATTAAGGGTTTATACTGACAAGATTTATATTTCCAAGATTAAGAGTTTATATTGACCTAGAATGAAGGTTGTGCCTGAGTATTTCATGGGAGGAAAGGTTATATGGGGACAGAAGGTGTACTACCTGCCCAGGAAGCATTATTACAAACTCTGCTACACTAGGGTGCTAAACCCCGGCCTCTCCATTAACCACCCCCTACCCGCCGCCAGCACCCCAGTCACAGAAAGAGCCTCAGACTTGAGGTAGAAGAGGGAGGTGGTGCTGGCATTGCTCTATTTCCTAGGTGACAGCAGGCACATTACATTAGATCAGTGGTTTTTCAGCTTCTCATTTTAAGTTGTTTCTAAATGAAATAATATGTGAAGCATAAATTTATAGTTGGTTAAAATATATGCAGGGGAATTCCAGAAGTTTCCAGCAGTGTGGTGGACCAAGTATCTCGATTTACCCTCTTGTTGAAAACAACAAAACATTTCAAAATAACATACAAGTAGTTTATGACTGCAAGGTCAAAACCCAGGGAAACGAGAACCTGAAGAGCTAAGTCACTCACCGAAGATAGTTTGGCTTTGAGGATATTTGCTACAGAATGAACCTGAGTGCCTGCTTTCATGACCTTCTGGAACATGTAAGGCAGAAAACAAAGAATGCCCAAATCCACCCTAGGTCTCTGATATGAGATCCCACAAAAGGAGTCATCTGAATTGGCTACATGCTTAGCTTAAGGGGGAACCAGAAACTGTATTTGCCTTGTGAGAGTAAAAGAAAAAAAATCACAAAATAGAGGGCATCAAGAGCTTTTGTGCTTAGAAAGGATAGAATAGGATCAGATCTATAATGTTTTCAGGTAATTGTTAAGCACATATACACTATGTATGTATAGTCTGTAGAAAAACACCAGAGAATTTGAAAGTATAGGTAAAATAAGGAAGAAACTTAAAAAAAAGAGCAAACATTTTTTTAATTTCCAGAAATTATATAAAGTATCTTTGAAATTAAAAACTCAGTTGATTTAGAGAATTAGAAAATCTGATTCTAGATCTGTAGAAATTATGCATAACAAAACACAGAGAGACAAGCAGATGGGAAGTTTGAAAGCTAAGTCAAGTAATATGAATTATAGAGTAAGAAGGTTGAACATATCTTATTGAAAATCCAGAGGGAGAAATGGTTCAGAAGCTACATTTGATTGAATTACCTACAAAAAGTTAACAAATTCATAAAGAGTTTGCTTCTCAAAATTAACAACAGAGAAGTAACCGTGGAATTAACAACAGTAGGACAATGTGCAGAGAGAAAGATAAATGCCAACCTAAATTTGTAGGCTTAGTGATAATATCTTTCAAATACAAAGACAAAGTAAGGATATTTTCAATCAAGATAACCTGTAGTTAGCCATTTCTCAGCACAGCCATGGCTCCTTCTTGTGAGACCTGGAATTAGAATCTGAGAAAGGAGACTATATGTTCTTAGCGACAGGGGTATCTCTGCTGTTGGTCTTTTCAGTGAATAGAGCTAGAAAATACCTACTTGTACACACACATAGGAAAACATATGCCTGTGCATGCTCATACATGCATGCATGCACGCATGTTACATGCATTGCATGCATGCACCTGTATTGTAGAAATCACGAATTCACACTGACAGCCCCCATTCCAGTCCACCCCCCGTGTGGTTCTTTTTTACCCTCCCTCGTTGCATAGCCGTATGTCCCTTCTTTCAGAGTGACAAATCTGGCTCCCGGCAACACATTTACTCACTTGTCAAATTCTCTCACACATTGAAATTGTTTCAGAATCCTTTGACCTGGACCATCACACAAAACAAAAATCTACTGAGATAATGTTAAGATTTGTTTACACTTCTTGCCCCACAATCTTGCCCAAGACAGAGAGCATACAGTCAAATAGAGGGTTCATAAATTACTTGAATTAGCATTCATTTTCTTTCAGAGTGCTTGTGGAATTTATTTAAAATACAATTAGGTTCATTGGCTTTAGTTTTAGTGTTTCTTCCCTTCCCAACCTTGTTGGTTTAATTTTATATTTTTTAAATACGTAGAACATTAACATGCTCCTAAAACTAAAAGTATACAAAAATGTGTATCCAGAGAAATGCCACTCCTTCTCATGTTTTCCCCTCTCTATTTCCATCTCTACTTGCAAGTTAAAAACTTTGATTAAATAAAAAATTATCCATTTATCTCATGTTTCTTTTTAAAATGAAAAACAGGTATTATTATAGCTAGATGAGGTCTGTCCAGAAAGTATCCAGCCATACAATGTGAAAAATAGAGACATTTATTGAAGAAGATACAAGGTACAAGAAACATTGTACATAGGACAATGATGCCTCAGTTCCCTTAAAAATAGGCACCTTGGGACCTCACACCACTCCCAATCACCATCAGCTGCCCCACTGTATTTCATGAATTTCATCAATGGTCTCAAATCTCTTCCTTTTCAAAGGTGATTTAAGTCACATGATGCCAAATCTGGGCTGTAGTGGGGCTGAGTCACCTGGATGATTTGATGTTTTGTCAAAAACGCTGCATGAGACATGATGCATGAGCAGGTGTGTTATCATGATATAGCTGCCAATCATCAGTTGCCCATAGCTGTGGCCTTCTGAATCATCCAAATAGTTTCCACAGAGGAATGTTCAAGCTTAATGCAAACTCTGATGCAGATTCGTTGCTCTACTTGCTCAGTCATTTTTAATGTGATGGCCACACAGTACTCATGCTCACCCAATGGCATCCACCACCTTCACTGACTAGTACAGTGAAGTCATCATTGTTCATGCACGTGCATTGCAGTTCACTCTCCTTGGCTGCTAGGTTATATCAATTCTGCACAAACCATTTTTGTTATATTAACAGTAGTCCAGACAGTTATTATATGCTGTTTTTAATTTTGCTTTTATGGATGCATTTGTCTTCTAAAAAAACTCAAGAGTTAAAGAAAAAATCATAATAAAAATTAGAAAAATACTTAGGACAGCATTGTGACAATGCTGAATATTAAAACACACATATGCTGCAGAAGTAAAACTTAATGAATGGCAAGTATCCATTTTAAGAAGTCAGCCTAAGAGTATCAGAATAAAAGCAAACACAACAGAAGAAAGAAGGAAATGAGAAGAGATGAGAGAATTTGAAAAGAACCATACCACATAGAGGGCTAAGATAGACAAAACTTATTCTTGAACAGCAAATAAAATTTATAAAGCTGTTTAGAAGCAAATAAAAAAGAGAAAAAGAGGAAAAAAGATTAATTATAATCAGAAGGAAAGAATGAAATAAATTCAGATGAAGCAAAAGATTAAAAATAGAGTAAGAGGCTATTTTAATAACATTATACTAACAGAAAAATTACTTTTAAAACTGCATTAAAGATTGACTCAAGAAGAAATAAAAAGGCTGAAGAGTATCATATATATTGAACATTTGAAATCATTAGATAAAATCGTTTTTAAAAGAAAACATCAGGTGGTATTTATTAGCCATAAATGTAGCAAATTTTTTAAGTCATAAATTTACCCAAATTAAAACAAATGGTAGAAAAACAGAGAAGATTTATCAAACTCATTTTTTGGAAGCTAACATAATCTTGATATAAAAACTGGATATGAGGACAGTACAGAAAAGAAAAATCATTGAACAACAATTAAAATAAAGTAAAAAAGAAAAAAGAAAAATCATTGTTCACATATTTGGAGACTCTTAACTGTCCCCATATTTCAAATGTTCTTTTGTTTCTTTTAGAAATAGAAATTATTTTATTTTATTTTGTTTTATTTATTATTGTTCAAGTACAATTGTCTCCATTTTCCGCACACCACTCCCCCCACCCCAGCCATCCCCACTTCCCATACTGGATCCCCAACTTCCTTTGGCTTTGCCCATGTGTCCTTTATACATGTTCCTTGACAGTCCTCCCCCCAACCCCTTCCTATTATCCCTCCCATCTCCCCTCTGGTTATTGTCAGTTTATTTTTGTTTCAATGTCTCTGGTTATATTTTGCGTGCTTGTTTGTTTTGTTGATTAGGTTCTACTTATAGATGAGATTATATGGTATTTATTGGTCTTTTACCATTTGGCTTATTTCACTTAGCATAATGCTCTCCAGTTCCATCCATGCAGTCATAAAGGGTAAGAGCTCCTTCTTTTTTTCTGCTGTGTAGTATTCCATTGTGTAAAAGTACCATAGTTTTTTTACCCATTCATTTACTGATGGGCACCTAGGTTGCTTCCAATACTTGGCTATTGTAAATTGTGCTGCTATGAACACTGGGGTGCATAGGCTCTTTTGAATTGATGTTTCAGGAGAATATGACTTTTCAATAAAAGAAATTACTCTTTTGAGAAATGAAATTAGATCCTAACCACACATTATAAACATTAGTTGATTTTAGGCAGACTAAAGACTTAAAGTGGAACACACAGTTAGAGAACTTTTAAAAGATGATATGGGATCTGTATGACCTGGATTGAAGAGGGTCTTTGTTTCCAATACATAATAAATCTAGGAAGATAACACTGAGAGACATTGAAAGGGTTACATTTTGGGATTGGGTTCTTCCAGTAAGCAAAAGGAAAAAAAAAACACCTCTTGTGGGGCAAAATCTACTTGTGGTAAATCAGAGTGTTTCGCAAAAGCATGAGAGATAAACCAGCCAATACAGGCATCTCAAGTAGGATTCCTTTTGTATTCACACCCTAATAGGGCTAACTACCCTGTGTGGCAACAGCTAAGTAGTTTTAGGAAGGCAAAGCAATGAAAAAATACCACCATCACACATCAACAGAAAGTGCAGTTCCCTGAGGTATCTTGCATAAGCAATAAAATAAATACCAAAGGTTAATATTGAGTCACAGAGGCTCTACCTTCCTATCAGTATTAACAGGTGTAGTATATTAGCACCTGAAAGCTACACTTAACATTTTCATCTATAAAATAGAAAGAAGTAATTTCTAAAGCACATAAAAATGATATATAGCTAGAGACATCTGCTATGAACTATTCCCACCCCCCAATTATTTGGTTCTATGGAACCATGGAACCTTTACAAGGAACCATGGCAGCAGCGCTCCTACAATCTGAGGCTACAGAACACAAAAATTTTTCCTCTAGGCCAGCCCCACTAGCTGGTGACCCCACTGTCCCTGCCATAAATATTTTAATCTTCATATTTCCTCCTGAGCTCCCTGCTCATTGGAGATCTGTAAAACCCAGAAACTGCAAAAAAAAAAAAAAATGTCTTCTTGTCCTTCTCTCCTTCTTTTCTTTCCTTTCTCCTTCACTCTCCTTCCTTTTCCCTTCTTCTTCCTCTCCGCTCTGCCCCTTCCTTCTCCATTCTTCTCCCTCTCCTTCCCCCTTATTTTGTAAATTAAAATTACTGCCCTGGCTGGTGTAGCTCAGTGGATTGAGCGCGGGCCTGCGAACCAGACAATTGTGGTTCGAATCCCAGTCAGGGCACATACCGGGGTTGCAGGCAGGTTCCCTGCAGGCCAGTTCCCAGCAGGGGACGCACAAAAGGCAACCATTCATTGATGTTTCTCTCCCTCTCTCCTTCCCTTCCCCTCTAAAGATAAATAAAAATTTAAAAAAAATTACTGACAGTTGCAGACAATTGTAGAAAAATTCATTTCTGTATAAAGAGGAGGGATTGGAGTAAAAACTTTGAGTTTGAAGCATATTTTAAGCATACCTTAGTAAATGAATGATATAATACAGATATGTTTTTCATATCAGATGCTTATTGTTTTTTTCAGGGGCCTAGGACAATTTTTCTTTATATGCTGGAAGAAGAAGAGAGCCTATTTCCTCTACCTCAATAATTTCTGGCACATGTCAGATCAATAAACTACAGCTGGTATAAAACAATGATTATTTCATAAGGGCAAGTCCTTGTGAAATAATCATAAATGTCTAGACTTGTAGCTATGACTTCTTTTACAATGACAGCTGATCTGAAACATGAATTAGTTTCTCTCCTACAAAAACAACTTTGTGATACTGGGTAAGAGAACACTGAAAAAGCATTTTAACAACTGTCCTGAGAACACGTTGGCCTCCACCTACAAGTTTCTAATTTATGTACCTACTCAATTCAAGTGAAAGAATGTGAATACCGCACTAAGTTTTCCATCTATCGACCTCTCTTTTCTCCTGCTCAGTGTCTCAGGCTAACTTGGCTCAAGGCCATCATGGCAGCTGAAGGCACCCTGTCCTGCCACGTTAGTGACTTCTGAAAACACAGGAATGGTCATCAACTGACATTGCTGTGTGTCTCTCAGTACTAGAAAGTCACCAAGGTTAATTGGGATGTCATATCTGTTTATATTCATTCTAAGCCTGTGCATTTAAACATACACATTGCTAAATCAAAAGAAGTCGATGACTATAAACTTTATTCCCATCCTGATTCCGTTTCCCTTTGGTATCTTTTGGACTTCTGATTCCTGTGGCTCTGTGTTTCTGTTCTCTTCTGGGGCTGGCTCTTCAGAAAGAGGACAGAGCCTGGTGTCCTTGGGCTGATTTCTAACATGCTGTATGCACATGTACATTTCTTCCTTGGTCACATTTCTCTTTTCTTTCAATAGATCCTGGTACTGCCTTGGGCCTACAGTGACTTTTCTTCCTCCCTCCCTCCCTCCCTCCCTCCCTCCCTCCCTCCCTCCCTCCCTCCCTCCCTCCCTCCCTCCCTTCCTTCCTTCCTTCTTCTTTCTCTCCCTTCCTTCCCTCCTTTCTCTCATCTTCTCCTTCCTTCCTTCCTTCCTTCCTTCCTTCCTTCCTTCCTTCCCTCCCTCCCTCCTTCCCTCCCTCCTTTCTTTTCTTTTCTTTCTTTCTTTCTTTCTTTCTTTCTTTCTTTCTTTCTTTCTTTCTTTCTTTCTTTCTTTCTTTCTTTCTTTCTTCCTTCCTTCCTTCCTTCCTTCCTTCCTTCTTCCTTCCTTCCTTCCTTCCTTCTTTCTTTCTTTCTTTCTTTCTTTCTTTCTTTCATATAAGGTATAGAATTTGATACTGGTTATATCGGATTCAGGTGTACAATAAAATGATTTGCCATTTTTGTACTTTAAAATGTGTTCACCCCACTAATTATAGTAATCATCCATTACTGTGTAAACTTATCACACTGTTACTGACAATGTTCTCTTCCTCCTTATTTACTCGTCTCCCCAACTCACCCTTGTGATTACCATCCCTTTGGTTTCTCTTTCTATGAGTCTGGTTTTGTTTTTTTAGATTCTGCTGTGGCCTCTTCTAAAAGGGATTTTGCAAGTTTTGGACAGTGTGTATAGGGAAATGGATCTGTATCATCCAATTGCCTGCAAAGTTACAGCACTTCCTCCCTTAAAAATTTTCACAATCCTCACATGGTCCCCACCTCAGCATGTGTTTTGGGTATTTTCCACTTTACACCTCTGCTTATTTCTTTAGCTGGTGTGGGGACAGCAGCTATAGGAGTAGTAATGTGATTGGACACTGTTTTGAGATACTAAGTTTGTGGGGTCAGAATTTTGGCTTCCATCAGCTCCACCTGGTTATGTTATGCGACAAAAGAGACTGAAGATGTAATTAAGGTTATGGGACTTAAAAAAGGGAGGTTATCATGGATTATTAAATGGGGACAATCTTATCATGTGAGTCCTTAAAAGCAGAGAAATTCATTTGGAAGCAGAAGAAACATGTATCAGGAGAGGAAGTGAAAGAGATTCAAAATGTGGGGGAACTTGGCCCATTCTCAGTGGCTGTGAGATGACAGGGGCCCTGAGCTAAGGAACTCAGGCCCCTCCAGAAGCTAAGAATGATAGCACCAGACTGACAGCCAGGAAGGAGAGGGAGACCTACAGTCACATGGGACTGGTTTGTACCAACAACGTGAACAAGTCTAGAAGCAGATCCAGACCCCCCCCCCCTAACTCCAGGGTTAGATAATAGCCCAAGAACGGCTGATGCCTTGATTTTGGCCTCTTGAGGCTCAGAGCAGAGGAACCAGCTGAACCTACCAGGACTCTGACCAGAGATAATAAGTTTGTATTGTTTTAAGCTATTTAGTTATAGCAGTAATAGAAAACCAAGCTACCATTTTTTTCTTTCCATTGCTTTCTTCCATCCAAACTGACAGTTGGCTCTGTGTCCTAGTTTAAGGGCACCAGGAAATATGGAGTGTGCTGAGAATCAGTCTGCATACTTTTCTGGGTTTTGTTTAATGAAATATTAGGATGAAGGGAAAAGGAATCCCTGAGTTTAGATAGAATGTCTCCATGAGGAGAAACCAAGAGGGGAAGAAGGTAGTTTTTTCCAAACCTGAGCCATTCTTGGGTTTGTGGGCTCAAGACTAGGAGGGAGGAAGAAGAGGGATCACTAGAGGAATCTTCTGGAACTGGTAGCCCCAGATAAGACCTCATGCTGGGAATGAGCTTGGTGGCTCATCCAGATGAAAGGCCACCACTGGCAGCATTATTTGAAAGCCCCCAAAATGACATGAAACCTGCACCATTGCTCCTAAGTTACTGCTACGTACATGCATTCTGTACATTCACCGGAACCACCTGACGGAATCAGAGGGCTCCTAACCAGATATGGCCACAGTCCCACCCACATCTTACTATAACAAAACCACAGTTCTCTGCCTCCATGCAGTTCCCCACCACATCGAGGGGTCTGTAAGGTGTGCCTTCCCTGCTCTCCCAAGCATGGGCCCTTCAGTCGCCCCACCATGACCATTCCCTTCATTCTGCTGAGCGTGGCCAGCTCGTGGTCCTGCTCCACACTCTCAGGTGTAACCATTCTAGTGATTCACTGCATCTGTTCCAAGTCCCAGCATCCCCCTGCTGGGAAGGGAAATTCCCAGTTCACCCTTGGGAGCTCTCTGGTTACACATTCTCCAGAGCAGCACCACCTCCTGGCTTCTTTCCACCTAAACAGAAATATCACACAAAGCAAGTGACCACATCCTTCAATATCCAAACCAGGGCACTTTTCATAGTGAAAGGAGAGGTGACTGGTAATTATGCCAGTAGAGTGGCACGTAAATTCAGACTACCCCAGACAGATGAGGAGGTGAGGTCCCCTGAGCAAAAAGGCTCTTTTCTTTATTTTTCTCTTTTAGCCACAGTCTTTGTGCTCCAGTTTGCTGTAACAGGGTCCTAGAGTGGGTGGATATGTTGGGGGGAGGGTATTGTCCTAATTGATACACTATGCTGTGTTCAAAATCTCCCTTCCTCACTGACACTTTGTTCCTTGAAGCATGCCACACTGTCTTATTTCCCTTTTGTAGGTTGAGGTCATCACTGGGAGGCTTCTTATCCCTCAAGCAGATAGGTTCCTATCAGATTGTCCCTTTGTCCTTCAGGCAGACTTGGGCAGGCCTGGAACACAGCTCACGGGTGCACATAGCTCGTAAGGTAAAACCCTCTACTTGCATTTTCCATGGTCACACAACGAGGAACTGTTTGAGCCAGAGCTAAAAGCTGAATCTTTTGAATTCTATTCCTTGGCTCTTTTTCAAACACCAGGAAGTTCCAGGTAGCTAGAGCAGGAGCTTCTTAAAGGCGATATTGATAACTCTTGGCTAGGCCTGAACTGGGTCCTTAAAGCCTCTTCACCAGGCACTTCATTCCCTGCACACCCGAAGGGAAGCTGATGATAGAAACCATGTGGCTTTCCGAGAGTAAGGCTTTGTTTATTCAGAAAAATAAAATGGAGCCACTATAGAAATTATTGTGAACCAGAAGCACAGGAGAAAAATTAAATCTAAGCCAAAGTTAGCTAAATGAAAAATTTTAATAGCTACTTAGCCTGAATACTGCTGTCACTGGTTACAGGGAAGGTAGAATTTCTGCCATGGCAGGTGGAAGAAAAGAGTTTGGACCTTGGACCTTAAGAAGCCTTTGTCTCTGTGGTTGTATCTCCATTGAGCCTATTTCATTCTCACTACAAGGCCTGAGGATGCTGATGTCTGTGTACCCTTCAGAAGAAGCTATATATTTATATTTCACTGCTGTAAAATGATCAGGTGTAATTTCGCAAGGTAAGGAGAAGCTCCGCCTGCTGTCCCCTTGTAGCGATGGTTTATTAGGTGGAGAAAGAAAAGAATGTGCCTTCCAACAAGCAGACTAAATCAGACCTTTCAAAACACTTGTCATTCAAAAATGGTTTGTTGAAACTTCAGACAGGTTAAACGTGTGCTGCAATTTGAGTGAAAAAAATTAGCTTTCTGGGGTTGCAATTACAAGCCTACTTAGTTGCCATGGTGATCGCACAGCGTATGGATTTTGTTAGATAAGGACATCAGGGGTGCTGAGAATGGACAGTGTATTTTTTGAATCACCACATGCCAAGTGTCAAATCTTTTGCAGTATTCTTGCAAAAATATTTTTTTTATTAAGGAAAAACATGTATCTGGATTCAGAGGTGGGGAGTTGAGAAGAGGAGCGAGGTGTTGGAAGAGTAAAAAAAGGAAGATTACTAGAAATGTTTAAGGAAAATAAGTTAATGTTCAAAAACCACTTGAACCACAGTGTGAAATTGTGTAACAAGAGCTCCTTGGGGCTGGGGGTTGGCAATCACACAACAAATGTGTTCTACTAACGTGTGGCCTGTCTGTTCCAGTTCCTTTTCTATTGTGGTGTCTCTTATTTTTCTATGCCACGTCCTTTTAATGTTCCTTCCCCTATTTTAAGAGTATGTATATCTAGGATCATTTTTGTTAACGATCTTGCTGATCTGCTGGGCCAGTATAAAAACGATTACAATGTAGAATTAGAATGTTCCTGGGCTGCAGAAACAGGACAGTAAGATAGGAAATGATCAGAAATAAATTTCCTTCTGTTACAAAGCAAAAAAAAAAAAAAGAAAGACTCTCTGAACTCTAATAAAAGTTGGAATTCTCAATGCATAGTTATATTCATTTATCATTCAGAGCTTATATACTCATAACGATTACATCTGTCCTGCCGGCATGAAAACGAAATTGAAAGATTGTACCACATCTCTGTCAGCTGTGATGTGGTAGAGAGACCCTCGGCATCAGCTTGCCATGGTCTAATGGCCAAATGGGTGGGGGCTGCAATGCATCCTTGATCTAGCAGTTATTAGCTTCTGACCACATGGACTTCACCTTTTAGTGGGGGAAGAGGAACATTCAACAGACAAGAAGCAACACACAGGATATTTGCAGAGTATAAGAAGAACTGGGAAGTAAGGAAATTGTGGTCTCATAATGGCGAGTCTATCGTGGGGGTGGTAGGATGTGGAGGATGGGTCAGGGGACTAGTCTAGACACAGAGTCCCAAGAAGACCACTCAAGGAGGTAACCTGTGAGCTGGGGTCTGAGAGATGACACATGGACAGCCAAGCAAAAATCTGAGGAAAGACCAAAGGAAAACAACAAATCCTATGAGCAGTCAAGAGTTTGGCTGAGGCAGAATGAGGGGCAGAGGGGGGGGGGGCGGAGATCAGGGATGACCGGGCACCCTAGGACATGGAGTTTAATTCTAGTCTATTTCTTCTACAGAAACTATACAATTATATTAAATTGCCCCAGAATTTAGTAAAATCTTAGTATCAGACATCTTGGAGGGGTTGCCCTTGAAGAGAAACACTTGGGGTTGGAAGAGGTGATTTCAGGGTTAGAGTCTGCTGAGGTCCCAGCCGGGGGGGCTGACCTCTGGGCCCTGCACTCCCCGTTGAGTTCAGTGATTTGGCAATGGTATTCAAGCCTCAATGATCATCAGTACGGATTGGGGAGCTTGTTAAAAATTCAGATTCTTGAGCCCTCTCCCACAACTCCTGAGTCAAAGTCCCAGTGGTAGGGGTGGAGAGTCTTCCTTTTGTAAATTCCAGTGGATGAGTCGGACCATCAGCCATGCTGGGACCCATGACACAGGGCATAGGCGCAGGGGGCTGATGATGCCAGTGTGGCCCCGGTTATGAGAGGGGCAGATGGGAGTGCAGGGTTCAGTTGGGGCTAAAGTCACCCCTGACCAAGTCATTGAAGCTGACTCTGTTCCTTTCTCTCCTGTTCTTTATGCAACTGGAGCTCTTTGCCGAGGGCTCTAAGAGTCTGGGCCCCCTATAGTCCCAAATTGCCAGTCTTTTGCTCACCTGGTGCTTGTCATTCTTCGAATGAAGATGATTTCTCAGAACTGCACATTTGTCTGGGTGTGTAAATAGCCTGTCTGTGTCTTTAAATAGAAAGGCATTAGGGAATCCTAGCCCAGGCTAATTATGAAGATCAGTTATAGCTAATAATTAAAATTTGCCTTAGGCTTTGTGGGAGGGTTGCTCTTAGGGAGTAAGGGTTGGATTTCTCCCACACTGTTTTACATATTTACAAATTAATTTAAATGTGATGATCTGCAACACTGATATTTATAAATGCTTAACTAAACAGAAATGTGTTAGCCTAAAGATAGGCTCCTTATAAGATGGCCAGGACACAACCACAAATCCAGGAAATCCCCCTACATCTGCTCTCTGGCAGTCACGGAGGGGCCATCTACACAAGCGGAACAGACAAAAACTAAGCCAAGAGAATCTCTCCAATCGCACCAAGCCCAGTTTCTTGGAGTCAGTGTGGGGTTCAGAAAACAACCACTGTGTAGACATCTATTTGAACTGGACCCGGATCAACATCCAATTCAGTACAGGTCAGTGAACACGTGTTAAGAAGCAAGGTCTCTTGCCCGTGTCCAATCTATACTGGATTGGAAACAATGATTTTGAGGTGAAAGGCTCTGTGTCCTGCGCCACGAGCCCAGTGCCACTCAGCTCTTTGGCTATTCTTCAGCACTGGAACCCAGGGCACCATATTTTCCTGAGGTCATCTTCATCAGACAGGACGTGGCTTGGGCTCATCCTGCCAGAGAATTTATTATATTGATCTGGGGAATAAGGTTAATTGAAATGAACTTTAGGTTTTCAAGGTAGGCTTGGTGCAAGGCTTCACAATTAAAATGTAATTCTTCTCTTTTCAGTGACTGGGGCTCATTTGACTGCTCGGACAGTGCCATTTAGAAGAGAGGCAAGCGCAATTTTACAACATGAAATGCTCATTTACTTTTCTCCTGTTGCTATAACAACTCACTTTTGAACCAGACATGGTGACAGAAAGCCTTGGCTTTGCAATGAATTTCACGTTGGTTTTGTTTAGATGTTTCAATCAGTTTGCTGGGAACTGCAGCTGGAAGTTCAGGAATAGATTTTACTCCTTCCTTTTTTTAGAAGCCTTGCTCAGGACTGGAGCTTTGTGTTTCCATCTTGTCTCAAGGGCGGCAAATAAAGGGAAAAAGTTGCACCCCACGCAGTTTGTGCTTCCCCTGGCAAAAAGCACATTTCAAACTCACATTGTGAGCCATTCTTTTCCTTAAAGGGAACACCAGGGTCTCTGCTGCTTCTGACAGAGAAAAACAGCTGTCGACTTGTTTCATTTTCCAATCTTCTTCTGTCCCAATGCTACCAGCGAGCCCATATGTCTCTGCAGGATTTGGGGATCCCTAACCCTCAAAATCTTGTTAAGCCTCACATGGCACAGCAACATGCTCTGTTTTCTTAATATCTGAGAGAACAGTAAGTAGATTCAGCAAAGGTAGAACAGAAATATTTTCAGAGAAACACAAAAGAGTAATTGCACATCCAATCAGACTCCAACTCTGCTTCTGACTCTTCTTAATACCTCCTTCCCATAACAGACATCAGGGTGGACAAAAAGTGTGTGGCCTTGCTTCAGGAGCAATAGGTTGTTAAAGGCTGACTTACATACAAGTAGAATTAAGAGTTGAATTGAGTGTCTTTGGTTATATTTTGCTTGTTTGTTTGTTCTGTTGATGAGGTTCCTGTTAAAGGTGAGGTCATATGGTATTTGTCCTTCACCACCTGGCTTATCTTGCTTAGCATAATGCTTTCCAGTTCCATCCATGCTGTTGCAAAGGGTAGGAGCTCCTTCTTTCTTTCTGCTGCATAGAATTCCATTGTGTAAATGTACCATGGTTTTTGGATCCATTCATTTACTGTTGGGCACCTAGGTTTCTCCCAGCACTTGGCTCTTGTAAATTGTGCTGCTATGAACATCAGGCTGACAGTGAACAGAGGAGAGAGGGGAAGGAATTTCAAGAGAAAAACGAAAGTGTTTGCAGGAACAAGTATAAAGAACACATGGACAATAACGAGGTGGGGTGGAAACGGGAGGGAGGTGGAAAGGGCTGTGGGGGGGTAAAAGGCAGAAAACTGTTCTTAAACAACAATTTAAAAAATTAAACAAATAAGTAAAATATTTTCCTCTGGACGCTATCAAATTAGAAAGTCACATGTAACTTTATAAAATACCAATCAACATCTAAAATTGTAAATATCTCATATCTAAATGTTCTAAATATCTGATTATAAAGTTGATAGCTGCATTCATATGCTTTTAATTTAAAAAAGAATAAATTGCATTTATCAATTAATAAATACATAATGAAAATAAAAAAAAGACAAATTGAGAAATGGACTCAAGTATTTGGGGTGAAACAGAAGCTTTCTGCTCAGTATCTACATCTCAGCTTTGGGGAGGCTAAACTACACAGTGGATTTGATGGTTTGATACAATTTTTAAAAATCACAAAATTCTAGTAGCTAAGAAATAAAGATGTGAAAAAAAATGCCAGGAAACATAACTCCTCCCCTTCCTCAGTCTCCAGTAACATAAGAATTGGCCATTTGCCAGTCTGTCCCTTTGAACATCATTACATTATCTTGTCCAAGGGTCTTATCAGGAAAAAGGGCCAGGACTGAGACCTATGAATTGTTAATCAAATAGCCTCCATTCCTTAAATACAACACTAAATGCCTAGGCACACAGTAAAAGCATTTAAAATGCCAAGGTCTCATATGAGTGTTAATGACATGGTGCAACATGTAACACCGTTCTTTCCTGTTTTTCTCTTCATCTTTCAGGTAATTCCATGATCCATTATCACAAACACAGTCAGAAGCTATGCTTTGTGGCAGAAATGTAGACAACCCATTTGTTCCTTATGGCATTACAAAACCTGTGACCTATTTAGAAACATCGTAATGATGGCATTTAGGTAAAGATACTTGTTTTCAGTTCTGGTGAATCTATTAAAAGTAATCTTCAAGCACAGAATCAAAAGCGACAAACCTAGTAAAGAGCCCAACTCTCTCTCTCTCTATTCATCTCTCAATAGAGAAATGTCAAACATGATCCAAGGGGCTTGAAAGCCACAGTGAGAACCTGCATTTCTGCAGGGGACGCCTGAGCACAGCCTCTCTGTCAGGCAGATTGTCTGGGGTCTTTGCTTGGTGACCATGACTATAAATTTGGAGTCCACCAAACATGTGGTTTCTATTTAACTTTGTGAATAAAGTGTAGAAGACGGAGAATCAATATTTGAGTACCTCTAAATGTTAGGTGCTAGCCTTGTTTAAAATAAATCATACTCTAAGCAGTTTTATAATCATATGTGTGAAAAATGGATTAAATTGATTTAGAAGTACCTACCAACTTGTTACTTGGCTATTCTGAAAGCTTCTGTCATTTTACCCAGCAGCTAGTCCTAATTTCTATTTCTGGTTTGGATAAACATGTAATTTTTAAATATATTTATACTTTAGAATTAGGAGAGGAAGATCAGATATACTATTATAACAACAGTAAAATTTTTAATTCTCTATTAATAATTTCTATATAATATATGACATATTCTACCTGTTTCCCAAAAGTATTGAAGAAGCCATTTTCCCCTCTTCTTGATGTAGAAGTTGCTTTCTCATAGATTAAAAATCATCTGGACACATTCACAGTTCAGGCTGATGTGGTTCATGGGAGAATACTTGTTGGGAACTGGTCTGCCTGGTTTCAGGAGTTGTAACTGCCTCCCATGGCTAAGACTGAGTGAGCGACCTCTGGAATGTGAGCCACAGGGGACAAAGCTTGTCTCTGGTAGCGAATGCTGCCTCAGTTTCCTCCCTGCCCCCAAAGCTTGGTTGGCTAGTCAGAGATGGGTAAGACTCATCACAGAGAGAAGCAACCTAAGCCAGACACGATCACTTGGGAGGCTATCATGGAAGGACTCGGGGGGCTGCGACAAAGAGGGAGCAATGTACCCTCGACCTCCCAGCTATTCTGACATGGTCTGAGTCCTCATATCCTCAGGGAGAAGCTTCCTGGCTCTAATCCACTTAAACCTAAAAACCTATGATGGGGAAGGCAGTGCAGCCCTATGCTGGAAAGGGAAGGTTCCCGGGGTGATCAGGCCTAAGAAAGAATATGTAAAATACTGTAAAACCTGCTTTGTTTAGAATGCTCTCATTTAAATTATAAGGGTCCAAGCAAGATGTTGGTTCCTCAAAGTTTTATGACTCATTAGCTATCTGACCCTGACCAAGAATAAGCCCTCATAGTTTTTTGAATGCTATCTATTGTTTGATCCTTACCTGTATTCTTGTGCAAACTAACCCAATAAAAGCCCCTCAAGGAAGGGGCTCTTGGCCCTTCCCCTTTGAGGGACTGGCTACCTTTCTTCCCCAAGCAGATCATGTCTTGGTAGTTTCACTTTCATCCATGGTGGATGGGGGGACTTTGCAGGCAAAGTTGCCCCCACAAATACTAGTTAATAAAATGATTAGCATTTCAATAGAAACCCAAGAGAACACTGTAAGACCTGGCTCTGAGCTCTTTGAGGCTTCCCTTAGTGACCTGGATGAAGGAGGCAAGTGCTGCCACCTCCTCTGCAAGGCTTGGGCAAGATCCCCCGTCACCCTGACAGCCGGAGAAATTATTAACAAGCAATATGCTTGTATCACAGGGCCCTGAGTGGTGGTCCCAGACCACAGACCCCTGACACAAGGCCCATGTGCCAAACTACCAGGAAACATGGCCTCATGCAAACCTTTGTTCAGAGACAAGAAAACTTAAAACAAAAATACAAGCACAGACATGTCAAGAACAAATATAAGATATAATAGAATTACCTGTCCAGGTACAGGGACCCTGAGAGGTCCTTGAGTTTAAGTATACTGACTGCCAAATACAACACACAAGGCAGGGACACAGGTAGACAAAAATGGGACACGACAGAGTGAGGACATTCATCCGCTCAGTCACTTAAAGAAAGCACTTTGACTATTTATTACATGTCTGTCACTGTGCCAGCTGATTGGGAAATAAAGGTGCGTGAGTTGAGTCCTTGTGTCACTGTGGTGGCAGGTGAAAACTTGTATACTTCTCTTTGTATTGTAGTTACAGGAAGAAAAGAAAAAGGACAAAGATGGCTAGGAGAACACAAACCAACCAAGGTTGTGAACAATGGGGTCTATACTCAAGTAACAACCAAAGTTACCTAAAGAGAGCCAAAGAAACCATTTGCTCCTCTAAGCGAAACCCACCAGGGCTACATCTTGGCAGGAGGTAGAGTTACCTTTACAGAAGAGTGACCTTTCCCCGTCAGCACCCCTATAGAATGAGGAGCAGTAAAGTAGGGGGTATCTTCTCAGCATGGCTGTAGGCCCCTGTCTATTGAAACCTTATGTGCCTATCTTTCCATTTCAGTTACGGGAAGAAACACAAAAAACAAAAGGAGGAAGAGGGCTAGAATAACAGAAACCAGCCAGAGTTGTGCTGAACCAAGGTAGCTCTGGATCTGCCCTTCGGGAGACCCCAAACATGACCCTACTTTGATGATTACACACCAGCAGGCTAAATGGCACATTCGCTGGCCAGGACAGCTCCCATTCAGACCATAGAAGGTACAAAAGGAGTAACAGCCCAGTTCCAGGAAGAAACCGGCCCATTCCCCAAAAACTAATGTGTATGCCGCCCACTCATTATGTTGCCCTTTAATAATCTCCCCCTACCACCCTTGATTTATCCAGAATGAGAAAGTTGATCTGTGAGTTTAACTCCTCTATTCTCTGGCCATTGAATTGAAGTTCATGCTGCTGAACCCTCAGCTTCGGTTTTGTTCTCGGACTTCCCACAGTGAAAGGACTGGGGATGGAGAGGCACAGAGGTGGGTCAGCTCTTCAGGGCCAATGCTGCATCCGGGGACTGGGTGCTGAGGCCTACAGGAAGGGACTCGAAAGCTTATTCTAAGGACACTAATTTGCATCACAATTTGCTAATAGAGTAGCACTGGCATGGCTGCCTGGTATATGTGCTGCCGAAGCGAGCACCATGGCTGCTTGGTAGAAAGAGAAAAAATGCCGAAGTGGGAGAGGCAAGCTGAAGGACTTGCAAGGTTTTAGAATATATGCAGAGTTTCAGTACAGTTCAGAGAAGCTAGCACTAGTTCTTTCCTTTCTACTGTATTTCTTTGAGCTCAATTTCTCATCTGCAAAATGACGGCGATCACAGCAGCTTCCTCGGGAGAAAGAAATAGGATAACACCTTCAGAGGCTGCAGGACTTAGCATGGAGGAAGGCACACCGTAGTCACTCAATAAATGTCAGCTCTGATGAGGTTATCCATGCATGAACTGGCTCGGGTGTGTGAGTGTGTGCCCATGAGTCTGTGTGTGTACATGTGTGTGGTGGGCGTGTGAGCACTGCAGGGTGCATGTACATGTAGTATGAATACTGTGGCATAAATGTGTGGCATGCGTGTGCAGTGTGTGCTGCACCTCCAGGATGTTTCTTGCTTAGCTCTCCTATTTGCAAAACTCCCTAGAGAATCTTTTAAAATGATTTCTGGTAGCCAAGCCATTTAAAGCATGAAATCTTTATTTATCGCAAGACCTAATTTAAAAATGAAATAAAATAGAGGACAACTAGAAAAGGGAAAGAATACTCTATTCTAATGACACTGAAAAATTATGTTGTCTTTAACTTGGGTCCTCCTTTGTGATTAGCCTTGATTGCTAGACTTGGATGTGCGTTCCTGCCATCATCCTTGAAAAAACTGTTATAGCCATAAATACTTTCTCTATTTAATGGAAATCGTCTCAATCAACCACCCACAAAGAAGAAGAATTTAACAGTCGAAGGGCCCTGTGGGAGAAAAAAATGACTTTCAATGTTTAAGGGGGGAAGTTATGTGCTAACACTAAACTTTTTCTTAGTTTTTGAAAGGTATTTCTAGAAGCAATAGTGAAATTACACTGTTGTTTAATTCATTTATCAAAACATCTCTCGCTTCTGTTTGAAATGTGGGGAAATTAATGATAACCATCTTATATGTTAATCCTATCTCCCCTGAGCATCTTATTCCATTAAGAGGATTTATTTAATGCTGAGTAAGCCAGCAGTTCTGTAGGCAGACCGAGAGTGCTGTTAGAAATCCCCTCTCCAAAGTAGTGTTCCTGCATCTTTATGGTGGGCCAGTTCTACCACTTGCTCATTTGCTGGTAAGGTTGTACTGAATCATGGAGAGAGGGGGAATTCTGGTATCAGGAAGGTCCAAGTTCAAACTGCAGCTTGGTCAGTAGTAAGTAGGTGCTTAATTCTGGAAAAATGACTTTACCTTTATCCTCACTGTAGAGTGTAGAAATACTGCCTAGCTTTTAAACTACTTCAGGAGGTTCAAAAATGAATATGTAAAACATCTATCTCATAACCCGGTACTTCAAAGGCTCTGTGATTACAGCCATTACTAACCCACTGTACTGCCGTTCATTCAGATGGTAGGAAGTATTTTCTATTTAGGAGTTTGCACAGCTTATAGATTGTATATATGGTGGTAGGCAATTTGTGACCAATTATTTATTTGACTGCTAATTTAACTCATATGGAGCTAATGACCTTGATTCACCACAATTCTTGATTACACATCACACAAAAAACTAGAAATATTCCTTCCCATGGCATCACATGGGCAGGGCACACAGTTGCAACCTCAGCTATTCTACTTGCATACTACAGGGTGTTATGCAGACATGAGAAAGAGTGGTCCACACAGAAACTTACTCAGCAGAAGAGAGAGCAGAACTGGAAAACCACAGCCATCTTCGAAGTTCAAATAATATAAAAAAATCAACCACAAAATCACTCCAAGCAACATGCTATTTGTCTCATTTAGGCAAAACCCAGGGGGAAGCATTCTGGCCCCTGCAGTTGGACTCAAGAAGGTACCAGGAGCTTTTGGTCATAATGCTGATGTTACTTTAGTGAAAGGCACTGGACTTTGGAAATGGCCCTCCCAGGCAGGGAGGACAATCGCATGTGATTGGAGCCAGCACACACAAGGGCCTGGCTTCACCACCAGCCAGTCTCTGTTTGGGTGCCCCTGTGATCTAACAGCAGCTCAAGTTCAGTGCTGCCTTCTGAGCAGGGCCTGGGCCGGTATTCGAGTTGGCCAGCATGCTTCCAACAAATCACTGCTTAAAAAACTAGAGATAACAGACCAAAAATTTAAAAGAAACCACAGACAAAAGAATAAAATAAATACAACTACATAACACACTGACCATTAGCCTAGTTCAGGATAGATTCTAAAGGGAGAAGAAAGGCAATTTTAACGAAGACCTTTAGTTCAGGGCAGAGCACCCAGTGTCTTCCTAGTCAGCTCAGCAGCGGCAGGAGGCCCAGGGCCTTGGCTTTTCTGAATTCTTACTCCAAATAAATAGATAAGGTCTCATTGTCCCTGGAGTGAGCATGCTCAGCAAGCAACAAAAGCAAACTGAGATGAAGACACTCTTCACGCTACCTCTCTTAGGCCTCTAATCCCCCAATCAAACGCTTCTTTCGTCCCTTCCTCCCCAGAGAGCTGTAGGGACCTGCAGACAGAGCCCCATGACTCCTGCCAAGATCACTGGGCGAAGCTGGCCTCACAGAGACTCTGAACAGTCATCAGCATCACCTAACTAACCCCCGCCGACATCAAGATGCTAGTTTGTAAAATCAATCAGCAGCTTCCCTGAGTGATGGGAATGACAATGCCACCGGTGCACACACTTCCCATTTGTGTGGGTTTGCCTCCCGAAGGAGCCAGCCTCTCCTCCTCTTCTCTGGCTGCAGGTATTCTTAGACCGGGACCAGGCCAACTCATCATTGGCATCTATCTTTGCCTACAGCCTCAAACACCATTCTCTCTTTGCAGCTTCTGCCTTTGAGCGGGAAGGTTAGAACTACCCCCAGGCTCCTCTCTGTTGATTTTCAGGCAGTCACTTGAAAGAGGCCTCATCTGAATTAAATCAAAACCCATTCATCAATGTAGTTGTCCTTGACTGGGCTAGCCTGCAGCTACAGTTAGGTTTGCTAGGCCTTTCCTGTAAACTGTGTCTAAAAAGGGGAAGCTTCTGAGGTGCACAGGACTGCCTTGCTCTTTGTCTCTAAAACTGACCTATTGTTTTGGTGTTGAGCAGAATGAGAGTGCAAATCTGTAGAAATCATGCCAACAATGTGCCATTTACAAAAACTTGGAAAGTATTCATTTAAAGCCTTTAAAAGTATTCATTTGAAGAAGAAACACATTGGGTGCAAATAATTAAGTGGCACTTCAGTTTCTAAGTGACTTGTGTTCTTAGGCATCCTATGAATTATTGTTTCCGTTTTATAAATGAAGAGCTTGAAGAGGCCAGCAAAATCTGCTTCTGGGTTGGCAGTGCTGGGCTGGGAACATGTCCACTGCCACTGCAGGAAGACTGGTGGCTGCCATTCGGTCTGGTGGCAGGCTGAGCAAGACAGCCCTGGGGCCTTCGGTTCTACTCTTGGGCTGGCCAGAGAATTATCCCTCCTGTCTTCAGCCTCCCCTCCTCCCAGCACAGGTTCCCAGGGGAATCTGTCATCCAGTGCAAAGGAATATTGAGGCTTTTGATGCCGAGATTTGAGCCAATAATTTCCATGGATTTCGTGAGTCATTCCACATCAGATTGGTAGCTTAAAACTGGCCCCTTTGAGAGTATTTACACAATGGAGGTCAGCAAATTAGAGCTTCTCTCCTACCTCAAGAGCCAGTTTGGTCAGCAGTTAACAAATGGACAGAAATATACCAAATGAGATAAACATGGCCAAAGAGGGGGATTCTCCACCCCGAGTGCTTGGGACCTCCCTGGCCCCGGGGTGGGGTGGGGGGGTGGGGGGAAACAAGGAAGTTCCTTCGTGACAACACAACAAACCAAAAGATGAACTTGACCGGGTGGGCCCACATTCTCTTCTTGGTATGGATACAGGGTGCAGCCAGGGGGGGCCCCAAAAAAAGATTTGGAATGGTGTCCAGAATTCAAAGTGTATAGGAATATTGGAGAGACATATAAGATGTCCTCACACCTCCCCCCAGGGGGAAGAAACGAATGGAGCCAGGCCATTGAGAGCTGTTTTGCATAGCAACAGTTTTGCAGCTAACCTCTGGAATGATTATTTAACATATCTATAACCTTTAACTGGTTTCATAGATATGTTAAATAGCTGTGGCCAAGTTTGGAGCCAAGCAGAAGGGAGAAGGGAGTAGCAGGGGACTCCGGAGAATGTAACGAGGGTCGGTGCTCCTGAGTGAGGGAGAAGGTAGTGGACTGGGACTCAGGGGGATGTAACTAAGGTCTGCACTCCTGAGTGAGAAGGGCTTGAGGACTCAAGATGAAACTAGGGGGCTGCGCTCCTGAGTGAGAGATCCTGTGTGGGAGCTTGGAAAAGATGGGCTCCAGGATATGAGGGGATAACTGCCCAGGTGAAAGGGAAAACCAGGCGGCTTTTCCAGAATGGAGAAGCTTCTTCTCACCTGCAGCCAGGTGAAGAAGAAAGCCACATGCTTTTGGTGGAGTGCGAACTCCTGCAGCTTTGGTAGACGAGGCCCACGCAGCTTTGGGGTGCCTCCTTTGGCCACGTGGCCTGAAAAAGCAAGAGAGACTTTGACTGGAACTGGGTACAAAGGACTCTTGCCAGTGGACCATGAGAGGGTACCACAGTACTTTGGATTAACTCGAGATTCTGCACAGTGACACAGCTGATGGTGCCAGCAGCCTGCAATACAGACGTGTGCTCTTTTCCTGATTTACGGTACCCGGAGTTGGGACAGTGGGAGAAAGGAGTGCTGTGTGGGTGTAGGTGTATACCCTAAAGGACTTTGATATTTTAGTGGTGGCATTAGGCCTGAATAGCATTAAATAAACATTTTGTTTCCTTTTCACAAATCTCTGGCATTAAGAGATGTCTTTCCAATTGGCGGTGGACAGAAGGGCCCAGTAGATTTTAGTATTTTGTTTTTGGGAGGGGCCCCTGTTGTATAGCAGTTTTGGGCATCCCTAGGTGGGCCAAATATTGTACTGCCCCTCCCTCGGACCTCTTGTTCGGTAACAGTTTCATCATGCATTTTAGACTTATTTATTTTTATATAACTAATAGATGAAATTATTCTCACGGCAAAAACATTGAAATAATATGCAGGAGATATTATTTCAATTTTTTGAAATTGAAGGAAAAAAAACCCAGAGGTATTTGGAGGCAAAAACCCCAGAAGATCCTTTATTCATCCCACACTTTTATTCCCGATGTTCTCATCAGTTTGATGCACCCTTTTGGTCTTTTCTTTATGTATATGCACATACATATGAATATGCATATACAATACATATGAATATAAACATTTCCACACACATATGGATATATGCACATCTGTGTATATAGATGTGTATACACAGATGTGTATATAATATACACACATGCACATATACACATACACACATGTGTTTATGCATGTTCTTCTGCATTTCATATATTTATAAAATCTCATTCGGCAAAGTTATCCAAAAGCAACATTCAAATCTAAGATCATCAGGCCCCTTCTCACTAACTGAAGCTCACTCTCAGTGGGCAGAGATGATTTCACTGTACGCTTACTTTACTGCCATTAATCCTAGGGGACATGCCTGAAATTTGTGTAATTCATGTTACATACAAATTGGTATATTTTTTGGTTGCACCATGAAATGCCTACTGCCATTCTGTTGATGAACTTCATCCTTCTGAATGTCAGTTAGAAACACATAACTTGAAGAAAATATAAGGATAGAGATGATAGTCTTAACATGCAAAAATCAATTATTTGGGGGCCTATTTTATATAAATAGCTCATAAAATTGGTTTGTGTAGTGATGTTTCAGGAAAACAACTGTATATTTGAAATGTTCATTATATTGTTGAAAAATATAATTAATTACGTGGGCTAAAATAGGTTCATTATCTCACATGATATAATTCATGGAGAGTACTTTAATATCTGTAATGTGCTATACATACCGTAGCTATTGATAGTCATGCATAAAAAGTGACGTTTGTTCTTTCTTTGCATAAATATATTATTAAATGGGTTATATATAAAGCGCATATTCCTTATGCTTTGACACATGTTTCACATGATTTTTTTCCGTGTAAATGTTTATTCCTAACTCACAGAGCAATTGTTATGCATTATGCATAAGCCTTCAACTTTCAATGTTCAGATAATTTAGAATTTCTATGCATAATTTAAATTCCCTACATATAAATGACTATCAATATATTTCAGTTAAATACTGCTAATTCTCTGGTTACTCAGGATGGCAAGGAATCAGCTTGGCAAGAGCAGCCCAGAATGACGGACAATGCCCAGTGCACGGATGCCTTCTAGGCTGTGCCATGTCTCTCTGCTATAAATGTGAAGAATCGAGCACTATGTTAAGGCTGATTGTTTCCCAGGTGGCCACATGAAGTCCCTGGCAGGCACATATCTTCATTCCCTTTTAAACTATTCTGTGTTTGACATAACACCACCCACTAAACACTATTGAATGTATAGCTGCAACAGGTAATGAAAATGATAATCAAACCAGTGAAGTTACTGAACTCCATTCAAACATGTAGGTACACCTAACATTTACTTGATTCAAAGGCTGTTCTCTAAATGTTCCAATGCCCATTGAGCATTTGTTACACATCGGCATGTTGCTAGTGGCATCCACACTTAATGTCAAAATAGTCACCCCTTAGTCTTCAAACTGGCGGGTGTAGCTGCAAATCTCATAGCCTTCAGAGGTAGAGGCAAGCATGGATTTGATAGATTGAAGTTTATGCCTTTTCCCCTCGCTTTTAAAATAGCTCACTCTTTCAGTAGCAAGCATGTAGGAGATTCCTAAAATATTTACAAACAATTCTGTCAGCATCACCGTCACCATATGATTTAAACAAGCATGTATTCATCACACTTAAGCCAGATGTCATCTGAGTAGATGAGAAATAAATCATTTGCTCCCGACAGCTTGTTTACTTCTGGCAACACTTTCTAGCAGGGATTGTCTAAAAGCACAAAGCACTTGCCTTACATCTATACATGAGAAAGAAAATCCAAAGATGAGAAGAAAAGGCCTTCCTTCAAGGTAAATGATCCTTAAAAAAAGATACCCCTTCCCCTCAGATCAAAGGGGGTGTGGCAAGATGGGAGATGGGGTCTTACAGATTTACCATCTCTTTGTGGCATAAGAGTTATGATAATTCTTGTTACTATGACCACCTCTAATTGCAGCCTGAAGGATCTTTCTAATTAATTAAAGAGTAGCTCCCACGAATGAAAATGTGCTATGCATTTTGCTAACATGATCTCATTTAATTCTCCCAATGACTTCAGATGCAGGTATCTTCTCTCCTACTTATAGCTGAGAAAACCAAGGTATGGAGAGGAGCCCAGTAAACTCAAGCTCAAGGACTCCCAGGGATTAAATAAGAGGCAAATCAGCGCTCTGCGCCAGGCCTACTGACACTAAAGCCTGTACTAGATGGTTGATGTCTCAGGTTCAGGGCTGCTAGGTGTAAATTTCTGAACACCTTCTTCCTTATGTATAGGATTAGGGAGTCGGGCAATGAAATACTAAGAGTCTTTCCAGTTTTAGATTTCACAAAAATATAAATACTTTCCAACATCTATAAAACAATACCTACAATATTTTGATCACTTGTAAACATATGGTAAATGGACAGGAAGTTAGCTTCTCACTAAATAGAATACATCCTAATGGTTTTCCAGTTTGTTTACATCTCTTAGGGAAAAAAGGAGATTGCAAAAGTCCTTTAGTGTGAAACCTTAAGAATAAAAGACATTTTAAATTTTCATTTTATGGGCACGTTAGGCCAAATGATCAGAAAAAGATTACGTCCATATACGTGCCATGGGGAATTATCATTAGAGCCACTTTACAGTTCTCGAGGCAACTGAAAGGCTTAAAATAATGGCCCTTCTAATAACGAGGATCGAGCAGGGAGAGGGCGATGGTGAGCAAATGATTGGTGAGCACCACCATTCTGCAATATTAAGGTGTTTTCGATAAATCGTAGAGATCCAGGCTGGCTCTAGGTCAGAAGGTCATGAGTCAAAGGACCGGAGAAACTGCTGGGTCAACTTTAAATGATATCACTCCCAGCTGCAGGCTTAGAAGGAGGGAGCATTAAAAGAAAATCAACTACCACTAATGCCCTATATACTTGTATCAGGTGCTTCTCTCTTCTGAGGGTAAGGAGATGAAGACGAGAGGATCTAATCTGTACACAATGGGCTGGTGAATGAGAAGACCTCTGAAAGCTACACCAGAGATAAGGGAACTGTGTCTCTTTCCTTTCCTAAGGCCCACTGTCAGGCCTTAGATGTTAGAGCTTTCCTCCCTTTAAACAGGCATCTGACAATACACCCTACCCTCCACTTTTGGGGGATAGCTTCTTATGGGAATAAATTGTTGATAATCAAAACCATTTTTTCCGAGTAAAACAATATTGTAGGGTGCCCATGGGCAGACTCAGGAAGTGGGGTTTGTGTTAGGGTGGTCAGTTTATGGGAGAATTTGTTTTTATATTTTATATTTTCCATCGGTTGGGCTATAATGCTGTTTCAAGCATATATACAGAAATAGAGGAGGGAAGTAATTTGGCTTAATATAGATTGATTTGCAACAACATAACTCCCATCCGTAGCTCTCCTTAAGCGAAAGTAAGTCCCTGTTATGTGTGTTCTCTGGGATCACCCACGGGAAAGATCCGAATTCCCGATAGTCTTACACGTGACAGCAGCCTTTTAGCATGTAGACGAGCACAGTCATTTGGTAGCAAACTGAAGGCTCAAGCTCAGCAGACTGGTAGATCGGAAATAAATCACAGATGTCACACACACGCTCTCGTAGAAAGGACAGAATTGGTAAGGTGCCAAACCCCATCATACTCACTGTTCCTGTTCCAATTGATAGAACCTCTCACCCTTGAAGATCTGACAAGTACTATTAGGGAAAAGACTCTTACTCACATCTCTTCCTGACTCTTTATCCATCTTTCCAAATGGTTTCTATCTGAGCTCCGGCTTAGACTCATTTAATTATGACATCTGAATCAATACTCCGCGCGAGAACCAGCCTTCGCCCACTGGTTTGGCAGCTTCCAATACCTGTGACAGCCTTTCTAAAAATAGTCATTTTTCTCATTTTAAAAAGGTGTCAGGTTTAACATTAGATATCTTTATTTTTATTTATGTATTATTTATTTATTTTTTGAAGTCAGTCATTACTTATAGTTCTAACAAGATTTAATGCATATTTTCAAAAAAATATATTGCATTTTCTGAGCTGAGATTCACTTACTGTCCCTGAAATGCTAAGTGGGAGACCACAGAAATGGAAATGAAATGAGCAGCAATTTCAGTAAATTACAAGCTGACAACAACCTGCCTTGGTGATGTTTTAAATGAAACACATTCACTGTAAAAATATCAGAATGCTTTAGGATATCTTAAGAGACCCCATTTTATTACTGTGGTGAATACATAGATGTCTGCACATAAAGGAACATAGCGTGAGAGCTTTAGAAAAAAAGACAGCACAAAAATGATGTGCTAAGTTTGGAGCCTGATTTGATGAAGTCAACATGATCATTTAACCTGAATCGATGTCATTTAAACACAGAATATTCATCTGAAGATGACTTCTGGTTGAAAGCTCTCTTAAGTATATAATACAGGGTGGGGCAAAAGCCAGTTTCCGTGACCACTGTCAACTGTAAACCATCCTTTCCTCACCCTGTAGGTAGCTATGGTTATGCACTAGGAGCATAATTATGACCTCAGAGTTGGTCCTTGTGGATGAAATGTGTAAGCCTAGCACAAATGCCTAGAGTCTCAGTTTCCTTGTCTATCAAATGTTCATGGGGAAGAAAGAGTCCAGGGTGATAAACCTCCAAGTTTGAAAATTCTGTGATTATAAGAACATCCATAAAATGATTACTAAGAAATTTCTGGTGATTTTCTATAAGGGATAGAGTATCCCTTTCTATAGATCTCTGAGTATCTATAAGCTATGGGCCTGTGGGTGCCTATAGGTTACATAGGTCTATCTGTATACATGAGGTAAAGTCCTAAACATATGTTGCAGGTATAGGACTCTATCAGTCCATATGGTTCTAGGCCTATTTTTAATGCTCATACTGAAAAAAAAAAAAAAAAAGCCCATCTGTATTGTTCCTCTGAGAGCACTTAATTTTACTGCCACTAGCAGGACTTAAATTCTTTAAGCTTGGAGTTGTCCTAAAGGAGAAATAGCCATTATGATTTGTTGCTCTTGGGAATGATACGTGATTGATGAGAGCTCAGATGTCCTCATGATGGAAATCTGAGGCCTAATACAATTTGACAGATGCCCCGAACAACAGTATTAATAGTTTACATTTATTATTGTCACATTCCCTTCAAACTCCTTGATTAGACCACCATTGTACATTACACATCAAAATACTGTTTCTGGCCCAAATGACTATGGTCATCTCAAAGAGGCAACCAAATCACACAAAAAAATTCTTCATAAGACACACACAATGTTTTTACATGTTTTCATGGACCACTACATGTTTTTATAGTTTCTAGTAACTGAGTTCTAGCAGTTAGCAAACTGTGTGCCACTGAATAAGCAGTTAGAGATGACCAAAGAGTCAAACTTCACCTAATTATCATACATGATACATGCATGTGAAAATCTGTTATGAATCCTAAGCATGCCCTTGAAGACACCTCTAAAATACCTTAGGCATTTTTTTGGCTTACAATAATAGGGGGCTCAGAAAAGAAAGCAGAGCCCTACTTTTCCACTTTTAGATTAATTTCCCGTCATTTACAAAAGCACTGAACTTCTGAATTTACACACAAGGGGAAAATGGGAGTTATTTAGGTCTGGCTTCTTAAACTTTTGACCTTACCCTGACTCCAAATACCTTCTAGAATCATAAAAAGTAATGTTGGACCGTCCTTTCATAATCTGATCGGTTACAAATATTTTGCCTAGTCAGAACTCTATATAGAGGTATGTTTTCGGTCAGACTTGTCAGCATCAAAAGTCATTCAGGACAAATTGGCCTAGATTGGGACTGTTTTTTGATGCCAAAGAATGTATGAAGGAAATGTAATCCCAGTTCTGAATTTTCATCCCTATTACATGCAGATCCAAGAGGAAACCGTTAGCATAAGAGACAGCCAGTGCAATTTAACACAAAGAACGCTTATTCAAGGCAGCCATTTAAATTATTGTCCAAACCTAGATATTTGTTATTTTTTTCCTGGAATAAAAAAGTTAACTGGCTATGTTGCTGGGATGGCCTGCATAGGCTGGGAAGGTTCCAGGGCAGTCGGGACCCACTGCCACACTGCCATCATTGGCCGGGCAGACTCGCTGACCATGCGATGTCTCTGGGCCTCAGTGTCCTTAGATTTATTGTAGAAAAGAGACATACAACTTCTCAATGTTTTTTGAGTCCTACAAGATGACCAAACTGTGGATGATCCTCGACAGTAGAATACTGGAAAAATATTTACATTCTGAAAGCACATGGTGTGTTTAGGCAACTATTCTCCAAATAGTCTACAAATTCACTTTAATGTATAACCTGTTAAAGGTTTAAGCTAATTGGGAAGTCTCGAGTCCATCTAGGGGAGGTAGAGCTTCTGTTGATTTGTAAGCTTACATCATGCCAATCATGAACATACATTGTCAAAAGAGTATAGTCTTAGGTTTCTTGGATGGAAGCCCAGCCTTGAGTGTGCTAGAGAAAGCAGGTCCTCGGTCTACCACATGGGTCAGTCCAAACCTGGAACAGCACCCCCAGGACGACCCAGTGGAATCCCACACTTAGGTGATGAAGGAGGCAATGGTCTGAAAACTCTGTCATTTCTAAAGAGTTGAAAATAAATGGGAAGACTTGTATTAGAAAATAAAGAAATTACACCTATCTTTCAAACTGGAACTGTGATGTGGAAAAGAGATTTTGAGTTCCAAAGGCTAAGAAAGTAACCAACAGATTGAAGTTACAGGGACAGAGTTGGCATCAATATAAAACATTCCTTTCTCATATTCCAAGTGTTCTCAAATGGGATAGGAGGCTGACAAGGGAGTGAGCTGCCGGTTGCTTACACAGTTCAAGCAGCAGCTGGATTCTTCCATGTGAGAAAGGGGGCTGTGGACTAGACCAGAGGTCTCCAAATCATGTTCTGCAGCATCTGAGGAGGGTCCACAGAGGTATATCTGTGGTGGCGTGGATTAGGAGGTGGGGGCTTCTCTGGACCAGGGATGAAAACCTCCAGCCCTGATCATCTGGAGCAGTTCTTCTATTTGTTGTTGAGTGGTTTTAGTTTTTGCTCATTTGTTTGTTTAATATAAGAGCTCTGCATATTATTTCTTTTGGGTAAAAAGCGGAAGCAGAAGGTTCTTTAAAATAATCTGTTTTAAAACTATGGACACCAAAGCCTCCTTATGAGTCTAAGTTTGTAGGAAGGAGTTTTAAGCTCAACTGAGATGTCAGCGGTGAGTGTCCTCCATTCATTTGAAGGTTCTCAAAGCCAGGCTGTCAGATGAACTTCACTGGAAAAAAGAATGGTCTTCAAATGTTATGTTCTTCATGTAAAAACATACACCAAGAGGTGGAAGATACCCAAACATGTAATTAAAAATATTTGTCAATAAATTTGAAGCAAATTTGTTGAGAATAAATACAATTTGAATAAGCAAGATGTGGTTGTATTCATTTCATGTTTTTTAGCCACTTTAAAAAGCTGGCTTCTTAGGTAAGTTGAAAAATTAAGGAGTAACTTTAAAAATTAAAATAAAAGTCGACTATAAGTCTTTGTTTTTATTGTATGAAATTTAATTTTATTGTGAGCTCTCTTTATAGAAGTATAATTACATCCCATAAAATGCACTGCTTTTAAGTTTACAGTTTATTGACTTTTGAGAAATGCATATACTCTTGTAACTAACATTCAGTTAAAAGTTAAATTATTGCCATTATTGTACAAAATTCCTTCTTATCTTTTTTCCAATCTATCATCTCAATCCTGGTTCACAAAAGTAGCTGCTGTGATTTCTGTCCCTATAGACTATGGTGCCCGATCTTGAATGTCAAACAAATGGAATCACACAGCGAGTACTTTTTTGTGCTGACTTCTTGAGCTTGATCCATAGTATTGTATAAACAGTGTTTATTTGAAGGGTTACACTCTGTTTTAATGTTTAAGGATTTCTGTGTATTTCTTAAATTTTATTCAGGGTAAATAAAAATGGACTTATTTAAAAATAATGTTAAATGACTCATAGTAGAGGTGCTATGAATGATGGGTATGTTGTATAAAATTTAAATTTTCATTAAACTTTTCTCTATTGGAGCCTAACTGGCTGAACATCCTTCTGTGTCCCCATATCCTGACCTGTCACCCTAGACATCTCTGGTTCACATACCATGTCGTTGTGGTTTTAATGATTCTTAGCAATGTTATAAACAACCAGATGACTCATGTTCTGGGACTCTGGGACCCAAATTGAAAACAGGAAGTAGGATGTGAATTGACATGCAAGGCTATTGAACAACTTTAAACAACAGGAAGAATTATTTGGACATAAATGTTTACCTCCATCCCACTAGGATAGTTATAACATTTAAAAAATAAAAGGCAAATAATAAGTATTGGTAAGAATGTGGAGAAATTGGAACCTTCCTACATTGCTGGTGGGATTATAAAGTGGTGCTGCTGCCGAGGGCAACAATTTGGTGGTTGTTCAAAAAGTGACACAGAGAATTGCAGTAGCACCAGGAACCGCTCCCCCTCCCTGGATAAATGCGCAGAAGGATTAAAAACAGGGGCTTGAACAAGCACATGCATGTGCCTGTTCACAGCAGCATTATGCATACTAGCAAAAAGGAGCAAAAATAAGTTGTGGTATGTCTATGTATATACCCACAATGCAATGTTGGTCAGCCAGAAGAGGAATGAAGTACTGTGCATGTTATGACATGAATGGACCTTGAAGAAGTTACGCTAAGTGAAAGAAGCCAGTAGTAAAAGAACATATATTCTGTGATCCCATTTATCAATATATGAAATATCCAGAAGAGGCAAACTCATAGAGATGGAAAGAAGACTGGTGGGTGCCAGGGGCTGGTAGGAGAAGACAATAAGCAGTAAGTGCTTAGCGTGTTTCCCTTTGTGGTGATGGACACGTTGGAACTAGATGGAGGTGGTGGTGGTACAACATTGTGACTGCATCGAATTTTTAAAAACTGTTCACTTTAACATGGTTCATTCTATATTATGTGAATTTTGCTTCAGTAAAACATATAGAATAATTTTGTTAATTTTTTTGAAGGATGAAATAACAAATGTCCTTAACTCTCAAGAACACAATAAACAAAGAAACAAACAAAGACACAAAAAGTTGGCTGCAGCTTCATGCTCAGTGACAGCACCCGCTCCCTGGCATTCAGGTTGCCTTGTTCAGAAAGACTGCTGGGCTCCATCGACACCTACCCATCAACCACCCAGTCACACGGTTATTCAGGGCCCACTGCTTCCAGCCTGTGGCAAAAGGCAGACCACTTGCCATCAAGGAGCTCTCAGTCTGATTGGGAAGGCCAGACCCTACTACACGAGCAGGTATGTGTTACTTTGTATAGATCTAAAGCCTCTCATCACTGCAGAGACCAGCGAGGGAGGAGAAGGGGAAGGCTTTGAGGAAGTGGCAGATGGGAGTCCAATCTCTACAGGTTCTTTAGCATTTGGCGTATCTTACAGCATTCATCACACTGGCTTTTAGCTGCTAACGTGTCTGTCTGCCCTTACGGACTGTAAGACACTTGAGGGTAATAACCATGTTCTTTGTATTCCAAATGCCTTACCACAGAAAATTTTCTGAGTTTTTGAAGAGAAATCTACCTTGCAACTTTTCTTGCCTCATAGAAATTAGAGGTAAATTGCTACAAGATGATGCACCAACACTTAAGTCAAAAATATGTGTTTAACTGGATCCCTAGATTATCTCACTGCCTCTGAATGGCAGTTTCTAAGGAAGCGCTGCCCCAGGGCTAGAGGTAGGTTTTCTTGAAAACAAGCCATCTTAAGCCTTGGGGCCCGTCACTTGCATGGGCCTCTTCCAAGGTCCTGTTGCTAATTTTGTATTCTTAATTTTCTTTTCTCAAACAGCGTCTCCCAAATTGTATAAGCTTCAGCATTTACAAAATGTAGACATACCCCTAGATAAAAAATATAGAATTGGTTGGATCCAGAGAAAACCAAGGTCATTGGAAGGAGCACTGACTGCTGAAGTCGGGTGGTAGAGTCGCGTGTCTGGGTTGAAACTCTGATCTACGCCACTTCAGAGCTGCATGACCTTGGGTCTGTTCCTCAATCTCTTAAAGCCATGGTTTCCTCCTTAGTAGTAAGGAGCAGCAGCACCCACTTCCTGAGAAGGTAGTCTTTCATACAACTGTATTTACCGAGAACAAGCGAAGGGGCCCAGGACAGCAAAAGCAGCACACCTCCATGGCAGCAAGAGGAAAGAGGTGTTGGGAAGCATGCTTTCTATTTCAATTTCCGGATGACAGTGTGAAATGTAGAAGCTGCATGTGGATTGGCTAGACTTGTGTGTTACCAAGGGGAAGAGAAAGAAGCTCAGAAATCTGAATACGTTTTAGACACAACAGTGAACAAGGGCTGGCCCCAGCGTGACTTCTCTCCATGTGAGGCTGCAGGTTCACCTCTTTCTCATAACCTTCATACTAGGAGCATGTTTCAGGTGAAATTCCAGAAGGGCATCTTGATACATGAGGCAACTAATTTCCCAGAAAACATGCCATCTCCTCCCAAGTTTCTGTTTGCCGCCAATAATGCGTGTTGCTGGCAGCCAGTACTTTTCGCAGAGGCCCATTGCCTGTGGAATTCAATCCCTTCGGCGATTCAGCAGAGTCAGAGTTTGGCACGTTGTAAGGCGCGGTGCACGATGGATGCATTTGTTTCCACAATCTTTCAATTAAGGTTTTATCTGGAGCTTTTAATTGAATTTCTATATGGTGGAGAGGCAACTTCTTGTGTGCTAATAGCCTCACTGCTGTGTAGCAGAAGCACAGGGACCTGCATTTGCCAATAAAGCTGTCCTTGAATGGATATGGTTTTCAAACCATGTGAGGAAGAAGCCAAGTTCAATAGCAATCTGGAGCTCTGAAGAGTTATGAGCTTGGGTCACGTTTGTGACTTGGGCAGAGTATCCCTACCTGTGCAAATTGGAATAATTTTCTCAGTTCTGTTCCAAACCTCTGTAGAATGCCTACTTTGTCAGTATTTTTTAGTCTAGGATCAGAACAAAGACTGTCATTGAAAATACCAAATAATTCAGGCTCCAAGTTCTACTCGCAGCATTGAGTTTTGCACGCTGGCAGCTTAAGTTACACAAATTAACTTAATTGTGGTGTAATCAGTGCCTCATTTCATTTGACATGAACACAGGCCAAGTTTCTCTCTTCCTTTCTTCTCTTTTTATTAATGTAATAAAAAGAAAGTCTCTTTGCTTTATTTCAGATTCAACAAACTGCTGACCTAACACACACACACACACACACACACACACACACACACACACACACACACATGGAAAGTAGATCTTCTTACTTCTGAAACCCCGGGTAACCCTGGCAGCATGTAAGCCTCCATCAAAGGCAAATGAGGCTGTAAATAACAAATATTTTCCACTCATGACAGCTGCTTTGGATAGTCCAAGAAATAACACATTACAAGTGAATAGTTCCCAAGAGGTTTTAAAACACTTTAATCATTTTGAACCTGTTTTGATGTTGTTTCTTTAGAGTAGAATTAGTAACTCCTTTATGGAAATACAATCAAGTTTCTGATTTTTGGGGGTGTCCTATCTAAGCTGAGTTAGAAGCAGAAAAATCCACTGTCAAAGATTTTCAGAAAAAATTAAGACAGCCCAGATATTTTTGAGTGCCTCATATTCGGGAACACACCCTACTTTCTTTCTATTTTCACTATAAAAGGGCACTAAAGAAACTTAATATTCAATATATACCACCTGTTCTTAGCAAACCTAGTCAATGGGGAATCACAATATATTCATTCTTTTGATTCATTTCTTCCTCAGCTACTGTATCTAGTGAATTCTCAAAGTATTGGTATAGGAATAGGAATGTAGTGTTGGTACTGGTATCCTATAGAACAAATTCTTTAAAATTTTTTTAATTTTAAATTTATCTTTTAAATTGTTGTTCAAGTACAGTTTTCTGTCTTTTACTCCTATCCCAGCCCACCCACCCAGCCCCCCCCGCCTTGATTCTTGAAGAACGCATGTAAACACACATGCGTGTGAGCCATGGAATGACAGCGCCGTAGAAAGAACTCTCATTATGCCTGGAAGTAGCTGTGTGACTGTGTGTGACCCTCTGAGCTGCAGTTGCCTTCACTGTAAGAAACTGTCTCCAGTTATAAAAGTCTCTGTTTAAAGTCCCAGAAACACACTGTTCATACACTGGAACTGCTATAGTGACTTCCAGGCAGGTGCTGTTCAAGGATATTAAAATAAGACCAGGTGACAAAGATAAATCCCGGATTAGTGAGATGAGTGGTTCATACAATACACAATCACAGTGCTTCCGATTGTGAAGACTCTTGAATTGTATAACTAGGTTTTTATTCTGTTTTGATATAATAACAGATTCCCTAAGTGGAATTATACCCAAGACTGAGAAGAGGCAGCTAGTTGTAATGGAGGTGTAATTCTATCAAGAAATTCAGCTGGAGCCATAATGCAAAAAGAAGACGGTCCAGTGATGTGATCTGTACACATACCTGCTGTTTCCAGAAAAGGGCAATTTCCACAATGGTTAAAAAAATAATTGTCAGTTTCTTTCTATGTCATATTTCTTTACCTCAAGTGGCTGCATGACCCTGGTATTGTTTTATTGTGCACCCCTTCTCACAGGAGGGTACTGTAAGCTAATCCTGTGTATTTCAGAACTGCTTCTGCTTTCAAGTACTATGACTCAAATTGCAGACTTACAGGCTAAAAATGCTTTCCCACATCACTCCAATTCTTCTGACAGTAAAACAGGAGACCTACCTACTCAAAAACCAGAGCTACTTCTGCCCAAGGCATTCAGGAGGAATCTGATGAGCTAATAACAGGGGGAACTTTGTTCTCATCCTTCAACGAAGACAATTATTTGTTTTAAATATTGGTATCACCTTTTTATGTTACAATGAGTTCAGAGAGGTATGTGTAAAATACACGAGCTTAGAAGACCTTTAGTTTTCTCTTAGATTATTCCAAAATGCTAAACTCGCACACGATCTGAGCATTTGGGGCTAAGGAGTAATTAAGAGGGAGGCTGGCATTCACAACAATGTCCCGATGCCATGATTTCCCCCCAAAAGAAAATGTAAATGTTATGCCTAGTCACTATTAACTGAGTCACAGTTTGGTGGTCATTACTTTTTTAAGATTTGAACAACAGTCACCACAGGAAATTGAAATTCAACTAGATGGTACTGCTCAGCACAGGTATTGATCATTAGGTTGAACCATATGAAATCTCCATTTTTTTTCAGGTCAGAAACAGTTGATATTGGCATTTTTCACATGATTTCAACCTCCTAGTTGAATTTAGATAAACTTTTTTACATTCCATATTGATTTTGTAACTTTGTAAGTTATAACTGTAGCCACTCTAATTCATAATTAAATAGTTAATTTATCTCATATGTTATGGACCATGCCCCTCAAGGACATGGTTTAGCATCAGACTCTTTAACAAGTAAGTGTATGTGGATGCTGGGTAGCCTTTGCATGCCTGTACATCAGTAGTTATGCTTTGGTTTTGTCCTGAGACTACGGGAAAGCTTACAGATTTGTCCTGGACTAGAAGAAAGCTCCTGGATTTTTTTCTGAGATTTTTATCAACACTGAAGCAGCCACTCGCCAGAGTAAAGTCCTACCAACAGAGTATTGTTATTGTTGGATGAACAAAACTCCTCACATATAGCATAATTCTAGGGCTTTTAATATTTCCTATATTTATATCTGTGAATAACCACTACGGAACATGCACTTGAACCTGAACACTCTCACTAGGAGCTTGTGTTCTTTGCATTATTGATCACATGAAGCACTATTCACAGTGTACCTCAAATGCCAAACTGAAGCAATGGGAATATTCACTGAGCAAAGCGCAATGAATCCGTGTGGTGGAATTCAATTAGATCAAAGCTGGTGTTCCTTTGTACAGTAGCAGAGCAGGGGTAATGCCTGAGAACCCACTCATGCAGCCTCAGATTTAGAACAAGTCCGCCATGCTTTGCCCTAGGAAACTAAAGAAAAAGTAGGGCATGCTTTGTGAATGAGTTTGCAAAGAAAAAGTTGGTCTTCCTGCCCCCATCCCCACCCCCCAGCACTTCCACAAAGACACAAAATGCACATTGAAGGGTGCTGGCAGGAAGAACCCCTTCAAGTTAAACTTCAGGGAAAGGTCTTCCTTGGAAACTCACAGAGACCCTGGTGTGCAGTTTAAGGATGGTCAAATCTCCTTTCAATCTGGAACATGCCAAATGGCCCACACATGCCTAGTCACTCATGGGTCATGGGAAAGGAAAGCTGTGCTGGGGATTCTACGCAAAGGACCTGGGCATTTTCCCCACTTCCGGGGCTGCCAGCAAGCACTTCCGACCTGCCCATCAGCCCATGGAAGGGGAGGGGAAGGGAGAGGAGGTCGAGCGGGGAGTCTTCTAGCTTTCAGGCGAGTTTCGACTTTTCTCTAAAATCTATATAAAGAATCTTACTTCTGAATTTTATGTTGTGAAAAAAGGCAAAACTTACTAAAATCAAACAATTAAAATCTCAAATAAAATGAGACAACAACCTGTGGATCTTTGTTTTACTTAAAGGGTGTCTACACACATTTGCACTGAAATTTTCTTTATGATAGAAAAAAAGCACGTATTTCCTTTTTTAATTAAAGTACCCATCCCCAGATGATACTATTTGTGACTGATCAATGATAGCACTCAATAATTGATTCAGTGACAGATTGTAACGGTATCCATAATTTAACTTGGTAATCAAGGTGTTCTGCCCACTGAGTATCTAACACAATTAAGTCAGCTAGTAATGTGGGGTGAGAAGGAGGAGGAAGTTCAGGGCTCGGCAGAGACAAATTCCTTGTCCAACCACAATGCAGATGGACAAAGACAATTAGATTATGGGAATTGGAGCAGTTGATGGACTTGGTTGCAAAATTAAGTTCGACTGTAGAAGTGAAAGGGTGATTTACCACGGGTGCTATCAGTTTAATTGAGGAGTAGCTTCATCTTAAAACCTTCCACTCGGGCAGAGGCATCCAGAAAGAAATTCTCAAAGATAACTGTACAAATGCTGTATCATTATTTGTAAACCAAAAAGTATTATACATGACTTTTTAATATCTCTAGGTAGGATATAATAAGAAAAATGTATTCGCTTTCCAAGAAAACATCAAATAAAGTAAATGATTCAATATGTAAGAAAAAAATTTCCATTAATATTCTTCATAAAATTGTTTCATGAAAAAAGCTTACATATGAAAATAATTTTTCACTTAAATAGATTTCCTCTTTGATGTTAATAGAGTTAGCTGCTCAAATTAATTTTATATTTTGTGAAAAACAATATAAAACATTGGCTTTGTTATGATCTATGAAATTATTTTTTAATATTTCTTTGTACCCTTGAGCCATTTAAAATCCACGAAGTAATACATTCTTCCACAGGAAACAATCACTATGGTGATTCTGAAGCCTTAATTTTTATATTAACTAAAAGCATTAGGCTTTAGAGTTTATCAAGTCAACAAAATGAAACACACAACTGCCTTGAAATATTATCAGCGAGTAATAAAATGTTTAGAGATTACATAGCCATTTCTATATTAAAAATGTAGACTTTTAATCCATTTCAGCCGAGGTATGAATAGTGTAAATTAATGCAGGTAAATACTTCAGCAAAGTGCTCTTGGGTGAATTGCAATCAAAATTAAGACCTATAATTTAACAAGATAAAGTCACCTCTAACTTACTCTTTGTTAATTTATAACAAGGGGAATTAAATGTCATTACTAAAATTAGGCACTCTGGAATCATAACATTCTATTTGCAATATTTCTCAGTCCCTATCAGTTTAGTTGGTGTTTTATAAAGTTATAGAATTAACTGTTAAAAGTTCTATTAAATAATTTTAGGATTTCATAAAATTTTCTCCATAAATGCAAAAACTCATAGCTCACCTCCAACTGAAAGTTAGCTAAACTCACAGCTAACCTTCACTTCGGATACATTCACAGTTGGAATATATCTGAAGTGAAGGCGGGTATCAAATACCTCATTAGTAAGTTGCTGTTTTCAGTCTGATAATGTTACAGTGGACTTGGGCCACTCTCCAACTTCGCTTCCTCAATTTAATTGCAGGGATACACACTATTTCACTTGTTCTATGCAATTCAATACAATCCAAACTGAAAACATTCAGGTGAGAACACGATGACTTTAGGTGTTCAGTAAGAATACTTCAGGGAATACAAAAGGAAAAAAAACTGACCACATCTGCACTTTCAGTGTAAACTACATGGGATAAAAAGATGGTATGACCCGTTGGTAATCTGTTTTCTCTCCCTGTGAAATTTCTAAAATAGTCCATAAAATATAATTATGTTTTCTTTTAGCTGTTTCTATGATAAAAATTTAGATAGTTTTAACTTTTTCTAGCAACAAAGATAATTCATTGCAAGATAATGCTTGAACTTCATTGTGACTACAGGCCATTCGTTGGCACATCAACCAACAAAATGCATTGCACTGAAAACTGAGTGATCAAAGACATTAGTGGCATGGGTAAATCAACTGTGGGATACATCAGGAGCCACATTTGCAGAATTTTAGACATTGTACACATAAATATTTACATTTCAACTGAGTTTACCTATAACATAAAATTGTGTTATCCACCCGAAGGAAGACTGTGATGTTGGGCATAGGTAGAACTATATCTATATTCCATATTTTAGCTGATTTTAATTTAATTGAAAATTAGTGGAATTGGAAATTACTACAGTTAATTCTCTTACCTCGTTCAAATCCCTAGTTTCAAATTTCCTTCAAACTTCACTTGGTCCAACAGGTAGAGAACTGAATTGGGAGCCCAAAGGCAGGCCCGCCCTGGGACAGAGCTTTCACCTGCCAACACTCGGCTTTCACTGTGCTTCTCCGGGACTGGGGCCCCAGGCTGGGTGTCCCCGAAGGGCGTCTTCAGCCCTGACACTTCACAGTCCCTTTAGTCTCTCCCTACAAGCTTTCCTTTCCAAATTTCTATCCCCTTTTCTTTTCTGACAGGACTTGGGAGAGTCAAATGTCTAAAAGTGACAAAGAGAGAAAGAAGGAAAAAAAAGGTAGAGAAGTAGTAGTTGAACAAATGACCTTTGAGGAAGCAAGCATTTACGGTGGACTTTCATGTTTTACAAAGAATTACTAATGTGTTATCACTTTTTAAGTGTGCTACATTTTCAAAAAGAGTGATTCCTGACAAGTAAAATGCCCTTGAATGAACGTGGAGACCTTGACCCTTTGGGCTGCTAACATAGACTGGAGGACACTTAGCACCGCTGAATATGCTGGGGTGCCCAGTGAAAGAAGACACTGCATGAAGAAAGGAGAGAGAAACTAAAACTTGAAACATAAAATTGGCCAAGCCACAGAAATATAATTTAAAAAGTCCTCGGAAGCATTCTATCATTAACATAAAAAGTTGTAACATTTTCAATTAAAAAGGGGGACAACGTATTACAAAATTAAATGTAGGCCTTTCCAAGTCTTATTCCATACAGGTCCTTTCAAACGTCACTAAAAGGCTTAGTGTAGACAATATTACCATGACAGACTATTTTGGAATATCTTCACATTATATTCAAAATGCTGAATATAATTGCTATCTATTATAATTAATGTATCAGGTCTACCCAGCAAAGGAAATACAGTAACCATTCACTAGAAACAATTATTTTGAGAGAGGACTGGTAATTTCTTCTGTGATTATCTTACATTTCAAACAAAAGCAGATTGTTTTACTTGTACTGTGTTGCAAACTGACTGTAAATAGCTGATATTTTATGCTTCTTAAATAGAAAGAGAGCAATTTTGAAAAGTTCTAAGCCCTTAAGGATTGATTTGGCATTTGTATTTATGAACAGGTAGGTCAGAGTGTGCCTTACATACAGTGAGTCCGCAAAAAAATTGAATAAAATTCCTGATGCCCTGTTTTCCTTGTGTCGGTTCCCACCAAAAACCCTTCCCAGCGTCATCATGGCACCTGCGCAGCAGATCTCGAAATGAGTTTTCTGGACTGTTAATAGGTCTGACAAGCATAGGGCCCAGGTGGGTTAAGTGGTGTTGCATGTCCTCCTACATGGTAAAAATTGTTTGAAATATTAATATGCTCACATACGTTATGAATCTCCAAGGGGAATGTATGGAACACTGCCGACCCAAATAGATTTGTTCTGTATCTCTCAGAACGTCTTATTGCACTACATCTCTGCCAAAATCACTTTGGAAATATGGTTCTGGCCTGACCGCCTTGGCCAGTCATCCAAATTTCCCTTCATTCTAGCCCCAGTCCATTTGGACGCTCCCAACACGAGCCGTCAAATATAACAAACACTGTCTAGTGCCCCCCTCTCTTTACGAAATGCACAGTCCTCATGAACCAGTGCCAGTTCCCTTAAGGTGGTAAACACATGTCAGTGCAATTTCCTTGTCTGCATTTCTGTGTAGCTAAGTTGTTCACTAGTAAGCCATGACATTGCCTTGCCTAGTGTATAGAAGGCATCAGAGCTGTGTTAGCAGGAATGAAAGAAAGGAAGCAAAAACATAAGGAGGAGAAAAGACAGGGTTAAATTCAGCTGCTGATGTCCAAAATTGAATCATTGAGTTGGGTGCCATCTTGAAGGTCAGAATTGATAAAGGAAATAATTTTGTAAACTCCTATTGGCTCTCATTTGGCATATTGAGAGCCAAGCCTGGTTTCTTGACATTAGAACTTACTACTATATCCCAGAAGTAGAGAGAACTCAGAATATGATGTAAAGAACCCAGTACCCCTCTGCAGAAGGATTATAAGAAGAGAGAGCTGTGAAAGTATGGGAAGCACAGAAGGATCTTGACCGTCCCTCTCTCTTTCAAAATCCCAGCCGGCAGACAACTTAGACTGGCTGCGTAATGCCACGTAAATAAATTATTGTTTATCCAGCATCCTGTCTGGGTTTTTGGGAAGAGACTCTTTCAAAGGGGGCTCAGAACAACCTGGGAAGTTTAAATGGTTGGATAGCGAGGAAGCTTGAGGTCCCTAACACACCTGCACTAACTGAGCTGCATGGGAGACATCTCCCCATTCCACTGTGCCTGTCAGGAAAGCAGACAAGACAGGTGATGGAGCTGGGACAGGAACCCTGTCCCTGCACCCTGGCCACAGGGAGATCAGACCAGCTGGGGGCTGACTGTGAGTTAGCTTGACCCAGAGAGGACACGCCAAGCCAGCAAGGCAAAACCACAGTTAAGAGCGATAGCTTACAGGTATTACATCCCCCTCACACGCCTGGACACAACTCTGTGGGCCCCAGCCAGCACACACTTGAAATCCAGCACAGCACCAACAGGTAATGCTCTGTGCTGCCCCAGGCACCCAGCCACGCTGAGGGCGGCGGTTGGGTGGCACAAGCGGAGGCTACAGGGTGTTGCATGTTGCCTGCTTACTTGCTGTTGTTCAAATTAGAAGAGATGGAGATGGATCAATTGGCAAGTCCAAATTCCCCCTGCCTGGTATGGTCAGAGTTCAGAGATTGCATCAGACCTAGAAAAATAAACTATATTTTCTCTGCACAGCTCACTGCTCAAATTTTCAGTGCCCCCCATTCTAAGACACTCACTTTCTATACTGTGCTTCATAGTCCACCGTGCATTGTTATCTATAATTTTTACTTTGGTATGTCTTGTGCTTTTATTTTTATTTAGGTGCAGGTATGTCTTGTGTCTCCTCACTCCCAGTGATGAAGCTTCATGAGGACAAGGATACATTGTATTTCTCATTCTCAGCACAGGACTAACACAAGTCACCAGAGCAAAGAGATAAACTACAATGTGCTCCTGACTTCAGTCTAATTCTGTAACACCTTTGATTGGATTATAAAATAAATATATATAACAAAATTTACCTAGTGTAGTTATTAAACATTAATGTTGGAGTATAGTATCTCTTAGCAATTAGTACCACAAAAAGATTTTCAACAACATAGAAATGAATGTTGTGCCACTAACGAGGACAAAGTCATATAGCTACTTTTATCCGGCTGCGGAAATACAGGATGACCATTATTCTATAGATGGCTGAATTGGCATTTTTTAACAATAAAAATAATGATATTATACATATATTCACTGGCAACAACCCTAGTAGCTCCCATATCAAAGTGCAAGATGTTCGTAATAGAAGTAGCATAATACAAATCACGAAACCTAACTTAAAAACAGAATTTATCTCAAATAAGGTATTTTCAAGTTCTCTTTACAGTAAGAATAAAACCCAGCCATTTCTCCAGACTTGACCTTTCTGAGCAGCTTACCTGAGCAGAGTGAAAAGAATTTAAAAATAACAAAGGAAGGTCTCACACCAAAATGGGGTTATAGGTTGGAACCAAAGCAACTTTCTGTTCACTGCCGCCTGAGCTAAGGGGTAGACTGAAACATGATGCATTTGTTCACTCGAGGGTTTTCTCCCCCTCATAGAAGTGGTATAAATAAGTAGCCCCTGGCAGTTTTCAAGCCTGTGTCTCCTTATTTCATTTATGGCATCCAATAAGGTCAAAAGGCAAAGAATAAAAATCTCCCAGCACAGGCTAACTTTGTTAACTTAAAACGTGGTTCCCTATTCAGCCCATTGTTAAACAAGCTGTTCAGTGAGTCTCTCTCTGATGGGCTTCAAAGTCTGGGGAATAGCCTATGCAAGTGTGAAATCTAACCTTCACCCTTCCTCTCTTTCTGACTCCTATTTTATGATCTTTGTAATACAGAATCTTTAATAGAAAAATTCTGTGGCAGGACTGAAAACAGCATGGGGTCAAAACTTCATACAGGTTATTTAAAGCAACGTGTATAGTCTTTTAAATGTTTCAAGAGCAATTCCGTTGACCTCTGGGTGCTCTTCTTCAAACACGTTCTACTAAACACACACAAGCACCAGTAAAACACATTTTAAGGTCAGATGATCAAAGCCCCCTTAAAGCCCCCAGATAATCTAAGCATTCAAATAAAAGGCTCTTCAAGCAACAAGCTACAATAATCTCAGATAAATTAATGGAAGAGCACGAGTTTTTGACCAGTGATTGTGAAGGAGTAGAAAACAGAATACAGCCCAACTAAATCCAGTGTCTTTCAAGAACAAGCACTTCTAACAAAATCAATGACCTAAGTCAATAACCAATAAGATAATCAATTGCACGTTAGGAACAGGGGGACTTAATTTCCTGTATCCCATGCAAAAGACAATGTGGTCTAGTGTCTTCTGTATCAGCTCAAAGCAGAAGTCAACAACCATAAAAAATACAATGAAACAGTCAGAAGTTGTGTATATGTCACTATAAAATTTGATTTACAAATCAAAGGACTCTTTGTTTTTTTGCAGATTGCTCTTCATTCATTCTTTTAAATGAGAAATCTTGGCAATAACAACATCCCTGGAAAAACAGCCACTCTCAGTCCTTAAGGTAGGAAATCCATAGAATAATGTGTCAGCGTCACCATCGCTAGAAAGGTGGAACATGTCCGTTTTGGTAACTTAATAAGAATGTTGTTGTAAAGCAGGCCTTCGCTGCCACATGGACCATCTAATACCACACAGATGAAGTCACTGCGATACTGGCGGAAGGGACAAAGATTAATGAGGTTCTCGGTACCAATACAGACAAAAGATTGGAGCAACACAAGTAACAAAAACTTCAGTAAAATGTCTCTGTATGGAGTTTTATGTTTTATCAAATCCTGATTGCAGGTTGTTAAAGTAACATTCCAATAAGGGCAGGAAGAAGTAAACAAAAAGAAAAAAAAAAGAAAATCCACATAAAAAGAATTTAGAAAAGGCAAGTTTTCATCAACACTTAATCAACTCTTGGGACCTTTCCCAGGCTGGAGAACAAAGCGTGTTATGATATAACGCCAGAGTAAGATCTCAGGGAAGAAATTTTAATCTAAAAAAGATTTAATGCATACCAGCATTTTCAATATAATGCATGTCCAAAGCCTGCTGTGCTTTCTTGGGCGATTCACACGCAGCTCTGAGAGCAACACGACATACCACAATAAAATGACCACTTACCAGATGAGCCAACACTCCCCGGGGCAATGAAGAGAAAACACCACTTACCTAGGAGAGAAGAAAGGGGTGCGGTGATTAAGATCTAAAATCAATTTGAGCAGTTTGTAGGTTATTTTAGCCCCTGTATGGCCAGAATTTTCTTAAAGAACATTACGTTTTTAGAAGAAGAACAAGTTTTAATTTATTGTGGCATGGAGGGACTTGTGCAAGGAGTGAGCAACCCTTCAACGAGATAGCACTGTGTCAGCTGATTTCGCCCCAAGTCACTATAACATATGACCACAGGCAGGTGACCCTTTGTTGTTTCTAAGAAGAGCAGAAAAAAGGACTGTCAGAGAATCAAGTATTAGGAGAACATCGCAATAAACCTACATCAGGCTATCAAAGGCAGGCTAAGCCCTAAACCGGAGCTCTACCAAACCCAGCTTGTACGCCTAGGTTTAGCCAGCGGTTTTGGTGGAGTAATTGTTTAAAGCTTTCTGGGAAGAAGCAATGGCAATAGCTCATTGGCTGTCAATTCTCAGATTAGCGATCATGAAATGTAAGTATTTATGAGTTTAGGTTAACTCTAATCCCAAACACTTGTAATTGTAAAGTTACTCAAAATGCGGAGTGCTTATAAATCGTATGGGCCTTCTCATTTGGGGAGCTAGTTAGGTATAAAGGGAAGTGTTTGGCTCTTTTTCCTCAGCTCCATCCCACCAAACAGAAGAAAACAGCACAGAAGCAGCGCACTGGAAATTAAGCTGTATTTAAAATTCATAGCAGCAGCTACAGTCTCTAGTACGTACATAATTCCTTTCTATTGCAGTCTAGTTTTTAAAATGTACAATGGCCTTTCTTCTGAATTCTTGAGTCTTGTGAAGGGCAAGAATCTTTGAAGAAATAACAAAATACGGGAACATGGTTGGAAGTGAGTAAGCAACAAAGACGAGGAGGTAGCTCACATGCAAAAGTCACCTCTACCGCTGTGTGAAAATGCCCTTTGTGGCTTCATTCACATACTATTCGAGAGAGAGTTAATGTACGTCTACTGTGTATAAAGGATCATCCCGGATGTTGTATGGAAATCAGATACTTACAAAAATCAACACTGATTGATGTCCCCAAGGAGCTCAATGTCCATGGGAAAATGTCCGTGCACACACGTATCAGGATGGAAGAGGGGAACAGTGGGCACAGCAGAAGTGCAAACATAATGCTGTCACAAGGGTGTGCTGACTTGGGTTAAGGTGGCCCAAGAGACTTCACGGAGAAAAGTTGGAGCATATGAAGGTTGAGGAAAGGGGTTGGTCAGAGGGATGTGCAGTCATTCCCCGGCCATATATTATGTGAGTTTAGGCAAAGTGAGACACGTGGAACAATCTACACAGGGTCCAGTTGGTGGCCAATTTTAACTCAAGACTCTCCAGGGCCACGGAACAGTGGTCCCTGAAGGCCAGAGTGATCTCCTCCTGCTCTTATGTCCGGATAGCAAGCTGGCCGAGCATTTTATCATAGACACTAGCCAGTGTGACAGCTGCGACCTTGTCTTACTCTTCTTTTTTAAAAAAGATTTTATTTATTTATTTTTAGAAAAGGGGGAAGGGAGGGAGAAAGAGAGGGAGAGAAACATCATAATGGGTGGTTGCCTCTCAATTGTCCCCTACCGGGGACCTGGCCTGCAACTCAGGCATGTGCCCTGACTGGGAATCGATCCAGTGACCCTTTGGTTTGCAGGCCAGCACTCTATGCACCGAGCCATGCTAGCCAGGGCTCTTACTCTTCTTTTTGCTTACCCCTGGCTTCTAGCATACGTGGGTACTCCAGAAACCGAATCACATTTATTTGCAGGAATATGATGGATCGGTATAGAGTTGCCCACTTGCTCTCACTCACAGGACCCAGAAAAGAGTGGGCTTACATTCCAGGAAAAGGGTGAGGCTCTTTACTCCGGTAGCCCTGCTTGGTCATCGCCTCTGTTCAAGCCCACAACAGACACTTCATCCTACCACCTCCCCGGTATTGTCACTTACCCACCACCATCTAAGAAGGTTCCGCACTTTTCCGAATGATAGTCTACCTAATGTCAGTCCCAGTGAATTCACCGTCCTTGATAAATAATGTTTTTTCCTGTGACTTGGCCACATTTAACTTTTTAAAACCAGTTTTTTTAAAGCAAGATAAAATGATTTTATTGACCACTGTTTACTAGTATTTACGATAAAGTAAATAATATACAGTTGGCTAACATTCTGTTTACTACATAGTTATTGTTTTTCCTGGCTTCTACTGAACCAGTGACCCAAGTACTGAGACTGAGCCTATATATAAGGAGTGAATTGGAGTAAAAACATGCAGGTCCACATTTGAGATCACAGAGGTTTGTTCACCCATTTATTCCTACAGGTCTAAATGGCCAAGGTCTCTAATGATCTGATGAGTTTTCTATGAATGAAGTCTTACACATTCCACGATCATAACTTTTTAGTCAACGTAACACGGGGATTTTAACGTTTTGCAAAGGAACAGCTTACCAGGCAAAACCTTTAAATAAGTCTTGCTTGCCTAATGAAAACATTCCAGGGTTTGCCTAGTTTTCTCATTTGGGAGGGGAGGTTGTTGGTAGTGATAAAATTTTCCTTTTAGGGGTTTTGCAAATAAACTCGCATTTATAATTGTAGATATGTACATGGTTTCTGATATGGCTGCTTTCAAACTGACCGATTTAAACTACTTACATTATATTTAAATGGCCCAATTAATTACAAATTATCTATTTAATTTCAAAGGCTAAAGCTTCAGGAAAAATTTCAATTTAACTTGAAGTGATTTATTTCCTAGGTTGTTGAAAATAATGGCAGCCCAAACACATGATCTTATCTGTGGTTGCGAAATGCTGTTTTTGTTTTGGTAAAAAAAAAAAAAAAAAAGAAAAAGAAAAATCATTTGCATTGATGTGTATGTACACACCTACCAGTCCCCACCAAATAAAAACCCACCATGATCCTTAGGCATATATGAGTTATACACAAATTCTGACTGAGTAATGACAGTAGAGGTTCCCCCAACATTTAGAACAGCTATTCTCTAATGCAGAGTAGAGAATATGGTATTAAAAACAAGTTTCGAATGAGCATCCGATATGCACTTATGCATGGATAAGGAATCATTGCAAGAATAGTCATAGTTCTGAATGGGAATCTGTATTAACAAGGAGCGTGTGATGGGCATGCCTGTGAGAAAGGGTAGGCAGAGGGAGCCGGGGGAGGCTGGCGGGGCCGGGGGAGGCTGGCAGGGCCGAGAGACCATGGTGCGTACCTGACCCCAAGAGGAGAAGAGAGAGATGGAGGGGAGCTTGGGTGGGCGCTTCTTAGTCTGCAGTCTGAACAAGATTTGGCAAAGCTGCTGAGCATCCTTCAGCCTCTTCCAGAAAGGGGTGATCCTTGCTATGCCCCCATGCTTTACACTTGGTCACTAGGGAAGAGCAGGAGCCCGAGCAATGATCTCAAAGGGGACCCTGGCACCTTCTGTCAATCAAAAGCTCTGCTAAGAACATTCTCACAGCCTCTAGGAAGTCAGGAAACCAGGGAAAGGAGACAACTAGGGCTTGAGCCACATGACCAGGAGTATGAGGTGCACTGAGACCAGTTCAGTTTTTATGTGTGTAAAGTGTTAGGCACCAGCGGCGTATTCAGGGCCTGAGGTGCAGGTGAGAGAGGCTGGGGGTGGGAAATCCCGAGTGCCCTGAATACACAGCTGTGGGTCCACGAGGGGGGCTGAGGTTGTGAGGGGCCAGAGCAATGGAGAGAGCCTTTCGAAAACCATCAATGTGATAAATGTCCAAAGTGGGGAGGGAAGAAGGAGGTGGAACCCAGACTAATAAAGTTGGTGGACAGTGAGAAAGGCAGGGGGGCAGCCAGGGTGGGCACTGAGCCCTAGGAGCCCAGAGAGATTTTCTGGAAGGAGGTGGCACATATGCAAAGTGACAGGAGGAAGATAGTTGGGGACACTTAAGAAGGTGATTGAGGTGAAAGACTGAGTCATGTGAGGTCAGACCGTGGGCCAGTAAGTACAGACGTTATGTTTACTGCTTTGCTGGTAATAAGCAGGAGAAAGACAAGAGTGGTGGTGGGGGGAGCAACTGACTACTTGAGAAACAATATTTGACGTTCAAGTATAACACCTGAAAACTATCAGATAAAATGATGTTCTGGCAGATGCAGAGTTTCTCATCCCTCCGAGCTATCTATAAAACTGTCTACAAAAGTACCCATGGTGGGAGTCATATTTTCAAGCAAAATAAAGTGAAGGAAGAAAGCCCGATTAATAATGCAAACATCATATGTACATATTTTAAGTTATTCTATTTATAATGACAAAGTCTCTCTCTTTCACTAGTCAAAAGTTTTTTTTTTTATTTTTAATCTCCAACTTATCCTGGGCAGGAAAGAAAGATGAATTCACTGTGTCTTCATTCTTTGGTCTAGTCGAGGATTCTTCCTGCAGCCCCTTAACATGCCATGGTTCCGAGCCCACAGCTGTGCACAGGGCTCTCTCTCCAACAGCTGGCAGATCAATACCTCCCCACTGTGGAAGACACGGTGTCCCCACAGCCACCGCACTGACCTACTCAGGCGTGCACAGCATGAGGGACTTCTGGCAATCCCATCCCAGTCTTTAATCTTTGCTGATCACAAACAGGTTGCTGACAAGGAGAACATTTAGTCGCACAGATGTCCTGATGTCTAAAGATCAAGTCACATAAGACGTTCTGTTAAGTCTCATTTATGTTTGCTTTTATTTTGCATTCTTTTTAGGGAATCTGATTGTGAGAGCTAAACTGAGGCCCAGGGAATATCCTCCCCCCTAAATCAGGGTCTGTGAGTGCCACAGCTGGGTCTCCTTTCCTTTCCTCTGCGCTGTCGCCAAGCGGGTTCCATGCTGTCCGCTGGTGAAATGTACCCATTTTATGAAGAGCCACACAACACACATCAGTGCTAGTCTGACATACTTTAAATTGGATTCAAAATACCATGTTTGGTCACTGAATTTTAGAAGAAATGTCTTGTTTTAGTAGGTTTTAATTTTCAAATGCCAGTGCTCATTGAGTTGGTTTGTAACACAAAGTAAGTAACTAACCGAAGAATAACTATGGAAAGGATGAAACCTCATATGCAGGTGGCTTTGATACTTCCATAGTTTGGTGGTCATCCTTTTCTCATTCACAAATGATGATTTTATATGAAGTGAACAGATACAGGACATGCAAAATAACTAGAGACGATTTCAGTAAGAAGTGTTGAACTTGGGCTATGCACTGAAACTCGAGCTGACAAAGGCTTCAGCAATGTTAATGCACCACTTACTGTTCCAAATGCAGGCACGTTTGGAATTCCAGTGCCCGTGAGAGCTCCAGCGACCTGGTGCCAAGCCCTCCAGAGAGGAAATCTGCCAAAGCCCCTTTAACCACATGCCTGTAGGGATTTGTGAACTTAATGAAATGTGCATACTAAGTAGTTAAATGGCAGAGTCACTGTTTACTCATACACACGCATATCACTGAATCACCAGATGGCATGTATTAGAGACCTAGGCTCCCAGATGGAGTGTTTAACACATCATATGAAACATACTACAACCCAGGTAGGTATTATCTCTAACATTTGTATTCGATATAAACTCCACAGATACAATATGATGAAGAGGAAACAGACATACATAATAGTAAGTTGGAGAAAAATACTTAAAGAGGTCCTCAAGAAATTCTGGGACTCGCCCGAGCCCTTGTTCTCAGAGGCCCTCCAAACTTGTTATGGTGGAATTTAATTAATCATATATTTTTTGGAATCATAATGTTGTCTTTGATCATAAATTGATGCAGCAGCTACAATAATTTGTGGTAAAGCAGAATATGTGATATTTGCTGATACTGCATAAATATTTCTGAGTAGACTTTTTGGTTTCTAGGGTTTTACCAAGATCAAAGTCCCTCCACAATAGAATAATGGATGACTGTGCCCGAGAGGATGTTCTGAAGGCCACCTTCTCTTTCACAACCAGCCGAAGGAGGACCATATAGCAGGTGAGTGTGGGGAGCAGACTTTAAGGTGGCTTCAGCTCTTGGTGTTCATGCCCTTGTGTAAAGAGCTCCTCTTGAGTGCAGTTGGGGCCAGTGGTTGGCTTCTAACCAACAGAACACAGCAACGGTGACATCACTCCCTGGATTACAATGTTTTTATAGGAATCGATCTTGCCTGGTGCAGCCACTATGGAAAACAGTATGGAATTTTCTCAGAAAACTAAATATGGAACTGCCTTTTGACCCAGCAATTCCACTGCTAGTATTATACTCTAAGAACCTTGAAACACTAATCCAAAAGAACCTATGCACTCCAATGTTCATAGCAGCACAATTAACAATTGCCAAGTGCTGGAAGCAACCTAAGTGCCCATCAGCAAATGAGTGGATAAAAAACTATGGTAAATTTACACAATGGAATACTACACACCAGAGATAAAGAAGGAGCTCCTACCCTTTGTGACAGCATGGATGGAACTGGAGAGCATTAGGCTAAGTGAAATAAACCAGGTGGTGAGGGACAAATACCATATGATCTCACCTTTAGTTGGAACATAATCAGCAAAAAAAAATGCAAACAAAATATAACTGGAGACATTGAAATTAAGAACAATCTAACAATAGCCAGAGGGAGGATGGAGGGGACACTGGGGAAAAAGACAACTATAAAGTTTTCAGGAACAACTATAAAGGACACATGGATAAAACCAAGGGGGAGTGAGGAAGCAAGGGAGGGAGGTGGGTTTAGCTGGGGTGGGAGGAAGTGGTGGGGAAAAATGCAGATGACTGTAATTGAACAACAATAAAGTAAATAAAAAAATAATCTGTCTTGCTAGCAGAAACAATCTCTCTCTCCCCCCTCCCTGACTCTATCTCTCTCTTCATTCTCATGTGTGTGCATGTTCATGCACATGTCTTCGCTGCTAGCTTTGAAGAAGTAAGCTGCCACAAATCCAGAGCTGCAAGAAAGTAAATTCTGCCAACGACTTGGGAGAGCCTGGAAGTAGATCCTTCCCTAGTCAAGCATTTGGTGAGAATTCAGCCCTTCCAGAAACATTAATGAACCTTATGAGATAGTAAAGTTATGTTGTTTTAAGCCTTTAAGTTTCTGGTAATTTGTTATGCAGCACAGATAACTGATACAGTTACTTAATCAAACCGTACTTGGAACTTAATTCATTCTGCTGTAGGACAGAACTTTGTAAAGTTAAGTCTCAAGGTGTTGCTTAAACACCTCGGAGATTCTGTAACTTTTAGGAAAGGGTGAGTTTACTTCCATGTCATTCAAGACATTTTGGAGCCCAGTCTTCAGCCCCACCTGTCATACCCCTCCACCCCATCGCCTGGCCTTGCTGAACAACTTGCAATGTTGAGAACACACCTGGATCTCTCTTAACTCCCACACCGTAGTTCACGTCATACATCTGACTCCTTGTCATCTTTTGAGGCTCAATTCAGACTCATCTCCTTTTCAAAATCCAGCCCAGGCTCCCCCACAGGCCTTGCACCAGCCTGTCAGGAAGCATTTGCTGAAACCATCACTGCACTAAACATCACTGCCTCTTACACTAAACTATATATTTCTCATGGGCCAAAAAACTTTGTCCATTTTATTCTTTAAATCCTAAACATGTCACATAGTGGGAAAAATATCATGGAACTGAATATTTAATTAGTTATTTAATATTGTGGCATAATTATAGCTCTCTTTAAGTTATTACTCCTCTGAACAATTACTTTTTTCACAATGCAAATAGGATCCCACCTAATAAACTGATGAGTTCTGTCTTGCCCATTCATTATAAATATATGCTAAATGCAGGTTAAATTTTTAAAAGCTTTGAAATGAGATGATTCGCAGGAAAACTCTAAATATCATTTACTGACTGCTGTGTCCCTACTGGAAATCACCTTGGCATTAGGGAACTGCCTTTTCATTTCTCCAGCACCCACAACCAGTGGCTAACCCTGGCACACAAGGGTCTCAATCAAGCCTCAATTAGGACTCCTCAGAAGAGCTTTTCTGGCCTGGCTGGTGTGGGTCAGCAGACTGAGCATAGGCCTGTGAACCGAAAGGTCGCTGGGGGGTGTGCAAGAGGCATCCAATCAATGTTTCTCTCACTCTTCCTCCCTTCCTTTCTCTCTCTCTAAAAATAAATAAAATAGTTTTTAAAAAACCACTTAAAAATAGCTTTCCAAGCTCCAGCCCTCCCTGTATCTGGGCTGAGGCAGCTGTTCCGCAGGTTAGCTTCTTCCTTTACCCAGTCTTGCCTTCTTCTTAGATCTCACCCCAAGGAAGCCTGCACTCAACTTCTGCCAGAGGAACTGTCTCCAGGAAACCCAACCACTGACAATGGCCAGGGCTGAGAACATAATTTTGAAAATCATTAAGCAATTATTATACATGTATTTTCAATATGATGCTACATTGCTTACAGCGAATCTGAATCCATTCATGGCCTGGGTTTCCAATGTTTGTTCTCTTCTGCTCAGGGCCAGGAACAAGGTGAGGTAAGTGAGACAACAGCTTCAAGTGTAAAACGTAAGGGGGCACCCAAAAAGCAGTAAACAAGATAAATAATATTTTTAAAAGTGAATGTTAATGCAAAATATTCACAAACAAAATACCAACATTTTAAATAAGGACAGGATGACTTTTCTGTTTTGCCTGAGGCTCTAGTATAGCACCACGGAACTGCTTCTGTCTGAGCCAAACAGAACGAACTTCCTGGAAGAAGACTTTCCTGTTCAAATTCCACATTGTTTACGGGGATAATTTACCAGGGCCCTCTGTGACGTCATCCTGTTTACCTCTCCAGCCTCATTTTTTGACACTGATCCTCTCCTCCCACAAACATGTGTACTGCTCTACCTGGGCTTCACCCACAGAGAACCATTTGTAGCTCCTAATATGCACCACACTGTTCAGACTTTGGCTTTGGTGTGTGCTCTTCCCTCAGTCTGTTTCCCTCCTGCTCTCTGACTGGCTACTCATCTGTTTGGACTCAGCTCAGATAGCAAGCTCTACTCTTGGCTTCCAGGTTCCCATAGAGTGAGTTAGTTCCATCCTAGGTGATCCCATAACATGATATTCTTACCCTTATGGGAATATGTCTTAGTCCAATGCTTTTGGTAATAACTAATAGAACCTCATTTTAAACAAGGCAAACTGAAGAAGAAGTGTGTGGTTTATCTCATGGAGCTTGAAGCAAAGTTGAACAACTCTGTCTCAAGAAAGGTGGGGACCAAATTGACCACTGGAAAGCCATCAGGAAATGGGGCTACCGATTGTTCAATTCCCCTCTCTTCCTCTCTTCAGAGTCTTGCTGTATCTGATGATGATTTTTTTCTTATATCTTTCTCGATGTCCAGAACTCCGTTAGGCATCTCCATGCCAAGCCAACCACCTCATGCCTCCTAGACCCAGCCCCTATTTATTCAGTTCAAGCAACCCACTCTGATATACTAGTGTTTCTCAACCTCGGTCTTAAAAGACAAGAAAAAAATTCTGATTGACCACTTGGTGCCCCTCTCTGGAATCATTACTATGACTAGGAGATAGAGATTTGTACTGTACCATGGCTCTTCATGTCCACCCCTGTGGGTAGGAGGCTGTTCTCAGACAAGGGAAGATAGCTTACTGGTTATCACATTCCATTGCAATCGTCTGTTTATTAGTCCAGTGTCTTCTGCTAGTCTACAGGCTCCTTGAGTGTAGTCTGTATGTAAATTTCCATTGAGTGTCTAGTTGGTACAAAGGAGGTGCTCAATAAATATCAGCTGAATAAACGGAAAGCATTATATCTTTTTCCTTTGATTAATACTGTTATCAGTAATAAAAGTTTTTTGACTGAGTAATGAAAGTACTAATTAAAAAATACTTCTCTTCCACAGTCTTCAAAATGACAAGCTAGAGAACTGAGAGACAGTAACTTTGCAGAGCATCAATAGATACTGAACATAACTGATTCACTCCTCCCCCTCACATACTCCCTAGTGGAGACTAATCTTCTTTAAGCCAGTATTTCCTAAAAGTTGAACACAAGGCACAGGTTCATTGACAACTCAATCACCTCTTGAATCACAAAGAATTTTTACTTTGCTTGAAGCTCTGCTATTATTCATAAATGACTCAACTTAACCAACCATAAAAATTCCCACTGAAAAATTCCCCACTGTTAAAGTGTCTTAGGAAACTTGAAGTGCTAGTCCCTAGGAGGGCTGTTTATGTTTGGGTATGCATACACACATATCTTGGTTTAAAAACCAAGATATATTTAAGTACCTGCAAGAAGTCTCAGGCAATTTCAAACTTAAAAACAAGATACATGACAATCTCCAACCTTCCTAAATTCATGATGTGAATTCATATTCTTCTGTAGATGTTTGACTCACATAATCTTGCAATGAGGATACTTTGGCTCTCTGCTTACTAATAATGTCACCTGATGCTTGCTGGGGGGACCTCACAAGGCCAGGCAGACTTTGGTTTGGGTCACTCCACTGAGTTACAATTCTTTCTTCTACTGAGTCCTTCTCCTTCACTGCAAGATAATCAGCAACTCCTCCTGCTTCCAAGTCTAAGGAAACAGCATTTCCACAAATCTTTTCTTGATAGATGAAGAAGCAGGATACCCTCTTAGTACCCCCTTAGCCAAGACAACTCTACCTAGGGATAATGCCTGAAAATGCTTGTCTAGTGACTTACTGGTTCACCTTCCCCAGTGAGCCTGGACCAGAAAACATGAAGATAGCCCCATTTTAAGGGCTGGTTAGACCCGCACTGTCACAGATCAGGGGAGCTGGCCTTCCTAAAGCATCTGATGGTCTCTGAGCTATGCCCCTCTGTCAACGAGATTCTTCTCCTGGAGGGTGGCTGATTGAATTTCAAAACAAAAGGTACATCTGAAGGCCTTAAATATTATCACATACAACAACTCTTGATCATTTATTCCTTGTCTGTTAGGGGTAAATGGCAGACAGACAAAAGTGGGGTGGTAGTATTATCAGTGTTGGTTGTTGAGGGTAAGTTCTTGAGTTTCCACAGTCATACAATGAGTAATTCTGTCTTCTGGGTTTTATTCATGTCCATGTCAAGTAGGATCTATTCTTTAAGATTCCATTTGTCTGTCACTCTTTCTCCCCGCCCAACCTCAATGCACATACATACACATGCACAGTCTTTGCCAACACCCATGTCATCTGCTCTGAAGAGCTGAACAGCAGAATACTGGTAAGTTTAATGAAGATGCAGTACTTTCCCGAGACTCTGGAAACACATTAACCTGAATGAAAAACTCCTTCCAAGCTTATTTTGGCATGGAGCCTGGTAATGGTTCCCATTGCCTCCCATTCTCTCTGAATGGGAGACAGAGGGATAAATCAGGAAACAATGAGTTGCTTTTCTACCCTGGAGTTTGGAGCTTTCATGGTCTTGCTTATTATGATTCTGCCAGAAAATCACCTCATTCCCCTCATTTAACCTTTGCTATCATGGTCATGGTCAGGCTAAGAAGGCTAGTGGGCTAAGCAGGGAAAGGTGATGGCCCTTCAAACTCCCCCTTGGTACCTCTAAAAAAGGTTTCTCTCATACAGAGAAACTGGACTGTCTCCAAAAATTGGGAGGACTGATCCTCCTGGTCTGATTTGAGAAGGACTGCTGGTTAGCAAGGCACTACACTCTGACTACATTGTGCAATATAGAAAAAGCAAGTTGGAAGAGACCACCAAAGGTTTTCAAACTTAAATCTTATAAACCTCATATTGGCTTTCCTGTCTACTTTTAAGTTCTTTGATTCTGTGGAAGATGTGGTCAGACTCTGGGACACACTTACCTACAGTACGACTCTAGCAGAGAACTAAGGGGACATCTGAGCAGCTTGTTTTCCTTTGGTTTGCAAGGGACAATAAACTGCTCAAGATGCAGAATGGTTTGCCAAAGTCACCCATTTGGCTCTGAAGCCCATTCTAGAAGCATATCTGGTGGTTCCAAATCCAATATCACTTCCTCTTTGAAACACATTTTTTATGCAAGGATTATAGCTTTACATGCATTTTTCCCTTAAAAAAACTTATTCATGAGTATAAAATATTAAAAATTCTGCTTCAAGAGTCATAGTATCAAGAGGCCAATTTGTGTGATGTTAATTATAAATTATATTCCATAAGAAATAACCTTAACTATGAAATATGTTGGCTTAATCCCTTCTATACTTTTGCTTTATATTATCGGTGATAGCCACAGTGCCAAAGATAAAATTGCCTGCTAGTCATTTTTAAAGCAATAATTCATGAGGAGTGGCCTATAACTTGGGTAGTCATTCAGTACAACACTTACTAAAGGGTTCATTTGGCCTATACACTATGTTTGTTTAATAAAAGAATGAATCAGTGTAGACTAGTTGCTCAGCATGTGTGTGTGTATAGCTTGACTCGACCTGTTTGCACAGAAATGAATTATAGGTTATTTTCTCACATGGATAGAGAATAAGAATGAGGGCAGCCTACCTTTGGCCCATACTCTCATTAGACATAATTGCTATTGTCTTGTTAAATAATAACCCCAGTGTAGTAGTTTGAATCATGGCCCCAAAATGATACATATAAGTCTAAATCCCTGGTACCCATGAATATGACCTTATTTGGACAAAATGGAATTTGCAGTTATAGTTAAGATCTTACAGTGAGATTATCCTGGTATTAGGGGTGGCCTTCAATTCAATTACTGATGTCTTTATAAGAAATAGAATAGGAAATTTCTGACCCAGAGACATAGGAGAGAAACCAGGTGGAAATGGAAGTTGAGACGGGAGTGATGCATCTATGAGCCAAGGATGGCAGGAACCACCAGAACTGATCAGAGAAGCACGGGACACAGGCTCCCTCAGGACCTCCCTATCGTCCGTGCCGACATCTTAACTTTTGACTGCAAGCCTCGTGAACTAGGAGAGAATATACTTCTGTTGCTCTGAGCATCAAGTTTGTGATCATTTGCCTGAGGTAGCTACTACACTCTCATAACACTTGATATTTCTGTGCCTGTTGATTTTCAGTTTGATTCTACTTTTCCTTTCTTTGCCTGTCTCTACACTTGAAGGAAGCTCTTTCCTTGATCTTTCAAAAAAATATTTGCTAAAGAAAAAATTTTAATGTCTATATAATGAGGTGACCACCCCAGCTCCCCTATCTCCATAAGTAGAGCCAAACCCACCTAAGGTCACAGGATCCCCACTCATATGGGGGCTCTTAAGGCATTCTAATCTAGTGTTTTGGCTTTAGGCAGGTCTTACTGGAGACCCCGCTCTAGCACTCCTCCTTTTTCTCCCCCAGCATGCTCTTGGGCTTGCCCCAGGTACCCCTCACTTTGAGTTTCTCCAGGGATGGAGCACTAGACTATTTCATTAGGGGATCAGAACCCAAGATGACTCGGCCCCTCTATGACTACTACCTTGAATCAGAAAAGCTTAAAGAGGAAGTCTACCAAAATCTGAGTATACATACACTGTTAGTCCCTGGCAAACAAATCCTGTACCTGCTTTTACAGAAGAGAGGACAATATTTTCCTACACACCACCGGGGTCTGCTTTTGACTTCCCTAATCAGTTTAAGTTACATAGGTTTTGTGATAAAGTGTCCTTCCTTCCCTCCCCCTTCCACACAAATATCTCTAAATATAATGCTCCTATAATGCAAGGGGAAAATGTTTCCTACCAGACTCAGAGATGAGGGATTGTGCTTCTTTATGGAGTGTATTTTGTGGGGGAGAAGTACATTAGAGGCATACATTAGGATGCACCCAGGGGCACACCCATGGCAATGACCTTTAAAGGGCACTAGTAAGTTACTTGACAGCATAACCAGCAAGTGAATGATCTCACTATGAAAGGTCACCTGCAACCAGAACAATTTTTTTCTATTTTGGCACATAATCAGGTACCTTTTGACACATTTCTCTTTCTCAGGATGATTTGACTTCTGCAGAATAGACCAGATGCATTTTCTTTGCTTTGTGATAAATGAGGCCAATTTGGGCCCATGGTAATACTGACACCTGTAGGCAGTCCTTGCTATTTGTGTTGTTTTTAAAGCCGGCTATTAAGAAGTGGCATTTGCATCACCCTGGGTTATTTTGAGATGCCATAGAATTTTAGATTGTTCAGAATTCAAAGGGGCCTCTGAAAACACCTCAGTCTAATTCAGTCCTTTTACGAGGAAGGATGCTGAGCTTGTAAAATGGAACAAAGACACTCACCCAAGGGCACAGCAAGGAAGGGGCAAACCCAGGCTCCCCACTCTCAAGCCTGCTGCAATTTCCACCCTAATCCAGCAACCATTCAATGGAGTGGATTAGCAATATCCTATGGTTAAATTCCTATGAATTCTTTAATAGTTATCTCTCTTCTATAATCCAGTGATCTGTCTCTCTCTCTATTTTTTTATTTTATTTTTTGCTTTCCCAGTAGATTTCCAAGACTCTTATTTTGTTCTCCATACAGGTGCCATGTGCTTTGTCTGGAAGGCCACCACCTTTGTTTTATAGTCCAGTTGCATGACTTGAGTTCACAATCTCTAGTCATTGTTCTGGTGCGTTAGACCATGACCATAGCTTGTCAGCTCTCCTGTCTATGGAGATCACTGATGCCTCTCTGTCTTCTGCCTTGCAATGGGATTTTACCCACCCTGCTGGAAAGGAGGATGATAACTGAAGCAATGTGTGAACCATTGAGTAGTTCAATGAGTACTTGGTCAAAGACACTAAGTTAAACAGAAAGGCTAAATCTTATTAAGCTGGCTTGTTTATTTGCTTGCCCTTTTCCTCATTGGAAATGTAAAAAAAATGGATAGATTTTATTTATTTTAATGCATAGTTTAAAACACTGATTTTTCATAATCGCAATGTTTTTGCTACAGAAATCAATTTACCACAGCTAGGAAAAGCACACCACTCACCAAACAGTTATTCAGATAATACTCAGTAGGCAACCCACCACCTTTCCAATCACCAGTAGACTCTGCCTGGATGTGGACGGTGAACACTGAAGTTAAGACAGAACACACTCTCTCTGCGGCTGTTTAGTCAGTTATAAGTTCCACGGGTGTGGTATGCTTCTCTTCCTCCAAGATTTGTGAACTTCTAATTCCATTCCTTACCCCAATACAACCAAATGCATTTGCTTTATTCTCTATGATCTGATATACTTCTACTGTCATTTCAATAAGAAAGAAAAAGAGGGAGTGGGAGGAAAGATGATAATTTTAGGATTTGCCTGAGTTAAAGTATTATCCTTTGAATTGTTTGCCAGGAAAAAGTAAAGAATCTCTAAATGACTTCTAATGACTTGCCTGCATGTTATTCTGTGAGGTATTTAAGTCAAGCTGATGCCCCCAGGCCCTCCAACATATGGTTAAGCCTTCCTGTGTGTGCGTCAGGTTCAAGGTTGTCAGCAGGGACTCTCTGGCTTTCCTTCACTGGCTACTCTAGGAATTAGTTCCCTGAAAAACTCCCTCTTCCGTGAAGTAGTTTGGCGCAGATCCTTGCTCTTGTCCATTAATGCCTTTGAACTTCAGTTTGCTTACTTGTAAAATAGGAATAATGCTTGTCTTGTCCTGTTCCACACATTTGCTATATATAATGATAAAATGAGGAAGCAGAAGGTGCTTTTAGCATTCCAGAAGAGGCTAATTTAATGCTATGATACAGGAACATATTATGTAAAACAGAAATGAAAGAGAGCCATGGATGATTTCTTTGGAAGAAGTTTAGAACTCAGGACAAAGTATGGCTTTAAGGTTCCACTACATTCAAAAATGCCAAGAAAAATACTATGTTTATTGAGCTGTGTGTTTCTATGCAATATATTACTATATCATTGTAAATTTTTAATATGCAAATTTCTATAAAACCAAAGATGCAGATATTCTTCTCATCGATTGCCATGAGCTTTTGTATAATCAAGATAAAGACATAGTAAAATAGCAATTCAAAGAATAATGTTCTTATCAGGAAGAACAGACTGGCAGCATGTTTCTTTGCTCTGTAACATAACATTTTTGTGATATTCTGCAACTATAATTTTTGCCATTTCTTGTTCAGAAATACATGGCATCAAAGAGGGAAATGGATTTGTCAGTATGATTCAAACAGCCCCAATGTGAGTTCCCAGAATGTTCCTTTTGAAACCCAGCTATGTGGTTTCAAATGCAGTAAGAGAATTACCCTCAGGCATAGGATTGTCAGGCAGAGCCTGAATTTGGACCTGTATCTTACTAAACTGTGGTTTTGCAAAAAGAAGACAAAGATCCAGTAAATAATTTTTGAAAAATAAGGACAGCACAAGTTTGATTACAAAGTAGCATGGTAACGGGTGTGTTTCAGTTGTGGGGGGCTGAATGAGGTGATGATATTTTTTGACTGGGAAATAAGAGAGTCATCTGAACTTCTTTTCATCATGCCAACCAGTGTCCATGTTATTATCTGCATTGTCATCTCCATCATACACCATCTTTTACAAGGATAAGAATGAATAGAGAACCTATGATTATATTATCTCACAAAGGAAGTTCCCAGAAAGTTCAAAACTTTTCTCCAAACATCTGTATTTAGAATGTGCTTCTGTTCTTCTTATAGGAATAGGAGGCCTTAAACCAGAGATTAAGAGGAGCTGATACCATCCCCTAGGGCAGTTTGGGAAAGTTGTGGGCAAAATGAAAAGTGGTACATGACATTCACTGAGCAGATGCCAAGGAGGCTATACCTTCTGCAGTGTGCAGGAGAGTTCTATACAAAACAGAGCTATTTCTCACATAGCATTGGATGTTCCACTTGACAATTATACATGTGAAAACCAGCTTATAATTTCCTAACCCCAGAATCAAACTCTGTTTCCAACACAAACATAAATTATTTGGGGCATGGTTTTAATCTACACTGAATTTTATGGAAATCCAAGTACTATGCATATCAAAGAACGATTACACCTTTCTTTTCTAATTTTTTAAAATTGAATTTGCTTACTAATTCTGAAACATTACATCAACAGAGGTAACCCAACTAGCGGCATAAGAATTGCCAATATAACCCAAGCATATCAGTGGCATTTGTAGCCGTCACATGTATGAGGATTCTACAAATTTGTAGCCGTCACATTTAGAGTTATTCTACATATAAATGTGAGCATCTGACATCATTATGTCTTCTAATGAAGACACATAATTTTATTATAATTTTTCCTTTTGTTTCCTGATGACAATGAATTTTTTTGGTTGTTGGGTTTTAAATATATATGTGTGTAAATAAGTTATATCATCTGGAAATTACATTTCAGGATACAAAAGAAAAAAATTAGAAAATATATCCATTAAAAAGAGTGTTGGGTGTCACCATGTTGAGACCCACTGGCATGAGTGAAGTAGTGCATTAGGAGACCTGATCTCCTGCTATCTGGGTCAACCACTGTGTGGCCTTGAGTCTGTCACATTGTCACTAGAGTCCACTCATAGAAAATGATGACCTGGACTATGTCTCCACAGTTCTTTCTATTTTTAAATCTCAGCTCCCGGACCTTGATACTACTTTAGGTTTCAAGACTAATGAAACCTTTGTCAAAAAAAATAGAAGCAGGTAAGGTAACTGGGCAAATTTAATATTTTGGAACTGGTACTATTGCTGATAGAAATAGGATTCTTCTACTATAGAGTCAGACAAAATGCGTCTTGGGGACCCACACAGGGGAGGATGAGGCGTAGTGGAAGGATTTATCTGACCAAAGACAGAGGACTTCCCCCGGCTGTGCAATGACTCATCCACAACCAAGTGGCTTAGTGGAAAAAGTCATTTCACTGTGGAAAAAGTCATTTCACTGTGGAAAAAGTCCCAGGCCTGGTGAGCATAAGAGCCCACCAGGAGGGTCATCAGGATACAGAACTGTGATGCCATCCCACTGGGCTCTGGCAAACCAGCACAGCTTCTGCTCCTGGCTGCACTCCGGCGGGCTTAAACTGAACATACATGGAAACTGTCCTGCGTGGCCTAAGGCTGAACAGACACTGAAACTGAAGAGGGTAGGGAGTCACCAAATATCACAAGTATAGTTAAGAAGGGACATAATCAACTTTTAACCCTTTTACCAGCCCCACTGGCCCAAAAGACAGAGATGTATCTGTCCTGTGTCTCTTCTCTAGGTACCTAGCCAGTTCCTTAACCAGAGAATGGTGGAGACTTGGACCAACCTGGCCATCTTACAGGTCCCTGTAAGCTAGAAGTAAGTATTGGGAGGCGGGGGTATCTAGGCCATTGTACCCAGCCACTCTGCTGGTGTCTGCTGCTGCTGCCTGGGACTCTTGTCCGTGAAGCTTTCCAGTCCCTCCTACCAGGGGACCAGGTGCCACCTACATTATATGTAAACCCAGAAATTGATTTAGAGCAATCCCAATACATGAGATTTTTAGTTCCCTGATTAGTAACTAGAGGTAGACCTAGACTAGGTTTCTTAATCCCTCTGAACCTGTTTTCTCCACTGTGGAATGGTATTTATATCTGCCCCAATGAAACCACAATCTAAACCAAAAGCACTTTGTGCATTTTAAAGTGCCGAATTAATGTAAAGTTACATTATTTCTTTTGTATTCATTCAAGTGCGTAGGGCAAAATGATGCCATGACACATTCGCATTGATTATCTCAATATAATTATCATAATTACTGATCCTCTTAAAGACAAGTGCGTTGTTGCCTAAAATTGATTGGCAAGAAGGTGGTATTTACAGACATATAACTACCCCATTCTAAAATTCATGGGCATGCAAATATAACAGTAAAGGTGATTTGTTCAGCATATCAGCTATAGAGTTATAAATACATTCTACACAGATTTGCACTGTTACAAATGCACATTCCAGAGCTTCCTATTGGATCCAATTTATTTAACTTTGCATGTTGTTTTCCTTTCGTCTGAATGCTGGTGGGCCCCATAAAAAGTGTTTGAGACAGACGGTAACCCCAGTTGCTTCTCTATTGGTTTGTTTGCGTGTTGGAATTTTTTTTATCATAGTTACTCTGCGATTTAACAGTAGGTGGCTAATGGAAATGTTATTTGCTGCAGTAGCAGACTAAATCAGTGGGAAATAAGGGGAAGGAGGGGGAGAGTTAGGGGAAAGAAAGAAATGTGTTTACATTCTAAGATGTCACATGAAACAGCAGGAGCCCTGAGCCCACTGGAACTGGCATGTTCTTTAAAGAACTCATCTACATTATTACATGTTCCTTCACACTTAGAGATCTATTAATTTACAATTAGTTGTATTGATTTTCTAGTAGATTTGTAATTTCTGTAATAATTTACAGAGTGCTGAAGAAATTAACTATGCCCCTCGGAAAGATAAGCATTACTGAAAAAATAGATCCCAGCACGAGTTATTGAACCCATCATTGACCATCTGGATTTTTAGCTTTAAATTCTGTATTAATTACAGCAGGACTGATTGGGGAATTCCATTTTACTACCCAAGAAATATCCTTCTTCATTCTAACCCACACCTATGCCCATGATATTTTAATGAGAATTCTAACCCGAAGATACAGGCAGATATAAGGCAAAAATAGGCAAAAACAAGAAGATTTATTCTTCTTGTTTTTCTATAAGAGAAGGGCAGATTCATCTTCAGCTTTAAAACAACAGAAATTTTTCCTAATATTCTATATATAGTCTAAATAGTATTTTCTTCGTATTACAAGATGTAGCCATAATGAGTCAAAAAGCATGCTGATACTTGCAAGCTGGCTTAAATTATTTTGGTTCCCTTAAAAGTTCTAGGATATGCCAGGCAGTATAAGTCCTGCTTATACACAGTGCCACAGTCCAGGTGTGGAGAGGGTTCAGTCTGGTGAAAGAGGCAGGAAAACAAAAGGACAGTGTTGGTGACGTCCTGGGCATCTCAACAAAGGTATGCATGTGGCACCGGGGACTCAGGAAGAGGAGCTCAATCTAGTTAGGAGAATGGGCGTACGGAGGAGTGGCTTAGGAGGAGGTGATTCTGAATTTAAGGGGAAAAGAGCAATGAGTTGTTATACTTCTGAGCATTACATGAAATATTTCAACCTTATGCTTGTGTTCATCTTGTTTTTACTGTCACAAAATATTTTTTTAAAATAATTTCTCCTTTTAAAGAGTTAAATGGTTATACTAAAGTATTGCTATGTGTTCAGAAAGTAGTAAATCTGAGGTCTCAGTCCACTTTGGGTCAAAATGTGAAAACATCATGGGCAAAAGCCCCTGGTTTGAGAAATGTCAGAGGGAGGGTTGTTCACCGACCTGGAATTACCTCTATACAGCATCACCTCCCAGTGTATGTACTGAGGTTTGGATGAAGTGAAACTTACAGCTATAAATTGAACACAATTATTGTATAGTCTGGGAGAAGTCATGTGATCACCCTGAGTCCACTCAATGGAAAATGATGACCTGGACTAGGTCTCCAAAGGATCTTTCAGTTTTAAACTTCATCCCCATGACTTTGACCCTACAGTTGACTACTGAATGCCAGAGCGGTCACAGGTGCCAGCAACCTCACAGTTGAAAATCTACATATGACTTTTGACCCCACAGTTGGCCCTTTGTATCTGCTGATTAAACCAGTCTTGGATTAAAAATTATTTTTTGATCTGAAGTAAAAAATGAGAAAATAAATGACTGATGAATGAATTAAAGAAATGTTGGCATGTCTAACTGCTAAATTTCAGGTTAGAGATTTTTAATAAAAATTTGTTTTTTCCCCTCTATTTGTAAAAAATTGTAACCAAGCTAAGAACAGAGTGGAGATTATAATTATGGGAAATCTAAGATATAATTTAGTTCTGAACAATTTTGTCCTCATTTATGTTAGGACATAACCTGTTTCTGATGGCCTATTATATTTTTCTGTTATTCCTGAGAACAAATTCTATTCAGATACTAGCACTAATACCATTATTACATAAACAATAATGTTCTTCTGCATGTTATGAAGCCAAATATACTTCTGATTCCAGTCCTCTTGGCTTATCTTCCTTGTTACCAGCGTTAGCTCTTTGGACTGTTGGCTCCAAGTCATTATAAATAAAATTTAAAGAAAAGTTTGAGTTTGCCAATCTTTTCAATTATATGGTGTTAAGTAATCTGCCTTGAATGACTTTTAAGTTTAGTCAAATAGATGCTGAAAAATTAAATCAAATTATAAGCAACTAGCTAGTTGGGGTAAAAGGGATTTAGTAAAAATCATGTGTCATATTAGAAAGTACTGGATAAGAGGCAGGTACCTGGATCCTTAGTGTGTTTATGATTGATGGTTCACTAACCATGAGTCCTTCATAGGCTTGTGACCTCTGCAGACCCCAAAGGAGGGCTGAAGAAATAACCTCTTAAAGATCATTTAGCTATAAATTTTTATGATTTTACATTTCTTTAATGGTACTTACAAAGCAGAAACAGGGGAAACAGAACATATGAACCAATTCTGTTTTAAAAGTCAAGACCTAAAACTCATATTCAAGACTGGGAATTGGAACTCCTCATGTGTTCAGACAGGTGGTCAATATGGCCAGGCATTTGCAAGGAAAAGTGTTGATTTTTTCCTGAAAAGAGCCAAAGCATATATTTAATATGGAAGAGCAATAACACATGAATATTCTGAATGCTAATGCCAATAAATATTCACTGTGTGCCAGGGTTATAAATCTGATCCTCTTGCCCCGCCATAAATCAGTGGGGCATGTTGGTGTTTACTGATCTTGGTTTAAGGGAAAGGCATGTCTGAGAAAATTACTTTTGGATTAAAAGGCAAGCAAGGGGCTGGCCAGTGTTTGCTAAGGCATTTGCCTCACAGATCTCAGAACTGTTGAGCAGTAGGTCCCAAATTTGGGTCTGAGGTTTGGTTTTGTACTAAGCAGTGACATAACAGTGGCAAAGTCCATAAACTGCTATGTTCTCATGTGAAAAATGGGGACATAGGCTGAACCCTCAAAGTCCCTTTTCATTCTGACTTGCTGACTGATAGGTTAATTTCGTCTGGTCAAAGTCTGAAGTTCTGATGAGCTGAAAGGCCAGTGAATCCCGACTTCTGAAGGCAGTGGACAGCAGTGGGCTAATGAGTCATAGATAGTTCTCCAAGCAAAACAATCATGTTGTTGCTGCATCTGTGTAGCCAACCAGCCATGATAAGGTCCAAAGGGAACTTCCTACTCATTGTCCACAGGTATTGTGAGGAAAACTGGTCACTGTAAAGCATTCCACAATCTATTCCTTCGTAAGTATTTCTGTTGTTACTTGTAGGGCTTTCAAAAGTAATTTTGCCCAGAGGTAACATGCTTAAGTCAAGGATGGATAACATTCTCCTAACACAGAGGAGCTCATGTAGTACTTGACAGAACATTCAATCCTGGAGAAAACATCACAAAGAGATTTAGTCTGTTTTTGAAAATGTGACAAGCATCACCAACTATTGTCTGTCAAGAGGTAAAAAAACAAACGAAACCAAACAACAATGACAACAACAAAACCCACCCAAACAAACAAAAAACAGGTTTATTTATACACACTAGTGTGATGAGCATCCTGAAAATAGAAAATACTATAAAATATATTTGTAAAGGTGATGATTATTTCTCCAAAGAAGATACAACTGGGCATTAATTATGTGTGATTTTCTGCATTGTTGAAAGAGAATTTCCCCATTGTTTTTGTATTTTTGTATGAAGTGGATTTTGTTATGCATATAGACTGGCCAGTACGAATCATCTGACACCACACAGCTCCACTCTATTGCATATAGTTCTAAAGGATGCCAATAAACTGAGTCAAGTGATTAATACCCTGGAGACTTGTGACCCAGAGGGCTTTTGGTCATTTATAATAGGTCCCTCTAGGCCAAGTAAAATGAGCTTTACCTCCAGGTAACTCACTACAGGATGTTTTTCACTCCCCTTATCAGGAGTGCTGGGTCCTCCCTCAGTGGCGTTTTCTACTAGGAAATGCAGGCAGTGTCTCTAGGAAATGGCCCGAATTACAGATGGCACCAGTGTCCGTGGAATGAGCAGCAGCTGGAGTGGAAATTGCCCCAGCAGAGACAGGGTCCTCGTGCTCTCTCCCGCACATCCCGCCCCTCTTCTCTCCTCAGTCCCACTTCTAATGGAAATGAAGACCGCTGTTTTTGATAGCAACCCCAGCAGGGCCTCAGGAGGCAGCTCCTCTCCGAAATGCCACCTGGCAGGGGCCCTGTCAGCCAACTGTCTGGGTGGAAGGTGGTCCCCAGGGGGAGCACCAAACATTGTGAAGGGAACTGAGTGCCACCTGGGTGCCATTCGTTATGGGGAGAAAGTGAGTGTTCAAGTCAAGGGGATGATCTGTTACTTAAAGGGGTAAGAGTGGTAATTGAGAACTTAAAACAACTCATCAGTCTTGCTTTGCTTTCGTGGACTGGAAAACAGTCCTTGAGGGGGTGGATGATATTTTCCTAAAGTTGTATGAATGAAAATAAAAAGTTCTGCAAAATATTTTTGTTTTTCCACAAAACTGTCACCATACTACAAGACATTCAAGTGCTGAATGTATCTGAATGGGGATAATCAATACCTCTGACTTAGTGCACTGACTCCGTATGGATGCCTGACAAAGTTCCTCTGGTGTAAAGTGACTGGTTTTGTCACCTTAGACTGAAGGGCATTCTCAGGAGACCTGTGTCCTAGCTCAGCATTGGTGGCCTTTTTCAATAAACAGCCAGACAGTACATATTTTAGGCTTTTAGGACATCTTAGAGTCATCAGGTCTCTGTCACCACTACTCAACTCTGTCACTGTACTGTGAGAGCAGCCACAGATGGGAGGTAAATGAATGAGGGTGGCTGCTCTAACCCCGAGTTCTAATAAAACTTTATTTACAAGGACAGATAAAGTCACAGAAAAGAGAAACAGGAAAAAGATAGAGCCATATTTGCTAACTGCGCTGTCTAGCTCACTTCCTACTAGTAATTAGGAATTCCTGAATTTCTTTTACTCTGTTTTGTCCTATGTCAAGTGGGTATATTACCAACTTTCGGGCCCCCCAGGTTTCCACTGAGACCAGGGAAACATCTTCAAAGGTGTGAAGTACCATATAAATATAATGGGCTTTCATCATCGGTGAGATCAGCAATACTAACTTGGATCTAGTGTAGATTCCTACAGGACTTTGATGTCCAATAAACACATCTGCAAATTGGTGGGGTCCTGCCCATTTACCCCAAGGCCTCATTAGGCAGCTGACTGTTGCAGACCTAGCCCGCGTTCAGTACTGAAAGTAGAACACGTTCACACCGGAGGCTGCCCCAGACATGCTACGCAGTCATAACAAATATATTTCTCATGCTCGGCAGTAGAGTTTGAACCACCTAAACAAATCCCAGGGTCCTTTCTATAGACTTTCCTGTTAATGACCCATTTCCCACAATTTTCTCTTTTTTCTTGGAGTGTCCAATGATCTCTCTCAAGACATATGCACGTCTGTGTATCTGTATCAATCTGTACGAGTACTATGCAACACAGGGTTTCTCTGCTTCCCCATCACGGAGTGGTGAGAGCCCACACAGAGACCCAATGATCCAGCTCGTGACAGATTAACATCAGGGGCACTGACTGAGGAGAGGACAACGTGCTCACACACGGATGCCCTGCCCGCCTCATCACGTGACTCCTGCCGGCTGAAGGAGAGGCAATAGAAGAATCCCGTTTGCTTCCTCTGACATAAAATCACAGTTCACCACCAGCAGAGCCTGCAGCATGTGTTCTCAACAGGCCCTGCGCTAACACGCACCCATCCTGGCCTTCCTGCTCTGTCACTGCTGGAGCCCACCCCGGGAAAAATTTGTCATCAGGAACTCCGAAGCCACGCAGCTGCGGAACGGAGGTTTGATAATAGAATCAAACTCAGCTGTCACCCACTGCTCTGTTTTGCACTGCAAATGGAGGAATATAGAAACATTTTAAGCAGCTTAGGGGCAGAAATAATGGAAAACTAGTGATTTTGGTAATTTACATATTTATAGAGGCTGGGGAAATTTTAGTCAGGAAACAATGAGGAAAACAGAGTTGTCAATGATCAAATGCTTCCTGCCACGAAGAGCTAGAACCAGTAATTTACAGCTAAGCTCAGTTACACCTTTGAAATTACTGCAAAAAAGAAAAATAAAACACCCCAAATGTGCATTCGGTTCAGGGTATCCGCTGTAAAGCTCTATAAAATGAATGCATCTAGACATGTGACATTCCATACAGGTAAAAAAAAATACCATTACAGAGAATAACAGTGCAACTGAAAAATGAACTGTGCAAATGGATGATAAGGTTTCATGTGTCGCTCCCTTGGGAATATCTGCATTTTCATGGCAACAAAGGCCTTCGTCGGAGGAGAGGAGAAACTCTCTGATGGTGCAATCCAAGGTATCACAGGCAGTGGGAAAGTGGACCCTCCCACCGGATCCCTCACCCTGCCTCAACCAGTCAGGGGCCATCTGCCATTTGTAGGGTCCATTCTCCTCCTATTCCCTGACACAAAAGATGAATTAAACTTCCAAACCACCTACTAAGCACAGTGTCCGTGTGAACACAGAGAGAATCTGGGGGGTAGATAAGATAGGGATACTTTTCATTCATACCCTATAACTTATGTACAAGATGCTCCTTTATCCAACACAGACATTGCCCAACCTGGATACAGAAAAGAAGGGAGGCCCCGGCTGGGTGGCTCAGTTGGTTAGAGTGTTGTCCCATGCACCAAAGCATCCCGGGTTCAATTCCTGGTCAAGGCACATACTTAGGTTGGGGTTCAATCCCTGGTTGGAGAGTGTACAGGAGGCAATTGATCGATGTTTCTCCATCACATCAATGTTTCTTTCTCTCTTCTTTCCTCTCTTTCCAAAATCAATAAACATAGCCTCGCAAAAAAAGAAAAAGAAAAGGAGGGATGAGATATTTATTGAGTTCTTACTATGAGACTTTGTTCCTCACAATGGCATTATGAGGTGGGCATTATTACCTGCATTTTACAAAGAAGAAAACTGGATCTGGAGTTTAGGGAACTTCCCCATAAAGCCACAGGGGGCAGTGGTGGTGCTGGTAAATGGTGCCCAGGTCTCAGTTGTTTTGCTCTGGCAGATTCCTCCCTCCCGCCCTCTGCAGGTTGGGGCTATGCATTTTAACAATGCACAGGTGACCTCCACACTGGACTGCAAATCTACAGGGTCCAGCAGAAGTAAGGCCTGCTTGAGTGTGTTGGTAGGGTAATAATACAGATGTAATAATTTATAGTTTTAACTTGAACATTTCACCTAAAACATAATATGGTGTGCTTGTGTATGATATTGTTATAGTAGAGAATTACATGCTTATGATTTTGTAATAAAAGATTTTGTAATAAAAAGGGGGTGTTATTTGTGCCAGACCCTGTATTTGCCAGAAATCAGGATTTGACTTCTATATCTCTCTACAACAATAGTATGAATTGAAGGTTTGTATGTGGGTAACCAACAGTGATTAGAAAAGGCAGCTTTATAATACAAGCATGCTACTCTTCCAGGCCTGAGGGCCAGATTCCATACAGCCCCCCAACTGTCTTTTCCTGGACCCTGTGTCAACTAGCCATAGATTTAATAGTTGGAATTTTGGTGCATGGATAACACTTTCAGTGGGTTTTAACTGACTGACTGGCTGAATAACTAAATCATGATCATGTTTGTCCATGCTGCAAGATGGGCAAGGGGATGATAGCCTCCAGAGTGAGAAGAAAGAAAGAGAAATGAGAAAAAGGCAAAGGAAAAAAAGAACAATGGAGAGATAGGTAGAGGTGGGTAGGTGAGCTGGGGACGGTGGGTGAGCTGGTCCTGGCGATGCTGCGGGTGCTCTTTTCCATTTCCCCTGCACAGCAGCAATGCCCAGAAGTTTGGGTGCAGAAAGAGCCAAGGACCGAGGGAAGGGGCTGTGGGGGGGGGCATTTGCCTGATTCTGAGCCTCGTTTCCGCCAGTTCGCTTTAGCTGGCTGCACTTTTATCATCAGTTCAATTCTCTTCCTGGTCATACAAGCAAAGGAATGCAAGCTGGCTTTTCATCCTGTATCCTCAGGGGGCCTGTGCTTGTCTGCATGGTCTAATAAAAGGACTGGCTCACTGTGGCAATGGAAACCCTTTTGGAGAGTTCCAAGCAGGATTTTTCAAACCTCTCTCAATTGCAAAGCATCCTCTCTCATTTTCTATCTATTTCCTACACATTCCAGCACCATTTAAAAATGCTTTTCAACAGAAAACTAGAAAGGATTCATCTAGGGAATGAGCCACAGGCTCAGCGGTATTGGTGTTAAGCAGACTGATTTCAAGATGCCTCAGAGTTTCCATTGCTGGACAGTGGGGACATTTGGTTGGAGGCAGGATACAAAATGAAAAACAGGCCCAGTTGCAAGACTAGAGATGGACCCAGACTGCTGGGCTCTTCCGGACTGGAAGTGATTTCTGGACACCTGAAGCATCAGGCTTGTGCTAAATTTGCAGCATGACCTGAATGAGGGTCTGCAGGCGGCAGAGCAGGGACCTTCTTCATTTATCCTTTGCATTTCTGTGAAGTTGGTGGTGCCCAGTTTTCAGGTAAGAAGAAAATTAGCCAGATGCAGGCAAACATCACACATCAAAATGTCCTGTGGAGACAGAGGGAAGCTGCTACTGTGTTGGCTATTACAAGCAGATCTTTGAAAACCTCAGTCAGGACGAAGCTGCCTAAATATCCAAGTTAGAGCTGACAGCCCACAGTATAAGCATTTTACACTTATTTCAGCTGAAGTTAAGGCCATTCCCCTACAGAAAGTAAAAAAAAAATCTGTTGTATCAATGTTAGGGGAAAGACTTAAAATATTGCTTGCAGCAAGATTTTTCTGGAAGTCTGTGTGGCATGTTGTTTGATCTATTCCTAAGACAGTTTAAAGATTTTACTTGAGTATGTAGGATTGTCTCTTACCTGACTGAGAACACTGATTCCTGATGTTCTCCCCAAAATGACTTACAAATTATTCTACAAATGCATTTGCTAGCATCAGTCTCTGCTGAATGGGCACAGACAAGAGCAAGGATGTTCTTCCAGAATGATTCCTTGCTCCAGGCCCAAGTCAATGGCAGTAATCAAAGCAATTTGTTTTTCTGGCCCTGGTTCTCCTCTTCCCTGAGCATCTTTAAGGGCTATTCTGTTGGCCAGAGAATAAATCTGGGAGTGGAGAAGCCAGCGGAAAGGCATGACAGGCCATTGGGTCGAACACTCTCATTTCACCCATGAAGAATGAGAGGCCCAGAGGCAGATGAGAAAGCAGGTATATCTTCACAAGATCAAGTAGAAATCCATTTTGAATCTAACCTTCTGTCTGTGGAGGAGCTCCAAGCCTCACCAATGTCGCCAAAAGGCAGAAAAGATGTTCAAGGTAATCAAAATAGAGAAAAAGGTTGTCAGCAGAGAAGCAAGGAACACCATGCAGGAATAGTTCCAGAAATGATTTTTTTCTTTCCTCTTCATTAAAAGCATCTTAAATTTCAGACTATTGAGCCTAGGATGCTGTTCTAGTAGTTCCCTAAGAAATACTTGAAGACAGCATTTATAAGCTGTCCACGGCCAAAAGAATGTATATTTCTTTTCACACATTCTAAAAGCATTTTCTGAGAGCTCACTGTGTGCCAGGCATTGGAATGTAAAATGAGAAAAGGTCCCAAGTCACCTTGGAATTGTTCCTAGTGCAAGGGGCTTCACAGAACCGGGCCCTGCCAGAACTAAGAGGAACTCCACACCCCTCTGCCCCCAGGGAAGTCAAGCCTCAGAGGGTGGAAGGTCTCACTGTGTGATCAGGACTAGTGAGAACTCATTTTAAAGTTACCTTGTGGGCCCACACATTTTTGGAATTCATGTAGAAGTTGATTTTTGCCCTTCTTGAAAATCGATCAATTTCCTGGCACCCTTTGGTATATTTCACTCATGTGTAAGTTAGAACTATGATTTTAAGAAAATGTTATGTTCATTTTTAACTTCTCCATTTTATATATATATGGCCAATAAACTATATGCCACAATATCGATAATAATTATCTCTGGGTGGTGAGTCTAGGGCCAATTTTCTTTTCTTACTTTTACTTTTCCATATTTTCTAAAGTTTCTAAAAGTGAACATTTTAAAGTTGAGTGCATCACATTCAAAATATGTTTTTTAAACTGTATTTTAGCCCTGGCTAATGTAGCTCAGTGGATTGAGCACAGGCCTGTGAATCAAAGGGTCACAGTTTGATTTCCATGCAGGGCATGTGTCTGGGTTGTGGGCCAAATCCCCAGCAAGGGACATGCAAGAGGCAACCACATATTAATGTTTCTCTCTCTTTCTCCTTCCCTTCCCCTCTCTCTAACAATAAATAAATAAAATCTTTAAAATTGTATTTTAAAGTCATTTTGTTATTTTGTTATGTGCTAATGGAGAATATACACATATGGTGTGATGTAAAAAATTGGCTGAAATGGAAGAATTTCTTTGAAAGTCATAGTATGTTACTGAGGGAGGAGATGGAGACTGGGAGGAGGAGTAAGCCACCCTGAGTCCTGAGCTCTGAGCTTAGCTCATTGGTGCCAGCAAGGTGATGGTGAGAAAGGCAGCTCAGTCCAGGGAACAAGGTGTGAGGGGAGTTACAGACCTCTGGGGCAAAGGAATCTGATTTGGGGAAGAGAACTGAGAAGTATAAATATATAATTTAGAGTAGATAAACTTCCATAACAAATAGACTGAAATTGTCATGGCTCAAACACAAGAATGTGCTTTTCTTTCTCACCTAACATCCCATGAGGCTGATCTAGGTTGGCATAGGCTCTGCTTCCATGGTTTTCAGAGACCCAGGCTGGGCATTGGCTCTGCTATCTTCAACATAAGGCCTCCAGTGTGACTCTGATAGTGGCTTCCAAGCCATAGGGAGTGGGAAGAGCAAGAAGGACACCTGTAAGGGGTTTTTGGGCCAGGTCTTCACATTATATATATCATGCCACACACAGTCTTAATGGAGAAAACTAGCCCTATGGGCCCAGATGTAGTCGGGCAGCCACAAAACTGCCTATTATGGAAGAAGGGAACAACCAGTGTTGGCAAGTAGCTAAGAGGTACTGACACAGAAAAGGATGAGCCACAGGAAGGAGGCAGCTAGTAGAAGCTGGTTAAGAGGCTTCTCCTAGGAGCTCAGTGAAAATGTGCAAGGTGGAAATGCATGGTAGAATTTCATACAGTGCATTAAATTGTCTCAGAACTGTTATAAAAATAAATAATATTTATAGAAATATGTGCTTAAGCTTTCCAGCATTTTCAATATACAAATGATGGCAAATCAAACTTCATTTTGTGGGTCATTCCACCATGTCTAAATGACCAATGCTAAAAATTGTCATTGGCTGTGCAAACTTTCTGAATCTGCACTGTATAAGGGACTTATGTAGCAAAAACATACATTTCCTTAGTCCGCGATGTTAGTCTTAAGTTCTGTTTAGTGTGTTAGAAAATGACTAGGATGAGTTTTTACTTTGTTCTATCATTACCATAAAGAATAACCTTGAGATAATCAGATCAACTTTTTATGTCTTCCTTTCCCATCCATATAATGAGGGCCATGATGTTGACCTATCTTGTAATGCATTTTACAAAATCAACATAAAGGTTTATATGAATGGTATTAATCAAATTAGCAATGAAATGGCTAATAAGCCATTAGCTTTGGAAGGGTGACTCCACTACAATTGTATACTCAAACTTTGCTAACCCACTTGAAGGCCTGACCTCATGGAAGAAATAATTAACACTACTACTTATCTTTGGATATTATGCTTGGCAAAGAAAGTCTGACTTAAAAAAAACCATTTCTGGCAAATAAATCTGTAAATGGCTTATAAAAAGTGATGGATGCCTCACAATTTAGCTCAACCTATTTATGAAGCAACTGTTTGGAACTAGGTTTATGGGGAGACTAAAGGAATTATGTATGGTTTCTGACTTCCAAGAACATACAGGTATACACATAATTATGATAAAAATCAGGATGGGATAGGAGGACTGCAGAAAATTGCTGATAGGGCACAAATGGAGAGGACAGAAAAGTTGTCAAGAAGGAGGTAGTATTTAAGCTCCCCTTTGGAATGTGGTTAGCCATTCCATGGATGAGGTAGAAATGGTGAACTAGAGATACAAGATCACAAGATACTCTCCACAATTAGAATCGTACGAAAAGGAGAATTAAATGTTTGTTAGTATTCATTGTAAGTGATAGCTACAAGGAAACAGCTAGCTCTTTAGGTCAGTTTTCATAAAGTGTTTGCAGATTATTTATTTGGTGACAGGTTAATATGGGTTCTGAGAAAAACAAGGCTTCCATGGACAAAAAATAAGTTAGAGAAATATTAGGTTAAATGAGATTGAACCTATTTCATTATTCTGTGCAACTATGAGCTTGATGATATGCAAATGAGCTCTCTGACTCTCTAAGCAGAGGATGTAGAACAAAGAATTTTTCAAATGTAAATCAAGGCCCAGACTTTCTCAGTGTATCTACATTCACAGTACACCTTAGGGACATTTGAAGGCTTATCTGGATTTTGTAGTGTCACTTTGATATTTAAAAAATGCAACAAATGTCACAATTGTCACATGAACATAGTCAGCTCTAACAAGTGTTTCAGGACATCTCTGATTGATACTTGAGGTCATTTGGATCAAGAATAATTGATTTTTCTCTTGATTGCCACAATATTGAAGTCTTTTTTTAATCCAATTTTTAAATTTTTTTCCATTTTTTAAATTTTATTGTTGTTCAAGTATAGTTGTCTGCCTTTTCCCCCACCTATCTTCCCCACCCCAGCCAACCACAACTCACTTCCCTGATTCCCCCTGCTTGGTTTTGTCCATGTGTCCTTTATAGTTGTTCCTGAAAACCCTTCCCCCTTTCAAGTCTTAAATTGGACAGTTATCGTTATGAAAGTAATGTAAGAGAAGAAAACATTCAGACTCAATGCTGCAAGAAGAGACTACTAATTTCCAAACTAGGAAGAGTACCTTAGTCAATGAAGAAAGAGATGTAAAAAATACTGAGTATCATGTAGAGACTGAGAGACTCAGAGTCTTTGACAACTCAGAAGTAATTTGCCTGATGGAAACTGAAGAGATGGGTCAGTGATTTCAGTAGAGAATTCATAATGAGGTATAAGGAAGTCAATATGAATAAGTGAATATAAAGGATTGTTTATTAATATTTGATTTATAAAAGGTACTGCATGAAGTCTTAACAGCGCCTCCTAGTGTGGCCCTCAGAATAAAGGCTAAATAAATGAATGGTTATTGCAGTCATTTCTGATTCTTTCCCACTCTTTCTGACATAGGGGCCAAGCCTCATACCTTAAGTCCTAGAAACTTGCAGAGTTCTCCTTGCCCTGAGTGTAACAGAAATTGTCACGTCAGAATGTAAAAATGATCTACAAAGAATTTATTTAATCCAGCATGGTAAAAAAACCTACTTTAGAGAGAGCATATAGTCTCTTAACACATGACTATGAATAAAAGCAGAATGAACTTGAGCAAAGGAGAAGATGACATCACTTCTTATACAACCACAGCAAATACTCATTTTTGGGTTTTTAAAAATGACACTTGATGGAACTCTATTTGTACAAACTTACTCATAATTGAGAAATATGTGCTTTAAATAGCTCACTGTTTTAATTATCACATTTCTGTACAAATACATAAGTGTGTTTAGATGAATAAGGCATAAGTTAGCTGACATTGAGTATGTTCTATGGGCCAGGCACCATTCTAAGTTCTTTATTTATTTTATCACTTTGAGGGTTTGAATGATTCAGAATGACAAGACAGGTGTTCAGAGTTAGGTTGGCTGATTAACAGAATAATTGGTACATCATAGTGTGTATTGTGTAACCCAGCTTAGGAAAATATAGAAGAATTAAGTTGAATAAAAGTAAAAAAGTAAAGAAGTGATGAGCTGTCTCCTGTCTGCTTATTGCACCAGTGAAGGTCAGAAGAACATTAATGAGAGGTGCTTAATTGTTCAAAAGAAGATATTTTTTCTTCTTTCACTTAGCTGCTAGAACTTTCACCTCTTATTGGTTTGGGCAACATGCTCACTCCATTATACTTACATCTCTTGCTTGGTATAGCTTTTTAAATTGAGGTTTAGTTAAAATAACATTAGTTTCAGGTGTACAATGTAGTGATTCAGTATTTGTAGATATTACAAAGTGATCATCACAATAAGTCTAATTAATATTCATTTCCATATATATTTATAATTTTTTTTGGTATGAGAACTTTTGAGATCTGCCCTCCTACTTTTGAATATGCAGTACATTATTATCAGCAAAGTCACCATGCTTTACATGATATCTGCATGACTTACTCATTTTATAACCAGAAATTTATATTTTTGACTCCTTTCACGCATTTTCCCCACTCCCCCGCCCCTACCTCAGGCTACCACCAATCTGTTGTCTATGTCTATGAGCTCTGGTTTGTTTTGGTTTGGTTTTTGCTTGTTTGAGTTTTCTTAGGGTCCACATGTAAGAAATCATGTGGTATTTGTCCTTTTCCTTCTGGCTCATGTCACATAGCATGACACCCTCGAGGTCCATCCACGTTGTGGCAAATGGCAAGATTTCATAATTTTTTTCACAGATGAATTAAGCCCTTATGTTTATAAATGTATTTAATCTTCATAACATTCCTACAATGTTGGTACTGCCACCATCCCACTTTATAGATGAAGAAACTGAGGCACAGAGATGTTAAATAAATTGCTCAGTGATGTGGCTGGTAGTTGGTGAGGCTCTGATCTGAACCCCAACAGTCTGCCTCCAGACCCCACCCCCTTCAGCTCTTAATGCTATTTCTTCTATGCATATATAAGCACTTAAACCCTATCTGCATACACAAATAAATTTAGTAATGTTAATGAAAATATTCTTAGTTTTCTTTTATATAACAGAAAAGAACTAGATTAGACAAAAACATTCAATAACTTTCCAGGGGAAAAACCAATACATTTTGCCTTTTGAAAATAATAATAAAAACATGACAAGTGGCCGTTACATCTCACCTGGAGAGTCACCTGCCTTCCCTCCTTCCTCAGATCTGCCAGGAATTGGTCAGCTTGCAATGTCTGAGTAGGTGAGTTGTCTACATTCAAAATGGCATAGATAACTGCCACAATTAGTGAGAAAATTGAGAGGGTTTCTATTTTTCCAGAATTATTGAGGTGACTACTACAATTCTTCATCTCCTTTTGTCAGCTGACCTGCCAGGAAAGCACCCATTAGCCTGCTTTCTCATATCTCACCTGCTTCAACATCATGGTCCGAGGTAATGGTATTTATTACGGTGGCTGGTTTTACTACCACAGCACTGCTCATTATGAATGACTTGTGTGTACAGTGTGCTTTTGCATCTCCAGCAAAATGACAAAAGGCAAAATAGAACCACTGGCTCATTTCCCAGTGAGCTTTTGCAAATTCCTTGCATGTTTCAGAGAATGCATCATGGCTGATAAACCTTTACCAAATCAATGTCAGGGAAATAAACATAATTATGGTTTCATATGAGCCATTTTGGGATACATAAGCAATGTGTTGCAAGTCTTCCCTCTCCTCTGATCCACCCTCGATGGGGCTTGACAAGTGGGTAGGATGCAGGTTCACTTGGGAGTGCTTGCTCTGTAGGTGTTATCATCATTCCCTGGTATATAACTCTGCCGGCTCAAAACCAACAACATACTCTTTTTGGTAGAGCTTCTGGGGACAGTGGAGTAGGACTCAAGACTTCATAGGGACTTCATGGGTCTGTCCTAAAAGGTATGAAGCTTAGTAGCAAATGGATGGAGGTTTGCCTTTGACATCACCTACCTACCCTCTTGCTTCCCTTGTTCCTTCTCTCTCAGGGATCCTTTCATGGGCTTGTTTCCCAGGAGCCTAGCACAACAGTCTCTCCCAACGCATCAAAACTTCTACCCAGGGAGGGTAGTTCACCCAAATCCACAGTTTTACTGCTTAATGTGAATAATTTACCTCTACACAGAGGGTGAACTCCTCTACCTATTTGTAGAATACAAGCCTTTAGACTTTATAAGTTAATTTTGACTATGAGGGAACAAATAGAAATGTTGAGGGAGGTGCTGACGAAGATCAAGATTCAGAACTTGATCATCTAAGGACCACACCATCAGCTGTGACATACCCCTCAAAATCAGTGTCATCTTCTGAAAGTTCCTGACAGCCAGCCAGCTAGCATCCTGCATATTCCTTACTTGGCTGCTTCTTTATCATCTAAATTTTTATTTGTTGGAGGAGAATCTAGGGCCCAGGAAATTAGGATATTTTCCCTGAGCCACACTCTCCTCGGGCCCCTTCTCTTTCCATTGCAACAGCTGCAGGCAGTTCAGGGTGGCCCTGTGGGTGGCAGGTTGACCTACTCGGGGACCTAAGGCTAGGGGTTCATCCAAGAAGGGTTGCCTGCTGTCACTAAAGACACATCTCAACACCAAGTCAGACCCGACCCAAGAAGGTTACCTTTCTCCTTCCCTAGATTGTGCAACCTGTGGCTAAACATGTGAAGCTGGGCTATGGAGACATTTTTAGTTTACTGAAATACTGTATAACTACATATGGTGCCAGGTGGGTACTTATACTATTGAGATCACCTAGTCACTTGTATAATTGTCTGGCCACTATGGAGTACACCTGAAACGTATACAAAATAATATTGAATGTCAACTGCAACTGAAAATAAAATTAAAAAATAGTTGTATTGAGCTTTCATATATCATAAAATTCACCCATTTTAGATGTACAAATCATTTTTAGAATATTCACATAGGGTGATCTAAACTAACAATTATTTTAGAATTTTTCTACCTCAGAAAGAAAACCCATGCCTGTTAGCCCCAACCCAGGTCTAGGCATCCACTAATCTACCTTCTGCTGCTATAGGTTTCTGTTTTCTGTCGCATATTCTGGATGATTCAGATAAGTTAATCATACAAAATGAGGTCTTTCATGACTGGCCTCTTTAGCTGAGCACCACGGTTTTGCGGTCCGTCTGTGGTGTATCATGTATCAGCACTTCATGACTGGTGCTATGAAGATTTGCAGAATAACTGTTGTGGCCCAAATCCAAATTCTACTGGTGATGCATTATTGTTAACATTCTTTTCTGTTATTCCAGTTACTTTTTGAAAAGTTACTGCAATATTTTAGCCAAGAGAATCTTTACTGTTCTCATTATAATGTCAATAATGCTATTATTTTTTTAAATGCAATCTGCCACTCTTTCTGTTACCCGGTTCCCTCTTTCCCATTCTTTCCTTGCATTTCCCCTTCCTCCCCACTGGCCCGAACAGGCTGCTCGCTGGCCTGCAGAAGCCTCTGCTCTCCTGGGCTTGGGCCTCCTCTGCCTCCAGGGCTAAGACCTACTTCCATTCTTGTCATTTTCCCTCAAGTCCACAGGTACAATGAGTTGTCATCTCTGACCTCCCTCGGGCCCTTATCTGAGTGTGGGCCTGTGATTATTTTAAGTGAGGACAGGACAAAATCTTGGTCACCTCCTCTCCCAGCCATCCTCAGGGGCTACCCACTGCACTCAGTAGAAGTGCCATAGATAGGTCAAAGGACAAAGACTCTAATGTCACCTGCTTGGGGATTTCCTGCAGTAACAGGAAAAGAACAATGTTCCCCAAAGGCCTCAGGTGCACAGTCCCACTGGGGGACACTTGACTCACAGAGAAGTTACATAAAACTTGAATAAAACATTTTTTGATAAAATAGGTTTGCTAAAGCTCTACCATGTGTAACATACTCCCTCTTGCCTCCACCAAGCAAACAGGTGATCTGCCCCTTTAAATCTCCTTGACTTTGGAGTCTTATTTTCCCAAATACCCTTTGAAGTCCATATTTCCAATTCAAGATTCCAGGGATCAGTGTGGCTGATTGAGTACAGTGTCTCTGCCCACTTGGAAAGGCTTTACGCCACACAAAAATCCCTTCACTCTGGGGTTCTTACAAGTCACCTGATTTTCTAATGTGAGCATGGTCAAACCAGTCAGCATCTGCCCCTCTTCTCTTGAGGGGTCATGTGTTTCATTCTGATTTGGGGACATATGATTGGCAGCACAGCCAAGGCAGGGTACCAGAATCAAACCTTTTACTACTTTCATTTGTTTGGCTTTATCATATTCAAACAGCCACGGGACAGACAAGGAAGCAGCGGCACCCCCACGATTCACGGTCGTGGGCTCACCACTCTGCCTGGCTCTGCCTCCCTCGCTCTGCATTCCTCCAGCAAATGTGTCAGCACCTGATCCTGCTGCCATTTCCATTCTCATATTTCACCCCAGGAGCCTGATCCACAGCTAGACCTGACAGGAATAAATTTATAAGGATGCAAGCCCCAGAAAGTCCTGAATATATTCCAGTAAAAGGTCCACTGGGGCAACAAAGAAATCATCTTTAACTCGTTTTTGAGTACCGTAACAAGGGCATTTTCCAGGGGAGAAAAATCATGTTTTATTGTTGCACTTGCAATATTCACAGTTGTTAAGGACTTTGCCACCTCTAATGACAATATTTATGGAGAGCATTTCAGCAACTGTCAGGGAAGGCAGGGCCAGGGCTGAGGGCTGGCGCCTGCTCCTCCTGGCAGCTGCGTTTTCACCAAACAGAATCAGATACTGTGGATTTGGATGCTGGAGTTGGGGTATAAATTTTTAAAATATTTTTTGAATTTATTGATTTACTGGGTGACACTAGTTAATAAAATTATATAGGTTTCAGGTATACATTCTATATCATTTGTATATTGTATTGTGTGTTCACTACCCCAAGTCAAGTCTCCACCCATCACCATTTATTCCCCTCTACCCACTGCTAGCTACCTTCATTCTCCTTTCCCTCTGGTAATCACCACACTGTTGTCTGTCCATGAGGTTTTTTGTTTTTGTTTTGTTTTTGGAGGTGGGAGGTATTGCTTAGTCCCTGCACCTATTTCATCCAGCCTCCAAGCCTCCTTGCCCTCTGGAAGATCTCAGACTATTCCCTGCATCTATGGGTCTGTTTCTATTTTGTTTATTCCATTCCACATATAAGCATAATCTTATGGTATTTGTCTTTCTCTAACTGGCTTACTTCACTTAGCATAATACCCTCTAGGTCCATCCATGCTGCCACAAAAGGTAAGATTTCCTTATTTTTTTATGACTGAGTGGTATTCCATTGTGTAATTTTTACCACAGCTTATTTTATCCACTCATCCACTGATAGGCACTTGGAGGCCTTCCAAATCTTAGCAACTGTAAATAATGCTGTGAGGAACATAAGGGTGCATATATTCTTTCCAATCAGTGTTTTGGTTTCTTTGGATATGTCCTCAGAAGTAAAATTCCTGGGTCACAAGGCAGTTCCATTTTAATTTTTTCAGGTAACTGAACACTGCTTTCCACAGTGGCTGCACCAATCTGCGATCCCACCAACAGTGCATGAGGGGTCTATTTTCTTCACACCCTCACCAACATTTTTGGTTTGTTCATTTATTGATATGATAGCCATTCTGACAGGTAGGAGGTGATATCTCATTGTGATTTTAATTTGCATTTCTCTGATGATTAGTGACATTGAACATTTTTTCATATGACAACTGGCCATCTGTATGTCCTCTTTAGAGCAGTAACTATTTCAAGTCCTTTGCCCATTTTTTAAAAAATTGGATTGTTTGTTTTCTTGGTGTTGAATTGTATAAGTTCTTCATAAATTTTGGATATTAACCCCTTATCAGATGTATCATTGGTGAATATGTTTTCCCATCTGGTATGTTGGCTTTTCATTTTGCTGATGGTTTTCTTTACTGTGCAAAAACTTTTTAGTTTGATGTAGTCCCATTTGTTTATTTTTTCATTTTGTTTCCCTTGCCTAAGGAGATAGATACACCAGAAAAAATATTGCTATGAGAAATGTCTCAGATTTTACTGACTCATTTTCTTGTAGGATTTTTATGAGTTTTGAGTCTAGCATTTAAGTGTTTATTTTGAGTTTATTCTTATGTATGGTGTAGAAGGTGGTCTCATTCCATTTTTTGCATGTATCTGTCCAATTTTCTCAATATCATTTATTGAATAGACTATTTATACCCCATTGTATGTTCTTGCCTTCTTTGTTAAATATTAATTTGCTATGAAGTTATGCATTTGTTTCTGGGCTCTCCATTGTGTTCCATTGATCTCTATATTTGTTTTTATGCCAGTACCATGTTATTTTGATTACTATGGCTTTGTAGTATAGTTTGATATCAGGTAGCGTGATTTCTCCAACTTTGTTCTTCTTTCTCAGGTTTGCTGTGGCTATTAAGAAACTTTTGTGGTTCCACGTAAATTTCTGGAATATTCTAGTTGCTGGATCCAGTTTCCTAATATTTTGTTGAGGATTTTAGAATTTATGTTCATCATGGATATTGACCTATACTTTTCTTTCTTTGCAGTGTTTTTATCCAGTCTTAAAATTAAGATAATTCTGGCTTTGTAAAATGAGCTTGGGAGTCTTCCTACTCTTAAGTTTTTTGGAATAGTTTGATTTGAGAAGAATAGGTGTTAGTTCTTCTTTGAATGTTTGGCAAAATTCTCCTGTGAAGTCATTCAATCCAGGACTTGTGTTAGTTGGAAGTTTTTTGATTACTACTTCAATTTCATTAGTTGTAATAGATCTATTGAGATTTACTGATTTTTCCAGATTCCGTTTGTAAAACTGTATGTTTCTAGGAATTTATCCATTTTGTCCAGGTTGTCCAATTTGTCGATACATTGTTGTCCATATAGGTGCCCATAATATTTTCTTGCAATCCTTTGCATTTCTTTGGTGTTTATTGTTACTTCTCTTTCACTTCTGTTTTTATTTATTTGCATCCTCTTTTTTGCTTTCTTGATGAGTCTGGTTAGGTTTGTCAATCTTATTTTTCTTTTTAAAGAATCAGCTCTTGGTTTTATTGTATTGTTTTATTTAGACTGTTTTACTTATTTCTGCTGATGTTTACTATTTCCATTCTACTCATTCTGGGCTTTGTTGTTCTTTTTCTAGTTCATTTAAGTGTAAGGTTAGATTGTTTATTTGAGGTTTTTCTTGTTTTTTTGAGGTAGGCCTGTAATGCTATGATTTCCCTCTTAGGACTGCTTTCTCTGTGTCATACAGACCTTATATTCTTGTATTCTCATTTTTATTTGTCTTAAGGCAGCTTTTGTTTTCTTTCTTGATCTCTTTGTTAATCCCTTCATTGTTTAGTAACATATTTAGCGTTCATGTCTTTTTGTGTTTTCTAGTTTTTTTTCCCCTGTGACTAATTTATAGTGTTATACCATTATGGTCAGAGATGATGCTTGTATAATTTCAATCTTCTTAAATTTATTGAGACTTGTTTTGTGTCCTAACATGTGGTATACCCTAAAAAATGTTCCATGTGCATTTGATAAAAATGTGTATTTTGCTGCTTTGGGTCAAAATGCTCTGAAGATATCAACTAAATCCATCTGCTCTATTGTGTCATTTAAGCCCACCATTTTCTTGTTGATTTTCTGTCTTAACAATATATCCATGAAGATCAATGGGGTATTAAAAATCCCCTACCATGACTGTGTTACTGTTGATATCTCCCTTTATGTTCATCAGGATTTGTTTTATACAGGTAGGTGATCCTGTTTGGGGATCATAAATATTTCCATGCATTATATCCTCTTGCTGGATTGCTCCCTTTATCATTATTTAGTGTCCTTCTTTGTCTCTTACAATAGCCTTTGTTTTAAAGTCTATTTTGTCAGATACAAGTATTGCTACCCTAGCTTTCTTTTCATTTCCATTTGAATAAAATATCTTTTTCCATCCTTTTGCTTTTAGTTGTTGTGTATCTTTCATTCTGAGGTGGGTCTCTTAAAGACAGCATATATATGGGTCTTTTTTTCTTTTTCATTCAGCTACCCTGTCTTTTGACTGGAGCATTTAACCCATTTACATTTACAATGATTATTGATAGGTACATATTCAATGCCACTTTATTCTTTTCACTATTTTTTTTAAGAAAGAAGACCCTTGAACATTTCTTGTAATATCAGTTTTGTGGTAGTGAACTCCTATAGCTTTTTCTTCTTTGGGAAGCTCTTTATTTCTTCTTCAATTTTACATGATAGCCTTGTTGGGCATAGTAGTCTTGGTTGTATGACCTTGATTTTCATCACTTTGAATATTTCATACCAATTCCCTCTGGCCTGAAATGTTTCTGTTGAGGATTCAGCTGACAGTCTTATGGGAGCTCCCTTGTAGATAACTATCTTTCTATTGCTGTATTTAGGATTCTCTCTTTGTCTTTAACCTTTGCCATTTTAATTATGGGATATCTTGGTGTGGGCCTTTTTGGGTTCATTTTGTTTTGAACTCTGCATTTCCTAGACTTGTGTGTCTTTTTCCTTCACCAGGTTAGGAAAGTTTTCAGTCATTATTTCCTCAAATATGTTCTTGTTCCCTTGCTCACCCTCTTCTCCTTTGGGTAGCACTATAATGTGGACATGGTTACACTTCATGTTGTTCTGAAGGTCCCTTAAATATCATCATTTTTTAAAATACTTTTTTATTTTTGCTGCTCTTATTGGGTGTATTCACTGAGCTTGTCTTCCAAATCACTGATTTGGTCCTCTGCTTCATCCAACCTACTATTTATTTCTTTCAGTGTATTCTTCATTTCAGATATTGTATTTTTCATTTCCTGCTGATTCTTTTTTATGGTTTCTATGCCCTTTTCCCTGCTGCTATAGTTCTCACTAAGTTCCTTGAGCATTCTTTTTTAAAAAACATTTCATTTGTTTATTTTTAGAGAGAGGGGAAGGGAGGAAGAAAGAGAGAGAAACATTAATGTGTGGTTGCCTGTCATGTGGCCCCCACTGGGGACCTGGCCTGTAACCCAGGCAGGTGCCCTGACTGGGAATTGAACTGGTGACCCTTTGGTTTGCAGCCCATGCCCACTGAGCTATACCAGCCAGGACCCTTGAGCATTCTTATAATCATCTTTTGAACTCTGTATCTGGTAGATTGCTTGCCTCCATTTAATTTAGCTCTTTTCCTGGAGATTTCTCCTATTCTTTCTTTTGGGGTATGTTTCTTTGTGTTTATTTTCTTTGGTTGCTTCTTTGTGTTTATTTTCATGTATTAGGTAGATCTACTATGACTCCAGTTTGGTAGCATGGCCTTATGCAGTAGGTCCTATGGGACCCAATGGCAATCTCCTTGATCACCTGAGCTGAGTGCTCCAGGAATGTCTCTTGTGTGGGTTATATGGGCCCTCCTGTTGTAATTGGGTCTTGATTGCTATGGGTCTGTTTGTATGTGGGGGGTCAACCTTCAGGCTGGCTGACTGTGAGGGTCAATGCCAACCACTGTGAGATGTCATACAGATGCTGACCACTTGGATCAGAATTTCCCTCACCAGTGTCTGCCACCTACCAAGATCTCCCTTTTGGATATGTTGTTTGTGAAACTACTTGGATCCTGCTCTGGTGTTGTCTGAGCAGGATACACTGTCCAATATATGTATTAGTTCTGGGGCCTCTCGGGAGGAATTCTGGTGCAAACCAGTGTTGGTTGCTGCTTGTCACTGGGCCCAGGCAACCTATTTGTAGTTACAATGTGATCCACAATTTGAGGCTGCCTCAGCTAGGTCTGGTTTTGTTCAGGATTGGTCAAGCTGCACACCAAGGCTGATTTTTAGTAGTACCAGTACCAGGTCCGGGGGCATGTAAGCAAAAGTCCTGAGGAACCCCAAGCTCTGCCTCCACCTACGTTTTTTTTTTTTTTATTCAGTAACTGAAAGAGCCTCTGGTGGTACTTGATCTGAGTTGCATGATGTGTGTTCTCAGTTAGTCACCAGGTAGGGGCAAGTAATCTTTACCATTTCTGTACAGGTTCAAACTCAGGGCCAATGCTGGGTCTGAGGCCACTCAGCAAATATCCCAAGCTATAGCTGGTCTAGCTGCCACAGTTTGGTGCTCACATACCTTTGTGGTAGGGCATTCTCAGGGTGAGGCCAGAGAATTTATTAGGCCCAAGAAGACCAAAATTTGGCTGTGTAAAAGGAGGATACTGCACTGGTCAGGCTGCTAGAAAAAAATAGTCCTCATCCTAGAGCCACATAACTCAGCCTGTTTGGATTCTGCAAAGACCTCAGCAGGGTGGAGCCACCAGGAGCTGGGAGGGTGGGGCCATCAGGAGCCTGGAGAGTGGGGCTAGCAAATATCCCATGAAGGTAAGGCACCAGTCAGGTTTACAGGAAAGTTAAGGGAATGGCCCCCATCCCCAAACCACACAAGTGAGACACTGACTCCCTCTGAGTCTGCCCAGACTTCTACACTCCAGCCCTGGTAGCTGACTCCTCAGCAGGGCACAAGTTCCCCCCAGTGGGGCAATATGGAGTCCTGAGGGTGGGGCTATTGCTTTCCCCCAGGCTGATGCTATATGGAGGGAAGTGCTCCACCCAAGAAAGATGGCCTTTGTGATGTGGGAGTGGGACTCGGCACAGGGCTCCCAGCGGCTGTCCCTCGGCTCTCTCCCCAGAGTCACAAACCTCACTCTCTCCTCACATGACTCTAGTCTGCTCTACCCTTCCTCCATCAGAGCCCAGGGTTAGTGGCTTTGAGTGAGATTTTGTGTGTTGGCCCTTTAAGAAGATGCCTGTGTTTTTAGCAGACTCTTGCCTTTCCCTGGCAGACAGAATCCCTGCTGATTTTCACAGCCAGATTTCATGGGGGTGCCTATTCCCAGCTCTGGTGTTTTGGACTGGAGAGCCTGGTGTGGGGCTGAAATCCTGCATTTCTCAGGGGAAACTTTGCAGCTGAGATAGCCCTCTGGGATCTCAGCCACTGCCCATGAGGGCGGGGCCAGCTCCTTTCACACCTCTACCCTTCCTACCAGTCTCAGTGTGGCTTCTTTCATGAATTATTGGTTATAAGACTTCTCTTAATCTAGTCTTCAGTTGGTTATTCGGGTTGATTCCTTTATATTTTAGTTGCAATTGCAGTTTAGTCCTGGGAGGGGGTGAGTGTGGCTTTCACCTGCTCTACCACCATCTTGGATATCCTAGGCCATTGGTCTTTAACTAATTGAGTTCCGCAGCAATTCCTTCCCACAAAATAATTTTTATTAATGAGAGATAAGATGAGAAAACTCCCCTTTGCCGTGGGCAGTCTGTTGATATGCTGATACCTCCTACTGCTGAAATGCTAATGAATCCAATGATAATCCTCATCTAGACAGAAGGGAACACCGAGTTTGGAATCATAAAACTCAGCAGTGACTCCCTTCTCTGCTACTTATTGGTCTGGTGGTTTGGAAATGTGTCTCAGTTACTTCATTTGTAAAATGGGCTTCTCATGAGGATTATACGAACTCATCTATATGGCTTAAATATGCTAAAACATACTACAGATATTAATTATGTGTAAATCTAAAACTATATGCAAAAACTCATATGCATATTAATGTCCTTAGAGATAAATGGGGTCTATTTCTGCAGTGTTTAATATGGCACTTCGCAAAAAATTACATTAGAGGAAGCAAAAATACTGCTTAGTGAAACAGCTCCCTTCCATAGGTCTTGCAGACATACCTCTGGCATCTTTGAACAACAGTCTGAGAACAAGATTGCAACACTTGGAACTGGGAAGATTTTGAAATTATTTATCTAGGAGACAGAAGGAGTCAACATTTAAAACAGGGGTGCTAGAAACCTGAGAAAGGGTAAAAGTCCACCAATAGATGATTGATTAGATCAAGTACACTTGTGTAATAAAATACTATGCAGCTATTAAAAACAATGTTTTAAAAGGATCTTTCATGACATGGAGAAATATTCATGATACATGTACTAAGAAAAATGAAGTTATAATAACAACATACACATGCATATCTGTATAAATGTGTGTACGTAAATTTATGTCTAGAGAAAAGACTAGAAAGTAGTTGTTATGGACTGAATTCTTGTGTCCTCCTTCCCATTCCCACCCACCAACCTATTCACACGTCAAAACCTTCCACCTCCCCTGTTTGATGGTGTTAGCAGGTAGGGCTTTGGGGAGGTAATTAGGGTGAGATGAAGTCATGAGAGCAGTACCCTCATGAATGGGTTTAGTGTCCTCATAAGAGTCACAAGAGAGCCAGGTTCCCCTCTCTGCCCTCTGCCATGTGAGGACAGAAAGAGAAGTTGACAGTCTGCAAGCCAGAAGAATTCATCAGAATCCAGACACCCTGACACCCTGATCTTGCAGTTCCATCCTCCAGAACTGTTCGCAATAAACTTCTGTTGTGTATAAGCCACCCAGTCGATGGTATTTTGTTACAGTGGCCCTGGCTGACCAGGACAGAAATACACTAAAATCACTTCTTTGCAAGTACAAAAATGGGAATGACCGACCTGCTTAAGAATAGTTCATCTTCTAAAAATCAATTTTGGATGACTGTAAATTTAATATGAACATCAGTTTAATAGGAATGCTGAAAAATTTAATGTACCCATAATCTGCTGCACAGAAGTCTAAGTACAGAACAGATCAAGTAATAGTATCAATATATTCTGGGCTGCTCAGAACTTATTCTGCAGAAGCTGTCACATTTAAGAGAGAGGTTATAAAACTGGAGCTTATTCAGGGATGACAGATCAACATCCAAAGTCCTACTAAGTGCTTTACATCTAGTGTGCCATTTCATCTTTATGACAAACTTGTGGGTTCCATCCCATGTTATACAATGATTTTGATATTAGTTTAAATAATAACTGAGAGGATGCTGAGTGCAGTGGTTAAGGGCCTGAGTTCTAAAGTCGGAGTCTGGTTTCAAATTCTGAATCCATAATTTGCTAACTAAATAACTTTAGATAAGTTACAGAACTTCTCTAAGTCTCAGTTTCCTCCTGTGTACAATGGGATAATAATGCCACCTACATCATGCTGTGGGTGTGAGGATACAAAGTACAAATTATTTTCTAAAACACTCTGAGAGTTTCACACACATAATTTTTATATGATAGTTTTTATTAAAAACTACCAATGATTGAAGTGGCCTAGAGTACATTTTTGGAAGCTTAGAAAGAACTATTATAGTTGTGGCAATAGATTAAAGTGAGTTTGGGGAAAGACCTAAATCTGATCTGGAGGAATTTTTAAATGTGTGAGCAGACCGTGTCTGCCTCAACTACCCTGGATCTGTCTCTGTGTGTTACGTTGCCTTCTCTCCCATCCTGCCTCTAATGCCAAACTCTCTGATCTTTTTCTCTTTAATCAAAGTAATGATGGAGCTGTTCACTAAGGATGGGGTAATATCAAGGCATTCCAGGGATGGGGAAAGATGTTAGTCAAGGAGAAGTCCCATGGATATAATACTTCAATTCATAAATTCCAAATCTGAATTTTGTTGATGCAAGTAGAATTCTAGCTGAAGAATTTAATTCATACTAAGTTAAACCGATGAGGGCTTGTTTTATAAAGCAGAATGTTAATTCATTTGCAACATATAATAAAAGTGCCTATAGAAAATACAGCTAAAAATTCACAACCGGTCAGGATATGCTCTCCCTGATAGAAAAGCCAATTTTTAGAATCGGAAGTTTGATTTCTGAAAATAGATTAAGAAGGAAGGAGTCATTTCCATGAAGGCTCTTCCTGTGTTGTGTTTACTGCTATTCTTCCAGCATCTCCTCTGTAACAACGCCTAACACAGTAAATGCTCAATAAATAGCTATTGGGTTGAATAAGAGAATACAAGAACAAAGGAAGGAAGGAATGAGAAGAGCGAGCAGTAGCAAGCAAGTGAGCAAGAGGGATGGGGAGCAAGAAGGAGAAAGGGGTGTGGGAGGGAGGGCACAAGAGGGAGGATGGTTTTAGGGGGAGTGTCACCAACAGGGGAGAGCCTGCCTCTTCCATCACTGTCAGCCCGAGGCTAGCCATACAACACCGTCAGACTTGCTGTCAAGCATCCTAAGGACTGCAGAGGGCTGCTACCCCAGTGACAAATTCTTGCTTAAACAAGCATTCCACGGACACCAAGAATATGAAAGGATGCTGGGCCCAGCTGCTGCCCTTCCAGCCCCCAGGGCATCTCTGGCCATGGGGCTCATGTAATGAACTTATGCTTTCCCACCGAACTCCAGATTTTTGTTGTTTTAATTTAAACTCCATAACCATGGAAAGCACTGAGGATTTGCAACTGATGAGCTTCCATCTTAGATCTGGGGAGAAAGCTTCAATGAGTTCAGAAATGGATTTCTCACTTTTAAATTTAATTTTCTTACATAGATTTTGTAATATTACCTGTTCTTAGCAATCAGCTGAAGATCTGAAAGTCTCTGCTTTCCCTGACCCTCAAAAGGAATTGCTTCTTTTATGCATTTAATTGCATCATTCACTCCCAAATCGACATTCCACAAATGAGTAATGACTACTTACAAGGCCCTTAAAATCCCACTGCATTCCTCTGTAGGCTATGGCACCCCAAACAGACCACATTTGTAAACTGACTTTAGGGATTCCACATGACCCCTATGAGCCAATTTAAATCTTGGAACTGCATCTTGTCTTGTTTTCATTCTTTTTTCCTCTTGTTCTCCCCTTTATTTTGGCATTCAGTTTTTCCCATGTTTTAATTTTATAATTACACAAGTAGTAAAGTACAGAGACCGCCTGTGCTAAGAATTCAACCAATACAGAAGTTACATAGAGTATGGAAGTCCCCCTTCAACCAGCTCCCCCCACTCCCACAGGCAGCCGTGGTTGACCATTCGATTCACCGCCTTCCAAGCTTCTTAATGATTTACATTCTTCACAAAATTATATACTCTTCTGTAAGAGTATATAAGGTTATTTATTACAACATAAATGAGATTTTACTTTATGTAGTATTCTGCTGTTTTTCACCTAACTGTATCGTTAGAAATAGTCAGGTGTCAAATCCTATAGAGCAGGGGTGTCAAACTCATGTTCACTGGGGGCCACATCAGCCTTGCAGTTGCCTTCAAAGGGCCGAATGTAATTTTAGGATTGTGTAATTGAAACTAGTCCTTAACAGTTTAGCAAGAGCTGGGCACTGCCTAGAAACAAGGTGCCAGGCCAGAGAATACAAGGTGGAGGATGGGATTTGGTCCGTGGGCCTTGTGTTTACCACCTGTGCTATAGGGTATTCTATGTGTGTCATATATATATGTAGAGAGAGGGGGCTTTTCATAATACGCATACACCATGGTGCATTATGCCATTCTTAATTGATGGTTATGTAGGTTGTTTCCGATTTTATTTTGTGTAAATCCTTCTTTGAAAATGTTTATGCACATATGCAAATAGGTATAAATACAGAACTCTTTAACTAGAATTGTTAAGTCAAAGAGCATATGCAAAGTATTTTAATAGAAATTGTTTAACTTCCCTCAAAAAAGGCTGCCCCAATATACACTATTCTACATAATATCTATGAGTCTCTATTTCCATGAATTTGAGCCAATACTGAAATTTATTAATCTTTTTATTCTTTATTATCAGATAATTTAAGAAATTATATCTCATTTATATTACCTTGGTGATTAAGTAGATCAGTTATGAGTTTATATTTTTGAACCATATAAATATTTCTTGTTCGGTGAATTTGACCATTATCATCTTTGGTTACTATTTTTTTCTTGTTAATTTGTATTTTCTACATTTTCAATGTTAATCTTTTTTTTCCTGCTACATGTAACCGGTTTTCCCCCTCAATTTTATATTTGCCTTTTATACTTGCTTATAGTTTTCTTTCTGGTTCAGAAATCTAAAAAAAAATTTATCAGAGGTGACACCATGATTGCCCCAGATGACCATCTAGAGAGACTTTCCAAGCATGGTGCAGAGAGGGGACCCCACAGGAGCTGGTGGTCCTCCTGACTTGAGGTGACAAGCGGAGGCTCCAGGAAGGGCAGTGTAGCAGAGAGGAGCAGCCCAGAGGGACAACTGCAGAGACCTGCCGGGGGTTCCCTGTGAGGATTAGTTTGAGTTCTGACATGCTGCAGACCCTGTCCAGCAGAGTCTGCCTGTTGTGGTTTATGACAAGAATGAATGCACAGGTGACAACAACCCTGTGTGGAAAAAGGGAACAGGCACGACTACTCTCTCAAGGGGAGAGTGCCTATGGTGCCTCGGCCGATCCCTCAAGAGGGGGGCACCCCGACCCCTGCCTAGACAGGCTTTTATTGTTTTTCTGAGGTCTTACATCATAGGAAGATTTATCATCTATCACATAGAATATTATTGTCTACATTCTAGGTACAATCAAGGAAATAAAAATAGCATGCAGAGGGGGATGGCAATGAGCTCATTTGCTCTGTCCTTGGGAGAGCTCACATAGGCTTTGGAAGTTACCTTGAAGATAGACAATACACATTTGCTGTTTTAGACCAGGGCGATGGAGTGTTAGCAAGAGCAAGCCATAACAGTCTGTATGCATTTTCTAAGCCTGATTCCCATGGGAAAACTCGGTTTGAAGCTCTGGCTCCTGCCCACCACTTCACATCTGTAGGTTTTCCATACAGAGCTGAGTCACATTTGCCAGGCCAAGACGAACCGGTCCCCTACACTGATGCATGCGTGTCTATGAGGGAACTGAGGCCAGGGGAAGAGCCGGCACAAGGTTTAGAGTGGACAGTGCCCGGCCCCCACACAGGGCCAGAGTAGTGTGTCTTCAACAGCCAGGTCATGGGACTTCACAATTTGAGACTATTCATTAGGACACTAAGGGTCTTGCCCCAGTCAGGATCCAAAGGGATCAAAGTGTCTCCAAGTAACTTAATTATGTGGCAGAACAAGGCTCAAGAATATTTACAGGAATACAAAAATCCAGCAATCGATAAGGCAACATGCAAAACATCTGGCATCTAATAATAAATTATACAGAATACAAAGAAGCCAAAATATACAACCCTTAACGAGGAGCAAAGTTAATCAACCAAACGGACCCAGAAACAGCACAGAGTTTAGAACTAGCAGACAAGGACACTGAAGCAGTTACTACAACTGTGTTCCATATGTTTGAGAAGCTAGATGACAGACTGGACGTGTTAAGTAGAGGTATAAAGGATATTTTAAAAATCCCAATAAAACTTCTAAGGATGAAAAAATGCCTGAGATACAAATACAGTGAATGTGATCAATGTCGGATTCGTCATTGCCAAAAAAAAAAGAGTAAACATGAAAACACAGCAATAGAAACTGTTCAAAATTAAACCAACTGTAAGAATGACTGGACTGAAAAAAGAATGACTGGATCAAAGCTGAGGGCAACCTCAAGTGGTCAAATGCATGTCACTGGAGCACACAGAGATGAGGAGAGTGTGAAGCAACCAACCAAATATTTGAAGAAAAATTGACTTAATTTTTCTTAATTTATGAAGATATTTATAGTGTTAGAGACCCCAGATCCAAGAAGCTCAACAAACTATTTGCACAAGAGATAGGAAGAAAACTATACTAAGGCATATCATAATCCACCTGGTTAAAAGAAGATCTTAAACACAGCCAGAGAAAATAGCCATTATTTTCAAAGAACAAAGAATAGCAGCAGACTTCTCATTGGAAATAATTCAAGCTAAAAGACATGGCAGCAACAACCTTATAAGTGTTTCAAGAATAATGTCATCAACCTAAAAGTCATTATCCCATGAAAGTACCTTTTAAAATAAAGGCTCTAAATATAACACCAAAAACTTATCCATAGAAGAAAAAGTGATCAATTAAACTTTACCAAAATAAAAAAATGTTGTTTGAAAGATCCCAGCAAAAGAATGAAAAGCCAACCCACTGATAGGAGACAACATTTTCAAATCACATACTGGATAAAAGATTTTGTAAATCTAAAATACATTAAAGCTCTCAGAACTTGGTAATAAGAAAACATACTAACCAAGATAAGAAGAGCAAAAGAATATGAACAGACACGTTACTAAAGAAGATATATGGATTGAAAATACACACATGAAAAGATACCCAACATCACAGGTGTCAGGTATATGCAATTAAAATCACTATGAGATATTACTACTTCCATTTTACAATGGCTACAATGAAAATGACTGAATATACCAAGTGTTGGTGAAAATGTGGAAGAGTTGAAACTCACACCCTGCTTGTGGAATTGTAAAATGGTATGACCATTTTGGAAAACAGTGACATTTTCTCAAAATTTAAACACACACATACCATGTGACCCACTTCCTTTGCTCCTAGGTATTTACCCAAGACAAATGTAAGCACATGTGTAAACAAAGACTTGTGCACGAGTGTTCACAGAACTGTTACAGCCCAAACTGTAAACAGTCCAAACATCCATCAACAGGTGGAAGACAAACAAGTTGCTGTGTCTCTGATGAAACGCTATTCAATAATAAAAGAGGAACACCTTATTAACATATAATTTCACATGAGTGAATCTCAGAGTAATTATACCAAGTAAAAGAAACCAGACCAAAGAAATAGAGTACATTCCAGAATTCTTGAATGAATATGCAAACTGATCTAAAGTGAGAGAAAGCAGATCAGCGGTTGTCATGAGGGGTTAAAGTGGGATGGGAGGAAGGAGGGTTTACCGAGGGGCCCAGGAAAACTTCTAGGGGCAATGGTTGTGATTTTCATCTTGATTAACGGTGGCATCACAGATATATCTCTATAGTGTATATCTATATCTACACCTGTATCAGTATCTACATGTCAACATTTATCCAACTGTACACACTAAACATGCAGTTCATTAAATACCAGTAATGTGCTCTAAATCACATCATTAAAAATCCTCGAGCATTAAAAAAGTAATGGTGATAATAGATTGTATTACTTATTACTGTAAATTTTTTAATTACCATATTTTTTGGACTATAAGATGCCCCTAGGTTTTAGAGGAGAAAAGTAGAAAAAAAATTTTGAAGCAAAAAAATGTAGTGAAATATCTAATAACATAAATAACATAATATTTTACCAATGTAAATGTAAACAGAACTCAACAGCAGCATTAACAACCATTATTATTCCCAAATTTGGGGGGGTGCATCTTATAGTCTGAAAAATGTGGTAGTTTATTTTTATTTTTTAAATTAAATGTATTGGGGTGACAATGGTTAATAAAATTATATAGGTTTCAAGTATACAATTCTCCAATATATCATCTCTATATTGCATTGCGTGTTCACTACCCAAAGTCAAATCTCCTTGCATCATCATCTGTTTCACCCCTTTACCCTTTACTACCCTCTACCCCCCTCCCCTCTGGTAGCCAGCATGCTACTGCCTGTGTCTATGAGTTTCTGTTTGTTTTTCTTGTTTGTTCATTTGTTGCTTTCAGTTTTATATTCCACATATGAGTGAAATCATGTGGTGCCTAACTCTTTCTGTCTGACCTATTTCACTTTGCATGATATTCTCAAGATCCTTCCATTTCATTGCAAATGCTAGTACATCGTCTTTTATTATGGTTGAGTAGTATTCCATCGTATGCATGTATCACATCTTTTTTATCCAATCATCTGTCGAAGGACACTTAGGTTGTTTCCATGTCTTAGTCACTGTGAATAATGCTACAATGAACATAGGGGTACACACATGTTTGCAAATAAATGTTTTGAAATTTTTCAAGTAGATACCCAGAAAAGGGGTTGCTGGGCCATATAATAACTCTATCCTTAATTTTTTGAGGAGCTTCCATATGGTTTTCCATATTGGCTGTACCAGTTTACATTCCCATCAGCAGTGAATGAGGGCTCCTTTTTCTCCACGACCTCTTCAACTCTTGTAAAACAGCACATTTATTTCCTTGCAGTTTGTGTGGGTTAGGAGTCTGGGCATGACTAAGCTCGTTTTTCTGCATCAAGGTCTCAGAACCTACAATCAAGTTTTCAGCAGGGCTGCGGCCTCATGTGGTGGTTCAGCTGGAGAAGAATCCACCTACCGGCTCCTTGAATTGTTGAGAGAATTCATTTTCTTGCAGCAGTAGGGCTGAGATCTTTAGAACTTCTGCTCACTGTGAGATAGAGGCTTTCCTTGGCTCCTACATGCCACCCGCAGTTCCCCATCATGTGGCCCTTTCCATAGGCTGTGTACAGAGTGGCAGAGCTGCGTCTTCGAGGCCAGTAGAGTCTCCGAGGCCAGTAGAAGAGGGAGAGAGAATGACTCTGCTAGTGAGATGGAGTCTTACATAACATAAGGTGATGCAGGCATGGCATGTCATCCCTTCTTCCACATTATGCAGCATAGTCATGGGAGTGACATCCATCACTTTTGTTATATTCTGTGGGTTAGACACAAGTCCGCCCACCCTCTAGGGAGGAGATTACACAATGTCTCAACACTAAGAGGAGGGAGGTGGCTTTGGAGGCTGTGAGCCACATGGATATTTCTCTCCTCCAAGAACAGTCTTCAAAATTTGGTTTCATTTTTGATAGATGCCCTTGATCAAGTTTTCTTTCTTTTCTTAGTATACTTTGAGAGGTTTCTTTGTTTGTTTTCTTTTGGGTTTGCGTGACTCTTTTCATTTCATTGCTTTGTTCGGCATTTGCTATTGAATCACATCAAATGCAATTTTGGCATTCATACATATGAGCATATGAATTTGATTTTAAAAGTCTGTTAAGGAGGTGATATTATTTCCAATACATTATCATGCAGTGAATAATCAATGATGATTCATCATTGCATTCCTGGGAAATACCCTTGCTAATACATTGCTGGATTTAATTTGCAAGTATTTTATTCAGGATTTTTGCATCTAAGTTCAGAAACCACCTTGAATTGTAGCTCAATTCTTATTTTCTTGTACTTTTTTCTGTTATGCTAGCTTAAAGAATGAGTTGGAAAGCATTCAAATGTTTTATCTTCTCTGGAATTATTGATGTAATATAGGAATTATATGCTCTTTAAACACAGTAGAATTCCCCCATGAAACCAGCCGGGCTGTTATGCTGCCCACAGTGTAAGAAAAGGATGAGAAAAGGCTCACTGGCCAGGCCGGCCCCAGTCCATTAGCGGCACACTCACCACAGTCATTGCTCCAAGGCACTTTCAAACTACTCGTGTTCATTGTTCTTGAGCTTTGGAGTATCCCTGCACTATCCCTGTAAAATTCATGTCCCATGATAGTCCTCTCCTGGATTTAATCTAGCTGTGTTGTTGTTCTTGCTGGTTTTTTTTTACTATTCCCTTTCTCTGTGGATCTGATACTGCTTGCTTTTTAAATTTTTTGCAGTTCCTCAGAATTTCTGGTTCCCTCATGACATACTTTCTTGTTTACCAGAAGGCTAAATTCTTACCAATTCTAGTTTCTTATTTCAAGGAATGTGGGTAAAGGAAGTACAAGAGGGAGGTACAGCTCCCATTTTGATCCAGCCTTATTTTATATTTTTTTTAAAGAAAGAAGTGTTGGGCAAAACTTCAATGATGGAGCTTGATATTAAGTGAAGGCTGTAAAACTTTGAATGTGTATTTGAAACATCTTCAGATTTACCAGGCTTATCCAACACTGTAGAGGATGCCTTACGATCCACCAGAGAGACAGAAGTAGTATTGGCAGTAAAGAGAACTTTTAGGAAGAATTATGCTGATGATTACACTTCTGGAATTAATTGGCACAGTAGTACACAATTTTTAAAGCTTTTTAAAAAGATCATTCAAAGCTTTCTAAGTCATAGGGATTGGATTCTGATTTGAAAGCAAGATTAGCAGCAGTATTGTCTAAAATAAAAGTAGCTCCTATCCTATTATTAAATAAGGCGGTAATGACTAAATTGTTTAAGGTTTCTATTCCTTCCCAAGATGACAACTCCAGAATGGTGTAAATATTGTGACAGTTAAGTCACACAATCCTATTTAGGTATTGTCATTCAATTTAATATTTGGCAGATAACCCCAAATACTATAGAATTAAAGTGAATTAGATTATTAGTGCATTTTAAATGAGTACTTCCAATATAAAACAATTATATTGAGATAAGATGGGCCAACAAGAGCCAACTCTATTATGAAAGAAATTTGAGGTTTTTTTTTTTATTTATCTGATACACTTCCCTTCCATTTCAAAGTGAATGACTTCCCATATGCACATTCAACAATTACTTGAGCTTTAGGGAGTTTGAAATTTGTCTGAAATAGTTTGGAGTATATGCGTGTTGTTAATTATGGGATGTGTTATGATCCTGCAGGCAGGTGACTGGAATGTCAGAGACTGGGGCACCTGGATTCCACACCTTAACACAGAAACCCTTTCCAAAGCTTTTGCAAAGGCAGGTAAGCCAGAAGATCTACCTGAGTCTAGCCTTTGCTTCCAACCTGTTTCACTGCAAAGCCAGTCAGAAGGAGGCCTCTTGGTGGATGCAAAGGAAGGATATCACGTGTTCACTGATCTTCAACCCATCTGGGACCACACTGGCTTAAACGTATTGGCCCTGTAGCACATTTAAGAATGGTAAACTATCAGCAATCTTTGCCAACAGTAATCACGGGCAAGATGACCATGCCTCGCCAGACCCTCAATACTCTCTGCTGTAAATCAGAGGAAATTTCACCACTTTATTTCCCAAGATGGCCAAAGAAAAGAAATTACTAGAAAAAAAAAGAACTGTAAACATAAAATCCTAAAAATCCAATTGTGCCTAACAAAGGAGCCATAAAGGAGAAGCAACAATTCTGAGGCTAAAAACTTAGAACTGGCTAGTTTGTATGCATTTGAACTCTTAAACAATAACCTTTAATTAACTCAGGTCATTTAATAATGCAGATTTAATAGGACAAACAGGAAAGAAGTCTTATGGCTCTGAAATGGGAAAAGGCAAATATTCACACCCATCTGCACGTTTACTGGCCTTTATTATTACATTTTCAGTGATGGAGCAATAAAGTTAGGACATCAAAACCTGTGCCTCTGTCTTCACCTTAGAAACTGATTAATGTCAAAAACGTCACATCTTTTTTACCATCAATAAACAGAGACTAGAAGCTGGTTATTTCTCTGAAAGTTTTTAAGTTTGCAAAGAGAAGAGACTGAATTAATGGCTCTCTTCATAATCATTTGGATTTTCAAGCAGTTAATTTAGAAAAAATGCAACATAATCTCAGAGATTAAGGAAGAAAGAAAGGGGAAGATTTATAGAACATTTTCTCCATAGGAAGAATCAGCTATAGTCTGAAAGGCATAGCTGTGAGTAAAAGGGAGATGGTCTGGTGTTTTTAATCAGTCCCATTTCTGAGTTCTTCTCTGTTTTGTTCCTGGGATGAAATCTTTATGGTCTGCATCTTTAGAGCCTCATAATGCCCAATTACATGACTCAGACCTGCTCCAATCCACTCTGAGGGGCAGCTTGGAAATAAAATTAGAAATGGCACACTAATCCTTAGCTTTTTATTCTAATTTTATTTTATTTGAAAGTAGTACTTACATTATAACAAAATGCCCCTTGTGTCTGCTAGAATCCTGTATAAATGAAGTGGAAATTAGATACACAAGCATGCATACTATATTCAATCACGGAAAACCTTCATTCTTGTGTAAATTAAAATGATCCTCTGCACAGATGCAAAAGAACTCATCCAAGTAAAAACATTTACATGTAATTTACAGAATGTTTTCTCCCTTGGAAGCAATTGCTTTCCCCGGAATCATAAAAAGCTACATTTTAAATGTTGACTAACGCTCAAAGACACTGAAGCAAGCTAATAAACTGCAGAAATTGAAAGGGATCCAAATGGGAAAATGTAAAATAACCATACTTTTTGATCTTCTCGGGAAATGTTTGTCTGACAGCAAGTAATTTCAGGTACTGTATTAAACAAATTATTTAAATTACAATTACTTGGCTTCTAAGTTTTGTGTCCTAATAATAAGGCAAAGCATATATATACGCAATCTCTATCATTTCATGTTGATGTTTGCATTCTACAGTAAGTGCTTATTATACATATTTTTCTTGGTCCTCATGCTGGCACGTCCAAAATAATGGCTTACCTGACATGAAAGGGTCTCATTTGCTGAGTAAGTGCTCTGGGACACAGTGAGTGGCTTTGCCGGTGCCCCACCAACAATATCAACAGCTGGAGGAAGGTCTCACTCAGAGCATGCACTACGACTGTTCTGCACTCTCTCTCCACTCCCTCGTGTGTTGTTTATCACTAACAGAGTTCCCAGTGGGACTTTGTTGACTGGGCTAAATTACTTCTTCTCCCTCTTTCTTATTTTCCTCATCTATAAAGTAAGGATAATAAATAGAAACTCGCAGGTGTGGTGAGAATAACCATTACAATGTCTACCTCCGAGTCCAGGAGGATGCTGAGTAATGAGAAGGATAGAGAGTGGGAATAATTATATCCCAAGATTAAGTACAAGAAAGCTGCTGACACAGAGAAGGAAATTGAGCCCCGTGCTTTTGGCTGCTCAGGCAGAAAAGGACCTGTCATGCATTAATGTGCTGTTGCCATCTTATGAACAGAAGCATAGCCTTTCATTAGAAGAAACACCCTCTCAGTTGATGGAACTCTCTTAAGAGGCCTTTCTCATGTATTTCTGTGGGGCACTAGCCAGTGTAATAGATGGGACCCTCCAGAGCAGCTCCATGAAATGCAGAGGCATTCTTCATGCGCTCATTTCTCATACCGACCGAATACCAAAGCCAAGGGCATCGTGTTAAATTCACAGCTCTATGAAGATGTTGCTAGGGGAAGCTGGAGTTACACATTCCAAGTGTGCAACTTTCTAGTGGTCAGACTGGATGAGACAGGAATTCCCCGGCAGCTGATGTTTTGGCAGGTCCCTGGGGCTCCTGTTCTCTGCTAGGATTTGATGGAAGCAGACACTATGCACTTGAGACACAGAGTGCAGCCAGGAGCTATTGTGTGCTGCAAGAAAAGAGCTCTCAGGTGGTTTAGGTCTCTGACAAGCAGGAGTCAAGCCTGATGCTTTGCCATGGAAATCAGGTGCTGAGCGGATACCACCACTCTGTGGAGGCATGCTGTGAGATGACAGGTAAAGCAGCGACTTTGGACATTTGATGCCCCAGGATGCTATATCATGACTCCGGGGAAGATGTGACAAGACCACTGAAGAGTATGCAGATCTGATATACCACTTATCTACCTCTGCCCCAGGGAACCTTCAAGTGGGCCTTGGAGAAAGCTTATTTTTGAGTGGGACACATTGAAAGGAACATGCTGCCATGACTTAGTTGCTGACACATTAACCCTGGATCACGAAATGCCCTGTTGGGGTGCTCCCTATTACTGTCCCTCCGAATGCAAGAGTTCCTGCTGAAAGCAAAGATCTCATTTCCCATAATTTCCACTGAGCCGTCATTTCTGCACATAAGTAACCAACAGGTTCTATTGCTTGTTATGGCCACTCCTGGGTTGTGCTGGGGGAAACTGGGTCACGCACATGGAAGACGGTGCTTATTGTCCCATTTGCTACGGCAGGTGGATGTCTGCCTCAGTCCATTTAAAACCTGGGCCAAACTGCTCAAGTAAAAGTTAAAAAGTGAGCATAAATCCAACCCATGGCCAGAGTATTCTGTTCTGTGGATTGCTCTTGTCAATGCTCTTGCAATTGAAATGCTCTCGTCAAAAGAAAAGGCCTCTGACAAGGAGAAGGATGTGAAGGAGAGGTCTATTTTAAAATCAGAGATGTTTCTTCAGAAATGTGGCACAATTATAAAAAGAATTTGACCACCATTTTGATTTCTACACCAGAATTACCTTTAAAAAAGTGCCCGTTTAACTGGTTGGATGGTGGAAAGTAAGTAAGATGTGAAGTCTGAATGGGAATGAAGAGATGATAAGGAGAGAGAGACAGAGAGCAGCAGTGGGGGGAGGGTGGCGTTGGAGGTGGCAGGGTTCCTAACTAGGGTTATCTGGAGTGTTCAGAGAGAGCCTCCAGCCCAAAGCCACAGTCTCTACAGATTGTGAAAATCCAGTTACAAAGCAATTCTTTCTATTAAGCTTCATCCTCTTTCTGACCTTTTATATTAAAATGCTCACAGAAGGCACAGTATATTAAGTCTCTATCCACTGAGTGTGAATGAGTTTATCAGATGTTGTCACTTGCTACATAAGAGGTCTGGATATAGAGAAGGAGCCACAGTGTGTTTGCGTGCTTGTGCGAGACAGAAAGAGGAATGAGAAACAAAGAGAGGATGGAGAAAGACAGACAGGCAGAGAGAGACAGAGACAGAGAGAGACGGACAGAAACAGAGATGGAGGGAGTGACGGAGAGAAATGCCTGCAGTTGTAGGAGAAGAGAAGGTGGATGTGAATTGATGGAAAAAGATGAAGGCATTGGAATTTTACCCATCTGGACACACTTGAACTGGTTACTTGACATTCCAGAATCTCAGTTCCTTCCAGAGAAGCCAGAAGTAAAAATGTTTCTTCTTAAATCTATACCTCAAAGGATTTTTGTGAAGATAAAATAAGATGTAAAACACCTGGCCCGTAGTACACATGCTATACACATTCATTTCATTACCCATTAATTTCCTTCTTCATAATCTTGCTCATGACCTGCTCTAAGAAGCAGCAGCAGAAGGAAGGTGGTGAGGGGCAATAGATAAAACTGATAGAAGAGAAAGTTCAGCTTTCTGGTTTTCCTTCCAATCAACTAATTTCTGTGTTGAGCAGAAGAAAAGAGACTACCACTAGGTGTCCAAACCGTGGGTAAGGGCAAGTTAATTTCTATATCTACATACGATGTTCCATCAGGGAGTCCAAATCCCTGGTTGGTTTTTAGGAGAACATGCTTATTTGCACACCATTGTTCTTTGAACATTAGCTGAGAGGTAGCTGGTAAATGATCCTTTAGGACATGCTTTTAAAAAAACAATTCCCATTGCTTTTTGTACACTGTTTTCCAAAGCCTCTGTTAATAACTGCATTTTGATCAGATCTCTTAGTATTGTACAAATGAACCTCCCATCAAAACTCTAAGGGCAACCCATGATATTATCTTTGCCAATTTAAATTCTCAAGGTGAAATATGTATGTACTGTAATTGGTGCCTTTGAAACATCATTTCCCATGGAAAGCTTTCAGAGCTGCTGCCAGCAAATGCAGCCTGGCAGGTCCAGAAAGGTGAGGTCTGAGTATGAATGCTTCATTACCAGCAGGGTTTTACCCAGGTGACAGAGATTCAGCTGTCTGTCAATCATGCCCTTCTCTGGTCTTGCAGGAATTCAAAGGCTTGAGGTATCAGCCTGTTCAGATAAATAATTACCCTAGCTTAGCCATTTCATAAAAAGGCAAAATTCTGTATCAATATTGCTTGCTAGAAGCATTTGTGAAATTCGCTGCTTCTTCTGCAGAGCAGGGAGAACAGAGCATGCATAGGGGTGAGCTCTCAACAGTGAGTGGTGAGAGTCCCGATTTCAAACACAGGTAATGGCTCCAACGGTTCTTTGTTGATTTCCATTACAGGAAAGTGATATCATTTGATGTCACAGCAAAGAGGCAATATCCAAGCCCTTCCTTAAAATAATTGCATTCCAAAATATTTGTTTTTGTGAGACAAATGCTCAGTGGGATATTTCTTTCTCACCAATACTATGGGCTCTCCAGAGAAACAGTATACACACATATACACACATATATACATGTATATAGTGTGCTCCCATACATAATATACACCTACGTTTTTGTGCACATTACACATGAGATTATACCTATTATTATACCCATGATATGTAATCATTATACCTATGTACAATGTACATCCTTATTTTTCCCTCAAAAGTTTGGGAAAAAATGTGCATTATACATGGCAAAATACAGTCCATGTATTATGGCCTGACCACAAGATATCCAGCCATGCAACATGAAAAACAGAGCTACTTATTGAAGAACACACAAGAAACATTGTACATAGGACAATGACACCTCAGTTCCCTTCAAAGTAGGCACCTTGGGACCTCACACAGTTCTCCCAGTCTCCATCAACTGCTCTGTCTTATTTTTCTGAATCTCATCGATGGCCTGAAATCTCTTCTCTTTCAAAGGTGATTTTAGTTTTGGGAAAAGCCAAGTTGTAAGGCACCAAGTCTGGGCTGTAGGGTTCTCAGTCTTCTGGGTGATATGATGTTTTGCAAACAAACTCTGCATGAGACGTGATGCAGGAGCAGGCATGTTGTTGTGATGAAGCTGCCAATCACCAGCTGCCCATATCTGAGACCTTCTGAATCATCTAGATAATTTCCACAGAGGAATTTCTAGCTGAATGCTAAATTTGATGTAGATTCATTGCTCTACTCTCAGTTATTTTGAATGCAACAGCCACACAGTACACATGCTCATTCAATGACATCTAACACTCCCACTGACTAGTGCAGTGAAGTCATCATTGTTCATGTGTGTGCATTCCAGTCCACTCTCCTTGGTTCTCAAGCTACATTGATGTTGCACAAACCATTCTCATTATATTAACAATGGCTGGACTTTTCCTGGGCAGACTATTTATGTATTTATACACACACACATACACATAGATATAGAGAGGGGGGGGGGAGAGAGAGAGATTTTATGAAATTGACTCATGCTATTGTAGGGACTGGCAATTTCAAAATCTGAGGGTCTACAGGGCAGGCTAGCAGGCAGGAGACCAAAGAAGATTTAACTTTGCACTCATCTTGAGTCCAAAGGAAGACTGGAGCAGAATTCCTACCTCATTGGAAGGTCAGTCTTTTCTCTTAAGGTCTTTAACTGATTGGATGAGGCCCACCCACATCATGAAGGGTAATCTGATTTATTAAAAGTCTACAGATATAAATGTTAATCACATGTAAAAATGCCTATATGGAACCATTTAGACTGGTGTTTGAATAAACAACTGGGCATCATAGCCAAGTCAAGTTGACCCACAAAATTAATCATCATAGTTGTCAAAAATATGCCAATTCCATTTTGACATTGTATTTCTGTCATTCAGATATATAACCACCTGTACCTCCATAATTGCATGCCTGATAATTTGAAGTTGATCTCTGGTGTAAGGCTGCATTAATGAGTTTATCTTGCACATGATTATGGCAAAATACACAAGGACCTAAAGTTTATTTGATTACAGGATTTAAGTTTGACTTCAGTTCTTAAGTCTCCATGAATCTTAATTTCAAGTTTTTCTTGATAGTTCAAAAAATTATTAAGCTCATTCTACATTCCAAGCACTGTGTACTAGGATTATCTTCTTCAATCCTCATAGCAACCTTATGTATTTTAGAGTCTATTAATATCCTTATTAATGCATTAAAAACACCCCTAACATTTGGAGGGAAAAGAATTTTCTGAGGTCCCACTAATAAGTGATGAGTCTGGATTTAACTGGAGCCTGTCTGGCTCCAAAATGCAGACTCTTAACCACTAAACCCCAGTGTCTGCCAAAGCGCTATTCCAAACAGTGATTGATGGCTAGGTCAGACGACTTTAATACAATGATTCTTATCATTGTAACTGATCTTTGCAAAGTCACTGACAGGGACAACGTTTGGTTGAAACAGCCGCTTGATCTTTAGTAACTGCTTACTCCTAACATTCTATTTTCTAACAGTGGTAGCAAAAAGATAATTTGAAAGTAAAGGTCCTCGAAAAAGTGGCTTAAAGTAGTCTGGCCCTAAATGAAGATATCAGTATTCCCTATCAGTTCAAGCACAGGGAGTTCTTCAGTCCAACCAGTGTTTTTGTGCAATGACAGTGTCACAAAGTGTACCGAAGGTAATGGAATCTATTACTTCTCTTTCTTCTCCTTTCATCTCGAATCAGTCAGCATGGAGTAACAGAGAGGGATGTCGATTTAGAAGTGTGATTCGCCAGAGAGTATCAGCCTTTAACTGAACCGAGAATCAGAGAAAATCTATGAAAATGCAGATTTCTGAGCTCCATCCCTCAAGATTCCAATCTTTTGCCCAATTGAGAAATCTGCAATTTTTAGTAAGTGCTTTTTATAAAATGCACTGACTTTTTAGAGGCTGACTAGCTACTCCAAAAAGAAACCCACAATGGTGGGATGACAGACTCTGCAGGACTCGGTGACTTCTGAGTTCCTCTTGTCTTCTGGCCAGGATTGGCTACACAATTTGCAGGGTTCAGTGCAGAGTGAAAGTACAGGGCTCCTTGTTCAAATATCACCAAGAATTAAAAAAAAATGGCAACAGCAGAGCGTTCCACCGAGTGAGGGACCCTTCTGAGCGTGAGTCTGAGTACAGGTTAGACACCCCATGAAGGTGGCCCTGTTGCCTCCTGACACCTACAGTTTGGGAGACAGAGGATGAGAGTAGAAGAGGGGAAGGATGAGAAAGCTCAGAGAAAAGTACTTGGTACAGCTTCATGCTTCTGGGAAGGCTGAACTTGAGTGATTTGGGAGAAGGAACACGGTGTAAAGAATGCTTTCCCTCACAGAGACTAAAAGAGGTAAGTGGGGCCACTATCGGGCCACCAGTATGATTGGTGCAGGTCATTGTAGGTCATTATACTGTTTTCAGTAACTAAAGATCTCCTGGGCTCAGTAAAACCTGGTGTTCTCTTTACATAATTTATCTTTCTTCAATGATGAAGTTGGTTTTAGGGGGAAAAAATAGTGCATGTAAGTTAGACCAGAATAAATCTGACAAACATGAAGTTAGTAGTAAAATTTGAGGAATTCATTTTCTAACCATGGGGGAATTGAAAATTATTTAAATAACTGAAAATGAACTAAGATAATTTAAAATGGAAATTACTTTATTTTAAAAATATTTTATTTATTTATTTTTAGAGAGAGGGGAAGGGAAGGAGAGAGGGAGGGAAATATCAATGTGTCATTGCCTCTCATGTGTCCCCCACTGGGGACCTGGCCTGCAACTTAGGCATGTGCCCTGACTGGGAATCAAACTGGTGACCCTTTGCTTCACAGGCCAGTGCTCAATTCACTGAGCTACTAGTGCTAAAATTTAAATTATTTTTATTTAATTCTTTTTAAATTAAGAGAATTTAAAATTCAACCTCTAACTGCTAATACATATTTGAAAAGGTAAGTGAATGAACAGTATATGGTTTTTAAAAAAGTAACATGGAGAAGCTAGGACACGACTGAGAGAGTTAATTAACCTCTTACCATTTGGGCGTTTTTTCAGCGGGAAGTGATGCAGGCCCTCCTAGAAAACTTGGAGCACAGCTTTAAGGAATGATCGGTCCCTTTTCAAAGTCTGCCCAAATCACAAACACATACAAGCCTGAAGGGTCAATGAAACTAAAGTAAACCAAATTCTGAATATTATCATACTTATTTTGGGGTTTCCCCAAATGCTCATACGCACCCCTCCCACCTCAGAAAATTTGTGCTCAACATCATCAGAAGTACTAATGCTGTGATTTTGATTACGACCGCACAGGTCCTCTCTTCACAGATGAACGTTTTCCCAGCATAACCACTTGTGCCTCTCTCTTTACGATCCAAATTAAGTTATAATGCCTTCCCTTCGTGCTGACTTAACAACAAGCAGCGACGAACACCCAGCCCAACGCCCAGATCACGCCGACAGCGGTCCAGGGAGCGCGCTGCCCTGAGCAAACACTCACAGAGCCGTTCCCACACAACAACGTGCTTCTCGGTTACTGCACAAAAGCTTCAATTTTATGTGGGCTGTAAAGCCAGTCTGACAATGAGCACAGAAAAGGTCATTGTAGATTGAACACGGCTTTGCAATAATAGGAATTATCTGATGCAACACAGAGGCGTGTTCCTCCTTTACCCGCGAAAGCTAGAGACATTTTGGATCGATAATAGAATGAAGAAATCTAAGATCTAATGTGAAATGGGTAAGGACCTTAAGTGTCAGATATGACTGAACTATGAAGCCATGATTAAGGTAAGTAAAACGAATCAGAAGGCTATGTTTCCCACCCTAGAAAAAAGGTTTCTACTCTTGCTTAGCATTGTCCGAAGTTTTTTGAGTAGTGAAATTAAGCATTATATCATGCTCACTCATAGCAGACAGGAGCTGAGATAAATTTCTACTTTATGTGCGGCACATTTTAAAATTTAAAAATGAGAGAGAAATGTAAGATTAAAAAATGCAGTATCTTTTTTGTTAATATGTTCTCAAGAGACACGTAATATAAAACAATTTACTGAGTTGATTCTCTTTCCTATATATAAGCCTGCCATTAATTTTTGAACTAACATTGGGGATGCATCATAAAATACTTTCTAACTTTCCAGAAGATATATAAGACATTAAAATAACCTAGGCATGAAAACTACTGCAGCTAGCTCCATTAATGAAGAAGTAAAGATAAATATGAGAAAATGAAGTATTGAATTTGTACTTACAAGAAAAGTAAGCCAAACTAAGTAGCTAGTCATTGTTTTAACTCCTGTGCTTTAAAATTTCTCTTGTTCAAATATTAGAACTATTTAATAAGAGATTTTACACCTTTAATGAATAATACATTATACAATACCATTAGCATTAGTATAATACATAGAAAATCTTCCTACCTCATATGAATATTTTTTAAAAAATTTACTTGTAGTAGGTGTTGAGTTATTTTTTATCCTCTTGTACCAAACTCATATTATAAATAATAGCTATATATATATATATACATATAACATACATGTATATGTGTATATATGTATATAGCAACAACTTTAGACTATTGAAAAGTCAACTAACAACACAGTAAGTGAGAACAGATACCACATAAATGTTTGTTCATTCATTTGTACTTTCAATATATAGCAAATTTTTAATAATATTTAAGGGCACAATTATTAAAGACAAAGCTGCTAAGGCATTGATTGATCAGTTCAGTTTGCCAAACCCTTGTTCATTACTCACTCATGCAGTGTGCTACACCTGACCTTCAAGTTGATTAGAGAATAACACAAAGGAAAAGAGAAATTCAGATACACATTCTGTCTTCAAGGAGCTATGGGACTTGTTAGGGGAGCAGAATTTTTACTTTGAGTTTTTTTTCTTCAATATGTCATCAGCTTGCATTGACCCACCCATTTACCCTCATCACTTAGCCTTTAAGATTGTGGCCCGAACACAGTGCCACCAGGTTGAGTGTACAGCACAGAAGAGGGACTTTTCGTCATGCCTGGTCTGTCAGGGACCAAGAAGTAGTCAAGCCCATGAGCACCAAGAAAGTCCACATGAATCCTTATTCCATATCCCAGTGGGAAAACAGTGCAGAAGTATGGTACTGGCAGGGGTTCAAATACGGCTTCTGCCTCCTGCACACAGTGTGACCTTAGGCAAATAACCCAACCCTCTGATGTGTTTCTTCATTTGTGAAATTGGGCTAATAACCCTATTGGAAGGCTTTGAGGATCAAATTAGTTCATTCAGGTAAAGTAGTTATAATGGTACCTGGCATATAGCACTGGCTATTCCCAATAAGCACTGGCTATTGGCATTAATCAAAAATAGAGTTGTTATATTGAAAAATAACTCATGATTCTTCTCAGTAGGTAAGAGGATTCCCCCCTTCTTTTCCTAATTAGAGCCATTTGATCTTTGTTGGCATGAAAATTAACTATGTATATACATATCATTTTTATTTTTCTGAGAGCTAAAGTTCTCTTTAGTTACTTTAAAGAAAAGTGGTTACAGATTTAATTCTCCGTATTAGAAACAATGAGCTGCCATCACAAAAATACGATTTGGAACTTGAGAGGAATTCAGGGGAGAAGAAAGTCTAGGAGAACACTGGATCCAACAGAGAGTCTTTGAATGCTGTGATCAGTACATTTTTCCCTTAATATTGCTGCATCCCTGGGTCTCTCTAATAGGATAAAGTAGGAACACTACTCAGCAGAAACCATCCCTGCAGAAAAGCCCAGAAGGCGTAGAAATTTTGCTTCAGGACAAATTAAATTTATGAAAACAACTGTCTACTGTCTGTGTGTATAAGGAAGCTGATGTGCTCAGGATACCCGCACCACAAATGAGCAACAAGCCGTTCCTGGTGTTCAAGGAACAAACTGCCTCGCTGTTAATTTTGCCTTTCTGATACGCTTATTGATTAGGTTCATATTGATGGTAACTTGGTCTAGGGAAGATATTCCAGAGGATGCCTGAGGGTCTCCTTGCCCGCCCCCCCATAAAGCAAGTAATTACACCAGCCAAACAGTCACGTGGCCCCATAATAAACTTCACTGTGGCTGGCAAGCAATCACCCACGCACATATTTCCGCTGCCACTCCTGTTCCTAAACCATATGGTCCCTGTTCCTCCACCTCTACGCTCTGTCCTTCTCCTGTCTTCCTGCTCCCGCTCGCTTTCCCCTCCCATTCCCCAGTTTCTTTTGCTCTGCCTCACCTCTCGCTCCTTGACCTGTCCTGATGTGTGCACTTTGGCATTGCTTCCTCACCTGGATTACAGATGGGGTTCTTTCATTCCAACTGACAAATATTTATGGAAATTGAGATGAAAAAGGCGCCCACTCTGTCCTCAGGAACCTGAGGGTGTGCCATAGGGACAGTTGTAAAAAATAATTATGATACCACGCTAATAAGAAATAAAATTCATAAATGCCAAAGGGAAGGCAGGAACACCAGTGTTTCTACAATATGGAAGAGAGCAGCTTTCTGTCTTGAAGGTGGATGAAAATCAGAGAAGACCCATCCCTACTCCCTGAATAAAAGGCTGGTATTTGCAAAGTGAGTAGGACTCCTTTGGCATTTATAATAAGAACCTCATTTGTTCCTTCCAGGCACTGTGATCACCACATACCCTGAGGCCACATACCCACAGGTGGGGATGGAGTTTCTTATCCTTTGCTCACCATGCAGTATGGCACTGTCCAGGACGGTAGTCCCTGGTGACATAGGGCACCCTGAGCACTTGAAAGGTGGCTTGTCTGCGTTGAGATGTGTATACCAGAATTTCAAGACCTAGTCTAAAAATGTTAAATATCAGATGCAGAATTCTTATACTAATTACAAGTAGAAGCGATCATGATCCAGCTACATTGCATTAAATATATATTATTGAAGTTCATTATACTTGTTTCTTTTTACTTTTTAAAATGTGGTGCCTAGAAAATTTTAAATTATGTGGGTGGCATGTATTATATTTCTACTGATAGTGCTCATCTAGATTCTCCCTGAGTGGGCTGCTGACAAAGCTCTGTCCACCACTGAGCATGTCCGTAGTCAACTCCACTGTGTCCTGAGTGGAGCTGCCCAAGTGGGAAACACTCCTGCCTCCAACCTAGTCTCACATGCTGACCCAGTATGACTGCTTTTGGGGGCAGGACCTGGGCCTGTGTTCATACGAACAAAACAGCACCTAACAATCCTGGAGAAACCGCACAGGCTTGGGAGAGGCACCCTGCTAGAAAGCTGCAGGACTTTCGGCTCCAAGGGCCAAAGGCTGCTCCATGTTGGGTCTATCAGCATAAAAGGGGACCCCTGTATCTACAAATTCATCCCCTACTTAGAGCTTTCAAAATATGCATATTACCTTTGTCATTGACTCACATATTATCCTTTAGGAGAAGATCTGTATATTTTTTTCCCTTGGTGAAATTTCTTGGACAACAGATGAAGTGAACATTCCTTTTCCCTTTGTTTATTTAAATGGTCACATCCTGCTACCCAGTGTGAGGCCATCACCATCTGTTTTCTGTGATCTAATTACAAATGGAATAAGCTCTTAATTCCACTTTCCATCATTTTCAGGTCTATGACACGAGAATGCCTCTGCAAATACTTCTAGCGTACTTATTTTTTGTCACGTCTTTGATACAACTTCTAGGGGCAAAGTTATGTGTTTGTGCAGAAATAAATTTCACTCAGAGGTGTTTACATGACAGAGATTGATACGCGTTTTCTATCAGTGCTCTGCCTGGTTGCCCAATTTGTTTATGGTAGCCTATCTTAGGAAACCAGAAAGAAGTGTATTTAGCAGCAAGTTAAATGCTTTTAAAAATCATGTCAGTTTCTCATTCTTTAAAAAATGATTGTCATGCACTTGAGACTCTTCTAAGCCAAATGTGCTGGATATGTAATTTAGTTTCATGTTTCCTGTATACCACAGGGTGAGTTTTTTTTCCCCTCTATCATAGTTGTTCTTCATCCTTTACTGTCTGGGGACTTTGAATTCTATTTTTAGCCATTTCATGAGTTGCCAATTTAATGCATTTAGAGAGTGCAGAGCAGATGTCTAAAACATTGAAGGTAATTAATTAAGTCCCACAATTTCCAGACTACACAAAAACAATTTGCCATTGCCTGTAAAATGGTATAATTGAGTATTATAAATGTTCCCAGGCCAAGTCTTGCTATGAATTATTTAGTGCATCTGTCCTAATTAAAGACCTATTGGAAGATTAATGTCTCGTAACCTGACAAACTACTTTACTTAGTAACAAATTATCCATATAATGACCTCAAACTAAATTTATATAACCCAAGAAGCCATCTGAAAGGACGTACAAGCCCATTTCAATGGAAGGAATTTTCTCTGCATATTTACACTCATCTTCCCAATATTCTCTCAGCTTTGGATAGTTGTAAATGAAAATCAATCTTTTCCAAAATAAGTTTCCTAATATCATTTCCAGCTTCAGTAAACATCTTGTGAAAAATACATAATTCACATCCCTTCCTGCCCCCTTGCTACACGTCATAATGAATTAGTACCAAAGGCAAAGATAAGTAAATTTGTGATATTGAATGCATTGGCAATAGTGGAAAATCTTTTTTCACTCTTATTCTAAGCTTGTGTTTTGGGCTTAGGTACTCTGAAGAGTATGGAATTATTTTTCAGCACATGAGAGATTCCAACTACACAGTCAACAACAAACATCTTGGGTTCAATGATCAGACACTGCTCTGCCGAGGGATCTCAGTAGATCCTATGGAAGTACAATGACAAGGTCAACTTAAAAGCAAACTAGAAGGACCAATCCTGCTCTGGAATTAGGGATCTAAGGTGCCTACTGTGGCTGGAATTTTTATGACACTATTTTAAAAAATTGATGGTGTGCCACATTTTTGATGGGTTGTGGAGAGGAGTCCCGTCGGTCTCAGCTGATTGTGCCTCATGATGTGAAGTGGCGGGGTGAGGGAAGAGGTGGGGTCAGCAAGGGGAAAGCTTAATATCCTTTATTTCATAAAAATGGAAATCATTCCCTTCCATTAGAAATGTCCTGACCTTCCTTATTGTGAACTTCTTTATGAGGAATTATATGTATTATTTCTAAATTAAAAACCATCTTCCCATTTAGGTGTCACAGGAGATTTTTCCATGCATCTGAAGCTCTCTCTCTTTCTCTCTCTCTTCACATATATACACATTCATACATACAAGGGTGGGCAAAAGTAGGTTTACATTTGTTTGTATGGAAAAAAGACATGTAGGTTATGATTATTACAATAGCTTTATTAACTCTGTGTCTTGTATATTCCCAAGTGTAAACCTACATTGCTCACCCCTGCATATCCACTGTTTCTGCATATCCATTTATATTTTAGAGCATAAAATATAAAACATCACTAGAGTTAAGTAAAAACAAAATTTTAAACTAAGAACTTCAATGTAGGGGTAATTGTCCACATTTGTAAGAAAGGAAATGAGAGCTGTTTAGGTGCAAAGTATTAGCATGAGGCGTGATACATATACATATATACTCATATATACATATTTATAAAGGAAATATTTACTGTCATAACTTCAACAGAAGTTTGTTTATATACTATGGTTCACTCTTACTTGGACAGAAAGACAAGTATTCAGAAAACTCTTCTTAGCTGGGATCTTAGCACTCAAAAATCATTGCTATTTAGTATTCCTTCCATATAATTTTTTTTTTCACAAAGACTTTCTCATACTGGGAAAAACAACCCAATTTCTTTTTTATAGTCTAGCATGAACTATATATTTTAACAAAAATTAAAAATTGTGTGCTTTTACAGGAAGGCTCACTAGGGTCAAATTGATGGAATGTTACTTTACCACTTCCCTTTTCTCCTTTCGCTTCCACAGAGTGTTTGGTGTTCTTTCCCACATGATTTTATCCAGCATCTACTTCATGAAGAGGGGAAAAGTACCTCTAGTAACATATAATGGGTTTACTGAGTTTATTTTGCCAGGTTGGAGGAAAAAGGCAGTGAAATGAATTGGGGAAGGGAGAAAATTCAGTATTTTTTCCTAACATTTGTCTTTTAAGTAGTAATAGCTTCTTGTAGATTTGGAATGTAAGGAAAATTATAAAGAAAAGCACTTCAAATTGTTCATAGACCCATCAACCAGTGATAAGCTTATTAGCGCTTTGTTATGCTTTCATTTTTCCACTCTGCACCCAATATATGATGGAGTCTTTCCCCATAGAGTTTTGTATTCACTGTTACACTTTTCATCACCTCGTAAGCATCTGCCTGTGGTCCTAGCTTCTTACCTTTCTAGAGAACGATCATTTCTCCTCATAACCAAACATGTTGCTCATGACAAGCAGACAAAATTGGTCCTTCCCATGTAATTAAGTTTTAGACTCCTGAGGAATGGAAATTCAGGAAACTAGCTCTGATCGACTCACTAAGATTTCTACTGAGCAGCGCAGTGGGCAAGTTGCAAATCGATCAATAGAAGACAAATATGCCCGTGTGTATGTCTGGTTGCCGATATAAACATGCACTGCCCTGCATTCTTGGAACTAGTTAGAAAAAAACACCAGCTCCAAATATAAAATAATAATTAAAAAATAAATATTAAAAATCCTGTAACTGTATAAATAAAAATCAGATTTTTTTTACTTTAATAGCTATTGAGGTATATAGGTATTTTAATGAAAAATCAGGAGTAGAACCCAACTGAAAGCAGCTTTATTTATTTTTTTAAATTTTATTTATAGTTTTTCCCTTCTCCCCACCTCCCTCCCATTTCCACCCCACTTAGTTCTCATCCCTGTGTCCTTCCTATTTGTTCAGCTTTAAAATGTCCTATTGTAGTATTTCTACAATTCAAAATGTGCTTTGAAAAAAATATTAGACTGATAGGTTATTAATAGATAAATGCACTTACTGCTCGGCATGGATAATCAGATATTTATTTATTAGATATATTTTATTGATTATGCTATCATAGTTGTTCCATTTTTTTTCTTGCCTTTATTCCCCTCCATCCTATACCCCCTTTCCCACCAGCATCCCCCCACCCTTAGTTCATGTCTATGGGTCGTATGTGTAAGTTTTTTTGTCTCTCCATTTCCTATACTATTCTTAACCTCTCTCTATTTTGTACTTCCTATTTATCCTTCTTATTACCTGTACCTTTTCCCCCACTCCCTCTTCTCTCTCCCTGCTGATAATCCTTCATGTGATCTCCATTTCTGTGATTCTATTCCTATTCAAGTTGTTTGCTTAGATTGTTTTTTTTTTTTTTTAAGTTCAGTTGTTGATAATTGTGGGTTTGTTCATAGTTTTGATCTTCTTCTTTTTCTTACATAAGTCCATTTAACATTTCCTATCTTAAGGGCTTGGTGATGAGGAACTCCTTTAACTTGATCTTATCTGAGAAGCACTTTATCTGCCCTTCCATTCTAAATGAAAGCTTTGCTGGATAGAGTAATCTTGGATGTCAGTCCTTGCCTTTCATGACTTTGAATACCTCTTTCCAGCCCCTTCTAGCCTGAAAATCTTCTTTGGAGAAATCAGCAGATAGTCTTATGGGAAATCCTTTATAGGTAACTCTCTGCCTTTCTCCTGCTGCTTTTAAGATTCTCTTCTTATCTTTAACCTTGGGTAATGTAATTATGTTGTGCCTTGGTGTGTGCTTCCTTGGGTCCAACATCTTTAGGACTTTCTGTGCTTTCTGGTCTTCCTGGAAGTCTATTTCCTTTGCCAGATTAGGGAAGATCTCCATTATATTTTCAAATAAGTTTTCAATTTCTTGCTCTTCCTCTTCTCCTTCTGGCACCCCTATGATTTGGATGTTGGAAAGTTTAAAATTGTCCCAGAGGTTCCTTGAGAATCTCCTCATTTTTTTTGAATTCTTGATTTTTCATTCTGTTGTGGTTCAATGTTTTCTTCCTTCTGCTCCCAGTTTCCTCCCCTTCACTGTTGGTTCCCTGTATATTTTTCTTTATTTCACTTTGCATAGTTTTCACTTTTTCCTCTACTTTGCAGCCATACTCAACCATTTCTGTGAGTATCTGATTACCAATGTTTTTAACTGCATCTGAAAGGTTGGCTATCTCTTTGTCACTGAGTTCTATTTTTGGAGCTTTGCTCTATTCTTTCATTTGGACCATATTTTTTTTTTGTTTCAGAATACTTGTTACATTGTAAGGGACAGAGCCTTAGGTATTAACCAGGGCAGGGCAACCCATGTGGACCGTTGTGTCTGTGGGGGAGGGGTCCAAGAGGAAATGATGATACTTGCTCAGCTCTCACCCCACTTTCAGTTACTTTCCCCACTACCCACAAGCATATTGGGCCCTTCTGGTGCTGATTCCTGGGTGGGTGGGTTTGTGTACATTCTAGAACCCTGTGGATCTCTCCAGTGAACTCTCCTGTGAGGCTGGGAGTTTCTCCCACCATCATAACCCCTATAGGATTTTACGGTCAGAGGTTTTGAGGTTTTTTTCTCCTCTGTCTCTCTCTCCCCAGTTGTTCCTCCCAGTTTATCCACACACAAATGTTGGACAGCCTGGTTTTCCCACCGGCCCCAGCCTGCCATCTGCTGCCTTGCCACCTGGTCCTCTTTGCCCCAGCTGCCTGTCTCTGCCCCTCCAACTGGTCTGAATAAATGTTTCTTCTTTAACTTCTTGGTTGTCGGACTGCCATGCACTTTAATTTTCTGGTGGTTCTAGTTATTTTTTGTTTTTAAATTTGTTGTTGTCCTTCTTTTGGTTGTGTGAGGAGGCAAAGTGTTATCTACCTACACCTCCATCTTGGCTGGAAGTCCTTAAACTCAGATAATCAGTTATTTAATCATCTGTTTAAAATTGGTTTGTCACTCAAAACTTTGTAGATTTTGGCAAATCACAATGGAAGGTAGATTTCTTTTTATGAGTGCCTCTGTGTATTGAACAGTTTTTATTGTAATTTGTTTTGAGAGTTCTCTTGTCTTAGAATACCACCTAAATAGACACTGAAGGCTCAGCCTTGCAAATATTCATAGTAATTATCCTCAGGTGGCACCCAGGAGTCCCTAAAACAAACCCTCAATTAAAACCACATCAGAAAATGTTAGAAAAACACACACAAAATTAATTCTCCCACAAATATTAAATGTCATGCCCTGGAATTATGAAACAGCTAAATTTAATATCTTAATAGGGATCCAAAAATGCATAAATGTATTTTGTATCCATGCAGCAGAAATGTTAAAGGAATCCTAGGTTCAAATAGTCAGGTGGCATTATTCTGGGCCAAACAATCTTTCATCTTTCTGCTCTGTCTCCCTCTCTTTCACAAACACACACACACTTACGTATATACCTAAACACATGTATACAGACATAGGTCAGGGTCTATGTCTCCACTGTATGGTGATGCTCCCATTCAGTCTGGTCTCCAGTTCACTCAAAAGGAAGAAGAAAGTATGACATATGGACCACTGGCCTCAAAGATGCCAGGAGAAAATGATTTCCTGGTGAAATGTTTGGAAAGCAATATATTTTATTCCCTGAGTAGAGATTTATAGTACATATTAGCATAGTAAAGACTCTGAAAGAATTTCTGCAATAAAGAAACCTATTCTGAAATTCTGGAAATACTTATTTGGTTTACTATAAAATATCGACCATAGGGAACAAGCACTGACATGGAGCATTCGGCACCCTTGGATGAGATGTTGCCAATATTAGGATGAAACCTATGTGGGGTGGGATAAGGTTCATATACTACCCACCTTTCTTTCTGGGACCTTCTAAACTTATTTTATAAAAATTGTATAAACTGCAAAAGTGTAGTATAAAGTCTTATATTTACACATCAAAATAAATAAATTCATTAAATATAGTAAGGGCAGACTGTAGGCTTTTCTCTGTGGCAACGGAATTCCTTCACAGCTTTCCAACCTAGCAGGCTTCATCAAAGGTCTAGTATTGCTCCTTTTGTTTCCAGGGTCTTTGAAAGGAATGTGGTATTCTGTAACATTCCAAAAACGCTGCGTGAAAAAGACATTTCTAACACCTGTGTGGGGTGTTCTATACAGAGCACCATTTGGAGGTGGTAGTTTCAACAACTACATTTATTTACTGACCAAGTCTTTTATTTTCAGAATCCTCTTAGAGGGAAATATGAAAAGCTTTTTAAAGCTGATTACATACACTTCAAGTACACTTAGGGAGGGACGTTTTCTCTTAAGAATTCTCAAACAGTGAAATTGACATTTTGAACCACATCCCTCCGCATGAATGAATGAAAGACAAGCGGGACATTCCCCAGGGCGGTGGAACTCAAGTTACTCAAGACACAGAGGCAAGCTGATGTTTATGCTCCTGGGTGGCGATCTCTGTGTAAGAGCCTTTAAAAGGGGAAAGAAATCAAAGTGGAACACTGAAAAAAAGCAAGGTGGGGGCTAGTTTTCCACCTCACAGATGTAAATGCTTCAGTGACAGACATGACCCTAAAGCTAGGGGGTGCGGTCAGCTGCTGAGACAGCACCATGACAGGTAAGTAGTAAAAGGTGAGACCTTGGGTCCTATTTGGAATGATGACATATATGTTACCTATAAATATTGCATGACAAAAAATGCCATAAAGAGGAGACAAAAGGGGGATAAAGGAGGGATATCACCCAGTTTAATCCTCAACTCCATTTTATAGCTGCCTGACAAACAGCCTCCAACTGAAGTGTTCACTTCAGTAATTTTTTTTTTTTTACAGTAGGCAACAAAGTCTTTTAGGCTTTACATCACAACCTGAGGCAGTATAATGAACTCTTTAAATGGATAATAAGAGGGATAAGGACATAATTGATGTTTCTTCCTTAAGATAAATAAATAAATCTTTAAATTTGATAACAGGTGTTTTGCAACTTCTCCGATGAGTGTTAGTTGGGGAAGAATTATCAGTCTTATAAATCAATGCACAGTCATGGTATAGCAACAGGAGTTTTCAGCTGGGAAGCCCTGTCCCCCACCATCCTTCTTTACCAACTGGAATCCATTCCAACACAACACTCCTGAGGGGTGAGGTCGCTGTAGGCCTTGGAGACCCAACATGAGCTCAGAGAATGTAATAAAACACTGAAGATGCTCATCTCTAAATCTACTGCCTAAGAGTTCGTGAAATATTATTTCTAAAATTCTGAGCCTTTACCTTTGCCACGAATCCTCCCTGGTCAATGATTTCTTCCTCCAAGTCCTTTTTAAAAAGACCACTTAGTAAGGAGAAGTCACTTAAAAATACATTTGGTCCTGCAGTGACCTCCCCTTGCCTGTGTCTCCATTGACTGTGCTTTCAGAAAAACCTTCCAAGCTGAGACTTAGTCAAAACACACTCGGTACAATGAACAATTCTCATATCAGTAGTTGTACCTGAAATTGGGGTAAAACTGACACTCCAAACCCCTTTTGGAGACTATACAAACCACTCTTATGTAAAAATACAAAATCAGATACTTTAACCAAAGGCAATTTCGCATTTGAGATCTCAAAGTGGCTCTTTCTAGAAGAATCAATAAAGGAGAGTTATGAATTTTAGTTACAATAGAATTCTGTTTAGTATTAACATACCTTTGCATGTGAGCTCTATTTGATAACAAAACTGCTACATTTATTTTAAGGTAATTTTTAGAGATTGTTTGGTACCAGAAAGGAAATTCTAGATAACAAGCAAATGTTCTTCCCCTAAATCAAGGTGTTCAAAATCCACCCCAGCCCCCAGAGTGCCCGCTGGGAGGCTCCCAGAGAATGCCAAGATTCATCCCCGAGGTCAGAGAGAGGTGGGTGGAGTCTCTCCCTAAGACAGGCCCTTTTATCCTGGTAAGAAAGCACATCTTTTTGGAAATCTGAAGGAATAAAATGTAAAAAAGAGACTCAGTTTCAACCAAGAGAACTGATCATTTCTAGAGGGTTAGAAGTTGCCAAATAATAAGAGTCCCTGGCAATACTGAAGTCTGAAGATTGAGAAGTGAAGTGGCCGGAAGTGAAGTTTTCATCCACACATCTGACAGACATTAGGAGCACGTTCTCCGGGGAGCAGCAAAAACAAAAAACTGTCAGCCTGATTCTCCATAGTATTTGGATGGCTAGAAAGTAATAATAAAATTTTTAAAAAGCTGAACTAAACGATATACCAGAAATTCCATATCTTACCCAATTTGTCAGTCCAGTAATGGTGGCTTTGAATGGACTTTTCTGCACGAGTTTTGTACAAAGGAGGTAAAATCTCGGGAGGTCATAGGCCACCCTCAGAGAATTCTTAGCCTGGACACTTTCTGGCCTGAAACTGGACTCTCCCTTTCTGAGCTGTCATCACCATCGAGAAGCATGGAAATGTATCTATTTATGGGCAAGGCTGTGTGCTCCACTGGGCTGCGCTCAGCTCGGTGTCACGGAGTAACAGCTGCTGTCACCCAGCCAGGGAGGGCTATCTGCCCAAGTTCATACAAGGGGCATCCCTTCAGAGATTACACTTTCTGGGGTTTATTTTGGCTTAGTTCCCTTGGGCTTCAAGGGGGGTCCTGGAAGGAAAAATCTGGGTACGGAAATGGGCCTGAGGGAGGGAGGTCAGGATGGGAACTCAGGCTAAATCCCTGATCACTTCTGCAGAAATTCTTAGTTCTGCAAAAATCCACATTTCCTATTGATTAAAAAAAAAAAAAAAAACAAGTATAAAGATGGCAATATAGAATGAACCCTGAGCATAAGGGTTCAAAATCAGAGCTAACGTGCTGTGTTTGCCTTTTCTAGGTAGAAACCCAGTCTGGAGGTGCAGGCAGATGTCCTGGGCTGTGATGGATGGGAAAGCTGAGGTTCTGACCAGCTGGACAACTTTTGGGATTAAACACAGTCGGCAGCAGAGATGGAGCCGGGGCTTTCTGCGTGCACCACCAACCACCTACCGCTGGGGCTGAAATGACAGAAAGACTAGAGACGTGGTGAATACTGTCAGCTGGAAAGGCTGGTGGCCCAGTTCTGCTTCACTATTGTAACTACTGACCCTACAGTGGAATGAGAAAGCTTAACTTTTAGATAATCATACAGATGTTTTCTGCACTTCACCTGTTACCCAAGTTACCTCTTTTTACTGCAGGTTGGGAAGAAAAAATATGAATCCACTCAAATAATTCATTTCTATTTTGAAATGACATATTTCTTTGGAAGCTAGTCATATCTAAAAGAGTCATGTTTAAAGTTTGGATGAAACAAGCTGACAAAACGTAGGGCATGGTTCACTGATGAGAGAAGCCTTGAGGTCCCCTGACTTTAGTGTCCCTGCTAGAAGCAGGTACTGGCAAGCTCCTAGTATCTACACAGCCAACTTCTCTCCATTTGCTCCCAAGTGTGAGTAAGGCTATGGCCAGCTTGCAGAATTGTGGGTCTTAAATTTATTGCTGGCCATTAGTGAAATCTTTATCTAAACATGCATATATGTCATTTAAATTCCAAGGATTTCAAGGTAAAGAATAATCTTTATGAGACTTGACAAATGGGTATCTTAACATGTTTGATCTGTTTAAATATCTGTGATAGGGTCAATAATTAAGATACTAGTTGCTATGGCTTGAACTGTGGCCCCCAAAAAGGTATGTTGTAGTCCTAACCCCCATACCTGGAAATGCGACCGGATTGGGAAGTAAGGTGTCTGCAGATGTAAGTATGTTAAGATGAGGTCATGCTAGGTCAGTGTGGGCCATGATCCAATATCACTGCTGTCCTTCCAGGAAGAAGAGGAGACAGAGAACACATAGGGAGAAGGTCATGTGACAGTGGAGGCAGGCATTAGAGTGATGTGTCTACAGAACAAAGAATGCCAAGGATTTCTGGCAATCATCAGAAACTAGGAGAAGGCAAGGAAGGATCTGTCTCGAAACTTCAGAAAGAGCAAGGCCCTGCTGACACCTTGACTGGAGACTTCTACCCTCTAGAAATGTGAGACAATGCCACTCTGTTGTTTTAAGCCACCTAACTTGTGATACTTATTATGGCGGTCCTATAAAACTAAAACGTAAGTTGAACTGTTTGGGAACAAATATGATAATTAGAGAAAACTTACTTTCCTATTTGGTGACACCAATATAAGCAATACTCGCCACTTAAATATGAAACACAAGTTATATTCTGACCTAAGCTTATGTAGTTACCTTAAACAGCAAAGAGTGCCAGAGACAGACTGTCAACATTCTGAGAAGGGGATTGAAAAAGAAAAAGAACAATACAGAACAACAAACTAATATACCATGAGAACATACACAGTGGGATTTAGATGTAGCCCTAATGAAGAAATTGCTTTTGAGTGTGTTGTGTGATTGATTAATTATCAACACCAGTTCCCTCATTCAATCGCTACTAGTGAAAACCAGAAATAAATTAATATTTATGAAGCTTATCTCAAAATTCGATAACTGTTTTATCTTTTGGCCACAAATGTGTTGCCTAATCACATGTCAATGTAAGAAAGCCAGCCAACAAAGTTTCATTGTCTTCTTGTCATCTTTCTTCACAAGTAGCCTTTTGCAAATCCAAAGTGTTTAACAGAGCTAGGCAAGAGATACTTTCATCTATGATCTCTTGATAAGGAATGCGATATTTTTAAAAAACCTTGCCTCTCTTCTTTAGGTTGTTTCCATATTATAGGTATGGCCAAATGCTTCAAATCAAGGCGGAAAGAAAACAAGCCAGAAAAGTTCAGCCTTCACCATGAGCAGAGAGCTCAGAGGCCACGTGGTAAACCATGCTCACGTATGAATTATGATTTGGGAGAAACAGCTGGGAGAAACAGCAACCATGCAGAAGCAGGGTGGGGTGGGTAGCTGGATTCTCACTTCTGGAGGGATGGTGTTTTGGGCTGAGAGTGCCAGGTGTGATGTGACCCTTCCATCTATGACCCCACTTCTGCCTTTGGTTCAGGCAGCTGCTCAGAGCACAAAGGTAGGTTTCTCATGGGGACACGGAAGCACTCACGGTGGGAGAACCACATCCGTGGGCTGTGAACATCCACGGTATGTGCTGATCAATTCCCACAGACACAAAGGCCTTTCCTCACAAGCGGCCTTCACAACGAGGCTCTCCCTGGTCCCCAGCAGAAAATATAAACTCCCTGCTGGAGGTTTCCACGCCCTTTCTCTGCCTCTCTGAGCCTTCTCTACGTATATTGACACACTACAGATTTTACTTATGATGTTTACTGTCTTTCCCCCCCGCACAGTGTAAATTCCAACAGGGCCTTTGACCCTGTGGATCACACAATAAGTACTTGTTGAATAAAGGAACTGGAGAGGAAGAGACCTAGGCTTCGTTTTATCGTGAAGTATAAGACGCTCAGTGAATTTAACTAACCACAGTTTCTCACCAATGTGTAATGCTGAACAGGTAGAGTTCTCACTTAGCTTATACATTTCCAAGGCCTGATGGGGCATTTAGTGAGTAAACAGTAGGGAGCTGACCTCTGCTGATGGGTCATTGCTTCTGTAGGCCACCCAATCAAGCATCTGTCATCAACTGTACGCTATAAGCATTTTATCATTTTTGAGAATTGATTACCTCCAACTGCCAAAGCTAGTTTAATTACTTTTGAAGCATTTACTAGAGTTTAATATCTAAGGGCTTCATAAATCAACCAGAGGAGGATTAGGTGCCTCCAGAGCCCTTAAACTAACACAATAAATTGCTCAAACAGAATAATAAAGCCCAGATTAAATGATTCTTACTAAAAGCTTCACACACGGCAGCCTAGGAAGATGCACAGCCACAGAAATAGGTGTTTGAAGAAGCCCCAAGAGTTGGATTAGTGCCTAAGGGGGACTGAACTGCAAATTCTCATCTGGTCTATTGACAAAGTGCTGCTCACTGATTAGTGGCCACTTGGCCACGCAACATTGGGCAGGCTCATTTAGGAAACCTTGGTGCGGTAAAGTGCCACCGTCAGAGGCAGGTGGAGGGCCACGTGTGTCCTCCACCATGATATGAACACAATTGATGTGTTACAACCAAAGCAATCCTGCTTCCAAATTCGGCCACCTCTGTGTAATTAGCCAGTAGGCATCAAACATCCTCAGCAAGCATTTGGCATGGAAGGTTCATCCTAAGGCATACACTACTACACATGGTGATGCTCTGACGGCAGGTGAGCCAACTTTCACCCAGGGAAAGAACCTGAAGAAGGGATTCAGATGAGCCCAAAGACCTCTAGACTTCAAAAGCTGCATTAAAGATATCAGGTTTTGGGGCTTGCCTTCCATTGTCTAATGGAAGGACAATGGTATTCATAAAGTTCTTTGTGGTGAACCACTGATGAAAAATTATTTCTTACACATTTTATGGTAACTAATTAGCCCTTTGTACATATTTGGCTAACTATAACAATATAAGGTATATAAGTAGTCCCCTTGTAGTGTTGATTCCTTATAGAAATATTTTAAATGATAAAAATGTTTATTCCAGAGTGAGGTTTCAAGCCTATTACATTGCATACATACGCAATACATTCATATTTATAGTGGCAGGAATAGAGCCCAAGAAATTTAATGTGCGAAATATTTAGTTGCATTATCATGAGGGAAACACATTGGCTGAAATGAGCCTGAGTGTCTGGTGGCTGGGAATTCCGGGGTTTGGCTTCATGGTCCGGCTTTGCCTTGTTCTTCTCAGTGCCTGGTATCCGGCGGTAGCGCTCTGCCTTAAATGGCGATGATTTCTCATCATAGGATGATTCTGGGTCCTGTGAACCTCCAGACAGGAATTTATGATCAGGTGGCACTCATTTGCTTAGCTTTCTTTGTTTTACTTTGTCCTAATCTGCTGAAGTTCAAGATCAGTTCTGAACAGGAAAAGGAACTATTAATCATCAACTATTAGTTCACATTATCATAGGATGCATTATTGCAGAATTTTGCTCTACTGCAAACCTGTGTAGAATTCCAGAAAGCTCATTGTTTAGTGCCTGCATAAGCTAAGCCTTTGTGTTTTGTCGTTAACTAGCTCACTGAGCAATATGCTGGGTGGGTATCGAAAAGGTCAGTGAAGAAGCACCTGACATCCGGATTCTCGGTCTGTCAGGTGGTCGAAAGGTAATGGTGGGAGACAGAGTTTATCTAGTAAATTTTAGAAGTAAATCTGAATACTAAAAAATATATTTTAATTATGTGGTTCAGTAATTACATATAGCATGAAGCCTGATAATTATTCAGTTGACTGCTGGGCTAGTCCTCAGAGCCTGTTATGAGGATCACTATGGACAGACTTTTTACCAAGTTTAATGTGACTCTTCTACTCTAAATACCCTCCAGCCTTCAGAGCCGCCAGGCAAGGGCCTTAGTGAATTTTTTAAAGCAACTAACCTATTTTAATGAAATTAGAAGAGATAAACAAAAGGCAATGTGGGATGTATTTTAAGAACACTTAGAATAGTTTTGATATCTACTTGTACTATTCATTTCTGACAGTAATGACTGTTAATAGTAAAAAGACAATGTAATTTATTCAACCTGAAGGATTATTGTGTAAAAATTCATTAACCATGATAAGGCATTTTATCCACATGTGGCCTGCACTAAAAGATCGGATCATTGGGACAGTTATTTTAGAAAGCAAAGTTTTCTTTGGTGGAAAATTAGTGAATGAGACTTTTGGAAGAAGGATATATTAATTGATATGTTAATTAGCATATCATTAATTGAGATATTAATTGATAATTTCTCAGAACATGAGAAAAAACATTCTCATGTTCTTCAAATAGTAATTTATCTAAAGAGAAAAAAAGAGTGTTATTTGGGTAAAACTGACACATTTTCGATCATTGCTATTTCAGTTACTTTAATAATACTTTGGAAACGTAGTATTAACCACCCTTCCTTTTACGCCTGATCAGACCAGGGAGGAGACCTAACGGGTTTCTTATTTGGTTTGTGGAAATCATCCAAACAGCAACTCAAGGTTGATATTTACATCGCCTTTCGCTGTGGCTCAGAGGCTCACATGCTGGGATTGCACTTTCAAAGGGGTCAGAAGTGTCCGCTGAGGGATATGTTCCCCGCCTGCGTCCTTCACAGAGCTTTCCTTTCTCTTCCCTAAGAAGTAGTTTTTTCTTAGACATCCCATGGCAGGGTCACAAGTGACAGTCCTATTACAGAAACTTAGAGGAAAGAGGCCAGGAGAGAATGTTGCTGCATCTATATATGTGGTTGGCTTGAACAGATTTGACCTGTCAGTGAGCATTGCTTCAACGTTGTCCATTCTATGGGAGGTAACTGAAGGAGACATCAGAATCTGCTCGAGTTAACAAGCCTTGAATTAAACCTCCTGGATACACACCCTGTTTTCTTCCTTTCTCACTCTGGGCCAGTCACCTGAGTCAAACTGAGTCACCTCTTTTAATGTACGAGACACCAGAAGATGAAGGAATGTTTTAAGGGCCTATGAGAAATAAATATGAATGTTGTAGATGACTCATAGGCTTTTAAATGTTTCTAACAAATTAATTTAATTGGTGGCAATTTCATGCAAATGAGCGATGGGGTGATGGTGCAGGGGTCAACACAAAAGAGCATGTGTTAGTTCGAGAGAGGAAGGTAGCTCTCTGCCTATCTCCTTATCGGTGTTTTCAGTTGGAGAAATTATCTTCATTGTTCATAGCGAGGGCTGCTCTTCTGTTATAGATCACACTGTTAAAAATCACTGGCAGAATTAATGTAAGAGTATGAAGCAGTTCTTTGTGGATGTATTTTTAATGAAAATGCACATCTAAAGCATTATTTTAAAAATTGCTACTTGCATTATGCATCAATGTACATATAACTGAGTCAGTCTTCATGGTAACGTCCCCAGCTTTAGCCACCTTGCCTTTAGATAGAATATCCTATTGGAAATTTACATATCAAAATTTTTTTGAAGAAAAACATATAAGTATAAAATATAATATGTAGATACACGAATATCACGTAATTATTCTCAGGTCTTCAAATATTTTCAGTCTGTTGGAATAGCAAGATACCAATAGTATTAATTGGCCACACTTAAAAGATGATTGATACTATTATTTATTGTACTGACATTAAACATAAAACTTCATATATATCATATGTCCTCAGCTATAGCATATAGAACATATGGATGTGGTATATAATCATACACCTATGATGTGTAGGTAAGTACAGGAGGGTGCTGTATTCAAAGAAACACTCTACATGCCAGATAAATATTTCCAATCAAGTAATGTTTTGAATATCTATGTACTATAAAACCAGTATTAAGTTTTCCCATAAATTTCGGGCCTTTGAAATAAAAGTAAATATTAAAGTACTTGTAGATCTATTTTAGAATATTTACAATACTAGAAACATGTATTTTGACTAGTAACTATATTTCGGGCTGTAGCCAACTGTTGTTTTTTGTCTTGAGGAGTAAAACGTGTCTGAGTAAAACTACACTGTGATTCAGAAAAACATCTACATGTCGACATGAGACATTTTGTCTCCTAATCCACTAAATAAAATGTGGGGAGTACGACAGTCTGGATTTTCCTGTTAACATTTATAGGGATACGCAAACCAGTGTCGTCTACTTGATGGCCATTTACTCCCAAATTTGGGTGCCAGAGTTAATTTTATTTAATTATCTGTCAGTACTCTCTGCATAGTAACTAGGTTGGCCAAGAAGTTTGTGTGTGTTTTTTATAAGGTGGCTCTAGTATCACTTAGTTGTCTTTTTAAAAAGATTTTATTTATTTATGTTTAGAGAGAAGAGAAAGGAGAAAGAGAGGGACAGAAACATCAATGTGTGGTTGCCTCTCGTGTACCCCCCCCACCAGGGACCCGGCTCGCAACCCAGGCGTTTGCCCTGACTGGGAATAGAACTGGTGACCCCTTGCTTCCCAGTTTGGCACTCAGTCCACTGCACCAAACCAGCCAGGGCTTTTGTCTTTAACTTCATTTGAAACAGTTTTGTTAGGTTATTCTGTGACAGCTGTCATATCAATGTATATTAAAATAAACTTACCAAATTGGTGAATTTTTGTGTAGCTATTTTAATATTGAAGACAGAAGAAAATATACAACATTTTGATATAGTATGCTTTATTATTTCAGAAAAGGTAAAAATGCACTGAGACACAAAAATGATTATACAGTGTATGGAGAAGGTTCTGTAACTGATTGAATCTGTGAAAGTGCTTTGCAAAGTTTCATGCTAGAGATTTCTTGCTAGACGATGCTCCACGGTTGGGTAGGCCAGTAGAAATTGATAGCAATCAAATTGAGACATTAATTGAGAATAATCAACATTCTCCCAGGTGGAAGATAGCCAACATACTCAAAATATCCAAATCAATAAAGTTATTGGTGAAAATGAAAAATGTGTCTTTTATTTTATGGAAAAAAACTAAACAGACTTTTTGGCCAACCCAAAATAGCTTTAAAAAATTTAAGTTTTAACATCCATTAAGAACTTTGAGTGAAATAGGCCAGGTGTTGAAAGACAAATACCCTATGATCTCACCTTTAACAGGAAGCTAAACAACAAAACAATCAAGCAAGCAGAATAAAAATAAAGATACTGAAATAGAGAACAAGGGGACAGTGACCAGAGGGTAGAGGCGAGGGAATTTAAGGGGGAAAAAGGGGAGGGATTTTGAGGAACAAGTATGAAAGACACAGGGACGAGAACTAAGGGGGTGGAAATGGGAGGGAGGTGGGGAGCACAGGGTGGGGGGGGGCTGGGATGGGAGAAATAGACAAAAAACTGTACTTGAAAAATAACTAAATAAAATTATTTAAAAAAAAAAACTTTGGTACCAACATAACACAATACCAATAGTACTAGAAAATACCCTTGGGTATCACCTCTATGTAAAGAAAAACTCTAGTACATGAACCATCCTTAGAAGCAGACAGGAAAAAAATCATAGCACAGCTAAGTGAACAAAATGAGCCTCTCTGATAAATTTATAATATTCACTAATATTCTGAAATATTCAGAAGAAATAATTTTTAAAACACTGCCCTCAGAATTAGACAACATTTTCCCTGTTTCTGGCACAAAAAATGTACCTGTGAAATTTTTTCCTCAAAATTAAAAAAAATTATCTTTCGATATAGATTTCTTGATTGTGGTTAGAAAAATTTGGAACAATAGCTGGCTGTGCTAAACCAAGAGCAGATGAAAAATACTTACCTAGAGCTTGGTTACAAAAAAGAAATTAAGAGGTGGCCACAGTTGAGCAAGAAGTACAAAATATTATCATTTCTTATTCTCTGAGATTTACTACATTTCCATCTTGAAGTTTGACTTTCTCAATCATATTTATCTTCCGGAATTGATTCAGTGAAATAGTTAAGACTCAGAGTACAGCACAGCCTTATAATAATTAAAACCAATTCAACACACAACTTAGGGTTGGAGAACTGACATGTTATTTTTATGTCTCCTACAGTGAAATGCCTCCTTGCTGAGAATGTATTACTGCAGTACTTTTGATACCATTATTGAAATATTAACCTTCTATAATTAAAAAGTCCTTTTAGAAAAGCTCTCACATGGAATTTATTTCCTCTAGTAAAAAAATAATAGAAATTTAATTTTAGATATAGGCCTGTGCTGGCTAATTTAAAAACCAGTTAATTTTCATCTATAGCAAGTCCTAGATTTTCTAAATTTATCATACAATTTTTTATTATACTTTATTTGATGTCTATAATAAATTGCCTTGGTATGTTATCATTTAATTAACTCATAATAAGTACACTCTGTATCACATTGTTCTTTCAAAGCCAGAAAACCATAAAGCTTGCTGAGTTTGTATACGTATGTTTTCTCAAGATTCTAGAGTCATTTAAATAACATTCATAACCCTGTCAGCCATTATAAGCTTTTATATAAAAATTAAAAAATGCAACATCAAGTTTAAACAAACTTATTAAAGCATAGATAGTAAAGAAGCCAAATATATCAGATTGCTCTTAAGTCATGCTATTTGCTTTCTCTCATTTTCATCACATCTTAGTTTACCAAACGTATGTCACTCTAATCTTGAAACAAATGCCTTCTTCCATGTGTGTGCCAGAACCCAACTAAAATTTACATACAGCTGCAGGCAGACACTGTCTTCAAAAGCTATACAACATGCCAAATACTAAACTCTTTGCTTAGATTGACCCCCTCCCCACCTGAGTCCTGCCCCAGCCAAACAAAAGCCTTAGGTGACATGCAATGTCTTTTAATAGGACTCCAGGAGATGGTGATGGGGCTCATGCTTGCAGCCCTGGTACATACAGAGTTCCAAACCTTTCTTTCACACACTGAGGCTTGTCTTCAACTAATTTGAACTAAGCTGCAGAGATCAACAACATTCCAACATTAGTGCTGAATCAGGATGCAAAACATAACACTGAACATCCATTAAGCACTTTAGTACCAGCATAACACAATACTAATAGTGCTAAAATATGTCCTTGAGCATCACTTCTAAGAAAATCAAAACCTTTGTACATGAGCCATCTTTAGGAGGAAAAAAAAAGCATCTATTTCTTTCAGAAGCAGGAAAAAAACCCATCACAAGCAGTGAACAAAATGAGCCTCTCTGATAAATTTGAAGAGCATACTAATATTCCAAAATATCCAGAGGAAATTAATCATTTTTAAAACAATGCCCTCAAAGTTAGATCACCTTTGCCTCCTTCTGACTATATCTGACACATAAACTGCACCTGAGACTTTTTTCTCAGAACTTTAGAAATGGTCTCTTGATATAAATGGAAAGGCTTTTTATTAAAAAACCAGCTGCTTATGGTAGATCACTAAGACCCAGAATTATTTTTAAAAATTCATCAGATAAAACAGGAAATATATCTTTAACTATTATACTTTCATCTTGTCCAAGGCAGCTATCGCAGAGAGCCCCAAGTTATCTCATCTCAAGGAGGGGTCGGCATGCTATGGCCAGTATTTCAGCAGTAACAGCAGAGTTGGGTAGTTGTAGCAGAGACTCTATGACCCACGAAGTCTAAATATTTTCTATCAGGCCCTTTACAGAAAAAGTGAGCCAGTCCCTGATCTAAAAGACTCAGAGCTAGGCAAGATTTCTGACTTTTATAAGGAAACAATTGGAAACTAAATACCTGTGGGAATTTATGCATGTATAGAAATAGAATTGCTGACAGCCAGAAAGTCTGGTTCGGCCACATTTAAGTGCTATGACTGACCTAACTGCAGACCAAAGTCTGCATTGCATCCTCACGATGCATGAGAATTTATGTTCAGAACACAGTGCTCGCAGCAACCTCAGTGGTCAGGAGGTACCACATCGTCACTATTGAGAATGTCCATGTTAACCACATAGGCAAACAGGGTTTAGTGGCTGAGAACTTTGGTCCTAGACCTAGATGGTCCAAATTCCATCTCCACTATTTCTTAGCCACATATATTAGGTGAATTTGTTGACCTTCTGAGCCTTAGTTTCCTCATATATGAAATGAAGGTATTGAAAATAGTGGGTCCTGGCTGGTATGGCTCAGTGGATTGAGTGCTGGCCTTTGAACCAAAGGGTTACTGGTTCAATTCCCAGTCAGGACACATGCCTGGCTTGTGGGCCATGTTCCCTGTAGAGGGCACACGAGAGGTGACCACATATTGATGTTTCTCTCCCTCTCTTTCTCCCTTCCTTCTCCTCTCTCTAAAAATAAATAAATAAAATCCTTTAGAAAAGGAAAGAAAATAATGGGACCTTCCTTACTGGGTTGCTTCAAGGATTAAATAAAGATGTGTGAAATGCTTAAAAATAGTGCTTGGCGTGTAATAAGTGCAGAGGGGGGCTCTGAATGATCACAGATGTCAGAATTCTAAAAAGTTAAGTGGTAGAAACACTTAGATTTCATCTAGTCCAGGGGTGTCAAACTCATTTCCACCGGGGGCCACATCAGCCTTGAGGTTGCCTTCAAAGGGCCAAATGTAATTTTTGGACTGTATAAATGTAACTGCTCCTTAACAGCTAAGCAAGAGCTTGGCTGCCACTGGGTAGAAACAAGGTGCCGGGCTGGATAAAACAAGGAGGAGGGTTGAATTTGGCCCTTGGGCCTTGTGTTTGCCACCTCTGATCTAGTCCAAACCCTTCACTCTCTAGACGAAGAAACAGGCAAATGGACAATGATTTGCTGGGCTCGTAGTCTAGGGCTGTAGGTTTCATTGGGTAAATGCTCTTTGATATAAGACACCCCTTACTGAATTTTCTTATTACCATCTAGGTCCATCCGTGGTGGGATTTCATTAAGTGCATTTTCTATTTAGAAACACATTTTTAGACATCGAAAGTTATCTTGTGGAAAATAGAATAATTTTATAGAGAAAAGGGAATAGTAGGTATTCAAGGGATCAAGTAAAAGACTTGCCTGCCTTCCTAGACCTCATGGAGATTCTGTGAAAACTGAAGGTACCATATTCCTCCCCAGTTGGTCAAAAGGCTGAAGACTCTAAGATTGTTGTCCAGGTTAGTTTTTTTTGATCTCATACTTTTTTTTTGCATAAAGGAGACTTTTAAGATTGATCTCTTGTATTTAGGAGTCTATTTTAGCTAGCAATTGTTGAACTGACAACAGTAATCTATTTGACTTAGGTAATAATAGTGAGGTTGTTTTTTAATTTGTTTTATAGGAAACTCTTTTCACTGCCTGCTTTAATGTCTTGTAACAGAGCCCTTGATGGGTGGCTCAGTTGGAACATCATCCTGAGCATCAAAAGTTTGTGGGTTCAGTTCCCAGTCAGAGCACATACCTAGGTTGCAGGTTCCTAGTAGATCCTAGTAGGGGTGCATACAGTAGGCAACTGATAGATGTTTTTTCCTCCCTCCCTCTCCCTCTTCCTCTTCTCCCCCCACCCTTTCTCTTCTTCCATCTCCTTTCCTCTCTTTCTCTAAGATCAATGAATATAGCTTCAGGTGAGGATTAAGAAAATTAAAGTCTTGTTCTGAGCAATGATGTGTGTGCTGCATTTCAAGCAGAAGCATTTGCTCCTCAGAGTTAACTGGTTCATCTGAAAGGAGAATATCTGAATTAGAAGGCTCTGAAGCTAGTCTTACAGATAAGTTATACATAAACCCGTTTAACAAACAAGGGGGGTTTTCCTTAGAGGAAGGAAGGGATGGTAGAACAAAAGGAAGGAAGGGAAGGAAGTTGTGTTTGCATGTCTGTGTGTGACTAGTTAAGACCCTTTTTAAAAAATTATTGATCAAAAGGAGTTCTTTAATTCCTTGATTCCTACAATTTTATAATGGTAGTTTATTTATAACAGGAGTTTAAAACAAGAGTTTCTAACTTACATTTTTTGTGTCATGAACCACTTTGTTCATTGGCAATGCCCATTCTAAGAATAATGTTTTTACTCTTTATTTGGAAGTTATTCTGGACATGAAGTTTCAACAGTAGGTACAAGTAGCTCTGTGCACCCTTTGCCTCACCTTCCCAGTATTAGTATCCACAATGTGAAAACTGGGATATAGACAGAGTTTATTCAGATTTTACCAGTTATGTGTATTGTATGTACATTCCTATGAGACTTTATCAAATGTGTAACCACTACCGTAATCCAGGTACAGAACTTTTCCATCAGTTCAAGGCTCCCTCAGGCTACATACCCGCCTTTGTAGCCACATACCCCCAAATCCCTAGCTCTTGGAAACCACTCATCTGTTCTTCACTTCTATAATTTTTATCTGGAAATCTAAAAGTGTCACATGTTATGTGACTTGTTGGCTTTTTCCACTCAGCATAGTTTCCTTGAGGTTCATCCATGTTGCTGGGTGTATCAGTAGTTTGCTTCTTTTTACTGGCAAGTCACATTGCATGGTATGAATGTGCCACACTTTGGTTCCCCATTCTTACAGGGAAGGTCCTCTGGGTTGTTTCCAGCTTTGGGCTACTGCAGATAAAGCTGCTATGAATGTTCGGGCCCTCGTCTTGGAATGAACGCAGGTGTTCATTTCTCTAAGATACATGCCTAAAAGTGAAGTTGCCCGGTGCATGTTTGCTGGTATAAGAAACTGCTGAACTGTTCTCCAAGGTGGCTGGACAATTTATGTTCCTCCGTGCAGTGTACAAGTAATCCAGTTTTTCTTCATCCTTGCCTGGATTTGGTTTTATCACTATTTTTTTACTTATCTTGTATAGTGACATCTCACAGTGGCTTTAATTTGCACCTCCCTGACAGCTAATGATATTGGATATATCTGACGGATGCTTATTTGCAAACTATATACTTTTGTATATACTCTTTGGAGAAATTTCCTGCCATGTATCTTGCCCATTTTTTAATTAAATCAGTTGTTTTGAGAGTTCTTTATATATTCTAGATACTAGTCCTTTGCAGACAAGAAACTTACAAATAATGTTTGTAACAGTTAAGATCATCTTAATAGTTAAGATGATGAAAAATTACACAGAGTTAAAATTTCAGAGAGTAAAATTTTAAAATTTTGATAAGATCCTGTAATTCAGTTTATTTTATAGATCATGCTTTTTGTGTCAAGTCTAAACTCTTCATCTAGCTCTCAGTGCTGAAGATTTCCTTTTTATTCCCTTCAATTACTATAGAGTTTTAGGTTTTACATATAGGTCTGTCATTCATTTTGAATTTTTGTATAAGATGTAAAGTTTACCTTGTGGCTTTTTAAATTAGTGATGGCTAAATAATTGTTCCAGGACTATTGTTAAAAATGCTCTCAGAATAATGTTTTTGAAAGCACAAAACATAGGATTAGAAATAAAACCAATTTCATAAAAAATTATCAAAATATTTTAAAGACAAATATTTTGAGATATTTCAACAATACAATGATTACATAAGTATCATCAATACAAACAGTAATGAACAAAAAACCTATTTCAACAACTAAAATTTGATAAAACATGTACGTGATTTCTCTTGGTCTCAAAATCCTAGGTACTATTAATACTAATTATGCTTATTTGCTTACATTTTATAATTAATTAGTTAATTAATTTATAGACAGAGGGGAAAGGAAGGAGAAAGAGGGAGAAAAACATTGATGTGTGGTTGCTTTCTGAGGGCCCTTCACTGGGGGCCTGGCCCATAACCCAGGCATGTGCCCTGACTGGGAATCAAACCAGCAACCCTTTGGTTCTCAGGCTGGCACTCAAGCCACGCCAGCCAGGGTGCTTACATTTTTAATCTGAATAAATTCTCATTTTTTGTCTAGTGTTACTGAAAATAAAGATGCATTTTCCCTATCCACCATCAGCGGCTTCATGATGAGAACTCCTGATTCAGGAGGAGGAATGGATTTACTCTGCATGGTTCTAGAGATGGTAAATCTATGTCAACTGGTAGATACTACAGAAAGCTGTACTCCAGCTTTGATCATCAGAGAGTATTAGAGCAATCAGCGGGACATAAATGTTCCTCCACTACCTGGTAAAAAAAATACCTTTCCTTTCTGGAAATTTTATGAGCAGTTCGGGAGAGTGACCACCAGGAACGTGATGGGGAGGGTCGTAGTGACAGTGGTTAAGACCCTTCCATGAGCCAGGGCAGGAAGGGTGTTTAGCCCCTCTCGCTTTCCGATTTAGTCTAGAGACTCCCAACCCCAACCAGGCCAGTGGGCCAAGAACCGCCAGGGGAAGCCTCATGCTGAGTCACTGGCCAAAGGCGCTTGAAAGCAGTCGTTAATTTTTCCTCCCTGGTTTTTAAAGCGTTCAATAGTTTGCCGACTGGTCAGTATCAGGGAATCCTGCCATTTTCATAATTACATGTAAACTAACTTACTGAAAGAAGAAAGCTCAAGCATTTAGTAGGACACGGTTGTTCCATTTTGACAGCATTTTAGTTATGAGTTCAGCAGTAATTACTGAAATAAATCATCAATAGGTGGTGGCAATATTGATTTTGTGTCAGCACCTGAGTAAACTATAACCCAGCCCCGGTCTGGAGCTGTGTTCATTGTCTTTTGGGCTTTATTTTTGAATTGCTGTCCAAAAAAAAAAAAAAGGCTTTAGCTTCCACATGAAATTGCCCACTGGGCTGCTTTTCCCAGGAAACCCCACGGCCCAAATCACCTCTCCCTCACCGGCTCTCACACCGAGCAGTCTCCTTGGACCGTTTTACCTCACTCTCTTAACTAGTGTGAAATGCTAATATGGAGGGCTGTGATTTTCCAACAAAGCGAAAGGAAAATGTGATTACCGGTCACAGGGTTTCGTATTAGCACTTGCTTCTGCTAATTTAAAAATAGGTCGGACTGCAGGAAAACCAATTTCCTCCCTTAACATTAGTTTGTTCTGCTGTTCTTTGTTTAATAAATATCCTCTGGGTTCTAATTCACGTGACTTGGAGAAAGAGACTTGAGTTCTCATTCTATTAAATGCAAACTTGAAATCTAGCCTGATTTAATATTGCTGAAGACCACTTTGAACTTGATCTTAAAACAAAATATAACAACTCCCTGCTTTCATTTATTCATTTTTTGCTGGCTGACTCAGATAGAAAATCTTTGATGTTCTGAGTTTACTAAAGGTGAGTCAGGTAACTTTGAATGGCAGGGCAGTGAATCAGAATAATCTGACCTTAAATAAACTCAGATTAAATAGCTTCCATTTCACATTGTGAAACAAAAGGCACTTAACGAAGCAGAACATATAAGCCAAAGTGTCTACATTTGCAGAATCACAAATCTCTGTCTCATTTAGCCGTCTTTTAAATTTTGATGAGGACTAGCTATGTGTGTATCCTAGAAAAATAGCTCTTCTTATTCCTCTTTAATTGTGGTATTTTTGAAACATTTTTTGGCTTTTCTAGTTCAAAATCCAGACTCCTTTCCAATTTTCAACTATGGTTTTGTCTTTATTGACTCATATGCATAAACAAAGGTCTCCTTCACTGCTCCAGGCTCCAGCCCTCGGTCAGTCACAAACCAGACATTCCTTCCATTTCACCTGGCATTTCCTCCTGCTCATCTCCAAGATTTTCAGAGCATTAAAGAAACTTAGAATAAATATTAAGAATGATCTCATTTTGGTATTTGCATAACCATCTTTTATTAAACTATTACTGCCTCATTTAAGAGATATGTCATCTCTATTTTACCAATAAGGAAACTGAGTTGCAAGGATTAATATTACATGCCCAAGATCACACATTTCTTAAAGAGCATAGATAAGGTTTTTTAAACTCTTATTCTTCCCACTGAGTTCTCTTTCTTGGGCCCTCCTTCTCCAGTCTAATTGTCTATGGTAGGGTTGCCAGGAACACACATGGTTCTTGCAGGTAAATCTCCATAAAATATATGGCTATGCATTTTGGGCTCCCAGCCCTTGCAATAGATGTTCTATGCAACTACACCCAAAAGGGTTGATATGTTTTACACTAGCACAGTGCCATGCACATAGAATGAATCGATGAGTATGCATTAGAAATCTCTGATACGCCATCAAACATTTCCATACATCCTCTAGGGGGTGTCAGGCTAATGTAAATGTGAGCGGAAAACTCAGCAAATGTCAACAGGCTATAAATAATCACTTGGTCTATCAGTGTGGGGAATTTACATATACAGACATTTCCTTTGGTGAATGCTAAACTTCCTAATGAAAAGAAGTGCCTCTTTAGAAAAATTAAACATGAGAGCAAATACGGTGAACATGCATGGGCTTTGCATCCAAGGTCTGGTTTCCAGTCTGAGCTTGGCCCAAACCTCAACTTCTGAGCTCCAGTTTCCTCACATTATAACATGCTTAATGACAGCTCCCTCCCATAGTTACTGTGGGATCCAATGAGAGAAGGTCTGCAAAATGCCCTTTGACATGTACCAGGCAGGGGACCCGTTCTACTTTTTCCTTTTTTCTCATAAATCATGAGGGCCGCATTCAAGTTTGACTTTTAAGAATTGACTGATGATTGAATTGATGCAGATATCACATTCTCTATAAGCATATTACAAATTTGGAAACTTAAAAAAATGCTACTTCGAATATTTATTTTGGGACCCAGATGCCACTTACACTCTAATCTGGGCAGAAATGGGACTCTGATGAATGGGGGTCTTTTTAAAACATATTTCTTCACCTAGAACCTCAGGTTCTGGAGACAATAAAAACAAGAATCAGGCATGATTACTTCTATCATTTCTATCACAGTTGTAAGAATTGCAGGTGGTGTCTCAGAGGTCGCACCATTTGAGTCTTTTTAGAATTTCATTTAGACTTTTTCTATCTGCATAAAAATGTTGGAGGTGAATACGTGATTTATTCCAGGGTGGCTTTGCCTTTGACCTTGAAATGCTCAATGGTTGCCCGGACCTTGCATGTGCTTTAGGTCTCTTTCTGTTGCCCGAGTTGTCTATACAAGACTCTACTTGACATGATCCCTACTAGTATTTAAGGGCTGAAGCTTGCTTTCTTTACCCACCTCAAGTGATTATGGTTTACAAGTCCTAGCCTCATAAGGTTTATTCTTTAGCCCTGTCTCTGGATAAATCTCACCTACTTGTCATCGACCCTTGGGATATGGCAATTCAGAGATATGACACAAATCCAGGGCTGGGGAGGTCTCCCTCTTGCAGAGTCAGATTAAGTGAAGTAACTCAGAAAAATAGCATCACTGAACAAGAAGTTGAGAGGCGATAGCTACTGCTTAACGCTGAACCTTGAAACAATAACAGAAGGAAGCTATTCTTAGTGCCTACAAAGTCTTAGGCAACATCCATGCTTCTAATTAAATTCTTATAATGTCAGGAGAAGACAGATATTACTACGCCCCCACACACACACCACCCCATCATTTTAGAGATGAAAGAGCCTGGCCCAGAAATGTTGAACACAAATGTCAGCTTGATTCTAAGATCCATGTCCTTAGATCTTAACCACATTATGGTCTCACTCCAGGTTCTTACTCAAATTCCAACTCTTCATTCCATATTTAAAAAAATATATTTTATTGATTATGTTATTACAGTTGTCCCAAATTTTCCTCCTTTGCCCTCCTCTACCTGGTATCCCCCTTCCCTCCAGCCATAACCCCCTTTTAGTTCATGTCCATAGGTCGTGCCTATAAGTTCTTTGGCTTCTCCATTTCTTATACTATTTCTAACATCCCCCTGTCTATTTTGTACCTACCAACTATGCTTCTATTTTCTGGTATTTGTCATAACATTTCAGTGGCTGATTCATCTTTTCCTCAATAGTTCTGTAGCTTTGAGGCTTTCCTGTTCCAAAATTGTCAAAATGTACTAGTTGAGGGCTTCTAGGCATTCAGATTTCTTCTCCAAAATCCTCTGTACATGAAAATCCTAAATTCCTTTTCAGTCTGTTGAACAAAGCAAGCACCACCTATGCATGTTTCCCTAAAACCATGCACATTTTGATAATACCCTTTACTGAAAGTGGATAGACTACTATATGTTGAGAATCTTGAGGACAGTTACCAGTAAGGAAGAAAGAAGACAGATCACTTAGGAGGCCTGGGAGCCTTGTCTCTTTGGTCCATCCTCTGATAGACCCCCACCCCATTCTTTAAGGACTTAATTGACCCCTTATTTGAGTAGAATATTTTAGTTCTCGGTATTGTCTATTAGTTGAGGTGTTTTCAAATGCATTCAAAAGTAAACTCTGCTCAAAGGATTAGTAGACTCATAAAACAGGAAAGTCCAGGGTTAGGAGTAATTCTGAGTAAACCACTCGATGGTATTGCCAAGGACCCTGTTTATTTCTCTCTCTCCCCTCTGTTTTCTGTAGAGTTGGCTTCCTCCTAATTCTGGCTGCGTTCGTGGAGGCAAAGGTGGCCGTCTAAATGTCACATCTACATCCTAGAGTCCAGAAAGAGACGAAACATTTCTAGCAATTTCCTCAGAAGTCCCTAGATTTTTTTCCCCTGCCTCACTGACCTAAACTGGTTGTATTTATTCTTAAACCCATCTCCGTTCAGCTTATCCAGAGAGATTATATGAACTGATGAATTTACGTCTGGGTTATCTGAACCAGTCGCCTTACTGACGGGAATCAGACTGTTGTGACTGGACTGGTGTATACTGACCGGTGCCCACTCACTACCTGAGGACGGTACCATCTTTTCCCAGAAGCCATGAGCTTTGAGATGGAACCACATGGAAAGGAGAAAGAGGGGAGTAATCCCTGGGAAGATCGACAACAACCAACAGTGTTCCCACACATGAAAGGAGACAAAGAAACCACCAGAATGTGAGAAAATACATAATGGATCAATACTTTTGATGAAACCAATGGGTGAGTCTATCTCTGGGAAGAACATATTAACCCCTCCACATGTCTATCAATGTATTGTTGTGGTATATGCTTATTATATATATTGTCCAATTTTTAGAAGAATAAATTCTGTCAATACTCACAAAGTGTGAGATATTTAACCTGATACTGCTGAAGGAATTGGCTTGAAGGGAAATGTTGAATGTAGCCTCCTTTGAGAATAGTGTGTAGAGTGGGAGTATCAGCCAGGACCCAGCCAGTAAAATAAAAACTATCCTTTGTATTTTAAGAAAGTGAGTATCCTCCTAAGTTAATTAAGTCATATGGAGAAGGACAAAAGCCATGCAATTTCACTCATATGTTAGATATAAAACAGAAAGCAACCAATGAACAAACAGAAAACCCACAGACACAGACAGCAGTGTGGTGGCTACAAGAAGGGAAGGCAGGTAGAGGGAGGAGCAGGAGGGTCCAGGGGTTAAATGCATGGTGAAAATAGCGCACTAGACTTGGAATGGTGAGTCCACGTGCCATATACAAATGATGTATTATTGCAGTGTACACTTGAAACTCACGTCACCTTATTAACGAATATTAACCCCTATACATCTAACTTAAAAAGGCTAAATTTGGTAGAAAGACTGTTTACACAGGAAATGAAAAAGCTGAAAGCCAAACATGGACAGTAATACAACCTGCAGATGAGTATAGTGGGAGGTTGCTGCTACCTTTAGGAGAGAGGGAGGGCCAGAGGGCGATGTGGGGTAACAGGGAGCAGGGGCATCAGGTACCCAGCCAAATTGGGGCCATTAAAAAACCTATCTGGAAGGAGCTTGAACCAAGGAGAAGATGCAGCTCCTTCTGGAGATGCTACCCGAGGCAAGGAGAGGGGAGAAAGATCCCAGCTTCTTCCTCTCTCTCCCCAGTCTCACTCTGGGGTCCCCTTTCCCACTGGCCCAATGCTCCAGAATCCAGATGATAGGGAGGCTTGTTGGGGTCAGCCACTTGTCATGTATAGCATGGACCTCAGAGTAAACCAGCCCGGGAATGGCATGGTGGGAAAATGCAAGAGTGCCACCATCTATGTCTCTCCCGGTAGTACCCCTTATAAAGGGTAGGACCACCTGGTGGATTTAGAGACAGGGAGGCGGAGGAGGACCCTCATGCTGGGATGCTGCCCATGTGGATTGGACTGGAGTAGAGATAAGCTAAAGAAAAAGGTCCCTTGGTAATTATGTGAATGAAGCAGTAACTGAGAAAGCAGATGACCCCATGGAGACACCAGATCTCACCACACGAGAGCATGAAACCACAGCCAGAAGCTTGACAGGTCAGACAAACCAGATCATGAAACAGTGGTCCACATACTTCGGTCATTACACACTTCCATGCACTCCCTAGTCTAGGCTGACCTTTCATTCCTGCATCAAAATATGGATACATCTATGATATAGATTTAGTTACATATTTACGGAGTCAGTTTAGGTGAAGTTTCCACATCAGAGTTATCCACTGACTCAAACCAATGATGCTATTTCTCATTTAGAGCGGAATCTCAGATCTTCAAAATAGCTTTCCTAGTGTGGCAAGAGAGCATAGTGCTTAAATACAGCTGGAATATTAAGCACAATCCAAAGGCCCAATTGCATTGTCTAATTCTGGCCATATTTCATAAAAATGGGCACCATAAATACAGTGGGGAGAATGGACTGGAGCAACAGCAGATGAGGCAATGTCTATAAAACAACCCAAGGGAATACAAATGAGTTCACATATCAGTGTCCGAACCCCAACAATGTAACAGCTGTGTGCCTTCTCATCCTTGTCCCCGCCTAATCACTCCAGCCCCTTCTTTATTTCTCATCACTCTGGTGGTTTTGAGCCTCATCCCAGAGATTAGTCTATTTCAACAGATTCTTTCAAACGATGGTGCTTGCTATAACATCTTCAGGGAAGATTAATGCTGCCTCAAAAAACAATAATACTGCTTTTGGGGGTGATTATAACTACCTAATAATAGATCAGACATATGACTGACTACACACCCAAGTCTCCTCTCATGTCAGTAAAACAAAGAGAGGTAAAGAAAGAGCCTTTTCAATGTCTATTTCATATGCTATAACTCATATGAAATGAAACTCCTATTTATTCATCTCTTTTAGTAGCCTGCATTTTTAAGTTGTCTGCTCCTTGCATGGTTTATAAATTATTTTAAACTCTTTCCTACTGCTCCAAAATACAAATGTATGTGTTAATATTGCAGACGAGGACTCTGCGGCTGGTAATGTGGGAAATTTAACTAGCTTATAAATGTTAACATGTAAAAGCAAAGGAAGTCCTGCTATTCATCTTCTCTGCAATATTCAGACATTCATGAAATTGAAAGTTAATGTACCAGGGACTTTCATTATCTGACCCATTCCATCCTATCTATTAGATTCTCAAAGCACTGGAGACAGGGGACCAATATGTCACCAACACGGGACTGGAAAGGTCACAAAAACGAAGCATCAATAAAGCACTACTTCTGAATTAAATTTCACAGGGCTCAGCAGAAAACAGGTTCCATGGACTAAGAGTATTTGTAAGAATGGAACTGATAGCTAGACATAACTTGAAAAAAATAGAAAAGTATCTCTTGATGTTAAAAAAACCCAAACTGTTAAAGCTACATACATATGTACAGAAAAATACTACTGTATATGCCTAATGTGGAAGGAAATAGAACTCTGCGTTGGAACCACAACAAAGTTTGTAGTCACAGATACAGTCCTATTAAACTCCTGGTCTTTCTTTCCCTAAGCATTTAGTAGAATACTATACAGGACTTCAAAGTGGTTTTCAACACCTTTCCATAAATCACAGTCTAAGGAATGTATACACCTGTGAGTTGATCATGGTCCCTGCTATTTCTACTGTCCAAAATACATAATCTCAATGAATTAAACAAAAATTAATTCACCAAAATCTATGGCTTCTTTTAGCTCTCTTCTTTCTGAATAATTCTAAATATTCAATTATTAAACAAGTATATATTTGAGATTTGCTTTCAATACTGTAATTGGAACGGGATGCCAGGAAGATAAAGAGATAAGCATTAAACGGGGCTTTCCTTTAAATTAGCTGTAGACACAGGAAGAGATGTAAAAGGATAAAGAGTAACACAGCCTAGGCTGCGTGGCTGATGAGTCATGCAATTAAAGTTACAGGAGGACCCCAGAAGGAGTAACTGTCAAGTCCAGATGGGGTGAACAGTCAACCAGTGGGTCCCAGACATTTGGACTTCAGTTTCAAAGGAACTGAGGGATTGGTGTTGAACTGCTATTTTTTAAATTAAAAACAACAATCCTGCTATTTAAAGGCATTGTTACTTTATTTCTAAAAAGGACAGTTTAACCAGAAAAGTTTGAGAGAACAAGTAAGAATAACAATCAGCAAATAATTTGAACTTAGTGACTAGCTCACTACATTATCATCATTTTTTTTTAATTTTGGGGAAAATTCTTATGTAGAAGCCTTTGATTAATTCTAAGTGTTAAGTGGATACTGCAATACAGAAGTGATACAAGACAGTCCTCCTGGCCATAGAAGTGAAGAGAAAGAAGCAACAACATATATTGATGTGATAAAGCATTTAGGTGCAGAAAAGTATTCATTTTATAATTGACTAAATACAAATTAATGGGAGTGGTCAGAGAACAGAGTGACCTTGGACCTGGAAGGGGTGTCATGTAGCTGGAGAGGAGAAGGGAAGGGACGTTTAAGCAGAAGGGAGACCTGCAGTGGATGGGAGGCTGGAAAGAATCAAGATGAATGGGGCCAGCCATCGGGAGACAAGGCAGATGGCTGGGGCGTTTTTATGTTGTAGAATATTGGGGGAATTCTCCTAAATGCACTCATGTCAGTAAAATCAATCGGAGTTAAGTACACATAAAAAGAAGAGGAAACTCACATCTTTTTTTTATGGTTCTGTCAATAAAAAAGATAAATGTCAGTTTAGATAATAATACAAATAAAATTGAATATGAACACACACACTGTTGCCCTTAATACTTAAAAAGAGAATTTGGTAGTCATTACATTTAAAATATATAACACTTTTAAGAAAGGGAGGAAAATGTTGAAGTTCAATTTACTTTTATATTTTAACTATTAATAAGTCCCCTAGGCATTAATCAAAAATCATATCTTTTATTCCATGTATTATATTTTTCTTTTCTTGACATGACTATTTTCTCTCTTCCTTGTTTTTATGACATCACACAGTTAATATAATGTTTTATATTAACTTAAAATATTTTAGTAGTAGGACACAGATTGTACAGTTGAGATGCCACTAAAATAAGAAAAAATATATAACTTCTTGAAAAATGCAGCATAATATTGTTTCTTGTAGATTTTAATAAAATCATGGTTCTTTAAAAGAAGTATCCAGGTGTCCTACTAAAACAAAAAGTTATTGCTCCAACAGCTCAAATATCACTGATTCCTTAAATGTCTTGGTACATTAAAAAAATTTTTTTTGGTTGAAAAATTTCCGTGTGCACCTTCAATCACTGTTGTCAGCTCATGACTGGCCTTCTTTTCTAGATCACTTTTGATAAGTCAGATGCTTGCAGATACTCTGAACCCTCCACCAAATGTCCCCTCAACCAGCCTTGGAATGAAGATCCTGTAAAAGAGTTAAAAAACAACTCTTTCTCCGTTTCTCTGAACACATGGCTGCCATGTTTCCCAAGCCTACAGGTCTGTTTTAAATTCAAAGGGAATCCACGGCTCTTGACAGAAAGGACCCCAGAGAGGGCTTGTCCAATTGACAACAGAGAATCCAATAAGTCTTTTCATCTTAAGCTGTGAGATGTTGTGTTGGCTGGAACAGAGCAAAGCGAATGCTGATAGCTCGAGCAGGTTTGGGGGAGAGTCCCTTGTTTTTGCTCCTCCCCACGCACAGATGCTCAAATTCACCACTAAAGCCTTCAAGTTAATAGGTGAAGTAGTTGCACAAAAGGGGTCGAGAAGTTAGAGTCTGACAATCTGACCCACCTTTTCGTCAGATGTGGAGGATTTGATATATTTATTCCAGACTGAATAGTTTATTTTTAAGCTTAAAAGAATTTATATTCAACTTTGATTTCTTTTGTGTCTTCTGGTTGTTTATTTAACCATGAGCTATGCTTCAGTCAGATCCTCTACTGGAACATAAAAGGAAATTTTCTACATTTCTATAGGAACTTCTATCGCTTTTACATGAGCCAGAGGGTAAAGCTTTTGTGTTTGTAAGTGGGGTAGGACTTTGTACTTAAAGAATTCTCTGGTTTGCAGACTGAAGATTTCTTTGAGAAAAGTGCATTGTAAAGGTTAGAGGAGGTAACAATAGGAGAAGGAAAAAAAAACAAAAACCAACCCGGCCTCGAAAGAACCTATTTAAGTAACAGTGTTTCCTGTTACTGTTCTCAGTGACTGCGATTACGGTTTAATTAGATCTCTCTGACAAAATTCGTCACAGAAAATCTCGGTTTAGTGAAAAAATGAATAAATAAACGAAGCTCATTAAAACCCATTAGTTGCTTTTATTTTAAGGAACTAGAACGTTTTTTCCCCTTCCTTCCTTCCTTCCTTCCTTCCTTCCTTCCTTCCTTCCTTCCTTCCTTCCTTCCTTCCTTCCTTCCTTCCTTCCTCTCTTTCTCTCTCCCTCTCTCTCTTTCTCTTTCTCTCTTTCTTTCTTTCTTTCCCTTATGTAGAAGACTTGAGATAAATATAACCAGGAGTAGAAAGGAACAAGTGAAAACGGGGGTGGGGGTGGGTGGGTGGGGGGATGGACAAATCAGCTGAGTCCACCAACACGACTGTCTTTAACAGTCACGTGACTCTCCTCCTCCTCCTCCTCCTCCACTTACTAGCATAAAACTGTAAGTGGATAGAGCTTATTGAGCAGGATTAGAATATAGAGAGCCTCTACAAGTCTCTTGTCTCCCTTCTTCCCATCCCTGTTGCCACCGTGGTAAATCCAGGCCCTTGGTTATTTTTCTCCTATATTCACAAACCATCTCTGAACCAACAGATCACTTTGCCTTCCCTCTTAAAAGCAATCTACTCTCCATCCAGCTTCCAGAATGAGCCGCCTCAAATGCAAATTTAATTTTGTGGATCTTATGTTTAAAACTTTCTGTTGGTATTCCATTACTTAGAAAATAATGAACCCACTTATAACAGAGGAACCAAGGGCCCCCATTATCTGGAATCTATATAGATCACCAACCTTATTATGCTTAATCTTTCTTTTCTGTTCACTCTTACCAAAGTTCTACCTGCCAGACAGAACCATCTGGAGGCTCCATAGAATAAGAACCTCCGGGGCAGTCTCAGTCCCTCTTAGCATGAATACAGAGGCTGTTGTTCCTGAAGTGTCCTCATCTCCAATCTCATCCATCTGAATCTAGAACATTCGGAAATCACAGGGCTCTTGGTTGAACACTGGGAAACATTGTCCTATTGATCTATATGGACACACACACATTACATAAACATATATATGTGTGTGCATATGTATAAGTATTTATATGTGCATATGTACAAAAGTTTATGAGTGCACTTATATACTTGGAGTAAATTATCACCTTACTAGATTTTAGCAAAGATTACAGAAAAATAATTACGAGAGTATTTGCCTCTACCCTTCCTAGGTATAACTGTGAGAGCAGGTACAGAAATTAAGACTATGACCTGTATTAAGTCCATTTCTCATGAAATAGGACACCAGTGGTCTAGCTTAACAGAACAACACCTTGTCCAAAGGGCCAGATCTGAGAACCACACTTTTCCCTCCCCTTCCCAGGCACAGGTGCCAGGTCACACACTGAAGACTGCTGGAGTCAAGGACCCAAATAATCAAGCTACTGCGCTCACCCCATGGGGTTGAGTTTCACATGGTCAATTTATTTGAACTCTGAGACTAATTAATCACATTAATAAACTACTCTAGAGGTGAAGCAGTACTTTCTCTTGGCCTCAACTCACTAAAGTTGCAAGGACACTGGTTCCCCTGTACAATGATGACACCTAGGTTTGGGTGAACAAATTTGTCTTCATCATATTCATATTCTTACAGGTTTTAGTTTTTGATCATAGTTCCCTCAATCTTCCTATTGAAAGCACTATAGACTTGATGGTTTAATCTGTCCTCCCCTGGTATACCAGGCCAGACCCTGTTCCTTTGCACGGTCTTGCTGTGAGTGAGGTCTTTCTTTCTACAACCTCCATGGACTTCAATTTGTTTAGCTTTAGCTCCCCTTGATTTAAAGGTGCAATGACCAAAACTGCACAAAATCTTCCAGGTGTGGCCAAACCCTGTTCTTTGTTTGTTTGTTGCAAAGTCAGGGTTGTGGTTTGTTTGGGGTTATGGGGCTACCCATTAATTCAAATAATTTCTTTGGCATTCTAGAAAAAGAACCTACACTGTCCATTTCTGGGACTGATAACATTTAATTCAGTTCAACTGAGAAATATTAACTGAGCAAAGGCCATGAGCTCAACACTCTCATAACTACACTAAACAATGGTTAAAACCCATCATTTTATAAGCTTAGTAGAGACTGGGGCATAGAATGTAATATTAGTGCTGAGTGGGATTTAAGAAATCAGTGATCCCTATAGTTTAAAAATTTTTTAGACTTCTGGAAGCATTTTTTTGTTAAATGAAAGTTCATTAGAATGTTCAGCAAATGAAAGTTGAGCTAATCAAAGTAGTCACTGGGTAGACAAAAAAGTGCTTCCAACGAGCCCTCCCCACTAATACTTATGCACACATTGAACAGAGCATGGAGTTGTAGAAACTTGGTTCAGGCTTCATCATGAACTTTACAGAAAGGCAACCGAGGTGAGCTGTCCAAGGTTATAAGTGAGTCAGAAGAGCAAGAGTTTCTGACCCTTGATCTACTACACTTTCCCTTTCATCCCTTCTATTTCCCTCTTATTGAAACACACCTATAATTGCTTTTGCCCATGCCTTGTAAATGACATCCCTGACTTCATGAGTTTATCATTTCACTATGCCTAAATTTACCCTTCCTTCCTTCCTTCCTTCCTTCCTTCCTTCCTTCCTTCCTTCCTTCCTTCCTTCCTTCCTTCCTTCCATGTCTCTCCTTCCTATCATCCGAGTAAATGTGTTTTTCACTCTCCTCTGTACTTGTTTAACTTTCTGAGGCCTTAGGCCAGCAGAAGCCTGACCTCGGCCGTCTAAGTTATGCTTCCACTCCATCAGACAAATCAATCTCTATTTGCACTCTGAGCTAATTTGTCCTGAATGGATTCAGAATGCATTTACTTGTCTAATTCCTTTAACCCACCTCATTTTCCTACATTCCTTTCCCTGATCAAGGAAGATGATATGATTAGGGTTTCTGCTGAAAGCAGCCCTGTGGTCTCTAAAAGTCCCTTTGATACCCTTGCAGGTGGAGGATGATTGGCATTAATAACAGCCCCCATTCAGCTCCTTTGTAGACTGTGAGCAGCAGCTGATGCTGCGGCAAAACCCACTGCTGCATGTTTTGAGACCTGCCAAGAAAAGCAACACACCAGCATACCTGGCAGCAGCAAGAGCACGGTCCTGATGGATGAGGATGCATATAACAGCTGATAGGACTACAATAACACAACAGCGATAACCCTGGGTTTTCTGATCCAGGGCCATATCACACTCTTCCCACATGGTCTTGGTTATAAATGGAATAGGATGCCAATGAATGACAAGCAAAGAAAGAACATGGACCTCTTTAATTTAGGAGTTGTCAATTGTTACAAAGCAGAAAGTAAATATAAGAGATAAAGGGACCAGACACTGGATCCAAATCATGAAAATTAATTCTTACCCCCTCCCCATGATGCTGGGCTTTTGCAGCCCATGACCTCCTTTGGAGTAGGGTATACGTGAGGAGGTTGAAGAACCATTGCTAGAATATGCTGTAGCATTAGAAGCTTCCAGGATTGATGCTGCCCTTTAAAACAGAGCCTGCTGAGCTGGGCCCTACATTAGTTACACATCTTTTTCGTACAGCTCTGCATTACCACAAATGACCATTCTGGTCATGCTAGCCATGGAGGATTATTTAACCACACTCTAGCAGGAGGGTCAAATGAGTGAAGGCTGGAGAGGCAGTGAAAAGAGACTAGAAGTTGCTCTACTATCCGAATCCAATGCATGGTGACTTCTAAACTCAATAGGAACCTATTCACAGGGAGCGGGAACATTACTGCTGCCCACCCTAGGGTCCCCTGTGTTTCTAATACACACATTACCCATAGTAATGTCACAGCTCTCCACGCACACATTTAAAAGAGACATGTGCCATATTCTGTTCAAGTTCTACGTTCCCTGAACAAAAATGTTGCCATGGAAACCTCTACCATAAGGCAGGTGTAGTTCTGCAAAGGACCATGGGCTATGAAATCAGGTTCCCATGGCAACATTTTTGTTCAAAGCCTGAAGAATCTTGAATAAATGTGCCAATACATATTATTACACAGCAGGATACACAGGTGGGATTAATAAAGTTCAATATTTGCTCAACTAAAAGTTATAATCATGGTGAAAATAAATGAATTAGAACCAGTTCCTATGGATAGCTTATATAAACAGAGACTGGCGTCGTAACACTCCTCCTACATGAATAAGTAAATATGTACAAAGTATTAATAGATACATTCTTGCATTAAATCCATAAGACAGAAATCATCACGAAAATTACAGAATTTTAAAATTTGAAATATATCTTCAACTCATAATTCGCTGATGAAATTAACTCACTAGAACTTACTAAAGGGAGTTAAGATCACACTAGCCACCTGTAATAGAGCCAATTATTATGGTGACCAAACAGCTAAAGGAAAAAAAGCAGGATGATTTAACTATGTTATGTGAGCTCATGCTAATAAAATGTGCCCCTTGGGATATTTATGATAATTGCCATTTCTAAGGCCTCAGAGCATCCATATAAATATGCCAAGAACCAAATTAAGAAAAGCTTTTCTCTTTATTTTTTACAAATAATCTAGAAACTAATACTCATTCATTATAACAACATATTTTTTAAAGCATACAATGAAGCTACACTACAGAAGCCAAAAATGTTATCACATGGAGCTTCCTGATTTAAGTTTTTAAAAGAAGAACTTACCCTTCATTACCAGTTCACACCCTCTAACCCCACAATACTTCAAAATGAAACTGATACACCTGAGAGCGCGTCTCCTGTGAAGTCTGAGGCTGTGTTGGGTTTGTGTATCATTATTCTGCACAGAGCCTGCGACTCATGAAACACCCAGTAACTATATATTGAAAGAATGAATGAAACACACTATCAATCTGGGCAACCAAGAGCTTTAGGTTACTAACAGTGTCTTTCACAAAATCATATAAATAAAATTTGGGTGAGCCAAATAAAATATTCCCATCAGTTCACATTTTAAATTTAGAAATGCATTATCATTTGTTTGTTGGTTTTTTTGTTTTGCAATTAGTCTTAGCTCCTAACCCTTTAGCAATTTTGCCTCCTCTTTTTTGCCCCAGCAATTTCAGTAAGTGGTGAAGGACCTGCAATCAAACATAGAGATGCACTAGGAGCTCTGAGCCCATGAAAGACCCCTTGTGACCTTTCTTATTAATAAAGGAAAAATTTATTTTTAAAGTGCAATTATCCAATGCCTAGTTTACCTGTTCCGTTTATTTTTCTTCATATTAGGTTTTTAGTGTAGTATATCTGTTAATACCTTTATATTGAACTCTGATCTTTAAAAAATTTTAAGCCAAACCTCATAGAACTTTTTATAAGGATTCCAAGATACTAAACATTTAAATTTTAGAATGTGACCACAGTTATGAAACTCATTTCCGAACTCTCATGCATTAGAATGATATTCTTGAGAGAGATCACTGTACTATAACTTTCTAAAGCAATGTGGCGGCAGCTTAAAGATACAGAATTTTCAAGCTAGAAGACCTATCCAAGGTGCCCAGGATGCCCAGGTGCCTAAATGGGAAAGATGGCCATGCCCTGAACACTGGAAATCTATCTGACTCCGAGGAACAGCCACAGCCCTGTCCAGGGGTCCCTGCTCAGCTCAGAGGCCTTGGGCAAGTCACGGTCCTCCCAGAGCCTAAACTCACTCACCACATACATTGGAAACAACAGTAACTCTCAGTGCAGAGGGGTTTTGTGAGCATCAAAGGAGATGACGGTATGTTAAAGCCCACAGTGGAATTCCACTTTTTTACCTCTAAATGTATAAATGTTATGGTTGCTGTCATTGCAATTTTTTTCAAAATCCTTAAATAAGGGAAGAAATAATCACAACACACATGAATTTTTTTTAAAGTAGGATCTAGCAGTTGCCTATACAGATTTCTACAGCTTCAATCTCAATTCTGCTAGTGCCTAATCAATTTCTGAAAGGCAACTGCCCAGGCAGGAGGCTGCAAGTAGTTCTGCCACTGGCATTTTAACCCTAAAGAATTATGATTCTGCTTTGGGGGGTTGCTCTGCTTTGTTTTTAAGTCACTAAAATTAAACTCCAATAGTCCCAATAAGTTAAGACAATCAGAACAGTTCTTCATTTTAGGAATCCCTGGAAAAATTTGGGATAGAGACAAGATGATACTCCAGAAGAAGTAATTAAGAGGCTTAAAAGTTTCCAAAGTTTAATATAAGTCAATATTCCTAATGTTTTTCACAAATCCATCAAAGAAACATGGATGTGTAAAAGAAAATCAAATAAATGTATCATTTCCCTCTTATCAGAGGAAAAAGAGGGAAAATATAAATAAATCGAGCACCTAAGAAAATATGCAAATGATCCGTCAGAGGGTCTTCTACATCAGGCCGCCTGGAGATTCTTCATCCCTTCACCCACCTGAAGTGCTTCAACAGCAGTGCTTCTCAGACCCTGAGACAGGCAGGGTGAGAAGTGCAATTACTGGCTCTGCGAGTCCCATGAAAAATTGAAAGTCCTGCTTCACCTGGATGACTTCTTATAACCAAAAGTCGATGCATAAGTAACAACACTGCACGTTCTCCCAGAGGAAATCACTGGGAGAGCTGAGACCCCACACGGTGGCACAGCCATGAGGGGCAGACGCCCTGGTGGGGACATACCACCTGCATCTCGCGCCCAGCCCCCGACCGTGGGTTCTGCGTGTATGGTGGGCTTGGAAGGAAACACACACACAATGATACGTTGTCCACACATGGTATTCAAAGACATGCAGTATTCTTACCCAGTCCATTACATTCATCAGCTTTTCAAAAAAAAAAAACGGAGATTTAAATTCATGTTTACTGTTCAAGGAAAAAATAACCCAGATAACAACGACAATTCAAACAATGGCCCCTCATGCTCAAAGTTGTAAGAATCAAAGTGGTAAGTGGAAAAAAAAAAGTGCGAACAGGTTTTTTAAAATTCCTGAGGATCAGATGAGTTTCAGCAGAAAAAACAAAAACAAAAAAAACAAAACCATCACCTGTCATGTTAAATTAACATTAGAACTAGCTGGGTTGATGACATCAGTTGGTGGCATTCACCATGTACATTTGGTTTGGTCTTCTGTATGAGAAATTTGTTACAGGAGCTCATACTTAGATTCAGGTCTGAGGACACCGAGAGAGGGACAAATAGACAATATTAGGAGATACATTTCTGAGTCAACACTGAACTCTCATTTTTTTTTCTTTTCAACTTTAAAAAGTTTATTTCTGTTATTTCCTTCTTAAAAATAGCTAGGGATACAAGGCCCCAGGGATTCAGGGATGCAGAACATCCACCTCTGGAGGAACGTGGGTCTGCAGGTGGAGGAGTAAGTCTGGAGGAAGGAGAATCCAAAATCTACTTTTTTAAATTTTGGAGTAAGTAAATGAACAAAATGTATTACCCTTTTCCAAGCTATTAACAGACATACTGCAGGGTAACTTTCCCGATTGCCCTCTGTTTTACTAGGAAACTAAAGTGAAAATTGCAATCTGTCTGTGGTAGAACATACTGGAGCGTGATCTCAGACTGATTAGGGACTTGTCGAATTGTATCAGCATCGATTTGAAGGCAGAGCCCTGCAGTGTGTCAGCGTGGTGGGGCCTCTCCAGTGCAGTGCCAGCGCTCTTGTTTGTGATCCTGGGACAATCCTGGGGGAGCTTTTGTGTGTCCCCGTTGTAATTACGGTCAGGTTGCTATTTGGGCCCTTCAGAGGTTTCTGGGCAACCATTTGGGTGGGTTGTTGGGGGCACTTGTAGGACACTGGGATTCTTTACTGAGCTAAAATGTTGTCAGGGGTATAAAAAAATCATCTACTGCCTGCCTACATTACAAGATTTTATTCCTAATCTTAAAAGACGTCTGCTGAAATGAAAAGACATTTTATAATATTGTGTTCATTCCTGTATTACAAGAAAATGATAGGAAATGAACATTTTAGATCAAAATGGAAAAAATTTTCCAGTGTAGAACAGTACAATTAAGTCATACTATTTTTGCCTCCATCACTTAAGAGAAATTTAATTCATTCATTCATTCACTCAGCCATACATATTTTCTGAGTTTCTCTCTACTTGTCCCAGCACTATAGTTAGCCACACAACATAAAATTACCTGATCATTATAACTTTAACAAAATGTAGTACATTAAAAGAAGGAAAATTCTAAAACCAAAATGATGTCCTTTTTTTTAATTTACAGAAACCTATCACTGTTGGGGAAAAAAAGTAGTTTAATGATGCACAGCCTTCACAGATTCCAGTCTGACAAAAATAGCACTGGGGGCGTCCACAAAAACTGCTATTATGAAGCACTGTAATTTTAGCTGAGTTATTCAGGAAGCGTTTTTCCCTTTGACCTTGACACCAGCTAAGTGATAGAACCCTTCAGAAGAGAGCCCAGGTCAGAGGTCTCTGACGCTGCACAAGTGTCATTCAATAGAAAACACTGGGGCCCGACTTGATTACATAGAAATTGGTTTTGTACAATGGGAGCCTTTTTGTTCAGACTACTGTGGCCTCCTACAGTGTAACTTTCTTTATACAGTTAATAGACTAGGGATGGATTTTGAATTTCACACACATACAAAAGCCTCATTACCATTTACATTCGTGCGCGGCTAACAAAAATGAGCAGAACCTGCCTCAAATCATTAAAGCCGAAAAGTGAAATTGAACTGAGGTGAGGAAAGCCTGTTTTCTTACAGCCCATTTAGTATGGATTAGCGTTAATTATAATAGGATATTCCAACCCATGAAGAATAATTGTGCTTTGCGTTTCAGATATTCAAGAAAGCAGATATGATCCCTGTTTAATTTTCAAGTTCATTTGGACACTGGGATGCTAGTCAAAATTCGTTCCTTAAAAATAAATCTGAACTTGAAATGTTGATTCTAGTTTGAAATGAAACAAATACTTTTCAGGCGGGAGAATAAGAAATGAAAGTAAAGGAGAGGGTATACAAAAACCCTATGTGTCCTTAATTTATCTAACTGAAAGCAAGGCAGAAATTTGGATTTCTAGCGTCCAGAGGCACCCAACATCCCACATCTCATCTTCCAGCTGTGGACATGCTGCTGCCTTCACCGCCTCTTCTGTCCTTCCCATAGAAACCCTTCTAGGGCCCTCAGCTGTCCTGGGTCCTTTTCTCCACACCCGTGAGTCAGAGTGGGACTGCCTCTGGATGTGTGGCAATAGTGAAAAAGACAGGACATCTCTGCCAGGACTGTGGGAATTCCTGGGAGGGATGCCAGCTGACATCCGAGCTCTTCTTACCTGCCTCTGTTCTCAGGCGCTCTCCCCACCCACAAGGCCCTCAACCCCAGCAGCGTGCATTTCATTCTTCTTAATCTTCCATGCCTGCTTCAGCTCTCAGACTTGGGCCCAAAGGGGTCTGGATCTGGGAAGGCCCTGTCCAAGGCCAGGCACCAGTAGGAGAGGGTGCTAGCTCCCCCTGTTGGAAAGGGTGGGACTGAGGTTCACAAATGTAAGTTGACTATCCTACAGTTACGAGGTTCCTTCACACACCAGAGATTGCCCTTTGCTAAAATTTGCTTGGAATTTGTAAACTCTTTCTCTTTTGGCCTATTCCTGTATTTTGTCTGTGCTGCCCAAAAATAAGCAGTAACAAGAAAAAGATGTATTAAGGAGCAGGATAAAAAGAGGAGAAGCTGACATTTAAAAGTATGAAGACATTAAATTGACCCCATAGAATAGAAAGGTCACAAGGGTAACTGCAACTTGCTGGTATCACAGTCCTCAGTCCTGATTCTGGGTTATTACCAATGTCCTAACTTTATCAGTGATGGGACAGCTGCTCCTTCTCTCCAGGCCAGAGACAGGTCCAGGCTAGTGGTGACCATGAAGGGATACATACGTGTTTATCACAAAATTCACCCACTAGTTTTCATCTTTCCCAGATCCTGAAAAGAACGATGATGGATGGAGGAACTCTACATGTAGGCATTTGTCTGGCCAAGCACACTGGTATCTGTGTGAGTTCTCTTACACAACTCTCCATGAGAGATGTGTGCAGGGGATTTCCAATCCAGCACACTGAAACTGTGTTTTAACTAATGACATATAATTAACATCAAATAACTGCACCTACTTAAAGTCTACAGTTTGCTGAGTCTTGACAAATGTATGTACCTCTGAAACTATAATCACAATCAAAATAGTTTAAGCATACGCATGGACCCTAAGTGTTCTCACGCCCCCTCTGACCAGCTTGCTAAAATTTCAAGATTATTATAACAGAAGAAACAGTCAGCTTTATTTTCCAAAACAGAGAATAAAGCCTTGTGGTCCAAAATGGACCGCAACATCAAGTCAATTCTAAATGCCATCGCCTTCCACTGGAAGTCCCTAGAACTCAAGGCTCGAACTGTCCAAGGCTCAAAATTGTCTAGGTTAGTGCATTAAAGACATGTGTGTTCATGTGCATGCACATGTGTGTGTTCACATGCATATGCACACACCCGCACAATGTACCTTAACATAATATGCACAACAATTAGTGTTTCTTTCAAAAACATTAAGCTATCTTTTTCACTAAAACAAAATTTCAGAAACGTTTCTTCTTAAATTACTTTTCCCTTCACCCTGTGGAACCTTTCTGGGACATTCTAATTACTGATTTGGACACTCCAATGTTTGAACTTCAACTAGCTGTTCAGATTGTTACGCAAAATAGTCAACTTCATGCTGTTGGAAGGACACAAACAGGGGCCAAACAATTAGCTCCTGTCACCCTTGCTGGGTGAAAATTGAATGATAACACTCGCGCCAGGGCGTCAGGCTCTGTGAACTGGTGGCGTGGCTGTGACTCCCCATGCAATTCCTGGACACAGCACAGAAACCAGACTCCCACGGAGGTTGAAATGATTGGACCAAGCCCTTCAAAGATAACTCTTTTCTGGGTAGCATCTTTCTACAAACCATACAGCTATGGATTTGTAAAGAGACATTTCTCTGTCTTTCTGTATTTATAAGAGGGACTAGTTTTTTTCTAAATAACACATAGCATGAGCTTAGCTAATAGAAAAGACTATCAAAAAACAAGATCACTGTGGTGCATGTCAGAAGCCACTAACTTTATGAAGAAACCTCTTCCCTTGCCAAGCGGCAACTGGAGAAACATCAATCATCCATCAATCAATCAATACTTGCTGAGATCAGATGTAGCCACTTTTCTTCACTACTGTGGTTGTCAGATTTATAAAATAAACCATTTGCTTGAGCCTGAAATATTTTCCATGACTACTCTAAGTGTGGCCTCACACACTACTGAACCATTCGTTGCCTTGTTCCATAAATATGTATTGAATTTCTACTATGTTCAAGGCATCAGGGACATATAAATATAAACATGACATAATGTGGCTCTCAGGGAGCTTACATCATGGCAGAAATGCATATGGCGCTCAAGAGAACATTTAACTGTGACGATGATGGAAGAGGAGGAGTGTGGCAGGAAATCTGGAGCAAAGGCTTCCACTCGAGGAAATTAGGGATGAGCTGGGCAAGGTTTCCACTTTAATTAATTACTTTCCCTTAGTAACCTGATCAGACCTCCTTCATTAAACCTGTTGGGTGTCTTTGTGTGCTGTTAACTGCACGTCTCTTTCTTTAACTAAAGGCCCTCTGAGGACAAACTTATCTTTTGAATATTGGTACCAACACCCAGCAGGTGTTCTTGCTGAATGAACAGAACAGAGTGGGAACTATACCATCCATGGTGCACGACTTCCAGGCAGCCAGGTCCTGGCAGAGTGGGGCAGGGAGGGAGGGCTGGCAGCACCCGCCTGTCCTTGCCAAAGAGGACTCTGCCGAATTTTCTACTTTCACGATTTACTGGCTGTAGATTTTTTGTTGTTGTTTAGAGAATGAATGTAGCTTTATCGTGTGCAGTTTTGCATACACACAGAAAGCCACAATAAATAAATATTTGTCTTCTATGATACTGTCCTGAAATATAATCATCACTTAGACTCTGACCCATTTTCTTGCCTTTTGTATGTGATAAAGTAATATATTACATTTTTTATATTCAGATATATTCTATACCCTTTTGATATTTGGTATCATTTATATGTATAATTAATCAATACTTTTGATCTGGTTATTTATTTCTCTTTCTAATACAATCCCATAGTCCCATTAATGAGAGTTTGAGTTCCAAAAGAAGGTCATTCATTTTTATTGCACAACCAAAACCGCTTTTTTTTTTTTAAATCATTCTTTCAGAATGGAACTGAAGCCAGATTAACTACCCTTTCACCAACTTTATTTCTGGGACACAGCATGCCTCCCTGACCCGGGATATTTGGCTCCCCCTGGAAGGGGCCCATTCCACCGAGGGGACAGTGCTGCCATCTGCAAGGTTTTCAGTGAAAAGCAAAAACCAAGCCCCTGATCCTCGATAGGTGCAGACTTGCTCAGAAGAAATCTGGTCCCTTAAGAAAGCTCCAAAGTGCTTTGTTAAGAGAGATGTTGAACAAACAAACTCAGTGACAGAGCACGTCATTTCCCTCCGGCCCCTCAGAAGCTTCCATGCCTTCTGTGCCTCCAGCCTCCTGCGTGAACAGCGTCCATGCTGTCTGCCTCGGGCACCGCCTTTGCTGCAAAGCCCTTCCTCATCCTGCTGCTACCTGAGTGAGAGGTGCACACTCCCTCCCTGGTGCTCTGACCCCTCCTGTACTTGCTTTCACTACCATGCCATGGACGCAATGACACTGACCTGATGGGATGTCCTAGTCTTCAAAATTCAGGCTTTGAAGGACAGTGTCACCACAGTTATTTTTACATCCCCACTGTCCAGGATAGCACCCAGCACACAACAGGGACAACTGTATTTGCTCAGTGAAAGGCCAACTGAACACGGTCCTGCAGGGTGGCCGAGCCCTGAGGAGGCAAAAGGGCACCTGGAGAGTCCACTGCATGGTCATATTTGCCGAGCTTCGAGAACAGGCTCATTAACAACTCTTGGCACAAAGTCCCTGCCTTAACATGTCACTATGGGCTACACAAGAGAAACAACTTTCATAGTGTCCCTTTAAATCAGTAAGGGTTGCCAGGGCTCACCTACTAGACAGGCACTTAGCCCCCATCATCCCTTCAATGCAAAGGCCGACCCCTCTTTTTGGAGCCTCTCCTCTGATGTCATACCCGTCTGCAGCAGGGGGAGCCTTCACTCAGATCCCCTCTACCCCCTGAAAACCCCATTTCGGGGGAAACATTTAAGACCTCCTTTCATGCCAACCACATCTGCCTCTGGCCCATTCACTGCTAAACCTGGATAGTTTCAGAGCCGGTTTCTCACCTGGAAAAAGGAGCCCAAGGAAATCTGCATGGTAAAAGTGCACGTACCATTTTAGGCATGCAAATGATTGTTTTTAGAAGAATCAAAGGCTGTAAATATTTTGAGAAGTGGACCCCTAGTGCCTCTTAAATATTCTAAACTACATGGTGTGCTTCATAATTATGCAATATATAGAATACCAGCTGTTTAGAATGTTCCTCTGGAGGTTAGGATGATATTGGAAAGCTCTCCTCGCCCAGTGAGAGCCATAACCAAGCGAGCAGGACCGTAAAGCCAGATCCAGTCGACACTGGGTTGCTGGATTTTAACACGCTTTAAAACAGATGTTTAGTCTGTGTGGCGTGGTGGCAGAGGAGCATATTTTTGCCTAAAATAATGCAGTCCTATGAAACTGTACGCCTGTGAAGTGTTTCAGTATTTATCATCATATTAACGTCTGTCCAAAGGCACACACACAGGTTGGTTGCATTGGGGTGTATGTGAATATGTACTTACACATCAAATATTTAAATATTTATATCTTTGCATTCCAATACACACATATATTTAGTTAAAAGATAAAACCCTGGATGCTTCTTTTCAACCATGACAAGGCACAGAGACACACGTGAACTTGTGAAGAAAAAAATGAAGCATGCTTTCCATTGGGCCCTGTGTCTGATCCCATTGAGGCATCTTTTCAAGGGCTTTATAAAAGGGTAAGTTAATGATTTATAATTTAAAAAATCCCCTTCCCAGTTGTATAGACCCTGAAAAATATGACCTGTGAAAGGACATTGACTATAGTGTGGAAAATGAAGGGGCGAAGAACACAGACACAGAGAAATAATGGGACCAAGACACTTGACATCGTCTTTTAGGGTTTTCCCACATGGTCAAGCCCAACAAGGAAATGGTAATTTAACAAAATTCTGTAGGGAAAAAGTAGAGATAAGATATTATAACATCCCACAGACTTCGTAACAGAAACTTAGGCATGGGTCTGCCACCAAAGCTGCTTTCCTTTGGTAATTGCTGGTATTGAGTTCAGAGTTACTTCTGCAATTTCTTTTAGATAAATGAAAAGATGTAGCCATTCTGAAAGGCTAGAGCAAGAGAACGACTATTATTTCTTAAGAAGAAAATGAATTTTATTCCCAAAATTCAATGGAACAAGTCACTCAGAGCCTAATTTGGCTAACAGTGCCTCCAGACACAGGCATTGGAGCCAGCCTGTCCTGCATTCCATCTGTGTAACTTACTACGTGTGTGACCTTAAGCAGGTTATCTGACCTTTGTTTTTCTTTTCTAAGATTTTATTTATTTACTTTTAGAGAGGGGGAAAGGAGGGAGAAAAGGAGGGAGAGAAACATCAGTGTATAGTTGCCTCTTATGTGCCCCCTGTTGGGGACCTGGCCAGCAACCCAGGCATGTGCCCTGACTGGGAATCCAACTTGGGACCCATTGGTTCCCAGGCTGGCACTCAGTCCACTGAACCACCCCAGACAGGAAGTACCTGACTTTTCTAAGCTCCAGTTTTCTCATCTGTCAAAGGGTGACAATACTTAAAGGCATATATTCTTTTGTAGTTCCTGCACCTAATGGGGAAAAACACACCCAGACCATAAACAGGAATTACTACAATTTCCCAAGTTGGTAGTCACAAAATACTTTCTGTAGCAGTGAGCAAATCTGTATGCGCGCACTGTACACGACTTGCGATTTCAATTCTATTGAAGTTTGAGCAGAAAATGTGCCGAGGAGAAGACGGCCTGATAAGTGAGTAACTTATAGGAGGTTAAACAAATTATTCAGAATGGAAACATTTTCTAGGCATCTGCTCATGTCTCTCTACCTGTGTCTCAGGTAGAGTCCATGCCCTCACTTTACTTTTACTCAAGCGAAGATAAAAAGTCTATTTCAAAACCCATTACAAAGGACAGATAAAGCGTGCTTACCTACTGATTTAGTGGTGTTATTCCTGGAATCCTAATAATTATTCATCTTCATTGGTGCTAATATGATGATGATAATATTACAGATTTATCTATATTCTATGCTCTCTTGATTACCAGTGAGGCGAAAACAGTCATATCAATAGGTAATGAGAGGGTGATACTGACAGGGGAACACACACTTTTTTTGAGCAGAAACGTCTCATGGTATAATTTAGGATTCTTTTCGCTGCCACCCAAATCCATGTCAGAGCTGCATTAAATTACAGCCCCACGTTGCCTGTCACGTAAAGATAATCAACCCCAACCTTGTTTGTCATTCAGCACGTATTTACCCAGTGCTTGGGATAAGCCAGTCCCCTCTCCATTTCCTTTTCACAGAAAACTCATGAATCCGTGATCTCTGCTGAAGCCAACCGTGGCCTCACGGGCTCTGTTCTGCTTGCAGACGCGTGCGGTTTGGCTGCCAGGGGTGCGACCCGGGATGGCTATGATGGATGCCCCACACAAAACTGTTAAATTTACTTAAAACATTATGAGATTTTTTTTGGTGATTATGTGTCACAATGTATTTAATGTGTGGCCCAAGCAACTCTTCTTCTCCTCCTAGTGTGGCCCAGAGACACCAAAATGTTCGACACCCCTTAGACCAAGTTTTTACAAATTTGAGCCAACATTTTAAAATGTGAATTTCATGTAAATTTTTTTAAAAGACTAAGATTGCCTTTCTTTTGAAAAACCCAGTCCCCTGAAAACACTGGCTCCCATTTCCATGTGGCAATGATTCACAGGGGCTAGAACAGGATGTGGATGCTTGGACTCGCCGTACCCTCTCCTACGACCATGCACACAGCCACCCACGCATGCATGCATGAATACACTCAGAAGCTCTTTGCAAAGACTGGCCCTCAAAGACCAGATGTGTCCCAAGTGGGCATGTGAGTTTTTAAGCCCTGCGCCATGTAACCCGCCACGGCCTATCCCCCAGCACCCCCTGCTTACTGCCACAGCATTTCTGCCTCAACCAGGGGACAGAACATTTCATCTCAAAGTGAATTTAATCCTAATTGTCAAGTCCTATAGCCAACTCAATTGGTCCCCCTCTTCCTCTTCCTCTCAGCCTCTCAGAAACATCTGAATTCACTAACCAGCCCTGCTTTCTGGACCCCTCCACACTGGGTTTCTCTAACAGACGTCTCTCCCTTGGTTCTCACCCTGGATTCTCATCTTCCCTCTGACCTGGGACCCTTCAGGCATCCACCATCACTAGTTTCCTGGCTGCACTGTCTCCATGAAATAACAGCCTTTCTCCACTTCCTACAGCTACATCAGCCTGCACAACTGAATTTTTATCTCCAGTTAAATCTCTATTCTGGAAAGGAGGTCTGTTTGTTGTGTGTCCCCAAACAGATGGCTCCTGGAGCTCATGATGTCAAAAGGTAAACTCATTAGCCACCCCTGCAGATTATATCATTATCGCTACGTACACAATCCTTACAGTTATCTGCAGTATCCAAGTCTCCTGTCTTTGATCTCTTTGTCTTGTGACAACTCCCTCCTCCACCTCCAGAGTCAGTCAATTCTATAGCAGAATGACTCTTCTGTCTCCCTCCCCCCACACTGCCAGGGCCATTAGAAGACAGGAGGCTTCATCGGCCCTTTCTGGCTACTCCAGTGCAACAGGCTTCTGACTGGATCCCAGGACACCGAGCTCCTCCACTCAATTCCATCCCGCACATCGACAGCAGGCAAGTCTTCCCAGAGCACCGTGGCTCTTCTCTTCCGCCCCACATAGCCTAGTGAGAGTTCAAACTCCTTAGCCTGTGGCTACTGATGTGGCCGCAACCTCCCCCTTTTACCTTTTCTTCCACTCCTTTAGGCTACAAGGAAACAAAACTCTAGGCTTTTCACATTTTCTGACCTTTCTTGTACTATACTGTATTATTTTCTCTATTAAGAATAGATTTCCCTCTTTGCTAGCAGATGGTTAAATGTTGCCAACCCTTCGAGCTTCAGTTAAAATATTACTTTCAAGAAAACTCTGGTACTTCCAGGTGCAAATAATCTCTCATTCTATTATTACTCTACAACCACATAACATTTATTAGGTACTCGCTGTATGCTGATGTTGTTGTAAAGCAAGTAGTATCCTTGTCCCAGTCTTTGAGAGGAGAGAACAAGGTCAGAGAAGTTAAATAACTTGGTCCAGGGTTTCCCAGCAAGCAACACAGCACATCATGATTTCTTCCTTTCTGGCATTTAACACATTTGATTTGGTACTTTGTATATTTAAATTGTCTTCTCCACTGGAGAGATACAAACTCCCAGATGTCAAGGAGAGTGTCGTATATGGGTATATTGCATTATATTCATAGCATTTAGCATGTGGCATGAAATTTACTGAATTAATGGATGATATTAATGACCTTCTTTCTGCCAGTTTTATTTCTATAAAATGGGAATAATACTAGCACTCTCTGGGAGTGCTAGTAGCCCACGGTGTTAGGACTGAAAAACTAAATCCGGTTGAGTCTCTGGCAGTGCCTGGGATATGAATGCGCTGCCTCAACGTCGGTTATGCTAAGAGCTGCCATGCTGGTCGTTGCCTATTTGTCCCTCTCACTGGCCAAGATGAAAGTGCTAACCCTGGCATGAGGGACGCCGCAGGGTTCTGCTTCACGCCTTCAACAGCTTTTGTCCCACCTCTGTTGACTGCCTCAGTTTCTTCTGCAGGTAACTCAGAAGCATTAGATTCCCCAGGAGGAACTCAAAACCTTCTCACTGTCATGCTGCCCCAGTGCAGGGGGGCTAAGCCAGCACCGCTCCCCAGATGTTCCCAGGTCACGGACTCCGGGGGGCCAGAAAGACCAAAAGGACTAGTTTACTTTCAATGGCCTTCCTGGACGACACATGATACCCCTTTAAGAAGACCAGATTCAGGGCATTCTCAAAGAATGATAAATATACTGACATAAATGTGGGTGAAATTCATTATAACCAATGAAGAAATAGGAATTAATAATTACACTTATATTACTGTCCTAATAATAATAAAAGCTTTCTTTAAAAAATGTAAGACCTTTCTTTAAAAAAATGTATATTAACATATTCAGTCACACAAAAATATCATTACGTGCATAGAGATGCTAGTTCCAACTTTCTGGTTAGTCACTGAACAGGCATTTGTGGGATAAGTGCTAGAGCTGGTCCTCGTACTGAAGGAATATACCCAGTGGTTCCCGATGGGTGGTGTGATTTTAGGGGACGTGTGGCAGTATCTGGAGACATTTCCAGCTGTAAAGGCTCCATAGGGTGTTAGTGCTATTGGCATCTAGTTAGTGAAAGCCAGAGATGCTGCTCAACAGTTCACAATGTGTAGGACAGGCCTCCACAACAAAGAAGGTACCAGCCCCAAGGTCAACAGCACCCAGGGTAAGGAACCCTGACATGGACTTAAGGTATTAAAAACATTCCTGATAGCTTGAACCTGAGGCCAGAAGTGCCATCAGAATTGACACAGCCATATGCACTGGGAAAAATGAAAGATGCTGTTTCACATTTAATTTCCTGCTATTCTGCCCCATAATCGATACATTCTCTCAATCTCTGATTTCCATATTTGTACTAATGCATTTCTTCTTTAAAAATAAAGAGATCTGAAAATTAATTTTCCCTGCATTCCCCCTGCCAAGTGACATCAGCTTCCGAGACCCTGTTTTCCTGGTCACCGGTGACTCTCGGGCTGAGCCGTGTGGCACTTTCTCCACAACAGCGGTTCCTCTGTTGAGGGCCCCTTGCTATTTCAGCTGGGTCGTCACGCCCAGGCAGCCACAGCTGAGCATCTGCAATCTATTCCCGAACTGACTTCCTGGGTGAGATCTAAGTTTCCACGTGAAAGAACACTGACATTTTAGGGTTCTGCAAACACTATCCACTACAGAGACCTTACCATGAGGAAAATAATGTAAACAGAAGAAATAAAAAGAGAATCCCATCTTGACAAATGGCAAAAAAAGATAAGCACAGCTCTCGAGGACGGATCAGGGATTCTGGTGATAAATGCCTGTTTTACTACAAAACGTTAAATTCTATTTTTTGCCATAACTTACAACACACGCGATCCAAGATCCATTAAATTTAGTCCTAACATCATAAACTTTACTTCTGTCATTTATAAATATGTAACAAAATTGTTTGATGGAATTCTCATCTTTTTCCAAAGGACTGCTTAGTATGAGTCAATGGGGCTTTGCTCTGGGCCACACATTCTGAAACGGACAGGATGATTTTGTCACTGCTGCCATTTGTGTGTCTGTAAATCTGTAGTTCTGTCTTCAAACTGCCTACTTACGGAGAGCTGTTTCAAAGCAAGAGATGCATGGGATTTCTATATACAGCCGATAAAACAACATTAAAAGGACTACTATAATTTAATACAATAGACACTCATTTCATTTTTGTTTAAGCTGGGAAAACAAAGTACTTGATGGTTTGCTTAAAGTGAAATTTTAATCAAGCCATTTTCCTAACAGACCCAACCCTAGAGATACAAAGTGATTTCTGATAATGCCTTGGAAATACAATACCCTGTACTTATAGTGACACAAAAAGCTAAGACTGTCAGCCAGAAACTGAGGGAAAGATAGGACAGTGTGAATGACCACGGTGGCTGCATGGTTGGAGGCCTGCCTTTCCTGGAACCCGCCCCAGTCCCCGCCACTGCTCCAAAGGATGATGCCAACCTCCGGGCTAGCTTCTCATTGTGGCCTTGTGGGAGAAAGGCCTCTTATTTCAGAAAACACTCAAGGTGGCAGGGGTGAAACTGAGAGTCTAAATTTCATTTCTGTCTTCTTGCTTGCATATTCCCTATCTCACCAAAATACAGCACAGCTTTAGCGCAATGAAGTATTCTCTAAGAAAAGCCACAAGAGGCTGGTGTTCAGCTAAGCACTACATGACAGACTAAGTCCTACAGTCTCAGGGTTTAGAGTAGCTTGGACACGCATGCCTTTATTCACATACATGCAAAATGGAAAGAAAAGATAAGTTCGGGATGAAGATGCAAGTATGATAGCAAAATAAAAAGCATTTAAATATGGATGACTAAGGTTGTCATCCTCAAAATCTTACCCACAGAAAAGAGGGATAATTTACATCTTATCTCTGTTCTGATAATAACACATTTCCTATGTGGGTGGGAAAAATTATCCAGTTTTTAGTACAGGACTATGGGGTCAAAAGAGCAAGGGTTTTTTTTTTAAATTCAAATACAATACTAATTAGCTAAATTCTTAAACAAAATGCTTATGTTCTGAGTCTTGTTTTCCTCATCTGTAAGTTCCTCTCCACATTAGTCATCTTGGGTTGCCGTAATAAAATAGATAATAAAATTTTCTTAAATGACAGAAATTTATTCCTCATGGTCCTGGAGGCTGGGAAGTCTTAGGTCAAGCTGCCAGTCACTACTTCCCTGGGGACAGCTCTCCCCGTAGCCACCTTTTCTGTGTTCTTGCTGAGGTAGAAAGACCCCTACCCTGCCCCCAAAGAACTCATCCAAAAGCAATTCCTCCCAAAGGGCCCATCTCCAAAATACATCACATCAGAGGATAGGGTTTCACCATGTGAATTTGTCGGGAGGAGACAATTCAATCCATTACTGGCTCAAAGTTGCTGAGAAAATTGCACAGTGCTTGGTAGGGAAGGATCTCAAAAACTGGGCAATGTAGGAGCCAAGAAACAGGGAAAAGGCATTTTGAGCCAGAAGCTAACAATCAATGAGAAGGATCTAGTTAACAGGTACAAGTCAGGCAAACGTTTAGAAATGAAGAAACATGTGTGTGCCAGAGGTCACAGCATAGTAGGATGGCTGAGTCCCAACCACTAGAGAGAAGTCGGTCCCAGAGTTGGAGCAGTGAGAGAAGCAGGCACCTGGAACCACCAACAAAGCGTCTCAACTGAGGCAACTCCTACCTCTATTTTATTTCATCTGACAGTTACCCATGATGGGGGTTGAAGGATGTGACTAGAAGTGGCAGTAAATGAATGGCCACGAACGTGTGTGTGTGGGGGAGTGGGGCTCACTTTTCATGTCTTCTCAATTATAAGTAAGAAGTAGTCTATCCAGCCCTGGTATCCACTCCATATGTCTTTCTCTTGCTGTCCCTAACTGTCATTCTGGCTGCATTTATAACCTTGCCCAAAGCTGTCTCATTGACCTAAACTTACCCCACTGGTTCACCCCCCAGGGGACTGAGAGGCCTGGGAAGGACCAGTGTTTAGCATCATTGCTGTGATGGCCTTCCTTGTAGGCGGGGCTCCATGCCAGGTACCACCTGTGGCTCTTTCTGGTTCCTCCCCTTGGATCCTATCACACTCCCACCACACAGATGGTTTCCTGCTTGGTGTGGTTCCCAGGTGAACCCAGAGGCTTCCCTGATGCCGTTGACCATAAAAATAAAACCCAGAGTGAGCAGCAAGCTAGTCCATAGTATCACAGGTGCATTCTTGTCCTTGCAAATTTCAGAACCTTAAATGGATTTGTTCCCTGATCTCTCTTACTTCCTCTCAGTGATGGTGCTCTTCCACCCTAGGTCAGTGAAGGTGAGTACCCCTTCAGTGTTGTTCTTTCATTTTGATCTGTTGGCACTATACCTGGGAAGAAATTCCTAAAAGTTTCCGGATCTTAGTCAATACTCACCCTCAGTTCCTGCGGCATTGCAGCCTTCACTCTGTCTTTCTGAGCTTATTGAAAGGAAGCACCTGCATTTCCATTTCTGTGTCTGTGTGTGTGTTCAGGATCTAATAGAGAGTTGGACACACAAGTTCAATGTTCAATAAATGCTTGCTGGCCTGAAATAATACATTGATTTCAGAATTTTTTTCTCTCCTTTCCCCCTCCTCACCACTCCTATTATTACCAGCCAACTTCCTCTATAGGTCTGTTCAAGTCAGTTCATTGTTATCAACTCAATAAAGGAAGTTGGATTTCCATTCCTGTGACAACATAATGAGTGGGACGCAGGAACTTCAGTTGTACGCAGGCATCGCTAAGATCAGGTAGGGCAGTCAGTGATATTGAAAAAGATGCCCATTGTTGGTGGAATGGAAATGGAAGCCCCTCTGCTGCTCCTGGGTATTTATAAGCTGCTGCTATGCATACTTAATGCATCTGGTCAGTAATGAATGTCACCAGAAACACATATATAAAAGAAAACTCCTCTTAATAAGTGTCACGCTAGTAGACACTGCATGTTACATTGATATAATTTGAGTAGAAATTGCTGAAATGACATGCAGTTGACTCTCCTGTAATAAGCCCCACCTGAAGGAATAAAGGAGAGCTTGCTAAGAATATGATTAAGCTTCACTAAGGTTTATGTTTTACTTCACTTAAGATTGCATGTATTTTATTTAATTTTCTATGTCTATTCTTAGAAAGACTATTTGCACTAAATATACCTTTTTAATCTCAGCTCTTGTTTACAACAATTCTTTCTTTCTCATTTCACCCTAATCGAATATGCCACTCAAGGTCTAGAATTTTATAGAGACATAACAGTAGTTATTTATATTCTGGGAGCAATACATTTTTGAACAGCTGGCAAAGCAGCTTAATATCACAGCCAATCATTTCTGGCTGTAAAAATTCCACATTCTATGGTGCTGTTGAATAAAGAGTAACCTCCTAATATTACTCATCCCAGGCTATGAGACAACTTCACCCCCCTCCCACAACCACTTTCTCTCTTTTTTGATTTTGGAGTTTTTCAGTTGAGCATTACAACATTTCATTACTGTCTGACAGAGAATTTACAGTGGGAGATCAAAATTAGGCAAATGCAACTTTTATGTTAGATTGTCTGCCAGTAAAACCTTTGTTTATCCAGCAAACAGTTATTATAGACCTTCTTCTTGTATGTTAAGAACTTGGAAAAACAAAGATGAGGAAGAAGACAGTCTGTTCTAGAGGAGCTCCAATGAGGGGACAGAACTAGGTGGACACGTCTTTAAAATGGAAAGTGATGACTATGAGAATGGACCCACAACCAGCGTGCGGTGCTGAACAGAGCAATGGGCAATGCTACACCTGCAGAAACTCAAAAAAAAGCTTTCCTTAGGAAGCGGCACTTGAGTGGAAACTTGAATGATGAAGAGGCTGCAGTCAGAGGGAACGGGAGCTTTAGAAGGAGCCGTGGAACAAAAGGATGGGGTTACACAGGGACACAGGAAGTGGGTATGGGTGAAGGGCAGGTGCCCAGGGCTGAGGTAAAAGGCTAGTTTCAGCAACAAAAACTACAGGCAGACTATAAAGAGAAATACTGCACAGAGTGGACTTGTAATTTGGGCCCTGGACTCAGAAAATATGGTTCAAATCTGGATTTTATTGCCTGCTGGCTACAGGTAAAGTCAATTACCTGGTGGCTTTGAGAAGGCTGCCTAACGAATCTCTGAACTGTCTCATCCGTGTAGCACAGCTTGAATAACTGCACTCACTTCATGAGGCTGTGGCAGGTTTGCATGGAAAACATAAAGCACGTTTAAAGCTCCATTTTAAATGTTATTATCTGCCTCGGGGCATGGGCATGTGAATAGAGAGAGGTGATGAAGGTCTTTAATCATGTGAGTAGTATAAAAATACTGGAGTTTTAGAAAGATAAGGAAGATAGATAAAAGAATTGATGAGAGACAGGGACACTCATGTACTATCCAGTCAAGAGATGGTTGAATACTGCAAGTACAGATGTGAAGGAACAAACTGGAGATGTGTTTTTCAAGTGGAATGAACAAGACCATCTAAATTACTGAATTTGGTAGAAAAACATCAAAGATATATGTGAAAATCATTTAAAAAATATATAAGCTATCTATATAACAATTTACACTATATATAAATGTATTACTGGCATAACTAGATATCCATATGAAAAAAATGAACCTGGACCTTTATCTCACATTATACATAAAATTAATTTGAGGTAAATTATAAGCCTAAACATAAAAGATTTATAGATATCCTTATAGATATTCTGTCTTTCTGGAAAAAGCCCAGTCATTGATAATATAATGAGAACGGCTCGCCAGGTTACATTGATGTAATCTGGCAGCCAAGGAGAGTGGACTGGAATGCACATGTGTGAACAGTGATGACTTCACTGTACCAGTCAGTGGGGGCAGTAGATGCCACTGAGTGAGCACGTTCACTGTGTGGCCATCACACTCAAAATGACTAAGTAAGTAAAGCAATGAATCTGCATCAGATTTTGTGTTAAGCTTATGTATTCCTCTATGAAAACTATTTGGATGATTCAGAAGGTCACAGATATGGGTAACTAGTGATTGGCAGCTTCATCACAACATGCCTGCTCATGCATGACATCTCATGCAGAATTTTTTTGCAAAACATCAAATCACCTCCCTATAACACAGACTTGGCACCCTGAAGATTATGGCTTTTCCAGAAACTAAAATTACCTTTGAAATAGAAGAGATTTCAGACCATCGATGACATTCAGGAAAATAGGAGGGGGCAGCTGATGTCAATTCCAACAAAGTAATTTGCAGAGTGTTTTGAACAGTGGAAGGGACTGTGGGAGAACTGTATTAGTTCCCAATGTGCCTTACTTTGAAGAGTACTGAAGCATCATTGCCTTATGTACAATATTTATTTTATCTTATATCTTCTCCAGTAAATGTCTTTATTTTTCATAGCACATGGCTGGATACTTTCTGGTCAGACCATATATATATATATATATATATATATATATATATATATATATATATATGTGTGTGTGTATATATGTGTATATATGTGTATATATGTATATATATGTATATATATGTATATATATGTATATGTATGTATATGTATGTATATATACACATATATGGAGAGAGAGAGGAGGATCAAAAGTCTTAGCTTGTGTGGAGAGAAAAAGTATTTAGAATTTGGTCATTTGTCAGCATTTACTACTTATTTATTGAAGTATAATTTATATACATTGAAATGCTCAAATCTTCCATTTTGTGGAGTTTGATAAGTTTTAGTAAATGCATTTATGTAATACACATCCAGTCACAACATGTTCACCCACAGAAAATTCACCACATCTCTCCCTAGTCAAATGATGCTCCCCAAGAAAGAGGCAATAGTTGCTGATATGTTAAAAATTTATTCTTGCCCTGGCTGGTGTAGCTCAGTGGATTGAGTGTGGGAACCAAAGGATCGCAGTTTGATTCCCAGTCAGGGCACCTGCCTGGGTTGCAGGCCAGTTCCCAGCAGCGGATGCATGAGAGGCAACCATATATTGATATTTTTCTCCCTTTCTCCTTCCCTTCCCCTCTAAAGATAAATAAATGAAATATTTTTAAAAACTTAATCTTTAACTTACTCTAGAACTTATATAAAATGGAATCCTACTGTATGTACAATTTTTGTGTCTGGTTTCTTGCACTCAACATGTTTTTGAGATATTTTGTGTTGTGAGTTAATAGATAATTTCTTTGTAGTGTTAAAAATATTTCATTGGGTGAATATACCAATATTTGTTATTCATTCTCTATTTGATGGACATTTGACTTACTTTTATTTTAGACTAGTATGAATAAAGTTGCTATGAAAACACTTATTCAAATCTTTTGTAGACACATGCCCTCCTTTTCTCTTCTTTTCTTGGTTAAATGCCTGGGTGAGGGATTGGTGAGTTCTGAGCAGATGGATACATGTTTAACTTTATAAGGAACTGCCAAACTGTTTTCCAAATTGGCTATCCCATTTCTGGTCAAGTATTTGTCCAGTTTTTAAAAAAAATATCAGGCATTTTGCCTTTGTACAATTAGACTATAGAAATTATGTATGTGTTCTAGCTACAAGTCTTCTGTCAATTATACATATTGTAAACATATTCACTGTGTATAAAACATTTTCTCTGTGTGGCTTGCCTATTCATTTCTTAATTGTGTTTCCTAATGAGCAGAAGTGTACGATTTTGATAAAATCCAATTTGTCAATTTTCTCTTTGATGATTAATAATTCTATGTCCTAGGAAATCTGCATTTCCCAAGGCTATGAACATGTTCTCCTTTGTTTTCTTCCAGAAGCTTTATAGTTATCACTTTTATGTTTAAGCTTATGGCTCACCTCAAATTAATTTTTATATATAATATGAGCTAGAAGTATAGGGGTATTTTTTCCATATGGATTCTAGTGATCCCAGCACCATCAATTAAGAAGACTTTCTTCTCTCCACAGAGTTTATTTTTTACCTTGCTAAAAATTAATTGACCATATGTGTGTGGTTCTAATGCAGAGCTCTATTCTGTCCTAACCCTTTGTGATCTAGTCTAAAGTCATGGGCACAGGCTCTCTCTCTTTAGGCCCCATTTCCCTGTGAGGCAGCTTGGAAAGTCCAAGGGGAAAGTCAGGGTGAATGGGGAGTTTTCCTTCTCTCCAGGTTACAGCCCTGTGCTACCTGCTGTTCAATGTTTAAAATGTGTTGCTTCATTTGGAATTCTGGCTTCAGCCACACTGGGGCAAGGCTACTCTTCCCAACAGTCAGCTTCACCACTGGGGGAAGCTTTTCTTTTTTTCCCCTCTGTCCACACCAGTACCGCCCAACACATACCCCATTGGGGGCCAGGTTCACATTCAATGGTTCTTGAGTTGGCTCCAGTTCTTACTTCCTAATATAATGTTTTCAACCTCCACTTTATTTCTGTTTCCTTCACTGACTAGGAAGTTCTTGCAGTATTTGTCCTCGTGCACCTACTACTACCTAGCAGACTGCTGAGTCCAAGTAGAAGGAACTCAAAATACAGCTGTTAAGTGAATAAAGTCACTGAATTGATTTAATTGTGATAAGATAGGATTCCATAAAATTAAGGCACTTCTTTGCCCTTCACTGTCTAGTTTGTTAGAATTTTTAATAGTGATGGCTACATGAACAACATTAACACCGTACTATTATATAACAAGCTTCAAATTTAGTTGCTAAAGAACTATATATGGTGATTGAACAAACTTCTCTCTAATAATAATTTAACAACTGCCATTCTCTAACCTCAGTCTTAGCAGACATAATAAAGCATATGATATACTCCAATAGAGTTTAATTGAAACCCAATAATTTAATACATTTAGTGATAAGTCTTTTTACATTTTCTTATTTATAAAATAAATTTTAATTCAGTCAGCTAAAAACTTCATGAAGAGAACATTTTCCTTTCACTTTATGAAAATAAAGATAATTACAACAAAATGAATATGTTTAATGTTTAACTTATAAATTGTCACCCCTCATTAATATATTTTAAACATTATTTAGGCATTTGATACATCGTGAGGACTATCTTTATTATTAATGCTATTTTTAAAACACAAATAACTCATTAGGCCTTTAAAACTAAATCACTGGCAATCTTATATTTCAAGTAATTACTCTGAGAAGAACTTTTTTAGATCTATTAAAAATAAAAGAATGTGATGCACGGTCTGTATTGATTTCTTTTATAGTGAGTTACATTATGACAAGTTTCTGGTGTATAGGAAATACTTTTCTTATTAAATAGTCTATGTCAATTATCTAGCAGTACCACTCTGTGTAGGGTCCTAAATTTTGAGAAAGGATAACAGTCCATCTTGCCAACTTCACTGACCTGCCTGCTTCTGGTGCTAGTGCCCGCATGGAAAACAAACACCGGGTGAGCCTAAGGATGAGCGGGCGGAGGGGTGGATCTTCGCAGCTACAATACCCAAGCTCACTAGAAGAAGCTCACACCTCTTTTCTTTATAGGCTGTTCTATGGCTTCTGGACATTCAATTTTTACGTTTCTGTATGCTTTATCTCATATGAACATATCATACAAACTTGAATTGTCAAACATTCAATAGCGAAAGCTATAAAAGTTCTCAATAATCATTTCATAACTTTACCACATTTAAAAGTAGGCATTTATATAGTTCCAAAGTTGTGCTTTTCATAAAAATGTAATACTTTCTTAAAATCCATTAACTGTAACATTACAAGTGTTTAATGTATGCTATGGTGAAATTAAATGCATTTGCATGGCAATAGAACTTCTATATAATGTCCTATTATTCTTTGAAAGTGTATGAGATTAAACAATACTTTTTAAAAAATGACAAATCTTATGCCAGACTATTATATGAGGTTAAACTCTGTACAAGTTTTTCAAATGAGAAAATGGGTTAACTGTACTAGTAAGTAATGTTTATTGAATAGGTTTTAAGCTCTAAGCATATTTAATTCTTACTAGCTCTGTAATTTAACTCTCTCAACAATCCTGAGAGGTAGATATTACAACCATTGTATCGTGAGATGTTTATCAAAGAGAGAGAAGAGGATTAAATATTTAAATATTCAAATTTATGCATTCAAATAAGTGTTATTCATTAAAACACCTGGGGAGGGCAAATACATTTTTTAATCGTGTTGCAATTGCTCAAATATTTTGAAGTTGAATATCTTCACAGTAGAGGCACATTTTTAAGAATAAATTTGAACTTTTGAAACAGGAAACAATTACTGGGAGAAGTAGAATAATTAGGAAAGGCTTGTGACCAGCAAGCAATTTTGTAAATAACAGCTGACTCCAAAACTTAAAATGGAAAGGCGATGAACTGGAATTACCTACACGTCGCTGAAGAAGAATGAAGCTGGGAGGTTTACACTATTCAATGTCAAGACTCACCATGAACTTGTGGCAACCAGGCAGTGTGGTGTTGGCGAAAGAACAGAGAATGGAGCAGAATGGAGAGCCCAGACATAGATGTACTGAAATACAACCAACATTTGAGGGTTTTGGGGTATAGATGTATTCAACATTGTCCAAAAAAAGTATAAAAATAAAACTGAAACAACCTCAATAGTCACCCCTAAATGTTTTTTCTTCACATTTTCCACTACTTTTCCTCTACAAAATAGAATTATACTCAGGTATGAAAAAGAAGAATTCTATGAACACTGGTATGGAGATTGCCTATACATGTAATACATTGGTATATAAACATTTATTTTAATGAACTAAATCCATACTTTATTCAGACTCCCTAGAGTATGACTTAATGTTGACCTTCTGTTCCAGGATACCAATGTAAATGTGATGGATTAGGAGGTTACAGATAATCAGGGGCAGAGGTTAGAATGATCCATATGGTAACAAATTAGAATTGCAGGCGTCACATATGAACCCACGTTTAGCTTCCTACAGACCCACATGGATATGTGTAGAAATACATATACCTGGATGTATACATATTCAGATTCCTATACTCACGTATACTGTTTTTCACTTTGTCAGCTGAAAGGGCCTAGAAACACCACCCTGAAAGTAGTAACAAGCACACCCAGTGCCCAGCATTCAGTTCCTAATTCTATTCTCGAATAATAGGAGCCAGGGTTCCCTGAAGAAACGAATGATTCTAGGACTAGAGCAATAAACACATGAGAGGAGCCCAGAGAATCTTGTAGAGCCAGGAAGCGAGCAAGTGCTGGCCCACAGCAACAGCAGTCACCGGCCCATCAGAGAGACACGGGCGCCAACTGAAGCAGTCCCACCGACAAAAGCAGGAGTGATTTGGGTGGGTAAGAAAAGAAAGTAGTACTGGATTACAACTCAAAGTTTAAAATATTTATGAGTCTGAACTGATATAAATAAATAATTGAATCAACAAATAAATGGGGGAAGATAGATAGATCTCCCATGGAAAGATTTTCAAATAACTTCTGTGGGTAACACACCCTTCAGGAGTTAGAGCACGTCTCCCCACTCCTAACACACAGGCTGTGCATAGTGACTTCCATCTGAAGGATGTAGTAGGGGAAGGGGGGAAAGGAGGTACTTCACAGTGAGACCCCTGACCAACACCACCTCAGCTGGCTGATCAAGGTCAACCTCAACAACGATGAGTCATGTTGATATTGTATCATGTACCTCTGATAGAGTATGATGAAAAAGAACTTCACCTCCGTGGGCTTATCCCCCAAAACCCATAATCCTGGTCAACTCATGAGAAAGACATTAAACAAATCCCGACTGATACACATTTTACAAAGTACCTGACTGGTACTCCTCACAAGTGTTAAGAGCATCAAAGGCAAGGCAAGTCTGAGATCTATCACAGCCAGTCACAGCCAAGAAGAGCCCAAAGTGACACAAAGACTAAGTGTCATGTGGTATCCTGGACTGAATCCTGGAACAAATATAGGACAGGTCAGAAATCAAGGAAATCTGAATCAAGTATGAACTTGAGTGTTAAACAAGCATCAGTAGTTGTTCATTAATTTTAATAAATGTACCAAAACATGCAAATTGTTCACCAGAGGGAAGACTGGGCTGGAATATATGAATTATACTCTCTTCAGTAAATGTTAAATTATCCAAAAATAAAAAGTTTATTTAAAAAAAATCATCCTTCTAAAAATTAACTAAAAATATAATATCCAGGGTGAGAGCATAAATAGGAAGTGTGGTTATAAAGTTATAACAGTTTTTTTAAAGATTTTATTTATTTATCTTTAGAGGAGAAGGGAAGGAGAGCAGGAGAGAATATCAATGTATGGTTGCCTCTTGTGAGTCCCCTGTTGGGAAGTGGCCTGCAACCCAGGCATGTGCCCTGACTGGGAACTGAACCACAATCATCTGGTTTGCAGGCCTGTGCTCAATCCACTGAGCTACACCAGCCAGAGCTAAAGTTATAACAGTTTTCTGTGTTTATGAGGGTGGTTTTTTAATTGATTCTAAATGAAAATTTAACAAAGAAATTACTTTTGCAACTCAATGACAGCATCATTACACCTTCATTAGTCAAGTGTTAATATTCATGTGCTACTTAGTATCTCTTAGAATTGTTCTAAACCCTTTGCATATCTTCTCAACCACTACGCTACATCATCTCTTAAAAGTGACTACAGTGAATGGGAGAATCTCATTCTGAAAGTATATACAGAGGCTCTTATCCCTAAAAGGCTGCATTCTTATAGGTATAAGCACTGCCATGTTTCTATAGTGTAACAAAAAGTCTTGGTATTTTAAAGCCACATTTAAAACCATCTAGAGTGCTCAATGGAAAAGTATTCCAAACATTTCATTACTGATTGTATTATATTTGTTTTGCCATTTGCCAACTTCCATGTGTCTCTCAATATACTGAATTCAAGATTCAGGTATATGATGTTTTAATCAAGAAATAAACCAAACTGTTCAGTAATGGCATTTTAGCACTTCTGATTCCATGCTATTGATGCCATAAACTAGCTGTACTTGTCATCGGCTTTCAAAATACTTTAAGTGGCCTTAATTTTAGGTGCAATCCATTTCAAGATACGTAGGGTTCTGTTTCAATGCACATACTTTACCCTAAATATTTTAAAAACAAAAGATTAAATATCGTAAACCTCCAGGACACAGATCTGCCAGTGTGTCAGCTATTTCCAATAAACCTGTCCATGCAGCTCCAACTCTTTAATCAAAGAGGAAGCCTGGCTGTTTGGGTTGACATCCAAGCAGACTTTCCACATTACAGTCCCACATTAAAAGAAAGCCCTTATTAATCATCTATCCAATCCTTTTGTAATCCTCAAAGTATACCCACTTTGCTCCTCTTTGGTAAAGAAAAGCACAAAAGATACTGTAAGAAGTGGTCAAATGAGCCTTAATATTATGTAACTAGTGATAGTGCCCTTAACTCAGTCAGCCTTTGCAAGAAAAAGATTTTGTTCAGTTAGGACAGAAATACCAAAGTATCCTTCCCAAATCTCTTTTTGGGAGGGGATTTTGCTTCATCAAGCAGAGAAAAAAGCAGTCTTGTACCACACAGAAATAAGTCTAAGGCTTTCATATATTTATTTTGCCTCATGACAACATGCCACCTTAAACTGGTCACAACGGCTACTGCAGAAAATTGTTCTCTGCTTGCTGGCACTGTGGGGTGCCATCACTATTGGCAAGAGTGAGAACCCCATCCATGACAATTCAGGACTCAGTCCAACTGTGGTATCCAAGTGCAATCTAAGTGGATTTGGGGGGCTTTATTTGTGAAGATGTTTAATCCTTTTTCATGTCCACTGGTCCTTGACTGAATGAAAATTCAATGCAATAAAGGCTTCAGCTCAATTGAATTCAATTTCAGAAATCATCAAAAAGTACAATTTATAAAGTAATTTTCAGAACTCCCTTTTACTCCCTCAGGTGGGAGAAATGCACTTCGAGGATTCTGCACCTGCCTCCTTCAGATGCACAGTCCTCCTCCAGCAAGGAGGGCATCAGGTCCATTTCAGGTTAACGAGGCTTCATTCCAATTCCAAGGGCAATTGGCAAGAATAACTTAGCCACTTCAATGAGACCCTTCTGTAACAAAACTCTATGATTGGAGCCCACGCCACAAATTGTAGGTACTTTCTATGAAGGTACAAATAAATCTATCAGGATATTTTTGAAAGCTATTTGCTTAACATTACATACTCATAGACTTCCTGTCATAAATTACTTTTCTTCTCCAAAGCACTTTAACAAATCACTTAATTGTAGATGCAATGTATTTCGCAAAAGCTATAGGCAAGTACCCTTGCAAATATTTTAAATGTTGGGAACTCACAAGTTTGCCATTTGTTGTACTTAAACTATCAAGCCAAACATTCTAGAATGTTCCATTCCAGATGATGCTCAAAATCAAGACTTCATCACCCCCCACCTCCTGCTATATAAGAGCTTTAAAAAGAACGAATGACTTCAAAATAAATTAGAAAAACATTGGCAGCAATGTGGATCACATCAAAATGAGTCCAGTGCCTGTAATTTAGAACAAGCAAATGAAACCATGTCAACCATATGTTAATAGCCTGCTAGTCTCTGCACCTGAGAAAATTTTCCACATCAGCCTTTCTCATTTAGCAAGTTTAAAGCCAAGGCAAATATAGATACTTTGCCTGATGAAATTCAGAAATGAGAATTTTGCTGCAAGGTCTCCCAACTAGGTCTGCATGATATATTCTGAAGCAGTGAGAATATTCATCTACTCTTACCACAAGGGAATCTATGAGCTTATATTCACCTCACAAAACAAAGTTTCAACTTTCCAGATGAATAAATTAGATTGCACATCACTATATTCATCCATATGGAAATAACATAATACCAGCTTCCAATTTAAAAAACATTCAGTGTTTTTCAAGGATAATAGATTATTATGGAATGTTTACAATTGAATAAACAAAAGTATAGGCAATAATAGTAAATGTAGACCAGGTATTTCAAATTTACTTGATATAAATGTTGCAGGACTCTCTAAATCTGCTAAAACAATAGGCAGACACTTGGGAAATATGTGAAAAACAGGAGCTAGAGATGAATAGGCTTAGGAGATACGCTGCAGAACCCAAATGTCTTAGTTTCCGATAGTCAGAATTCTAACATAAACAGAAAATGCGAAAAAGTAAGCATGCTTTCCTGATGAAATTACAGAGGCAATTTAGTCAGCTGGAAGGAGATGAGGCAGAGTTTAAAGGCAGCCAGAAATCACATGTTTACATCACCACCATTGCAGAAACCAAGGGACTTCTTCATGGTATAGATCACAATGAGGTAGCTAATTCCAGAAACAATTTTTATATTTAATTCTTAGAAGTTAAGGAATTTATCAGGAGTCATTATTTGGCATGAATAAAATTAACAATCTCTTGAGATGTTCCAGTAATAAGTGTTAATAACAAGCACCTTTTTTCATTATTTGCCTTAGTACCCTAAGTATTTCAACACTAGGATATATGAACCTGCATATATAAAACTTTATATAATATGGGTGTAGCTGTAAGACATATGTGCACACTTCTAAAATCATCCTTCCCATTAAATTCTCAATATCAAAGGAAAGTATTGACTTGGGTATTAACCAAGAAAATCCATGCTTGGGGAATGTCAAAACCAAGGCTGAGGAATCTGGCTGGGATGACCAGGACTTGAAGATTAGATAGATTTGTGAGCTAGCAAGGAAATCAGGGGATTGTCCACAACCCAATAAGAGGTGTTTGCTACCAAAGGTGATCAAAGACGGGGGAACAGTCGCAGGACTGCTGGGGGAAGTCCAGTGCTGGGTGGAGTACAGTGTTTAGGACTTCAAGAGATGGCATATAAAGCTTGTGACAGTGAGAGAGAGAGTTCCAGGACAGGATTCCATCTCTGGGAGACAGTGAAGCAAGAAAAGGAGGCAGGATCTCTGGCAAATGGGAGCTAGATGTGGACCTTTTCAGTTCTCTAACCGGAAGTCAGTGTGATTCCAGCACTGAAGACTGAGAGACTTAACCGGGAGCTCATTAAGGTTTTTGAATATTTTGGTGGAAAGAATGACCATTTTCGCATTCATACTTCTTTTTAAGAAACAGGTAGCAATAATCAGAGCATGCTGATGCAACAGGGCTCCTTAATTTCCAAACAATTTGCTGCAGTAACTACAATCCACTTTAGCAATTCATTAAAAAAAAGAAGATAATAATTGAAATAGGAGGGAGGGTTGTGGGGTTAGGGGTTTGTTGGGGATGGGGAGGGGGGTTGAAAACTATAATTCTGACTTAGAGTCACTTGAATGAAACCCGCTTAGTTATTAAGAAAACTTTCTCTACCTTTATTACCCTAATTTGAAAAGAGATTTGTGACCCCACAATCAACACGGTTTGTTTTAACTAGAGCTATTGGCTTTAAATACCAGATTGTGATTGATTTAACAAAGTTAAGGGGGAAGAAAAATCTTGATTTTCATGACCAATTTCCTTCATTCTATAAAAGGAAAGCTACCACCTCATTATAAACTTTGTATTTATTGGAAAGAATGTGGCTTGTGGCTAGTTATCACTGGCATTAGACAGCATCATTTGTATTGTCTCAAAGGAAAACCCAGGGCATTACCTCTGAAATTCAATTCACTGCAATAATTGCTGCATTTGCAAATTTACCAGGACGCTCAATAAACTTAGTAGAGTCTGGCAGTAAACAAACATATATTCTGGTGTCATTGGGGTTAATAAGAAAATTTTCACTTTACATGGGAAACAAAACAAATGATCGGATTGTGTTGTTTAGGTAGATAACTGAGCAAAGCCACAAGTGGGTCAGAACCACCTCGCACACATGCTGTATAAATGGTCATGAAAGCAGAGAGAGAATATTTATAGGATGTTAAATTGTTTGCATGTTATTTAATGAGTCACAGTTAATTATTACATAAGAAGATACCATCCATCTGTGCCTTTCATGGGCAAGACAAGAAATTAAACATCTTTTAATTTAAGAAAAAAATCCCCCAATTTAAGAAAGCGAATTCTGCTTCAAATGAGAACACCTTAAAAATAATTTTTCCCTTCTACTACCAGTATTTGTGAGGGTGGGTAATGGCTCTGAAAGGACACAGAGAAGGTCACGGAGTGGAGGACGTGAGCAGTAGGACAGAGACGGGTGCCACTCTCACCCACGCTGCTGGTCCACTCGGTTTCCCTCTGCAGACACTGTGGCTGGCTGGCATGGGCCCTTCCCTGCTCTGATCAGGTTCCAAGGCAAGCACGGGGAGGGCACACGCGAGTCAGAATCTTCTTTCAGAGACCTTCTCTAAATCCGTGAACATGCTGTCTATAGCATTTGTCTCACGACTCAACAGAGAACATGTGGCAGTTTCTGATTCCAAATTTTCTCTAGAAAGAACCTGAGGAAAAATATATCTCAGTACAAACAAGCTCCCCATAATTAAATCTCATTAGAAGCTAATTAGAAAGTGAAAGGGAAAATACTATATTTTTAAAATTGAAAAATTCATGAAGTAGATTTTGTAGATGTCTAATGTATTTTGAAGTTCAATACTGTCATTATTCTGCTGATGTTCTTGCATATTACTAATGTTGATTTTTTAATATCGACAGTAGCTATCACAGATCCTGAGAATTTTGCACTTTTGAAACCTCACATATAGAATATAAGATTTAATAAGTGCTATTATATAATATTGAGTCAAAGGAAACATAATTGTTATTGTTATTATTGGTCCAAAGAAAGAAAGCCCAAAATAATATGAGGATTTATATTACATATAAACTGGAATATCATAGATACACTGTAAAGTGAAAAGTGCCCAGGTATTGAAAGAACTAGAGCTCTTTAATCTCATTGTTTTAGATACAATTGAGCATAAAGGACTTCATGTTTTAGACTTGAATCACATTTAAAACATCATCTCAGATAATCAGCTGGAGTACAATAGTTCTAGCACAGTCTGTGTTAAATGAACGTCAAAATGCAATGGCAGCATGTCATTGAAAATGATTATTTATTTAACAGTAGTTCAGAATTCATCAGGAAGGGGCTGTGTCCTGGATCAAAGTTTTAATTTTTTAATAAAATGCTTCCTCCTAAAATGATGGAATACCTTTCAAACGCTTCCTCCTGAGCTCCAGGAAGTTACAGCACACGATTTTTAAACAAAGTCTTTGCTCTCTGCCATTAATCCTCTCTCAGTAAGCAAATAAGTAATCCTTCTAATCATCAGGGCCCATAGATACTATTGGTGAAACATTAGATCATCCCCTGCTGATTGCAGGAGAATGATTTCCTCGGCCAGAAGAGGTGCAGGGTAAACATCTCCATGTAGGATGTCATGGCTGAATTAAAAAGCACTGAGCTGGGGACAGAGATGGATTATGACTTTATTGCATTATAATCCACAGCATCATTAGCTTGGAGAGCATGTTCACATACTTGGATCCTTCTCTCAAACTGCAGTGGTGTATAGATAACTGGTGTCCATCATGACAGGCTCTCTGAGAATGAAGAGAGAATGTATCTGAACACAACTTTTAAGCTTGAAATACCGTGCCTGCCATAAAATGTCGGAAGTTTGGCACATTCTCTATGTGAAGTCATTTAAATTAATCTTGACCTTTAGGCTTAGTGCTGAACACATTTATTTTCTTTGACCTCCCTCAATGTGCAACCTCTGGCCATTTACTTCTTTCTGTTGATTTTTTTCTTAACTAAATAAAAGAGCTCTGTGAGATTTTATAAAACAGAATCATTAAATTTAAATGCACTGCCTCAATAGTTCTTAGAACCAACTTATAAAAACTCATACAAGGTCCAGAAGGTATCCAGCCATGTAACATGAAAAATAGAGACATTTATTGAAGATACAAGAAACATTGTACATAGGACAATGATGCCTCAGTCCCCTTCCAAGCAGGCACACAGTTCTCCCAGTCACCATAGACTGCCCAGTCATATTGTCCTGAATCTCACTGATGGTCTAAAATCTCTTCCCTTTCACAGGTATTTTTAGTTTTAAGAAAAGCTGGAAGCCACAGGGCACCAAGTCTGGGCTGTAGGGGGGCTGAGTCACTTGAGTGATTTGAAGTTTCACCAAAAAACTCTGCACGAGACATGATGCATGAGCGGGTGTGTTGTCATGATGAACCTGCCAATCACCTGTTGCCCATAGCTGCAGCCTTCTGAATCATCTCAATAGCTTCTGCAGAGGTATGTTCAAGCTTAACACAAAATTTGATGCAGATTCATTGCTCTACTCGCTCAGTCATTTTGAATGTGATGGCCACACAGTACACATGCTCACTCCGTAGCAAATACCACCCCCACTGACTAGTACAGTGAAGTCATTGTTCATGCATGCACCATGCTGTCTACTCTCCAGGTCACATCCATGTCATGCAAATGATTCTCATTACATTAACAATGGCTGGACTTTTTCTAAACCAACCTCATACATATATGCTTTAGCAAGAAAATTAAAATCCACTTCCCTTGAATATTGTCTTTATTGTACTGTTTAATATTGTTTTTCATTTTACATTGTCTCTATACCCATTGTGAAAGACAAAAATAATGACAATCTTTTTTGTTCCTTTTGAAATTGTGGGAGGCTGAGTATCATCATGATTGTCATTATATACACCACCGCCGCCGCCACCGTCCATAACAAAACCATAGAGAGCACATATCGATTGGCAGACACTAGTTCCAAGCTATGTATGTGACTGTGTGTGTATAAATTATATGTTATATAAAATTATAACAATAAATTATATGTAATTATACATATAATTTTATTCTAACAATTATGTAACAGTACTTCTATTATTACCCCTTTTTATTTACATTTTCATAATTCCTCTAAAAATATCCCTGGGAATTTTCAGATGGATTTCAATTATCGTGATGTGGACAGATTTAACTAAATCAAGGAAGTTTGTTCTCAAGGTCTCAGAGGCCACATCAGATTTAAGGCATATGACAAGATTAATTTTTATTTTCTAAAATTAGGACAATTAAGTGCTAAGAAGACTATGAACACATTGAATCTTTGTTTCATGTCCTTTTCTGTTGGCTGCCCAACAGAATATTCACTAAATTTGAATAATGTGAATTAATTTGTTATATTTAATAAAAGCTAAAAACATTTCACATCTCATAAAATACAGTATCCAAAGGGCAAATGAATGAATAAAAGAATTAGCACATGAGGCCTCAGGTCCCATTAAAAGTATCAAGTTTTGAAAATTTGAAAAATAGTCATATATTCCTTTGAATAGCTTTTCACTCTTTTAAAGGAACTTATTATTATATGAAGAAGTTAATTTTAAAAAATTTTAGTAGAAAATATTTTAGTCTAAGAAAGAATAAATTAAAATCCATCTGGAAAAAATTTTTCATTTATCTAATTTAGAGAATTCAATAATTCCTCAAAAATTCCTTATTCCCAATGCTTTGTTTTTTAAAAATTGATCCCCATTTGACTCAGAGAGTACTTCTTTCAGGGTTTTTAAACTCCAAAAACAATTCAAGAATTCAGTTATCACTTGATGAACACTCTGAGAGGATTCTGTGTATAAGGACATGCCTGATCTAACAAAAAGGAAATTGAATGAGACACAGCACGTGGAAATGCCCAGCTCCAAGTCCAAGCTACTGGCTGGACAGCCGAGGATCAAAAACTTAGTTAATCCAACCTAAATAAGATTAAAGTATGTTTTTCTCTTTTCTATTAACCTTTCATTCTATGAAAATAAAACACAGTAAGAATAAAGAATCATAGCCATACCAACCAATACCTGTATTACAGCTCACAGTTAGTTACACATGATCACAGGTATCCTTAATGGAGAGGGGAAGAGCCGAGGGCCTAATGTTCCTTCTGCCACTAACAAGAAAGCACTGTCACAGTTTCTACCATTTCCTGAACAAGTCATTTCCCACACAGTGGACCAAGGCCAGACCCTGTACCCACAAGGATCGTCTCCACTATACTGTGCTACCTCTCCATGAGGAACCAAGAAAATGTACAATTCTTCTTTGCACAAAACATTTGATACCTCATTCAGCAAATACATGGTGGGTCTCTATTAAATGAGAAGAGTGACTTCAAACACTGAGGACTACAAAGCTGCCCAAGGCCTTGCTCTGCCTTTGGGGAGCTTAAAATCTAGAAGAATCTCTAACCCTACATACATCTAAAAACTCTGTGTTAATAATGATACAATTATTTATTATTCATACACCATCAATGTTTTTAAAATTATTTTAAAGCATTTCACATTATAATACCAGCATTTTCCTCTCGAGGGTGCAAAACAAAGTCCTTAGTGAACCAACAGCAGTTTAAAAGCAAAGTGACAGCATACTCAGAGGGCTTTAGCAAAGAGGGTTCTACAAAACTGAGGGCAGCTGCAGCCAAGCAATGCGTATTTGTCCCAGCAACACTCACTGATCAGGCTGTTCAACAGCTTCTCTTTTAGAAGGAATGTGCTAACATGGCCGAAAACCGCTTTCAGCTCACACAGGCATATTTTGGTCATGGGATGGGGTAGAATTTATTTGAAAAATCCATTGTCCCTGAAAAAAATTAAGGGAAGTTTACTGTTTATAGTTGCTTCATATACAGAATCTTGATTTTATTCCTTCCTCAGGAGCAAATGCCGCATCTTCTACTTACTCTCCGGTCGTCCATTCAGTGAGTATTTATGGAATCAGTACTATTTTAGGTCCTGGAGGATTCTAAAGAGACTGTTAGCTCTTGAAAGCAGTAAACAAACCAGACAAGTTCTTTCCCTCATATCGTGGTGCAAGGGACACAACTTAAACAAATGTGTATGATGTCAAGTGCTAGGAAGGACAGACCCTGGGAAGGGATTGAGAGTATTGCGGGGAGGGGCTATTTTACATGGAGCCGTCCTCTCTGTTAAGCTGGCATTTGAACAGAGACCAGCCCAACGTTCTGGGTGTGTTATGAAAGTAGAGTCAACGGAATTTTCTGGTGGATATAGGAAGTGAGGAAAGGAAAAAGTAAAGGATGAATCTAAGGGCTGGGCCAGAGGAACAGGTAGAATGGAAATGGCATTGACAGGTAAAGAAAGTCTGGGGAGGAACAGGTTTATGGTTAGTAGGCGAGAGGGAGTTTGGAACATGACTTTAATTTTGGACATTGTATTGTTGATCTACCCATTGAAAATTCCGATAGAACTACCCACTGTGCAATGGCATACACAAGCCCAGAGTTTAGTAGGAGGAGAGGGTTAGTAATATACATCAGCCTGTCCATGGTATTTAATCAGGAGGTTGAAGAAAACTGTCTAAAGCACAGGTGGCAAAACACAAGGCCCGTGGGCTGAATGCAGACCTCCACCTGTGTCTACCCGGTGGCAGTGCCAAGCTCTTGCTTAATGTTAAGGAGTAGTTACATTTACACAGTCCTAAAATTACATTTGGCCCTTTGAAGGCAACCACGAGGCTGATACGGTCCCCTGTGAAAATGAGTTTGACATCCCTGGCCTATAGGGTAGAACTAGATGGCAAAGAGAAGAGACACGAAATCAAGCCCTCAGGGACTCCGATGCTGACAGTCTGGGAGGTAAGACAGAACCAGCAATGGCATGCCACTTCATACCCATGAGGTTGTTGAATATTTAAAAAATGGAAAATAACAGGCATTAGTGAGGATACAGAGAAACTGGAATCCCTGTGTTAATGGGAATGTAAAATGATGCTGCAACTCTGGAAAACACTTGGGTGTTTCCTCAAAAAGTTAATATAGAATTACTGTGCAACCCAGCAATGCCACTTCTGGGTACATACCCTGAAGAGAACTGATAACAGGTAATCGAACAGACATCTGTGCACCCTGTTTATAGTGGCACTATTCACCATCACCAAAAGGTGGAAACAACTCAAATGCAACAACAGATGAATAAAGAAAATGTGCTATATACCTACAATGGAATATCATTCAATCATAAAAAGTAAGTTCTTATGTATGCTACAGCATGGATCAACCTTGGAAACATTACGCTACATGAGATAACCCAGAATTGAAGGGATAAGTGTTGTATGATTCAATTTATATGAGGTATCTAGAAAAGCAAATTCATAGACAGACAATAGTGGGTACCAGGAGCAAGAGAAGGGGAGAATGAAGGTTTAGGGCTTCATGGTTACAAAGTTTCTATTTTGGGTGAAGAAAAGTTTGAAAGTGGATGACGGTGATGGTTACACATTGTGAATGTACTTGAAACCACTGAATTAATTGCTTAAAAATGGTTAACACAGTAAACATATTATGCATATTTTACTACAATAAAGAAAACAAAAAGAAAGAACCGACTGAGGAGACTGAGCAGGAGGGGCTAATTATTGAGAAGAGAACCAAGAGAGAGGGGAGGCAGAGCCAAAGAAGTGTTTCATTAAGAGGGAAATAACCGTATGGGTTACAGGGTTCCGGGAGACTGGGAGGTGGAAGACTGAGAAATGGTGGTAGAAGTGTGGGCTGATAATGAAAGCTTATATTATGAACCTAATTAAAATGGTCCTTGGCCTTGGAAGTTTCATTTCCACAAACCAGCGTTATCAGCACAAATCTTGGCATTATTGAAGCATGGCATGAGTTATATAACTAATTGTTGTGAAGCAACAACACAAGAGAGAAATATGAGGGAGGGAGGGAGGGAGGAAGGGAGGGAGGGAGGGAAGGAAGTGGTGGAGGAGGGAGGGAGGGAGAGAAAGAGAAAGAAAGAAAGAGAGAGAGAGAGAGAGAGAGAGAGAGTCAAAAATACTTCAGCACAGACACCATTTTTACTGGCCCTAACATTAATGCTTTTTATTCACTGACTTCAAAAGTATGAAATTAATCTATTCTAAAAAGAAAATAGGGGACAGGGAGCTGATTGAAACTAATCAATCAAGTTGGGAGGTGATTAATAGAAGGCAGTCTTGTATGTGCTGCAGGCGTATCTACAATGCAGGTTGAGAAGTGGTCGTTTTATAGTTCATTACATATCTGTGTGATGTTATTTATTGTTTGCTTAAGCAATAGCAATTGAAGCACAAGGCCAATTCCTTGGAATTAATGACCCACTGGGAGAGTCCATTACCTCTGGACATTAACCCCAGTCAGTTCAGTTTTTCCAGGAAAATCCCTTTGAAGAACTATTTGTTCTCCATCCCTGTAGCCACATATAAAAACAGAATTTTAAGTATTTCTTTAGTGTTAGATCATGGAACCATACTGACAGCCCTATACTTTTGAAAGCAATAGTTTCTTTAAGATAATAGGGAGGGAAAGCTATAAAGATCATGTGTTGAGGGATATTCTGAATTTATCTCACTACAGACAGCAACCTCCAGAACAGAAGAGAAGAGAAAGAGGCCAAAATTCACATCAAATGTTTCCATGGTCCTAGTTCTAAAAATAATATTGTATTTTCAGGGTTTGAAGACTCCCAAGTATCTCCAACTGTGAAGGAGCTCACAATTCTCGTCCCTTCTCTTGGCAAGAGCACAAATGAAAAACCAAAGGAAGTGATAATGAAAAGAATCAATGCGATTAAAATACTGGCCCAGCAATGGGGAGCAACCTGCAAGCAGCCAGAAGATTGGCCTAAGGGCTGAAATTGTTCTTAGTGGATAATATTTATAAAATGGAAATTCTGCCTTCCCATTACATTTCCCAAAGTAACCAACAATCAGTATTTATAGAGGAAGGCAAAATCCTAATTGTTACCAAAACGAGGGGCCAGAGCACCGGAAAGCTAAACAGCGCTTCCATCACCCCAAGGCCAGGAGAGGTAATGTCACTCACTTGAAGACAAAGAGAACTCAGTCATCTAAACATCTAGTCCATAATTACTGCTACCCTAGCTTTGCTGGTGTCATTTAATAATAACAGTTACATAGATATATTCCATTCTATTTAGGTATATGTATACATAGATATACACACATACTCTTTCTAAGCACGTATGGGTTTGTCCAATTGCCACCATCACATTGTGAGCTGGGCGCTGCTCTTGTTTCCCCTATTTCACAGACGAGGACTCCTGGGGCACAGAGGCACAGAGACACTCAGCGGCTTCTCGGTGTTCGTGGCTGGTCGATAGAAGGAGCAATGTCTGAAATCGTAGCAATTGGACTCCTCAGTCTACGGATTTGTTTGTTTGTTTATTTGGGTTTATTGGGGTTCCATTGGTTAATAAAATTATATAGGTTTCAAGTGCACAATTGTATAACCTCATCTGTATATTATATTGCGTGTTCACTAAGCAAAGTCTATCTCCTTCTGCCACCATTTATCCCATTTACACACCCCCTACCTGCCCACACCCCCTTCCCTCTGATCATCTCCACATGGATGCCTGTGTCTATGAGGGGTTTTTTGTTGTTGTTTAATTCCTTCACCTATTTCACTTTTTCCTCCAGCCCCCCCACCCCTGACAGCTGTCAGACTATTCTCTGTATCTGAGCCTGTCTCTATTTTGTTTATTTTGTTCATTAGAGTCCACATGCAAATGAGATCATATGGTATTTGTCTTTCTCTGACCATTTTATTTCACTTAGTATAATGTCCTCTAGGTCCACCTATGCTGTCGTGAAAGGTGAGATTGCCTTCGTTTTCACGACTGTGTAGTATTCCATTGCATAAATGCACCACTGCTTTTTTTTTTACCCACTCTGTGTTTCTCCTCTTAACAGATGACAGAACTATGGTTCACAGATATCAAGTGACTTGCCCAAGTTTGTACCACCACCTACAGCGTGAGCACTACATAGTTAATTACTAATTGTCTAATTCACATGTTTCCAAGACAGCTTCTTAGATACCATTATGGGCTGAACTGTGTCCCCCTCACATTCATGTGTAGAAGCTCGAACCTCCTGTGCCTCACGATGTAACTACATTTGGAGACAGGGGCTCTAAAGATGTGATTAAATTACTATAAGGCCATTAGAATGGGCCCTTATCCAGTCTGACTGCTGGGCTCCTAAAAATAAATTTGGACAAATAGACGCCAAGAACATGTGTGCACAGAGCAAAGACACATGAACACACAGTGAGAAAGTGGCCATCCACAAGCCAAAGCCTTGGGAGAGACCTAACTGGATGACACCTTGACCTGACACCCACCAGCTCCCAGAACTGTGAGAAAATGAATTTTTGTTATTTAACCACCCAATCTGTGGTATTTTGCTATGGCAGCATTAGCAAACTAATACAGACACCAAATGTAACAGTCCCCGAGTTTGCTTTTAATGTTTAGCTAGCACTTAAGCATTAGGATAAGCATGAAATATTTTCAAATGCTTTGGTATGTCACCATTTAGGATGGAGATTCTTTCCCACCCCTTCCTGAAGTTCTGAGCAACCATTTGTCCACCTGACTTCTAAAACTTTTAGGGGAGCTTCCTGTTCCATTTGATGTACACTTGCTTTTCCCCTTAGGAAGGTTTTTAAATTAAGTACCTTCCTAAGTTATCTGGAGTATTCCCAAATAACATATTTGACATTTCAATGCAAACTGCAAGTGAATATTTAGTAGCAGATCACACATCCCAGAACTCAATTATCATCCTGTGAAGGAGAAGGAGACCTGTAATGTCTGAGACTCATTATGAAATGATTAAACTTAACTCTCTCTGTATGTAGGGGGTGTGTATTTGTGGGTGATAACTGAGTATGTAGACCCACCTTTACACGACAAAACTTTGAAGCAGCTAAATAAAATTAACTCCCTATCGTTAAGTTTTTAATCAAGCATTTCATATGTGCTAGGGGCGGGCACATGATATTTTAATGCAGCCTTGTTACGCTGTGGGTATTTGGATTAGGTACAGTTGAGTTGACACGGGAATAATTTTAATTAGAAATAAAATATTGCACTTAAAAAAATCAAGTAGAGACTACATCTACTTGAGAGACTGCCATGGAGACTCCATCTCCATCATTTTCCTTTTTGGAGAACACAAGGGTGAGGAGGAGGCCGCCAACAATGCAGAGATGGGGTGGACTGGGGTGTCGGACCACCCAGGGTCTAGAAAGGGGGCAGCTCAGGGTTCATGTCAGGCTCAGTTCTCCGCTTATTATCAGATCAGAAACCACATTTTGGCCCTGGCTGGTGTGGCCCAGTGGCTTGAGCACTGGACTCTGAACTAAAGGGTTGCTGGTTCAATTCCTAGTCAGGGCCCATGTCTGGGTTGTGGGCCAGGTCCCCAGTGGGGGTACTGAAGAGGCAACATACTGATGTTTCTCTCCCTTTCTCCCTTCTTTCCTCTAAAATAAATAAATAAAATCTTAAAAAAAAAGAAGAAACTGCATTTTGACTCAACTCTGTCAAAAAAAACAAACAAACCCCAATCGGAATGCTTACAGAAGCCTGGCCCCATGTTACTCCAGAGATACAGTACTGAGCAACCCTGTCCCCATTACAGAGACACTTAGGGTCTGAAAGATAATGTCTCTACAGGAATCTACTCATGCGATCGGGTCAGATTCCATTCCCACCAGTTCTGGAGAAAAGGAAGAGGCAAAGGAAGAAAGTGAGGTGCTTTACAAGCCCTTAATGATCAGAACCTTCATCCTGCTTTGCAAACAGCACAGCCACTCGGGGGAAGGGGACAGGAGCGAGGGAAAGGCTGGGGCACAGGCAGCACGCTTAACAGCCACAGGAGGCCTCCCCAGGCATAACGGGTAGGGTGCGCCAGGCTGGGCGGACCCACTGATTATCCTGAAGTCAGAAAGCTGCCCAGAGACCATTCAGACCACTGGGAGCATCCTTGAAAGCCAACACTGACTTGCTTGGGAAAATGTTTTTCACAGGTTGCCACAAACAGCAGCTTTCAAGCCTTGACCTACCATTTTCACCCCTTTTACAGGCTGGGAGCAAAATTCACAAGCACTGATTTCTCTTCCAGGGCCTTTACCTGATGGAAGGTCCTGGAAAGAAATGGCTAGTAACATTTCACCCCAAGAAACAACTGCTGTTTTTACCCAATTTACAAATTCAGAAAGGCCATCCTCCCAACTCTACATCTACGAGGACTCGAATGCTTAAGGAGTTCCAATCCATGTTCTTATAAACTCTGTTGAAAGAATTTAATGGCCGTGACAATGCTCACTAATAGATTGTTGGCATCGTTTCCTTTGCCTAGGAGATGCACTATCTCCTAAAACTTAAGCACCTCCTCTCAGTCCATTAAGCTGCCCGAGGACTGAAATTTATTTTTTAAAGATGTTTATTTCTCTAGATATATTGCAAAATAAACATTCAAAGGCCTATCATAATTAGTTAAAAATTAAAAGCAAATCATCTGCGGATAGGCACTAAGTCTGTCCCTTAACTTCTTTTACAATTTATTCCATTGGAATCTACTCTATTTATAAAGACAATGAACAAAGAAAAACCCCCCACAAAACCCCCCAAAGTACTTCGATAAATTTGATTTTTAAAAACTCTTTATGGCAGCCCTGTTTCACACCACATTTAGGATTAACACCGCCCAAAGAATGGTGCATAAAATCATCTCAGCTTTACAGTTAACCCAATTAGTCAATCAGTGGCCAAGGACTTGGGTTCCCTGAGTCAGCATTCTCACCACTGAAATCCCGCTGATGCTCGTAAATTAGCGTGGACACGAGGCAGGAACTGACCCTCTGAGTATGTCTGTGACTAAGACCCTTAATCTCTTTCCCTATGTGGGAAAGGACAGCCTTGTGTACCACACAGGCTTCAATCTAAACCGAGACTAGATCTTCAAAAAAGAAATTAAAGTACAGTCAATCCTAATGGAAGGCAGTGGGGACTCAGATAACCTCTAAAGGCAGCTAATCCTAAATGTGTTTAGCTTTGGCTAAATGGAGATTTAAAAATGGATAAACTGGGAGCTGATGTGATCATAATCCCCGGCTACACAGCCCAGAATGTCTATCTCAATCTTAAAAGCATCCCTTGGTTCCAACTAAGGAACTGAAGGAAATCCAGTAAGCACTGAACCTGCTCTCAAGGAGTGCATCATTCTACAGCTGAAATGAAGGATGCTGGTCGATGACCCCAGGTGGTCCTTGCTCCGGGGTTCCTGCTCCTTACACTGTCTCTGGATTTGCCCACAATGTACGCCACCCCAAACCCTCAGTACAATTTACTCATCTGAGGCATTTTAAGTAGACTACAGGCAGGGGAAATATAATTTTCATTTCCAAATAGTGAGACGGGCCAAGAAAACAGACAAATTGTTGGCAATTGGCAGAATTGGATCCTAATATCTGGCCAAATGTGACCAGCCCATTCTAACTCTATCACCTCCTCAGAAAATACAGGGCTAAGCATGGCAAATAGACACTTTGCAGTGCTACGTGAAAGCCTATTAATATATCAAACTATGTAAACATTATCATTTAGGACCTTTGAACATATTATTTGCATAAACCTTAAAAGGTTATGGTAGCACTTTCTTCTCACAAAGGAAAATAAACATGTACGAGTCATTATAATTTATTAATCTTGTTTTCTGAAAGTAAGGAGGCAGAGCACAGTGACATAATACCTGAATCCATTATCACTGAATAATGATGTTATTTCGAGTGTGTGTTTGGGCAAGGAGAAGAGTAGGGGAAATAGGGCACAGGGAAAACAAATGACTGAGTGAAATGCCTTATAAGACCTTCAGTTTTACACATGTCCAACTTTCAGAAGGAAGAGATGAAAATAAGATGAAGAAATGAAGAGCTGACATATAGGAAATTAATAATATTTGAATAAATAATAAAACTTCATTCTATAGACACGGCCTGAAAGCATTCGGTCCACTGCAACCGTGACCAGATGTGCGGCGATGGCCAACGGTGCCCGACAAAAGGCCAGGCACATTCTCTGTGCTGCACGTGTCGGATTCCCTGGCGTCCTGCCTGCTGGGCAGTCTCAGTGAGGCAGTAGGGCCATTACACCCACTTCACAGAGGTGAGCGTGGAGATACAACTCCTTTATGCGACTTGCCTAAAACCTAGCTAGCACGCTGTGAAACCAGGAGCAGGAGCCAGTCTGGCTCCGCGGCCTCTCCTTTATTTCTAATCACGGTCCCTTCCCATCTGAGCCAAATATGGAGTATTTCTGGGCGTGCATGACACAGGATCTTTTTACCACTGCTAATCTCTAGCACAAGCAGAGTATGAAGGAAAATAACAGGGAGAAAGCTTATAGATCCTCACTGGTGTTTAGCATCAAGCGCAAGAAGAATGATTTAGTGAAAGGCTGAGTGAGTCACCAATAACGGGCGTGTGAACATTTTGTTTAAGCCAATGAAGCCAATGAGTACCTGACTAGCTTTGACCATGACCGTTGACTAGCTTTGAGCATCAGCAAAGAATTTAACTTCTCTGAATTCCAGTTTTTATTTTGGTAAAATGGGGATAACACCACCAACTTTTCAGGGCTCATGAGGTGAATAACTGAGATAATATGGTAAAATCACTCAGCACCGTGCTTGGCACACAGTGAGAGTCGGACTGTTATTGTTATTATCACTACTCCTCTTCAGCATCAATCGGTGTGGAATAAACTAAAGGTACTCGTATTCCTGATATTTATCATCAACAAAATAAGTATTATATTTAACATTAAATATTATATTTAGTAAGTTGTCTCCATAAGTAACCAAAATTTGCTCTTTCATTTAATGCTGAATTACTGGTAATTGTTAATTTTATCAGTTTTAGGTGCACACAGCTAAAACCAAATGGTGCCAAATCGAAATGGCTTATAACAAAAAGAACCTCCTCTTTCACTCTGCTCACCTCCCTCTGCCAGTTCCAAATGTTCTGGCTGTCTCCTATGCCCTTTACCTTCATTTATTCCCTAAATAATATGCCCATGCGTCTATTTTTAATTTATTAGTTTTAGGTAGTGGATGCTACTGTGCCACCCAGGTTCCCCCTTTAGGATGGAGGCTCTCATTCCCCCAGCTGCTGGAATGCGGGTGACTGAGGGATAGCCTTCAGTTGAAGAGAGTCACCTCACCCAAGGTCACCACCTCTCCTGTCTTAGCTCGGTCTGCTATAACAGAATACCATTGACTTAGGGGCTTACACACAGATATTTTTTATTTACACAGAAAATTTTATTTTTTGCAATTCAAGATTAAACTGCCAGCAGATTTGGGTTTTGGTGAGAGCTCCCCTCTTGGCTTACAGAGAGCCACCTTCTCTCTGTACCCTCATATGGTCAAAGGAAAGAGTTCTCATTTTTATGCCATTTGCTATAATAGCATTGAAGCCATCATGAGGGCCCTACCCCTCATTTCCTCATCTGTACCTAATCACCTCCCAAAGGTCCAACTTCCAAATACTATTGCATTGTGATTAGGCTTTAACACGTGAATTTTTGCAGGACTAAACTATTCATACCATAGGGGGCTGTGGCAGCTCCCCATCCCCAATAGCAAGTGGATTTGGAGGGTTTACTGGTCCCTTGAATTACTGTGGATTCTGAGGGTTTACTGGCCACTCTGGAGGGTCCATCTCAGCTCCAGAGCAAGATCTTTGTGTGACATCATCATCACAATTCAGCTTCTCTCTCTGGTCAGTCCTGTTCCCATCAGTCTTCCACAAGTGTTGATCCCAAGGACATTTCTCAATAACCTTCTTGCACAAAGTGTGTTTCCTGGGGAACTTAAGACATTGTAGACTTTTTGACATGGTAGTGAATCTAAAGAATCTAATGCGTGCATCCTCTAATCCTCTCAAGATTGTTATAGCACAACTTTTGGTTAAGTCAATAGTCACTGTTTACATCACAACGACAATGAAATACTGTTCATTGCTGAGCCAAAGAATATCTTTTGATTACCATTCCTTTCTCATATAAATTTTGTTTTACCTAGGAATTAAAAAAGATACTGTTCGTTCATCTGCTTAGTTTTCTATAAACTTCACTTTCTTCCAATATGTCTTTGGATCTGCCACATTCTTAACTCTTATATTTTTTAAATCTTATATGTAATAAATACTTTTAAAATGCTATTTTGTTCTTAAATACTCCTCTCATGTAGCCCTCTACCTTCCTGCTTCAATATGTACTTATTCCTCTGTACAGATGTGATGCTCAGAATTCCCTTTAACATTCTTATGTGTCAGACCTCCTATTTCACAAACCCCACATAGAGTTTATCTGTCTTTGTTTATTCCTTTGTTTTGCTGGAGCCTATTCTCCAGTAGCTTTCTCTAAGACAGCATGCATGGCAAGTATATTTTCAGACTATATCCCCATATGTGATTTGTGATTAATAGTTTGGTTGGGCATAAGATTCTTGGTTGAATATTACTTTATCTCTGAATTTTAAAGTTTTCTTTTATCCAGTCTTGTTTAGTGAAAGGTCCAAAGCCATTATGATCCTTTCACCTTTGGATATAAATTACCGCTTTTTCCCTCAAAACATAAGAAAATGATTATTTATTCCTGGTGCTCTGAAATGTTGTGATAATGTGTTTTAAATTAGCCTTTTTTGATTCATTAGGCTGGGTGACTGTTGTAACTATTTAATCTGGGTTGTTGTGTTCTTTTGTTCTAGAAAATTTGTCTTTATTATACCTGCGATAGTTTTTCCTAAATTGTTTCCTCCCACCTCTCAAGAATTCCTTACAGTGAAGTTAATGAACTGCTTAGATTGATTGTATTCTTTTATTTTATTTTTATCTCTAATCTCTTTGTCTTCATTTCCTACTTTCTTAAAGAGTTCATTTATTACTTTATGTTCCAACCTTCTTATTCTCTTTTTTTTTTTTTGGCTACACATTTTCAATTTTCAAATACCTTCTCAGTCCCTGTTTATTTTTTTAGAGCTTCCTGTTCTTATTTTTGGACATAGCCCTCAAATATCTACAGATGTTACAGTATTTTTTTCCCTTAAGTTTTCTTCTGCTCCCTGCAAAATTCTGTTTCCTCCAGGATTTTACTTGTTTTTCTCTCAGTTGGAGGCATTCATAAAATACCAGGTGATCCTTGCTTTCATAAAAATATTTACAACTGAAGCTTTTCTTTATCCTCAGGGCTCACTTCATCATTCCACTGTTGTATGTGAGCCTTTCCACTAAGGCTGCTCTTTTTGACCCCATGCCTCACCTCAGGCTTTGGACATACTCAGTACCTTCAGGTGGGGCTCCAAGAAGCATGATGACTAATTTCTTGATGATACTGTCCTCTGAAGGTTAGATGGGAATTTATTCTACTCCAGTAAGTTAATGACCATCTGTCTTCTTACTTCAGCAATGTTTGGTGAAGTATGTTTCCACCGTTGCATTCTCTGGTTCTCTTTGTCTTGGTGAATTAAATTCTTTGGTGTACTTCAACTGGGTTTGGGGAGAAGACAAAAATGCATGTGTAGGTGTACTGTCATTTTTAAGTAGAAGCCCTATAATATGTTTTATTTCCAAATATGTATTTATTATTTCACATGCCTTATGATGAAGACTAGTTTTTAGCACAACAATTTATCTTCTCTCTATGAGTATTCTTTCATTGAAAGTTGGGAAAATAGTTTACTCCAGGTACAAAATCAACAAAGGAGTTTTCACTTTAAAGGCAGAAAAGAAAAATTATACAAGTTTTCAAAGGAACAGAATCATAACTTGATTGTAAGACTCAATATAATTTTTAAAAATGTGACCCTAAATACTTGTCTTTCAGAGCCATTAAGCAGAGTAAAATATGTAAGCAGGAATATATATTGTATATTTTGCACAAGTAATCAAGTTTAGACAAGGAATCTTGACATCTACTGTTTGTACCATGTGATTCTTTCCAGAGGGATACAGATTCCAAACTAAAAATGGTGTCATTCAGATAGTGATGGAAAGCTGAAAGATGGTTTCAAGCCATCATGCGTCCAAAGAGAAGGCAAAAGTCCAATCTCAAGCTCAAAGGCAAACAGCAAATAACTGAATGGACATGATTCCATAACTCAATTGTATCATGTATAAGATGTATAAGCAGAAAGTAAAAAATTAGCCCATGTGATAAAATGTAGCCTTTCTCTTCAACTTCTGCTCAAAATATTTGCTTCCTTATTTTATATATATGAAGAGTGGATGAAAGAAAAATTCAGATTAAGGGACTGAAGGACATGGGGTATATGTGGGACATTTAAATCATTTCTCATAGAGTTACTAGTCTGCCCAGTGTAATGACTTCTATAAATTATGGAAACTTCCAGCCTTGTAGTGATGATTTGGTAGTAAGTCTAAATGCACTGAGGCATAAGAGAACATCAAAACATTATGCTGAGTGTTAAATGTTATCATCTGGTCCAGAAACTATTTCAGTAAATAACATCTGGGGAAAATAATAACCCTGCATTTAAGTTGCAAAATGATGAGATATTTTGGAGAGCATGAAATGCAAACTTGATATTTATTTATTACAAGAACTCAAGAATAATCTTAAAAGTAAGAGCGGAATGCGACTCCATGTGTGGTGATCAAGGGCAGACCCATCTCTGGCTTCTGGCTTGTCACATTTACATCTTCATTTCACTGTGCTGCTGTGAAGCCTGATCTGAGAGCTCAGAGGGTGTGTACACTGTGGAAACTGGGATACTTACAGTCAGAAATGTGCAGTTAACACACCTGAGTTATTTATGACATACACTTCTAGTTTGCATCATACACTAGAGTACATCTGCCCACACTTAAGCAATCTGCCCAGGTGGAACTTAAGGGCCTTTGGTCAGGCAGAGGGGGAGGAATAAAGCCAATTAAATAAATATCTCTCAAAAACAAAAGAAAGTTCTGTGTGTACCTATGTGTGCACCTGTGTGTGTACCTGTGTGTGTGTACATGTGTGCCACAGACTAGAGTGAGGCAAATGAAACACTCATGTCAGGTGAAAATGTAAATGAATGTCCCAAATCTCAGCAATTGTAATAAAATATTTTAATGTGATATTTAAAAAATCAATAGTAATGCCAAAAAGTCTACACGGTCTATACAACAAGGTAGTGAATCCCAGGTAGGATCTTGTACAAGAAAAAGGGCATTGGGGAAAAACTTAAAAAATGTGAAGAAGTATGTACTTCATTTAATAAAAAAGTTCATCATGCACAAAATGCCACTCTTTTAAATAAAGACCATCTGTGTCACTGCTTTTTGGTTTTGTGTTGAACTCCAGTATAGCTTATCAAGGTTTTTATGTAGTGGTGTGTGTTCCAAAATAAACAAAAAGGGCCAGATGGCTAATGTCTATATGATATAAAAATTATCAATCTCTACCAATGAATACTAGCATTTATGTAAATAGTTTGTAAACTCCTCAGCTACAGGCTAAATTTCTTAAACACAGGAAATGCATTTTACTGCACCCATTATATTATCTAAAACTTCAACATTTTACATGAACTACTAAATAAATACTTTGACTGATATATGGGGGGGTAGCAGAAAAGTGGAAATAAAAAGCCCTGAGCTTCAGTTAAGGTTCCACCTTGCCCAGGGCGAAGCATCTAATCTTATTTGGATTCAAGAATCTCATTTGCTCAATTGGTTGAACTGCACTGTCTATAAAACTACACTATTTTAAGAGTTTATAAGTTTGTAATTTTTAAAATTTTTCAGTTAGAAATAACAACTAAGGAAACCATGTTGAAAAATATTACAACCTAAAAGAGCTAGTTTTCTCACTATTAGTCATTTGATATCATAAAAATTGGGGTTAAAGGTGTAGATTATCACAGGATCCACAAGTTCTGAGTGGAAAAAGCTGAACATTGTATTATGGAAACAAATTGAAGGTCCTGAGAAATCAGAACAAAAATCCAACAGTTCCACAGATACACTTCTGTCATTGCAAATTCATATTGTAAATGGAATTTTATATTAAAAAGTAATAAGAAATAGTTATTCTATTACTCTTATTTTTAAAAGCAGTCCACAAAAGTCTACATTTAAACCTGTGATTAATCTGATATAGTCTTATATAATCTAACACAAAAGTACTTAAAGTTCTAAAGCTGCTAAAAGTTTTATAATATGCCCATAATTATATAATTGCCACATTACAATTAAATACAGGTGACTTAAAAAATTATATTGTAAAATATAACAAGAATTGTATTTATCTGATTTTAAAAATCATATCTTTGTGTTTTATAAGCTCAGGTCTCTTATTAAGTTTTTTTAGTAATGACTCATTTAGGTCATAAAATCATTATCTCTGAATTTTACTGTGTAACAAAATGAATGGCAATCTATTTCTTATCACTTATTTCTAACAAAAAGTTCATTACATTAAAAAAAGTTATTCTAACAGTTAAAATAGCATGCAGTAGGCCAGTTCGGATCCTCTTGGGTATGTTACTACTTGAATACTTTGGGAAATATCAAGTTAAGTACAATGTTTGAGTAAAGATTATTTTTTCAAATAAAATTCATTTGGCCACAAAGGTACAAATAAAAGTTCTAAAGGATTTTATTTATGGAATTTTAAAGAAATTATGACTAGAATTGTTGAATGAAAACTGTCTACAGAGGTTTTAAATTGTATTTTATATTTTTTCGACAGGTAGGATAAGTATTATTTTCACACTTTACATGAGTTTAAGTAATTTATTTGTCGAATTAGCTCCTTCCATCCCACACACAGAAAGGTAAATATGTCTCTGCCTATTTAAAAGCAAACAAACTTTTTCCCACCAATTCTGATTGATTATGGGTCAATAGAAGTTTTGAAGGATGTAAATCAATGTAGACATTTAAACAAAGCAAATATAGGAGTTTGGGCAAAGCCAAACATTCAAGAATCCTAGCCTACATTCATGTGACTTTGTCAATAATGAAGAACAATCCAGTAAGATCAACATCAGCTTTTTTAATGTTGTAAAAATGAACCGCTTCCTTCATGTGTGTTCCTACCCAAAATGCAGCATCCAGCCTGGCAAGAGAGAAACTGCACTAACTGGTAAGGGGCTTAGCATGGAAGCCAGTTGGTTCCCAGGCAGGCAAAGGTGATGACTACCTCAAGTAGGTTTGCTGAACTTAATTTCTTTCATGATATGTTTTTAAAAAATTGACCACATACCAAATATGATGTCTCTCTCCAAAGCAGTCAAATCATAACCAAATAAATTCTATAAGCTTTTGGGCTCTTGTGGTGGTTTCAGTCACAGTCTGCTTTGATATAAAGTTATTACTAAGAAGCACTCAAATATATACCTTGACTGTCCATTGCTACTAGACAGATGGTGGTAGAAGAGAGACCTGTCATTTAAATAAGTCACCATTTTCATCAACATGCTCACTGGTTAACAAGCAAAGCTAAGCTACATCTGAGTCATTACTTTCTGGCCTAGAAAGTGAAAAATGATCCATTAATCTGTGTAGCTACACGCCTAGTTTATTTTTCTCATTCTGTCTGTTTACCTGAAAAGCTGAACTGTGTCATTTGTAATGGAGCCATGCAGAAAGATTAGATATAGTCCTGTTTGTCTTGCCTCCAATTTTAAGCTGCATTTGACCTGACACACTCATAGGGAAGAGAACGGAAATAGAAATTTCCATGAGGCTATATTCTTCCATTCAAGAACGATGATGCTTTGAGAATCCACATATTTGGTATAGTATTAAAAATGAGATAGTATGTTTTTCCAAACTCCATTTGTGCTGTGGTTCTAAAGAAAGACTATACTGAGGTCCTGGAAATCATCCATATAGAATATACTGATTACTTCATTTTGAAAATATACTGTCAAATGCTGATTTCCCTTCACTGACTACAGAGAATTCCCCCATTACTCCTGCCTGGGGAACCTAGACTTTGAGAAGGAGTTGTTTGTTCTGAGTTTTGGCAGTTTGTATCTTTGGTAAAACAAACAAAACACACACATATTTTGCCAACAAAGAAAACAGCTTCGTCTTTTGATATATTAATGCTATCAGGCCATTGTCAAAACCAAACAGTTTCTGGCCAAAAGAACAATGTCCTGGCCTGTACTGAGACGCAGCTGCAATCCAGTTGGCCATGCTAGGCCCCATCTGTAAGAGTTGGATGCTTGGTGACACTGGCCAGTCTGAAGCCTATTTAAAGAAGCCTGAGAAAGCTAGGCAGACAGATGGTAAAGCAATATAATAATACAGAAAGTCTAGCTTGTGCGGATGCTTGTATTGCCTTCCAAGAGGATATTGAAAATACCAAATAACACTGGGTCATGGGGCATCTATCACTCACAGGCACGCCAGTGTTTGTCCCAATCCCAAAATATCGCTCAAGGTGCTCATAAATTTCACTGCATGTAAACTGAACACAACGTTTAGCTACTATGAGAATGAACCATACAAGTTGCATAAGCCATTGTTGATTCTGATTCTGCTGCCTTAGCCCATCCTCTTGACTCTCTTAATATTGTTGTTCTTTGTTTTATTTTGTTTTGTTTTGCCATGAGATTTAGCTTGAATGGAACTAAGAATATTAGAAATAAGGGGTTAAACCAAATGCAGACCAAACACTAGTATGGCCTTCTCTATGGGTACCCCATGGAGAAGAAAGGAGTGATCAAGGAGCTGAAGGCGAGTCAGCCTTCTGGGAAGGGATGCAGAGCATAAGGCCAGGCCACCTTCAGGGATTAGATATAATCCTCATGGTGACTGGACAGCACTAATGAGTTTTGATTGAGGAGGATGTCATAACTCCATTTCCATGTATAAAAATCCCCACCTGAGGATGTTTATTGATGAGAGAGTGAGAGAGAGAGAGACATTGATATGAGAAAGAAAATCGATTGGTTGTCTTCTGTATGTACCTCAACTGATGATTGAACCCACCACCTAGGTATGTGCCCTGCCCAGGGATTGAACCCATGAATTTTTGATGTATGGGTTCATGTTCCAGCCAACTAAGCCGCCCAGCCGGACTCGCATTTACATTTTAAGGCTATCCTTCTCCTTGGTGAATGGTGAATGGATAATAGACTGGAAGAGACTAGGAAAGGGAACAGTAGGAAAACAAATGAGGTTACATTTTATTGCAAAATGGTCAGTCCAGTTTGGGCTGAACTATGAAAACTTTTCCAACCCAGCTGGTAGGATGGAGGGACAGGAAGGACACACGGCCTGGTTCCTGACTCTGGCTGGCATGCCTCACTTCTTTATGAAGTTGCTTTTTGTGCCTTAAATCGGAGTGCCATTATGATTTATGACTGCATGAAATTTTTTAAATTAAGATTTGTTTGATTGTCTGTTTCTATTAAGGTGACCATAATAGCAATTTTCCTTTTCCCAAACAAATGCTTTGCAGAGCCCTGAAACTCAGCATCTGTGTATGACTCGTGACAGTGATTAATTTCTGTCGCTAAATTCTTTATTTTGTATAACTAATTTAAGATAGCTGCCACTTTTTAATAACTAAAGGGTATAAATTCAGTATAGTATTTTCCTTAGGTAATTGATATAACATCTTCATATTAGTGACTATAAATTATGGCTCCATTACCCCGTTCTGTCACCCAGTGAAGCTGCTCAGGGTATGTATATCCAGTCTGCCAATGTGTACTGGTGCATGCAATTTCTCCTCAATTGAACAACAAATCACAGAGCCAAATACTGTTGAAACTAATAATTTAGTTAGAGTTTCATTCAGTCAAAGGAAAAACTCACTGGTCTTGTCAGGCTGCTTGGTTTGGTCATTTCTTTTTGAAGAGTTAGCATTAACCAAATTCAAGAAGTCACTACTCTCTAGGTAGAAAACTGTTGGGGCTTCCAAAGAGGACACTATTTGCCTACTTTATTTTACCAAAAAATTGAGTTTCCAAAATATCCCTCAGTAAACAGAAAAATAAAATCTCTCAAAATTTTGGTGGACTACAAAATGGCCAAACCTGATGACTGTGTCTTCTAAGTGGAGGCAATTCTCCCCATTGCATGCAAACGCCACTTCCCAAAAGACAGTGCCACAAACATCGATGATTCGTAAACAGAATCTCTTGCTATGATACAAACAACAGCAGAAAAATGAAGTAGCAGAACTGCCAAATGGATAAATGGTTCCTGGATTACAGCAGATTGGCTTATATGTCACATAACTCTGTCCCTTAACTAAATGAGGGGGCGGGCATTCTAACCAGTCTCAAAATGGCATCCAAGCCACTCAGAGAGAATGGGGACATCTGTGAGTATTTATACCCATAAAAATATGTCAGTAAGTTCTTACATCAAGAAATCCCAGCTGCAAAAGAAAGAGGGTCCCTGATATGATGCTATTAACCCCGCTCAGCCATTGGCAACAAGGACGCCCCTACAGTAGCACCGTGAATACTTCCATACAACTGTAATTAATTACATTTAACTTGATACAGTTTGTAGATAAAGGATGACTACATGTTTATGCAAAGTGTCCCCATAAAGAAATGAGACTAATTTTCTTCTTGAATAGCTTGTGAAAACAGAAGAGCAATCACATGGCAGCAAGAATGTACCGCGACATGTTTCCATGAGCAGTGGCAGTAATTCCAAGTTCAGTCAGTCAAATGTCTGCCATACACCAACAGCTGCCATGAATCCTGCTTTCCGTCAGAACAAGAATGGGTGATGACTCAAAGCAAAAATGTGATGTTGAGTTCTGTGTGATGATTCTTCAACATATCCACTTGACATGCTAAAATAAGCTTCTGGGAGTGAAAGATCAATGTGGGTCACAAGTTTAGTGCCAACAAACTTTTAAAAAAGTTGTGGAAGATGTTTATGCTGTTACATAAAATTATCTCATTCGTTTCTGGGATTCATTCATAAAAATGTTTAAAATGTCAAAGATATAAATGGTGGCTAAGGGCTTATAGTTAAACAAAGAAGAAATAACTACAAAAATATTAGGATTGAAAAGGATAGTGGTGTTTACTCAGTCTAGCCTCCTCTGACTACAGATAAGAAAACGAGAGACTAAAACCAAATGACTCCTAAGTGGTAGAATTAAAATGAATTTAATTTGTTTTGAAAGGAACTATGTCATGAAAAAAGTTTCTGGAAAAATTATATGGTTTGAGTGGCAAACAGCAAAAAATTAAGACAGGTTATTTTCATCTTCAAAGAAAGTAGGTTAAAACCTATAATATAAAAATTTAAAAACATTTTTAATGTAACCTAGATATAAGATCTTTAAAGTCATTACTATAAAACCCAAACATGCCCAGAGTCCAAAAAGTACAGGTATCAAAATTATAATTGAACCAAGACTTCGTTCTTGGTTTCTGGAGTAGTAAATCCTGATTTTTGCATATCCTGACCCTTGCAGTACATCGTCACGTCACTTTCAACATACCAAAACATTAAAGCGACCTCAACGTTTAAGGAATTCTATAGACACAAATACCTTGGCTATGCCCAGTGATCATCCTCTTTTTTTATCCTCACCCAAAGATATGTTTATTAATTTTAAAGAGAGAGGAAGGATGAGAAAGAAACATCGATCAGTTGCCTGCCTACACACCTGGACTGGAGATGAAACCTGCAACCTAGGTATGCGCCCTGACAGGGAATCCAACCCGCAACCTTTTGGAGTATGCACAATACTTGAACCAACTGAGCAACCCCAACAGGGCATTATCTTCTTTATTACAGTAATTCTTCAGCTCAAAAGAGTTTTTGTTTTATCCCAAATGGGTGTTAACCTCTCTGATTGTAGATCTCATCTACCATACATGGTTCTAAATGGTGGTTGGTTATTTTCAAAATTTTGACAAATGACATACATCATCCTCATTTGAGAATGCTCAAAAGTGTGACATAGATTTCAGAAATGTCTTAAGAAATGCTCCCAGTATGAAAGAAATCTATCATCTGCTCAAGGCCACTCCTTTGAAAGGGAAAGTATTCTCTGGGAAAGGCAAAAAAAATTGGCTTTAGAACTAAGCCAATAATATAATTTATACTTTATAGTTAAATATCTTTATTTATATTAGCCATATTTCTACAATTTTATTATGAACTCTGAAGTACTGCATTTCTTTCATAGCTCCCTATGGTCCCTGGGAAAAAATGAGGTGTTCTGTGTACCGCCTGCATTCAGTAAATGTTATTAACACAATGATCTTAAACTCCTCTAGGTTAAGTTCTATTCCCAAAGCCTGGAACTGCACGTAATTGGTATTAGGAGTTGCAAGGCATGTGCCTAAATACCACTGACCCACGCTAGCCTCCTGCACAGTGGAGAGGGCATGGCAGTATTGAAATACAGTTAGAAGATATGGTTTGACTTTTGTCTTGGAGAAGCAATTTTCTGCATTTCCCCACTTTCTAGGATAAGAAGATATCAAAATTTAGAGTATCTGTGGCTGTTATATATATTCATACAAATATTGTCATATATATATAGATACATACATAAATATACTTGCTTTTATGCCAAAGATTGCTCTTGCACTCCTTAGCCATACTCTTGAATATCAAGAGGACTGTACCAATGACAGCAAAGCAGCTATAACTAGATAGAGGGATGTGTGTGTGCATGTGCAGTGACTTCCCATTCAGTGAATACCTCTGATGTGATCAGCACTGTGATAGGTCCAGATAAATTTCTCTCCTTTCCACCAGGGCCTGCCTGCCAATGAACCCCACACCTCCCCGCACATTGAAATCATGCTGCAGCAAAGAAAGGAAGCATTGACATTCTGAATGTCAGAATCAACACTGATAAGAGTGTTAACGTTTAAGTGAATGCATTGACTCTTATGTTTCTTTTTCAAAGGAAATCAGTCCTACTTCCTATAAAATCAAATGAAACAAGCCTCACATTCTAATTCTGTTATATTCTGACAGTTTACTGTCATCGGGCAGAAAGGCAAAAGCAAGTGCACTAACCCACAAATTGCTTCCAATTGTGGGAGAACTCCTTAAGTACATCGTAAGTAGCTCTAAAAGCAGAAATCTGGATTTCAAACAAATTCCAGCATGATTCAAAAAGCCTCTTACCACATTTCTTTCAGGAAATGCTTAGGTGCTGAGGTCTCCTCTAGCTGACAACAGTTTCCTGTGTTCATTCCTGCATTAACTGAGCCTGTCAGGAGGTCAGACCCTCCCCCCACTCCCCTCAGTGGGTCAGCAGACACCCCTCCCCTATGGTGTCGTCCTCAGTGCCAGTATATGTAAATACGACACAATTTCAGGGAAGTATGACATAATTAGCAGCTATTATTATGCAGCCCTCTATGAGTCCTAATTTGCATGTTTCCAATGAAAGTACACAGTGCCCAGTTAGCGCACACAAGCTGTCATTTTTTTCAATACTATAATTATTACTTGCAAGCCTTAAAAAATATCTCTATCAATTTCAGAAAAGGGTTTGAGAGAGATTACTGCAAATGGTGATGGGATAATTAACATTTCTTTCTGCTTTCCAAAAATTCCCATTATGACAATATATTGAAAATTTCATAAATACATAAATCATGGAAGAAAATGTCTATTATTAGGCTTAAACTCAGGAGTTAAAAATGCTTAAGAAAGATGAAGAACGGCTATCACAATGAAGCATAAGTGCATTATTTCAGGCTTGGTAGCTCACTCTTATTTGTGTTTCATATTAAGGCACCAGTTGCTTTTTTTTTTTAAAGTTAGAGTTGACATAAATTAGATTTTGCATTTACTCAAAGAGCATGCCTGAGAATATTTTAATTCTAGATTTATCAATGAGGTACTTAGCCTCAGGCTGACCACAGAAATATAAGGAATGATGCAGAGATAGATCCTTACACTACAAATATATTTCACTCTACTATATCAAAAAATTATAATATAGGGACAAGGATATAACTGGTTTTAAAGTTATAGTAAAAGGCTACAACAAAATCTAACCAACTGATACTTAATATTAATTTATTAATATCAATTAATCAATTAAATGTGATGACAGTTTCTATTAGTATTTCTTATTCATCTATTGCATTACCAAATTTTTATAAAATTATTTGTATACTCTCTTTTATTTATTGTATTTATGTTTACTGTGAGTCAACTTAGATCTTTTTTGGAAAAAATAAACATTCCGAAAAGTATTATCATTTAATCAAAAAAGAAAAAAAATAGAAAGTTCTTGGCAAGCAGAGCATTAGCCTCTGCCCAACAGGGATCTCACTTCATTTGCGTGTGGTTCAGAGCCAGCCTCAGTCACATGTTGTGGCATCTGGTTTGATCAGTTTCTTTGCGAGGTTAATAATCACATCTCTTTCAAGATATAAGTTCCTAAAATCAAAGAATTTCTCCAGGCTCCTTGAAGGTTGTGAGCTTTCCTCATGCATTAATTATAACCATCACTGACTGCACCAATTTTTGGTGGTTTCGATAATTCTTTTGGGACCCTGTTATAAACTCTTAGTAAATCTGGACAATTCATTCATTCAGCAAGTATATATTTGCTGAGGCTTACCAGTACCAGAAACCATTCCAGGTACTAAGGATCAACAGGAAACATACCAATCAAATAAAAAGATGTATTTTTGGTGCTTATGTTCCAGTAGGGAGACCTATGGAGAAATCAACTCTCTAAATAAATAAAGACTATAACAAGTTAAATGAGTGAAAGATAAGTAGGAGAAAATAAAGCAGGGTATATTGTGGAAACAGAGAGAGTTGAATCAAGTGGCCAACAAAGTTCACATGAGAGAACAACATTTAAGAAAATACAGACTGTAGGTGTCATCCTACATGGATGACTCCTAGTCAGGGCACATGCCTGGGTTGTGGCCAGGTCCCTGGTTGCGGGTGTGCCAGAGGCAACCAATCAATGTATTTCTCTTTTTCCTGCCCTTCCTCTCTCTAAAAATAAATAAGTAAAACCTTCAAAAGAAAGAAATACATGAAGGATATCAGGTAACCAGCTTTCCAAGCAGGTGCGAAGGCCCTGAGATGGCAACAAGCCTGTTATGTTCTTAAAACATGAAAGAGGTCCATGAGTTGGAGCAGGGATGTGCCCCTTGCTCAGTGGCAACAGCAGCAGCATCGCCTGACACTTTGTCAGAAAGGCAAATTCTCAGAACTTCATCACGAAGTGGGGCTGAGCATGGTGAAATGGGGTTCAGCCATCTGTGCATTTACAACCCCCCTTCCCTGTTACGGTGATCTCACCAAAGTTAAGAACCTTGTCTGAAGCCAAGTGAATAAAAGGAAAGCTAATAGCAGATGAAGTCGGAAAAGTAGTTCATGCAATTTTACTCTGAGGGAGGAAAGAAGTCAGGAGATGGATATCACTGGAGTAAAAAAAAAAAGGAAGGGAGGAAGGAAGGCAGGGAGGGAGGGAGGAAGAGAGCAATTATAAAGATAAATTAATAAGACAACAATCCAGACTGAAAATATGGAGCCAATAAATAACATACATAGTTCTGAAGACATTCTGTCTGGTATTTGTATTGAGTTCACAAAGGTGAGCATTCTGAATTAATGTGTCATTTAAAGCAGGTTGCATGTGCAGTGTATACATGCACATGCAAAGTCTGCCTTCACCTCATACCTATATTTTGAGATCTAACAAGGAATCATTTTGCTTAAGAAAAAAACCCTACTTTTCAATATGTTCAAATGCAAGCTTTAGACGGGTAGAGACTGTGTTTTCTAGTAATTCTGCAGACTACTGCTAAACAGTTCTGTTCCCTCCTAATTCATGTGTTGAAATCCTAACCCACAAGGTGAAGGTGTTAGGAGGTGAGGCCTTTGGGAGGTGACTAGGCCACAGAGGTGGAGCCCTCATGAATGGAATGAGTACTCTCATAACGAAGAGCCCAGAAAGATCCCTTACTCCTTTACATGTGAGGACCCAAAGAAAAAAATGCCAGCTATGAAATAGGAAGCAGGTCCTCACCAGACACTGAAGAATCTGCCAGCACCTTGCCCTTGGACTTCTCAGCATCCAGAACTGTGAGAAACAGATTTTTGTTGTTTATAAGCCACACAGTGTGCAATATTTTGTCATAGCAGCTCAAACAGAATAAGCCAAACACAAAAGTCTATGTCCCCTCCCATAGGAAAGAACCCATCTGTGCCAGTAGCCTGGGGGTATTTTATTTTATACCATATATTAGAACCGTTTCTGTCTAATGAGAAATGTGAAGTGTGATAAGCAGATCAGGAATAAGAAAAAGGACATTTTTAAAGTGTTTTCAAAAGACTGAATGACAGTAATTTGTACAATGATGACAATAAGGAAGTTTTAGGTAAGAAAGCTCTGGTTTCATTGCTGCTTCTGTATGTACTTCTGCACACCTTTGCACACACGCTAGCTTAGTAATGAAACACAAAGATCACTTTCCTATTTGGGGGGATTATAATTTTTTAACATAGCAAGTGTTATACGCATCACAAAAATAGCAATTGGAACTTTTCCATCTTTTATTTTTTGGGGTCGATGTATTCCTTTGAATACAATTTGAGGTGTCTCTGGCTTCTTTGTTATTTATGGATATCATACACTTTATACCTCTCCTATTAAATGAGGCAGTTTAATATAAACTCATACTCTTGTATTCATTTAACTAAAGACATAATATGCCATATGATTCTTCATCCCAAAAAGATCCCTTTGCACATTTATACTATTGTGTTTCTATTAATACAAAGTATTCACTACCAGACACAATTTGCTCTCAGAAACTTGATTATCTGAGAAAGTTATAATTTAGAGGCTAAAGAGATGTGTCTCGGGATGTCAGCAAGTTGAGGTTATTAGCATGAAAATATCATTAAATGTCATTAACTAAAATGCAGCTGAGACAGATAGGATACTCTTAGCCTTTAAATCAACAACAGTCAATAAATGGAGAGTAACTTAGTAGCCATGCATTGACTTGACTGCACTGCCAGATACAGCTACTGATTACCTGGGCCATCCAGGTTGGTTGCATCCCTGGCCGAATGTTTCAGAGGTGAAATTTATAATAATGAAGCAGTGGCTGCTTGTAAAAACTGTGGCATTTGTTTTTCCAGTGAATTACTGTCTATGAATGCCCCATGAGCTTCATATCCTGATAGAGATGAAAAGCAGCAAAATAACATCTGCCATCTCTTCCTCCTCTTTTTTCCTTTCTCCCTTCCCTTTTTTTATCTACCTTTTCTTCTTTGCAAGTCAAACAATCTATGACTGCACTGTGAAACCAGAGGAGAGAGCAAACACATGAAGGAGGTGATCAGCCATTCTCTATTACTATTCCCATTGTACAGGTGAGGTCATGGAAAGAGTTTCCCTTATTTTCACAAGGTCACTGAGCTCGTCAGTAGTAGGATCTGGCTCTAATCCAAACTACGTGTGTTGTTGAACAATGGACGCACCCCATCCAACCTCTTCAACCACGCATGTACAAGGAGGCAGGGCTTGAGTAATGAACATCTTTTCCCTCACCACTGGGGAACTCCATTTCAAAAGCTTCTCATAGCCAGACTTAGTAATTGGGATAAATCTGCACCTTTTTGAATGCTTCCTGTGGTGAGAATATAATACTCCTCAATAATTACTTAGCTAAATTCAACTGAGTTGGTGAGAAACTTCAACCTGATGACTGGGCAGTAAAAGGATAAAGAGCTTTTGCCCTGTGAATATGAAGAACAAACCCTTCTGCTGTGGTTAAGTCGGAAGAGACCAGAATTTTTCCTACAGAGAGAAATATTTTCCAAAATCCAAGCATTTCTCCTTTGATTTGTGCTTTCTAAAAGACTATATTTTTGAAAATATAATAGTTATTTGAAAATAACTGAAAGTGGCCTTAGGAAAATTTAAGAGAGTATTAATAACAAAGACAAAAATAATGTAAACTGCATGCTGCCAGAGTTAACATTTTTATGTAATGCATTAAGCTATAGTAATGTTGTTTTACAAAGGATTCAATTAAATCAATACTTACAACCAACTCAGTAGCTATAGAAACACAGGGATGGATAAAGCAGAGTTTCCATCTTTAAATGTCTTATAAATAGAGGTGATAATATCACCATAATACAAGGCAAAAATGCCACTGGAATGCTATAAATCAAGATTTAGAGAAAAGGGATCATATTTGATCGGGTGAAATAAAAAGCAGAATATCCCCCCAGCCCAGCTTCCAAAATGAACTGGTCGGCAATCCCATTGCCTTTATCCCCTGCACAGCATTTCCTCCCCCTCCCCCACGTGCCTGGCCAGTTCTTCAGGGTGAGCCTCTGCCACATGTGACTTGGACCACTGTGGACTTCGGGCTTACGGAACTCTCAGCCATGCTGTTCACTGCGGCCACGAGATATGCTGTGGTAACCTATTCCCTTGGTAGCCTTTCCCCCAAATTACAGATAAGGAACCTCCTCTTTTCTTTTCTCCTTCTCCCCCTATTCAGATGTTGTGAGACAGTGCTCATTTATTCTACCAGGATTCTTTTCTTCAAGCTAAACATCCTGAACCATTCTACTCCCTTATAAATTAAAATTTCCAGACTTCACATCATCTTTAGTGCCAGAATCCCTCTAAATCATTGGTACCCAAAGCAGAGCAGACCTTTCCTTGGGTTTGATATCCAACAGGTTGTGGATGTTACTACACATTTTTTAAATGGATTGGTTGAAGAGTGTATGTTATTATACCTGAACCACTGAAATCCTAATAAGGTCACATGGGGTACAGCACCATGACCTATTCTGGTAACCCACTGTAAAGGACATGACCCTAATTTGGATGCATTATTCTTGGTGAACCCATGTTTTCTTCTGATGCCCACTCTGTGTTCTAGATGTTTAATGAAATACATTAGTCCCCCGATTCCAGGTTAGCACTGTGAATATTCAGTATCTAATCCTGTTTCTGAAATCCACCGTTGCCCCTCTTGGTTCACCAGAAGCCTCTTGAAATCTTCCATCATACTTTCTTATGGAGAGCCTACTGGCTCTTCCAATATCCTTGACCTCGTTTGACTAAATATGTGGCTTCTCTCACATTGCATTCTCATCTTGGACTTCGCTTTAACCTTTGTTGTTTTCGTATTTGCAAACTAAAGATAATTTTTGGCAAAGTACACACAAAATGGAAAATGAATGCCACAAAACCCCATAACTTGAACCACTGAAGGCTTTAGAAATAATTTAGCATGTGTGAGTGTGATCAGCAAACAATAAAGCAAAGATGTCATAGATGACTTTACCCACACTGTTTTACTTATTCTTCACCACAGCCATCCTCTGAATGGAGAAAGCTGAGGTCTGAGAGAGTCTGGGCGGTCCAGGAGACCACTCCTCATTTGTTTCTAAACTTGAAAAAGGAGAGAGTGGGGCATAAGGCGGGGAGGCAGCCAGGAAGGACATATTTCTAAGCACTCATTCTGGGCTGAGACTTGAGAATACAAGGACAAGAATACTTTTTTGTCTGGTCCCTTTGAGAACCTCCCAGTTTCAAATCACTCATCATCACGAAAACCCAATGAAATAGGTACTAAAATAGTCATTTTTATAAAAGAGGAAATTGAAGGCCCTATAATGTGAGTACTTGCCCAAGGGCACAAGGCTAGTTTTTCAGCTTTTCACTGTGCCTGACCTACTCTTCTAAGTCATGAGGCACTCAGTGCGAATGGTGTTAACACGTGGTACACCTAGACACTGAGCACCTGGTTAAATGGCAATTTGTAAGGGTGGTACTTACCCGCCTCACCCACTCTGGACCACAGTTTTCTGGAGGGATCTGTTTGATTTGTGCATTTACCTCCTCAGGAGGACATCCTGGTTCAGAGCACGGACCTAGTCCACATTATTATCTATTTAATGGGTATAACAATCGGACCTGCCTTAAAGATTAAATAGGATAATTTATCTAAAGCACTCAGTATATCTCAGATGCTATTATTAACTGTATAACTCTAAAAATGTTTTATCCACTGAAGACTTTTTTTCCCTTTCCAAAAATATTTGTGTTGCCCTGACCAGCATGGCTCAGTGGGTTGAGTATTATCCCACAAAGTGAAAGATTGCTGGTTTGATTCCTGGTCAGGGCAAATGCCTGGCTTGTGGGCCCATTCCCTGGTTGGGTTGCATGTGAGAGGCAACTGATCAATGTTTCTCTCATACATTGATGTTTATCCCCATCTCTAAAAATAAATACATAAAATCTAAAAATATTATTATGGAAAATTTAAAACATCTATATAGAAAGAATAGTATAATGAACTTTTTTGTACCTATCACCAGGCTTCAATATTTACAACTCTCAAACAATCTTATTTCATCTATATTTCTGTACATACACACAGTTATTTTGAATTAAATCCCAGACATCTATAAATTTCATCTGTATTGTGTACATCTCTAAATGACAGAGACTCTTGTAAAAACAAAACAAAAACAGAAACCTATTATCACACTTAACATTTTAACAATAATTCCTTAATATTATCAAATATACAATTGATGCTTTTAGTTCTCTACTGTCTTATAACTTTCTGTCCAGTTTATTTAGATTAGAATCAAATTAAGGTCTTTACTGTGTGATTGCTATGTCTCTTAGATTCTTTTAACCTATAGCTTTCCTGTTTTTCTATATTTTTCCCCCTGTAATTTTTTCTGAAGAAATTGAATCCTTTTGTTTCTGTTAATACAGTTTCCTACAGAATCCTATGAATTATTTTGAAAAAATCACTTCTTACTAGAAGCAAGCATGCATTCCTCTTTCCATCTCAAGGATCATTCTCTGCTTATCATAATTTAACAATAACTTTTGTCAGCTGTATAAAAATTTGCCTGAAAAATACTTATATATCTTAATATAATTATACTTAAATACTTATATAGTGCTTACCATGTGTCAGTACTATTTCAATTTCCTCACAAATAGTAGTTCACTAAATTACCATAACAATGTTATTATCCTATTTTAAAAGATATCTATTAAGGTTCAGAGAAGTTAAGAAATTTGCGTGAGGTCGTACAGCTAGTAAACAGGTCAACAGCTCTATTGAGAAAGTAAGGTTGAAGGAATTGTAAGTATTCACTTAATCCAAGCATTTTTCGTAGTCAGTCTGGCACAGCTGAAAAGGCGTTAGACCCAGCTTTTATTTTGACTACTCTACAAGTTAGTTGTGTGCGGATGAGGAGGGCCCTCCCCATCTCTGAGTTCTTGACACACGTGAGCATTTACCAAACACCGAGCATGCATCCTATGCAGAGAGCCATTTCAAGAGTAACTGAGAAACCTCTGTTGATAAAATTTCACCTCATGATAAAACACACCAGTCAGAAAAGCACTATGTAGCCTCAGTTAACAAAGCTTTGGGTAGATTTTCTTAAGTAATAAAACATAAACATTACTTATGAATCAACAGATATTTACTGAGTTGAGATTTTGAGTCATACTGTTAAATGTCAAATGTGTACTGATTGCAGGTTGGGTTAATTAAAGAGACGTCAATTGGTATCTGATAAAAATGCATAAAATATTGTGTTAAAACAGTCAAAAGATAAAGGCAATCCATGTCAATTATAATTATACACATTTACAGAGACAAAATTATTAAATTTCAGAAATAAATTTTCTATCTAATATATTTAATAAAAACAATATTTTAGATGTGACTAGTTGAGAAATAAGTTAAACACACTGGATTAAATCTAACTGTAACCCCGAATTCAGGTATAAACATTATTTATCTCATTGAGCTTGGGTATTAGCATTCCCAGAACAATTATCTCTAATAAATTGAAGTGTGTGCTCAGACTGCTTTTGTAATTGATTGATTGTCAGGATAATGGCATATACAGCACTCTTCCAAATTCCCTTTAAATTGACTTTTATAGCCATACAGCAACTTGGAGAAGAATGGTTTTCTTGCCCCTTTTTACATTTTAAGGTTTATTTCAAATGCATTTCCACAAACAGAGCACAAAGCGATATCCTCTACTTAAAACAAATCAAATTGGTCATGACATTTTTCTACTTCCAATTTTTTTTAAATCATGAAAAGAACTAAATGTTATCTTGAATAGAAAAAATAAAATTTAGTAGCTCACCTATCCTTAAAAAAACCCGCAAAGGTGTTCACAAAGAAACCTCATTACCTTGATCTTTTGGAAGCCTTTGCTACATTCTGGTCACCAACTGTCTAATTTCACCAAGTCCTATTGGAAAGAGCGTTCACTCTTCCCCCATTCAAATAGGACAGGCAAAAAGCTTTCTTTAAAGTCAACCAATAAAAAAATATAGTCAGTCTAAATGCTTTCTCAGAGAAATAAATATGAAGAGAAGTCAAAGCCCATTCTAGCTCTAAAATAAGGAATCAAATATTTTCCTGGTATGATTTTTTAGCTTTCATTTGACAATAATTTTATGTATCATAGAAATGTCATGGTAACTATATCATACAAGAAAAGCCCTGGTATAGTTTCCTAAAACAAGCTCCTCATATAAACATTATTATTAGTTACATGTGATTAAACCATTTCATGTCAACAGTTGAAAATAAACACCTAGTATGATCTAGTGGCCTGTAACAGATAACTTCCGGTGCACTTAGATGAAAGGAAGCGTGTGCGCACACTCACACATGTGAACACGCTCCAGAATGGACAAGGTGGAAGACTGCACAATCCAAAAAAACACACCCAACCCACAGATACTTCATGATACTATTACAATTTTGTTACTGTATTTGTTGCCCATATAATCACAATTTCTCCTTTAAAGGGCAACTATTAAACAAAAGGGCCACAGTCACTCACCAGAATCTTCTCTTAAGTCTTATGCACCCCAAACTCTGTTGTCAGACTTTGCATGTTAAACATAAGTTGCAAACGAGGATCAGAAAGTCCTGCCTTTGTCTGTCTTATAACACACACATACGTGCGCTGGAAACAGAGGTGTGTAGGATCTAGCTTTGAGGAACCTAACATATACACTTTTAGACCTAGTCAAAGAACTGACAACATGAGCTTTGGAAAGCTAAAAGAACAGAGATGGAAAGAGGCAAAGACACAGGCATATGCATGCACAAAGGAACCGTGTGTGTGGTAAAACACCAACTTCAGGTTGACCCTCTAACAAATACCGGTTTTTCCGCGTAGTCAAGGTTAACGGTTTTCCCTTCTGTGAAGTTATAATCAGATGCTATGTGCTGCCCAGGCCCCAGGAATGCCTCATGGGCTCTATGCCAATATCACGCGATCTTCTTTACTAACAACACAAACACCAGTCACCTAAAACCATCATCCAAAGAAAATTGCCATTTCTGTTTGCCTTTCTATGTTAATGCTCATCTGATGTATTTTGAAAATAGATACATTTCAACAATTCAAACTACACTGGTACTAATAAAATCAACATGGGACACACTGAAGTTATTGCACAATGTACAGAAGGTCTTCGATCCCTGAACTCAAATGGGAAACTCAAGAAAATTTTGAAAGATTATCCAGTCAAAAGCTTGTGAGGTATTTTTATCAAACCCCCTGGGCCGCAGAGAATGCAAATATCCTGTGAGGGGGTGGCTGGTCTGAAGAGGTGTCACAGGTCACCAGCTTCGGGAAGGAGGAGGCCCCATCCACGGGGGTCTGCACATTCTGCAGACCCCTACTCAGCAGAACAACAAGTTTCCCCTGGACTGCCCGCCCCTGGGTTTCTCAAACCTCTGGTTGGAAAAGCAGGGTTCTATTTCTTTCCCTGTAGGTCTCATGTCCATATGCCTTACTATAAAATTAGGGCTTCGACTCAATTTATAATTCCCTTTAAGAAGAATCCGAGACAGAATACCAGTGATATTGTACGATGAATGCGTGAATGTCTACCTGTAGAAACAAATCTATCGTTCTTCAAACTAAACAACATACTTCAAGCAGTCGATTTTAAAACCGAGGCCATGAGTTTATCTAGGGTGAGGTCAGGCTTCTCACAGTAATCTCAACTGCTCTGAAAGCTAACTGGGGACCATGAACACAGAGAACTGACCTAACATTCCAAATCCACGGCAATCGAGGCTACAACCCCTACACAGACGGGTCACCAAGGCTTTCAGCAGTTCACTGAACCTTATTCACTTATTCAAAAATGTGTGCTGCTTTGGTACAATGAAATCACCTAAATGTTTAGAATAAACAAGCACTTTAAGAATTGCCTGGTGCTTTCTGCTTTCATCTGCACATCCGATAAAACGTTCTGAAGCAAGGTCTAAATTAGAGGGGAAAGCGGAGTAGCAGTGGGTGGGTCTTTAATCTGGGAGTCTGAAAGGTGAGCTGATTCCTCCGCAGTGGGGGAGTGGAGGCACACATCATAACGAAACGGAGGTCTTCCCTTCTACCTGAAATGAAACTCTCCCTGCTTCTGAATCCCACAGGCTGGTAAATTCCAGTGGAATTCAGATCTAAGATAAATCATGAAAAGCAATGGGAAATCAATTCAAATGCCACCTAAATGTCATCTGGTCTAATGTTATCTTCAGAAAGGCATTTTTAGTATCACATGAGACCTTTCCCCAAAATACCCATGTGTAGGTCTCACCCTCAGGTGAGGGTGAGGTATTTGGGTAGAAAGGGAAATTACCCAGTTTTTTGTTTACTTACATCTCTGGACAGAACCCTCTGATCTAGAAATTTACTTGTTTTAAAGAGGGAGTGATGCCCATGAAACGTAACAGATCGACTTAAAATAAAGCAAATAATAATGTGGTAAATGTAATTTTAACTAATATAAATGATAGATATTGCAAGTAAATAAATTAAACTAATGCAAATAATTTAAAATTTATCCCTGGAAGAATGTAAGTAACAAACTGATGTAAATAATTGCTCATTTAAAGTGACTCCCCATCTATTTGTTTAGCAAATCATCTGTTTCTTCCTACTTTCAGGAAGAATGACAGTCCTAAAATTCTCCATCCATTGACCAAAGGAACTGATATTCTATGTATAGTATACTAAATCAGTTGCTGTTTGAATATTTTTGTGGCCAAAAAATAAACAATAAAGCTAGGACCTAAGTTTTGAGGAGAGCAGCATCATTGACGTTTTGGATTCACACCTATCTGACCAGGTGTGAGGAAAGCAGATAGGAAACTCTTCCCTGCTGGGTACAAAGCAGTGTGTTTGGATCATTAGGATGCTCTGCCCCTGGACACTTATCATGGACAGGCAGAGGGTAAGTCTGAGACTGTCAGAAGCTCCGCCGAAGGAATGCCTGAGGACCTTGGTCCCAGGCTGCTTCCTCACGGGCCTGATCCTGAGTTAGTAACTCTCCAGAGGCTTAAACAGCTGCTGGCCCACAGGCTGAGACTTGCCCACAGGTGAGTGGGTGTGACTTTCAGAGCATGTAAAATAAAAGATTTTGAATTATTGAATTTCTCAGAAATTTAAAATCCAGGGATCTCACATATAAATGTCCTGATTAATGGGTTGTCCTTCAAAATCAAAGGTAGTTCCAACTCTGGGCAACCAGAGGGGCTGGGCAGGCCCCTGCCCTCAGGTTAGGGTTTTTGTCCAGGACTGGGTCAATGTCTGATGACCTTGTTTGAAGCAGGTGGACGCGGGGGTTGGAAAGCCTGCAAACGAAGGTTCTCATACATTTTTCAGACCATTATGGACATTATTTCATTCTCTGTTATGGAAATGTTTGTAACTACAGTTATGAAGTATATATAAACTGCCTCTTAATATACATAAAATGTTGAGAATACTAACCATATAATAAACTCCCATAAGTTGTGAGCTGTCATTATTATTATATCATATGCTCTCCTCCAGGTTTCTTACCTTATACCATTTCTTTCTATATATATATTTTTTTCTTTTGGAGATTGTATTAGCAAATAACCAGGGTCCTGGCTTATGTATAAAATATAAACACATGTTTATATGCACACGTGGAATACAGGTAAAATTTGAATTACCTCCAGGTGAACCACAGGTAGCAAACACCCTGTGCACCAAATGCAGCCCTCCACCTGGTTTTATCAGGTCCAGCATTGTTTCTACCAGGCGGCAGCACTGAGCGCCTTGCCCCTAGTTAAGGAATAGTTACATGTACACAGCCCTAAAATCACATCGGGCCCTTTGCAGGCAACAGCGAGGCTGATGTGGCCCCCCGTGAAAATGAGTTTGACGCCCCTGATGTAAACATATAATTTGGGAAAGGTTGGCTGGAGAATTTTAGTTCTTCATTCATCCTCTTCTATTTCAGGGGAGGGGCAAAACCGCCCAGCTCTAGCACCAGTCTATTTGATTTCCTTTCCAAACTTCTATCTTGTGTACTTTAAACCATCTTTCCAGGGTTACTTTTGTTTTAAAACTTGAGACATTTATTAAAACAAGTAACTTCAATTCAGCACTGTCCTCAAAGGAGAAGCTGCTCTTATTTAGATGCGTCGTAAGACAAACACTGCCTTCAGTGTTCTGGCCAAACAACACGCAACGGAGGCACAAACGTGCTCCGAAGAGGCATCAGTACCTCTCACTACAGTCGTCTTGCTATAGTGGGGTGGGCATGATTAAGTTCACAGCCCCAGGAAATAGCATGCAAATTACTTCCTGAACGGAGTGGCATAATGATACCTGGAGTATAAAAGAGAAAAGGAAGTTTAAGTGTTGCCCAGGGAAATCCTACTGGGAAAGCACAGCAATGGGGGAAACAAAGTCCAGCCTGTCCAGGGATGGGAGGGACATGCTGTCAAGGGTGAAAGACACTGATGGAAAGAAAGTGTACATGGATTTATTATGCATGATATATGTGACATAATCATGTGTACTAAACAATGTAGCATTGTATGCTGTATAAAATACACGGACTCCAAAGTTAACCTAACCACAAACCAACCTTCTCTATCTTTACCAAAATATTGATTTGTCTTTTTATTTTTCATAACACTACTCTTTTCACAGAGAAGAATTCAAAACCCCAAAAGGATGATTTAGTTACTATGAGTAAATGTAAACACCAAACACATCCAACTACCTAAATACCACTAACTGGTATTTACCAGTTAGTCATTAACACTATCAGTGAGTTTAAGAGTAGACACCAGACTAAAATTTGTATTTTCAACTGGGACATGATGGGGGGAAAAGGAAAAATGAGACAAAAGAGAAATCGACTTTTTAGACTAACTACTAAGATACATGCTTAAAGGTTAGTTTTTGAGTGTAATATTTTAGGTTTCCCTTGGTCGTAATGTGAAAAATGTCATCCCTCTGCCTCAAACAGCCTTGTGATCTATCACGTTCAATGTTCAAGCCCATCAAAATATACTCTCAAGAAAGTGTATGTCAATGATTAGAACACATACATGTTAATCCCGTGCTTCCCTCTGACCCTGTATGCCCATGTATTAACCCTTCTGAGTCACCCTGCATATACTACCTGTGCAACGAGGTAAATTACCTATCACTATAGAAAACAAGACTCTCCCCCCTCATTTATGACATTTCCAACATTTCAGGTCCAGGCAAGGAGGTAATTTTGTGGTAAAACTTTAATCAATATCTTCAATGATTGACCTAAAGAATATAAAATGGCTACAATTTATTTAGACATTATAAATATGATACTAATAGTAGGAAAGACATACCACAGACTAAATGCCAGGCCTTGTTCTACATACCTTCCATGTACCACCTCATTAGTCTGTAAAACAATGCTAGCGATGGGAAAACTGACACACTCAGATGTCACAGAGCTTGCCTGAGGTCGCACTGTCAGAAGCTAGTCACGCCAGGATCTGAAGGGACGCAGTACACCCCTAGAGACTCTTCTCTCAACTGTGTGCCAAGTGTGATCATAGGACCTTGTCACGGGTAGTTTTATGTGTCTACTTGATTGGGCCACAAGGCACCCAGATATTTGGTTAAACATTGTTCTGTGAGGATTTCTGGATAAAATTAATAATGAATCGGTAGATTCAGTAAAGCAGATTGCTCTCCCCCAATGTGGGTGGGCCTCATCTAATCTGTTGAAGGCCTAAAGAGAACAAGAAAGGTAAGACAGAATTTATCCTCTGCCTGAATGTCTTCAACTTCAGACATCAGTCCTCATCTGCCCTCAGACTTGGACTTGGATTGAAACTCACATGAATTGTTCTCTTGCTTCCCAGGTATGTGGACTCAGACTAGAACTATACCATAAGTTCTGCTTGACCTTCAGCTTGCTCACCATGAATCTTGGAGCTTCTCAGCTCCATATCGGTGTGAGCCAATTTCTTATAATAAGTCTCTTTCTCTCTGATTTTATATTTACATATATAATCTGTAATTGGTTCCTTTTCTCTGGAGAACCCAGACTAATACAGACCTTAATATATATAATTTCACTTAATCCTCACATCTACCCAGAGAGATAACATTAGTCACATTTTATAGATCCCAAAATGATGCCCAAGGTTGTATTGCTAGGGAGTAGGTTTTGAAGCCAGAGTTTGAAGCCAAGTCTAAATCCATAGTCCATACTCTTTCCACATAACTGTAGTACTCTTCTGAATATACAAAGACAGAAGAGAAAGTTTCAGGCTAAAAGAAAACTCAACCTCCTGGTCTTTCCAGGAAAACCCCGTTCTACAATGATGACCCCATAGATATCTCTACAGATAACTGCTCACCGGGAAACCCCAGTGCACAACCTTTAAATGGAAAAGAATAGTAGACTTATTTGAAAAATTATAAAATAAATCATAAAACTTAGGAAACTTTTAAGACATCATACTATTCCTTTTTACTTAATTCAGTGATAATTCAATCCACCCCATTTAGCACTTTTACTTCTTTTCAGGATTCCCACATTCTCTATCTTCATTATGTTACCATGAAACAGTCCGTCAGAGGTCCAGGGAGTCTCCATCACTGGCAAAGACGGTGGCAGGGGACAGTTCTTACACTGACTGCATAGAGAGCTAGAAATATCATTAGATAAGACTCAAGCATGTAAAAAGCTAGCAAGATAACTGGATAGAGAAAAAAGCCCTGCCCCCTCTTCTGGTACCAGATTGGGGGTGGGACCATGGGAAGGCAGGCATATGAGCCACAGGAGTTAAAATGGCACAAGGGGAGGTGCTGGACCAAAGTGGCCTGCCAGGATAACCTGGGGACAGAAGAGGTTGGTTGGGAGGCAGCCCCGTCCGAAGCACACAAAAGTTTGGCAAGTTGATTGGTCATTTTGAGAAAGCGCTCCCAAGCCAATATAACCCCAGAGGCATGAAGAAGCTCTCTACCATGCTTGCTTGCGAGCTGCGCTCACATGGTGCACTCAGCTCTTCCCTTCACAGGCCATGTGGCCCTTGTAGCCTGGTCCATGGCTTGCAGGAGGGAGTCTCTCTCTCTCTCTCCTCTCTTTTGCCCACCTGGTGATGCACTTAACAGTGCATCTATGCACTCTCTCCCAGAAGTACGTGACCTTGTGGCTCATGGCTGTGCAGGCTCCAAAGCTCCAGGAGGAGCCTGAGATGAGCAGCAGCAGGGAACAAGCTAAGCTAAGCTACCTGGAAGGGACTAAGAACACTTAGCGGGCTCTACCTGTAGGCTCCAAAGGACTGTATTTCTAAATGGAGAAGGAACTCCAGACATTGGCTTTTGTCTTGGCTTGTTGAGGATGGTTGGACTTTTTTAATGGCAGAAAGAGTTGATGGGCTTTGAGGCAGGAATCCGCCATTCTCCCAGACCATGCAGCACCTGAATAAAACCTCTTTTCTTTTGCACCAGCATCTGTGTCAAGAGTTGGGCTTTTGTGGCAACAAGCAGCCAAACCTCCGTTTCTGTTTGGTTACAATTAGATACCTTCCCTCTCCTTGGAAGCTGAGAGGTCATAGAAAAAATTTATTAGAAACACTTAAGGCTTTCAGATAAGTTCTCAAACTACTGCCATGGTTTACAGTGAACAATAATGGCACTCAGGTATCACACACACACACAAACACACACTAAGTAGTTATTCTGATAATCAAAAGCTACAACAAAAAAGCCCTTTTTAATGTGCAATGCCACTAAAATAGCTCTCTTTGACAACTAAATACCAAGTAATCAAAACAAATGTTAATTAGTGCTCAGCATTTACTATTCATAGAGACAAGCCATCATTTGTTAATTATCAGACCAATAACACAGTATTGATCACAATTTGTCAACTTAGAAATAATTGAAGCCAGTAAAAGAAGAGTAGAATCTTTCAGTAAACAATAGTCTTTCATTTCAGAAATGCTTAGCCAGCTCTTCTATTGTACATTATTCTATTCATTAATAAATGCTTTTCACATAATTGCCTCTCTCTCAAATGGTGTGTTTTTTTTTTAAAAAATAAGGCAGGTTAGTGAGAACATATTAGGTATATATATCATTTTGGCAGCCAATATCAAGTCATGATGGAATTAAGAGAGTTGATACCCAGCAGAGTCATAAAACGGGTGCTTCTTAGGTACTCGTACCTCAAAATGCTAATAGTTAAATTGGCTTTTTATCTATTTAAAAAATGCACTGATTGCCAACAACCTGCTTTCTAGGTATGGACTGACTTATTCACAGATGTGCTTTTATATTCTAAGTCTTAGTATTCAATGCAAAGATATATAAAGCAGTCATCTTCACAATAGTAGCAAAACCCATTATTTGCTTTGTCTTAAGGCTCTATTCAATGTAAGTTTAACTTTCAACTTAAAAGAAAAAAGTAGATTCCATGTGAATGCGATCTTAAAACATGGTCCTTAACATATTATCAGTAACCTCTTCTTATAGAGCATTTGTAATAATTTTGTGAGGAACTGAGACATGTCAAGACTGAACCACGTTAAACACAGCTGAACGGTGAAGCCTGCTCTGACAAAAACAGGGTATCCTTCCGCCCATCAGAGCTCTCCAGTAACCTAATGCACACACATTCTTATTTCATAAGAAAAAAATTCATACCAGAGCAAAAAAAAAGTTAGACCTGTAAATATAAAAGGTAAGAGAGAAATGACTGTTTTTACCCAACTTCTGGTCCTATCCATTCTGGACAAAGGAAAGAGGACAAGCTCGGATATCAAGGCACTAGAAACCAAAGCAAGTTGCTGACAATTAACATCATCCAAGGGAATAAATAGGCCTGTTTCCAGCTGTGGGGACAGGCCAAGTGTTTCAACTCGGCAAAATCTCAGAAGCTCACCTTCCAATTGGCTTTGAAACAGCTTTTCTGCGATAACCATATGTGCCCATTTTCTGCCTGAAGAATTTCCATTTTAAATCCCAGAAAAACATGAGTCATAATGGAAATTCTGACATGACATTAACTAGAGCAATGCTTGGGTAAGGGAAGGAAGAATAAAATAATTGTAATGGTGATCAGGGTTCTACCTGGAGAATTGGATGGCTAAATGGATAACCCCTTGACTTTTCACCCCTGAGACTTCAGTTGGATTCAAGTCCTGACCAGAGTGACTACAGAAATCATTGTGACCACTGATGTGAAAAGAGGCCCAAAGTGAAATTAGAATGGTGGTCTCAGTCCAGTTGTTCCCGTGCTGTATTTCCAAATCACAAACCACGGCAAATGAGAACTCTCCGAGAAGAGGTACATAAAAAGCACGCTTCTAGGACAAAAGAAAAGGGTAAAAAGCAAGCCAGTATTAATGAACTGTGAATCATACAAATACATTACCCAAGTAAAATCACGTTACAAAACGTACCTACACTTATACAGAAAAGCCTTTGGCTACTGAGTCACTGGCATTCTTTTCAACTCTGTATTGTTAATGCTTTTGTTACAGCCTACCTGCTAAATGCCAATCCAGGGAAACAGTAAATCCAGTCAACTATTTAAACAAAAAATATTTCCACTTTCTGTTGAATTCACTTCAATTATGAAAGAAATAAAACCTAGAAACATCAAAGTGTCGGCAGCCTGATAGACTTACCTATGAACGAAATGGAATCGGTACCAGCCAAAGAAACACACAAACGCCGCCAGTGTCACTTAAGGCCTTCCTTATAGGAAGGAGTTAACAGACCTGGTGTGTTTCAAGAAAAACACCCTGTTAAATCACAAATTACAACCAGCTCTGTGTTTCGTTTAGAGTGAATAATTCATTGGTACCTTAAATTCTTTCTCCATATCTGATTTCCAACACTGCTTCCAACAACAGGTGCTGATCCATATAAATGACTCTCCTGATTCTGCTGGGGAATGGCTGATTACAAGCAGACAAGGGAAAGACGTGGCGGTGTTTGTGTCAGAGCCAGATAGCATCTAATAAGATTCCAAAAACAAATACCCTCGCAAAAAAATAGTATTACACCGGGGAAAACAAGACCCATTCCATCAAGAATAAATCTGAAACTCAGTCGAATAATATCATATTCGCTTTCCACACTGAATTACATGTGGCATCTGTGCCTCATCATTTGTAACTGTTGGGAAAAACCAAGCTCCTACCTTGACACCCTTTCGTGTTTACTGTGGGCTAATTTCAAGAATCCAAGCTTCGTCAAGCAACAGCAATTAAACCAACATCCCCATTGTCTACAGATGACAATATCGGGCTCTCCTATTTCAACTTCCATATTTGGTTTAATTAGAAGACACAGTTCTTAGCAGACCTGAAACACTTACTCAGGGCAGTAATACATGAGAGAAACCGCAAAACCAGTTGGCATGCCCTGAGTGTGAGGAAGATTTTCAAGTATTGCTCCTTTCAAGATGCCTGATTAGGAGGGTATGATTGCAATCACTAATTCTTTTCTCAAGGGTCACACAATTGTTCAGATGGCCTAGAAATTGCAATTACAAAGCAAAATGAAGGATGCTGGCTGATGGTCCTTTTTCTGAAATCCAATCCACTTTTAAAGTACACTGCATACCAATGATTGCTTTTCATCAGTTCCCATTTTATAGTAATATTTTATGATTATACAGTTTCATTGAAAAATCTCATTAGTCCACAAAGCATTTGGCTTACATGAGTTTTCACATCATCAACAGCCTTGTTTTCCACTTCACAATTCAGAATTTCTAAATTGTGGAAATGCTGTAGTCAATCTATTTGACCTGCAACCGCATTAGCTTGCAATGTGAACAGACGTTGGCCTTGCTTAATATGCTACTAACATAATTCTTGATCTTTGACAGCCCTTTGCTCCACAGATAAAGTGAATGAATGACCACAAGCCACTCCCAATTTCGCTGGGTGCTATACGGTGCTATACTACTGAAACCAAAAATAATAAATGAAGGAAGGAATGAATGATTGCATGGAAAAGTTGAGCATTCCAGATATTCTGGATGCTTTTTTGTTGTGGTGGTTGGAGGAACAAAAGAGAGAGTCAAGTGTTAAACAGCAATTCCAAGCTTGGGTCGTTCACTGGGCAAGAGACTAATGGAGAGAGTGCAGGGAGACAGAAGAAATGAAATACAGAAACTTGAGAATAAAAGAAACATTTTCAATGCACTGCCAATGTCTATATGGCAGCATTATTTTGCTAAGCTACTGAAAATAAAATGAAGGCAATTCTTCTCCATCACAGCTGCATATGAACATCCTTCACTAGGTTAATAGGTTATAATGAGTACAGTACCATTTTCACAGATATTAAATTTCTGAGAAGTTCTCTGTATTCTACGCTCTCCTGACTGATGCTGTCAGCCCTGGATACACGGTAAACTGTCCAGTGACATTGTCATCATATAGACACTGTTTGAAAAAGAGACTTAAAAAGGGAGATGGTACAGACGTTGGATGCTGGAGTCTAATAACATCAGTTGAACCTGGTTTCACTGCTGGCCGGCTGTGAGTGTGGGGCAAGTCACTTCTCCTTTCTATGCCTCTGTTTCTTTGTCTATAAAATGGGAATAGTATAATCTCTCCCTCACTGGGTGCTTGTGAGGATTGAAAGAGTCATGTACGTGTTTAGGAGAGCCATACCTGCATATCCTAGAGGCTCAATATTTACCTATTACATTCATCCCTTGGTATCTGAGGGGAATGGGCCCCAGGAGCCCTTCAGGACACCCTAATGTACTAATAAATTGCTGTCTGACTTCCTTGTGCTGGATCCTGGGAAAAAGCAGAAGACTAAGACAATATAACTGGTCTTAGTGGAAAAACAGTACCAAACAGACAATTAGGGTTGATGTGGTGAGGACTGTGACAGACACACAGTCAAAGCATTCAATGGGCAACTAAGAAGAGACCTATTATAGGCAGAAGCACAGAAAGATGTCCTGGAGGGGAAATGTTCATACTTGCTTGGAAGGATGCACAAGAGCTCACCGTGCAAATCAGTAAGAGAAAGGAGTTATGGACAGAGGGAACAGCCTATGCAAAGCCATGACCTGTTTAGGAATTGGAAAGAGTTTCCTCTTCCAACATAATACGTGTGAGGGCAAGTACGGAGAGATGAAATTTAATCCACAGGCAGGAGACAGATCATGGGGAATATTGGGTACCACATGAAGGACTTCATATTTTGAACATGAAAGCTAAAATATTTTGTGCAAGGGTGTGACATGACCTATTCTGAGTTTTAGAAATGCTACTTTGCAGTTCTGTGGGAAAAGCATTGGAGAGGGGTGAGGTTGGCGCTAGGGAGACCAATTAAGAGGTTATTAATAAAATATAAGTGAAATGAGATAACAGGAGAACTAAACCAGTTTTTAATTAATCCTAAATATGAAATCATAAAAAAAAAACCCCAATGGAGTTCTTATATAGTGATAGAAACAAGCTACATATTATTCTAAGGGGGCTATGCTTATTTCTTGAAATCCCAATGCCAATTCCTTGCTGTATGTACTACAATCCCATTTCACAGGTGAAGGCTCTTAGGCAACAGAAGGTTAGGTAACATGCCCAAGCTAATACGACTCTACCTACTACAGAGTCGGGATGCAAACCCTAGGTCAGGCTCCAAAGTCCTTGCTCTTAACCACACACCACCTAAAAGTGGGATGAGATGGATCAGTGGAGCCCAGAAGCATCACTGTGTGGTTCAGAGGCTGGATCTGGGAGCCAGGCAGGCCTAGGATGAAGGCTTGCCCTGAGCCCGCATCTGAAATAGAGGATTGCTTGATCTCTCTGAGTCTCAGCTTAAGCGATAAAATTTCAAAAAGTCTTAAAGTCTGGTTTTTGCAGGATTATCCCAAGGAATAAAATAATCTAAGTAAATTGAATGCACAATGTCTGGCAAAAAGAAGGCACACATGTAAATTGTGGTTATTATTATTGTTGTGATTCTTCAGAAATATTCCCTATAATCTCCACATAGGCAATAATCACCAATGTAGGGAATCACAAGGTAGGGAGAAGAGATGAAAAGGAACGGGGGTGAGACGTATTTAGGCAACAGAAGATGATAATTTCAGGGTATTTTCCATTTGAGAAAAGCCTTTACAAGGCAATGACCTGATTTCATATTTTTTTATTCCTGGCAATTTCTAGTAAATAGTAGTTTCTGAAATATGAATAGCAGGGTTATAAATTTAGCTCACAACACAATGCTAATATGAAGCCAGAAAGAAGTAATCCCTTTATTTTATCTGTAGCAGATCCGTTTCCCTCACAAGCCCTCCCTCCACAGGTCAACAGAGGAAAACATTTAATGTTCCTACCCAGGGCAATCGGATCTCACAGTTTAAGCCTTTCATGCAATGCTGAGTATCTCTTTAAAAATACAGTCATCTCAGTCTTGTGCATTGTTTCCCTTTCCTCCTGCTCCTCTCCTTTCTCTCCCTAAAATAGCCTCCAGGGGTGTGCTTCAAGTCAGAAGGACAAACCCACTCCACAGAAGACGACTATGGAAAGCAGGCCATGAGAGAGGACAGGCTCTTCAATGTCCTCCCGAGCGCTCCCCCTAAAGACAGGCCTGCTCGGGTCCCGCAGAACTGATGTTCTGTGCTCATGTCTGTGGGTGCTGTCCACTTTGTCTGTCAGGGTGTCCACCATCACACACCATCAGCCTTCAGGGGGCCTTCAAGGCCGAAAGAGAACTAAAGGTCCCCCCCGAATGGTTAAATGCGATCCTTATTAAAATTTAGCCAACAGCTACAGATGTTAGACAACCCAGAGTGGCATTTATGGGCATGTCAAACCCTGTAAAAAGTCATCATAAAAATTTGAAAACAATTTGCCTATCAGAAAGAGAAGAAGAAAGCCTCAGAATAGAAGATAAATGAAAGGAATCAAGTCATACCTACCAACAGTAATACAAAAAGACTGGTTTTGAGGGTTCTGAAACTAGCTGTATGGTTGTAACAAAATCTGCAAGAAAAGCAGACACAACTAGTTTTCTCCTTGCGGCGGAGCTGCACACGTGTTTGTCCGAAATCAGCAGTAAACTTTAAATCACCCAAATTTTACTTTTGGGTCTGACATTTATAGGACATGGCAAGTCTTTAAGAAACACTTTATTTCTAAGTCAATATGTAGCTTGGTCATTCCATCTTCTGAAGATGAAAATTGATTTTTCTCAGCGCTGCAAATAGGCTGTTCCCGGCTCCATCCCCACAAAGTGTCAGGAACACAAGCCAAGGCCCAACCCGCCCAGGCAGCCTCAGGCTTTGCCATTTCAGTGTGATATGCACAGGAAGCTGAGATGATGTGACTTCCCCATGTGGGACCTTTCTGGCTTTAAAATAATTGTCTTATTGTTGTCAAAAGAGATAGTGAAACAGTACTTTTGTTACCAACTGTCATAGTTATTTTACCGGAATTTTTATTTTGGGCAACAAGTACAAAGGACTGGCTCAGATTTGCCTTAAAAAAATCACCTCGCATGTTTCTGTGTGAAGCTCATTTCCCTATGAGAACTGAAAGATTAATAGTCATTGGGTAAAGTGTGCAACCTGCTATATTTAATTTATACACCCTTCTGAAAAAGTCAATCCAGAAGAACTTAAAAGTGTGATTTTCTGTACCATTCCACTCTCACTGGCACAACTGAGGAGCTAGGATGAGGAGAAATGTTGAAGCATCCCCCTACGAGAAGATACATGGATTTTTGGGGTGAGAAGAAACAAGGCTCGTGACAGTTTAAAGTACACCTCCTTTGTCCCCATCTTCTGCTGGGTGTTGGGCACCTATGTCACCACACCAGGAACATTTTGCTGCCACTTGGTATTTAAAAAGCCACACAGAAAATATTACTCTCACCTTAACGGTGGAGAATAAAAGGGCAGGTAATCTAGGAAATCATAAATTTCCTGGAGCGATCTGAGAGCTGAAGTCGTGAGGCAACTGAGCGCACGGAGTTTCAAAGAAGGACAAATTCATCCAAGGAAGGATGGCACACACAACTGTTTCGTCACTGGCAAGGGACACAAAAACTTGTAAGGAAAAAGCTTCGATTTTACGATTTTTTACAAGAAAGAATGCAGGTTTGCATGGCAGTTTAGAATAATGGGGAGCCCAAGACGAGAGGAGGACCCACGCCCTCCTGCGGGTCCGCACTGTGTGATCACAAACGAGGTTGAGGGCAGCAAGAAGAAAGGAGCAGGGGCACAGGTGTTCAGGAACTGACTGGCTGCCACTCAGGTCAGCGCCCAAGTCCATCACGCCCCCAGACTACCCTCGTACCGGAAGCGAAGGCATTATGCTGCTGGAGAAGAGGAGGGGCAGGAAATCCTCTTGCCGCACAGCAGCATCAAAGACCCAACGCTTCTGAACGCTCCACAGAAGCAAAAGCCCTCTGCTCCTTAGGGGGAGGGGCACACGTGAGGAATTCTCTTGGTCCCCAAATCCTGTACTGACACCAATCAGGCACCTGTTAGTGCTAGAAAAGGGGCCAGAAACTCTTCCTAGGCAAGGTTTTGTCAGCATTCCTGTCCCCTGCCACTGTAAGGGGAATGGCAGGGGACAGGAATGCTGACAAGCCTTTACTCCCAAAGCCCAAATTTATAGGACCTTCCTAAGACTGGTGATCAATCATATAAACTGAAGAACCCTCCCACCCTGCATCCAACTCCCACTTCCCAAACCCACTGGCCTCACCGGGAGCCTAGCACTCAGTAACAAGCAGTTACAGTCTATTACTGGGGGAAAGGCCAGACTGTCCAAGTGTGCACCAGCTGCCGCGATATGAGGATGGAGCAGGAACAAGGAAAATCACTCAGTATCGCCAGATCTACTCTAAGCACGAGAGAGCCTACCATTGGAGGAATTAAGTCCGTGGTATACTCAAAGTTAACTACAGCAACAATTAAACCCAAACCCAAACCCAACCCAACTACAGACTAAGCTGACTCAGCCACTCCCAATAATGGCCTGACAGAATGAGAGGTGCATACATTTCTGAGTGTCAATACTATTTGCTTCAGTCGCTTCTGTTCTACACTCAACACAATGTATGACATTCAATCAAAAATAATTAGATACAAAAAAAGCAAGAAAAAAGATGACTATAATCTTTGTCTTTATTAAGGTACTGCTTAGGGGAGAGACCTGTTAGCCATTAGCTAAAATGGATTATAACAAAGAACTGTATTAGAAGTATTGCAAATTATATTAGAAGTATTACATATACAGGGAAATGAATAATTATTTCTGCCTAGCAGGGAGGTACCAGGGAAAGCAAATAAGAGACATTAAGTGAGACTTTGCCATCAGAACAACTGGAATAAGCATTTCTGCAGAGAATATGGCTGTGCAACAGCATGGTCAGCTGTAGAGGGCCCAAAATACAGGCAATTTCACAGTCAGGCCAACAGAGCCTTAGGGAAGAACAGTTCTGTCCCTGGTGGTTTTCTCATGGTGTCTGTGACTGGGCATCACTATAAATGCTAATTGTTTTCTGAACACACCAAACACAAACTGACCACATGCTAGGGGAGAGGTGACATCCTACCGCAGTGGCTCCTGGAAGAAGGATTCTGAAATAGCTTTGAACTCATTCCTAGGTTGTATTGGCAAGGCTAGGTTTTCTTGCTACTGGTGATTGCTGATATTTAATTTAAAAGATACTCTTAGATGAAAACACCTGTAATCTTTGAAGCCTATCAAGCATCCCAAAGATAGCATAAAAAGAAGAAATATTGGCATAAATTTGAATTAATTTCCTGTATTTCTCTATTCACAGGAAATAATACCACTTCTTTTCTTTCTTATTGAAAAGTTGAATTAAGAGAACTGTATGGCTTATAACACTTCTCATTAATGGTAATTAGTTTCTGCATTTCAACAACATTATAAACACTCACATGTGTTTTAGTAGGATGTAAAAATTATAACCTTTTGGAAATCACCCAAAACTAAACCTTGAGAGCTTTTGAATAAAAAATGTATTGAGGAAATGGTGCAGAGCACAACACTTTCAATACAAATGGCTTAAACTGATTCTCATTAAGAAATTTAAACTCTCCTTTTTAGTGGATTCAGTTCATCAATAGGCTGCCACTGAGCAGTTCGAGAAGCATCGCAAATGCTATGTAATTAGTGTTCACTCCATGCCCCCTTCTCTGTGTGAGGACAGCGACTCCCTCAGTGGGTGCAGCTCTAGCCTCCCAGGCTGGGAGAGAATGTGTGCCTTCCACCAGGAATGGGGACAGTGCAGTGGGTGTCACTGATCTTCCCCTCTCTCATCTAGATGGGGAGGCAGTAGGCACTCCAGAAGCTGTATCCACTGCCCATTTACATAGGCATTCTCTGCCATCTTTTCAGCCCTTTCCCTATACCCGTGCGAGGCCAGCTGGAGATGCACCACAGCCAGGGCCACGGGGATGGTGCACACCCCCACATGCCTCAGACAGCAGGTGTGCAAAGCATGTGAGAGTGCAGGCACTAAGCTGAGCATGGAGCAGCTTGTTGGATCCCTCATTTTCCTCAAATATTTTTAGAGAGAAAAATCTTTTTTTTGCCATTAAGAGTGGTCATATCATGAATTAGAATGCAAATTAGAATGATAACATTTTTAGAGCTAAAAGAAAAGAAATTTGGAAATTGTCTTCACCCTTGCTTCAGGACATTCTCCGAGATCCACCAGGTGCGGTTGCTCACACTCATCTCCTAAGGGGGCACCACAGTGGATACTGTATGACACTCCCGTGTTTGCAGAGGTGAGTTGCCACATGAAACATAGGAATCTTGGAGGGTTGGTAGTAGCTAGTAGGAGGCGGTCCAATCATAATCATGGTAAAATTATTCGAGAAGTTATAAGTGTTAAGAAGTGGATTAAACAAAAACACTGCTCCCATGGACTGCCAGACAAAGGAGATGATGAGGCTAGAATTTGTATGGAGCCTATGGTTTCTCCTGAGTCCAAGGGCCACAGGCCTTCAGCAGCATGAATCAGACGTCACTTTCTCCATGTTCCATGCTCAAGACCACCTTTAAGATGGGGACTCCAGGGGAAAAGCCAAACCCCAATAAGAACAGCCTGATCAGCAAGAAAAGGTCTTCATGAAGTCTGTTGGGGCTCAAATACTCCAGGACCTGTCTTCCCACTCTGGGTCACGATGTGGCTTTCCCCTAAGAAGTCAGCTTTCTGATTCTCTGGAATAGCACTTATGTCATCCTTTTGACAGTGCTGGACCCTCCCTACAGCTGGTGTGTGATGTTGATGCTGGGCAGCGTATAATCCCCCTGAACATCTGCTGAGCAGATACAAGTCCTTGGACTCCAGCTTGTTGCTTCCACATAAGAACTGACAGTGTCGAGTCTTCTGGCTCCATAAGCTGCATCTCCCCCCTTTTACAGCAAGCATCTCTGTCACGCTGTTTTGTAAGGGCTAACTGCCCTCTGAGCTATGTCAGTGTTGGGACTCTCAGAAGACAAAGAAAGGCACACAGGCCAGAAGCAGGGAGAGGCTTCACTCACTGCCCGCCTTCCTCTGTGGATGGATGGACCTCTCAAGTGTTCTGTCTGATACCAGTAAGCCAACAACCTGCCCCTTTTGCCATTAAAACAAGAGAAAGAGCCTCAGCACTTTGCACACGAAATTAATATAATATTGTAAGCCAACTCTACTTTAACTGAAAACAAAAAAGAAGAGAGAAACTTTGCACAGAGGCCAAACCGTCTTGCAGCACTGATGCTACCAAACCTGGCCAAACGCCCCCCCCCTCGGAGTTCCGACACCTCTCTGGGCCCACTTCGCTTTTGTCTCAACATGAAAGAGCTCCATCATTTTTCTCCTTCGGAACATTGTGGGAATTGCTTAACTTTGAAATAAAAACCCATGAGGTGGTAAAGAGAGGCGAACATTCAGATGTCTGTGAAGGACACACTTTGGCAGCCTTCCTGTTCCTCCCCCCTAACTTTCTTTCATTTAGCTCACCAGCCTATAAAAGCATGGAAAGTTTTTTTTTTTTTTAATACCATACAGCAGCCTTCAGGGACATCTCCCGCCTTCGAGTGCAGCGCCTGACTTAGGTGGTTTCTCTGAGCACACTCGGTGGGGGAGCCCCCCCCCCAACCCCGTCACTGAGTCTTCCCTTCAATGCTCAGCTTAGTAGATAATAAATAAACCGCTCTTCAGAAAATTACCTCTTCCAATGTACTCAATGACACCCTGGTGCCCTGTAAGCGTTGATTTCCATCACTGCAAAAATTAACTCACCTCATACAGTAAGCAATTCACTTCTTGACAGAAATTTTGTTATGGAATCAAAGCCAATGCCACAAAGGGGATCTTGAAACAGAAACATTGTTTTTCCTTTTCCTCCAGCTACTATTTAGAAAACAACAGTTATTATCTCATTTCCTAACAGTTAATGGAACAGAAACAATGTCAGTATCTTTTTGGTGGCATATCAAAAGACCTTTGCCAAGTTTTTTTATTCACTGGGAAAAAAATTATTTTTTGAGGTGTTAACCAGAATGGGTGAGAGGTGAAGGAGAAGGGATGTTTTGTCAGAGTGATTTTTAAGCAAAAAATCACATTGGGAATCCATGGAGCCAGTGACAAAGGCAGATGACTGGAGCCCTTGCCAGAATCCATTTACCACTGCTCTGTCTTATGTAAACTCAGCCACTGCACCTCAGTGTCAGAGAACTCAGGGAGACTTCAGGAATCCGGAAGAGATCAGGCATTTTCCCAGGTCTTGAGACCTGGGGACACAATCGTGTTCCCAGAATGTCGGAAGCACCAATGGGAAAGACCTGCTGTAGGTTTAGGAAGGAAATCCAATCAAACATACATTTCAGGTTCTCTGGAAAAAGTATTCGTGAGCTGGATCCTATAATTCACCAATATTTGTAGAGCCTTTACTTTGTGCCTGGTACCCACCAGGCTAATGAGATAGGAAGATGAGTGAGATAAAGACATTTAGCAGGGATGCATCATGGAGAAATGTATAGGCAAGATGAAAAATTTGGATTTTAGTCTAAGCAATGGAAATCACGAGGGTTTTAGGTAAAGGAGTGGTGTAACATGGTTTACATTTTATAATACAGTGGAGAGAGATACGGAGAACAGACTGGGGTGGGGAAGGTGGTTCTTCCCACACATCTATAGAATGCAGAAGTCACAGTGAACTTGGATGTTATTCCTGTTCAGCCACTACCCATCACTGTGTGTAGCCTTCAGCCCACACCCAAACCTCCAGCCTCAGTTTCCCCAAAATAGTCTTGGATCACAGATGGTTTATGATCTCTCCTACAATTTAACTTCATGTTTCTGTTGTTCTGTGCATGAGCCTTCATTGACAATGCCTTTTGTTTTCTTTGAATACAGCAGAACAATTTTTAAACACTAACGTTTTCTCACGTCAAAAAGCCTGTGACTTAAAATGTACAGCACAGGAAATATTGTCAACAATATTGTAGTAACTGAACATGGTATCAGATGGTGCTAGGCTCACCAGACTGACCACTTCATAAGGTACCTAAGTGTCTGGTCACTCTGCTGAACCCCTGAAATGAATATAATATTGTATGGCAACTATAATTGAAAAATAATTTTTTAAAAACCTTGTGGCTTCTCCAAAAGACCAAAGACAGCAAACACTGAGTCTGCAAAGTGTAGTCAATGAACAGGTGTTGTGAAAGAAATTAAGAGACTATCGAACAAACACATTTTCCATAAAAAAGGCAACCTCCTGGGTGTAACCAGATCTGGATCAGGAATTAGGAGGTCTGAACTTTAATTTCATTTTTGTTATCGACTGATGGTTTAACTTTGAGATGAATACCTGACATTTTTAGTGGCCTGAATAATGAATTATAAAAATGAGCTATTATCTTCTATAGAAGCCAACACCATGGTCAACCTTATTCATGTGGGGGCGGGGAATAGAAATAGCCCTGAGCTAGGGGATCTTAGGTGAATTACTTTGTCTCTGGGCTTAGCATCTCATTTATAAAATGAGAAAGATTGTACGTGAATCACTTTAACATCCTTTCTTTAAAAGTCTAGGACACCAGCGACACCCCAGAGTACACTGAACCCACTGTTTCCCTACAACTCTGACACCAGTGGGTGCGGGTGTTGAAGCAGAAGTGGAAGGTCAACCTTGCAAAGCTGACACCAGAATTACTTTCAAAACGTAATTAAGTTGCTTGGCAGAAACCTTCCATTCAGAATCAAAGTACTTTTAGAAGATATAAGATGTAGAAGATAGTATTGTGTTTCAGTCAGAGGTAATGGTCACGAAATGTTATTGCACCTATTAATAACTGATATTTAAAAAATTCTTACCATTTGCATTCTGTAACTGATTAGATAAGTTTTCTTTAAAAACGTCCTCGTTGCCTTGGTAATGTGTCTTGGATTTCTGTAGGAAAATGTTCATTTCCTTGCTCCAAGATTATCAAAGATATGTCACGTCAGCTCAAAAGATGCTTGGTGCAGACTTCAGAGTGAGCCCCTGGTGTTTGTGTTAATAAGGTTTTCCATTTGCAAGCAATTAGCCATTTGTGACATATGACACTGTAACTGATGTCATCAGAGCAGCTAATTAAGTGTACTAATGCACATGACGCTTCATGATGCAGGATGAGCTCAAGGCACAAACATTTCCTGGTTTCTGGACACCACAAATTTAATACTTTGGTGGAAATTAATCTCAATCTCATTATGAATTTGGTAGTGACCCTTTAGAAAAACTCAAACTGCCAGTTTTTCAAGATACTTGATTTGGCATCCCCAGCCTTCCCTTTATGTTTTGTGATGTTTCCTGCAACCTCAGTTAAGTGAATCAGCTCTGCTACAGCCACTAAGTTCATAGTGATTAATAAAAATAGGCCAGTGGGTTCGTTTCAAGCTTATTTCTATTTCAGCCTAAAGCAGAGGAAGTCTGGGTAATGAGCAGCTGCCGAGAATCAGACTTGTTCGACTTGATCAAGGCTGTGATAAATATGGCATCTTTCTCTGTCTGTTCCACGACGTGGGTGGGGAGTGGGAAAGGGAGCTCAGGGTCAGAGGAGGTGCTCGGGGTTGGGGATCAGGCAGATCTGTGTGCAAATCCCACTCCCACAACTTGCTAACTGCGACCTCGGTCAGTGGGCTGGGCCCTCTGAGGCCCACCGTCCTCATCAGTAATTACAGATAAGAATTCCTGCTTCAAAGAGCTGTCGTGAAGATTTAGTGAAAGAATCTGGTGGGATAAATAATAAATTCGCTACTAATACCAGGTCCCTTCTCACCCTGTGCCTTCTGCACTTTACGTTCCATTGCTGCCTGCCCTCCCTTCCTTCCCCCCCCCACTTCCCTCCTTCCTTCAGATATGACCTCATGTGCTTTGGACACTGACTGGGTACTGTAACGTATACGTATTAATGCACACAGGGCACTGTTCCTGCCCTCAAACACTTGGTATCTAGTGGGATAGATGAATAGTAAGTACTTTTACTACAGTAAGTACCCGGGTGGGTGGCTGGGGTGGGGGTGGGAGAAGCACACGGAAGGAACATTTAATCCAGTCCCAGAGCTGGTGAAGCTGAGGAGGAGCTAATGGTGAGTGGTAGGTGGCTAGATATGGATGTGGAGAGCTGTGTGCACTGAGAACATTGCGTGCACAAGGTCAGAGGCAAGAGAACGCCTGGAACTACAGGTACTTCCAGGGACGTAGGGGCAAAAAGAAAGCTGCAGGAAATGAGCTTGAAGTAGGCAGAAACCAAATCTTAAGGTTCTTTGTAGACATGCTTGAGGAATTCAAACTCTATCTGGAGGGTCACCAGGCAGGACTACAGGGTTTCAAGTGGAAGGGAGGCAGAATACAATTTGTGCTTTAGAGAGAAATTGGAGGTACAGGAGTTAGTCAAGACAGAGAGGCCAGATCTGAGGCCTTTGAAGTAGTCCAGGGCAAAGATGGTGGCAGCCAGAACCAGAGTGATTAGGATTTTTATTACCCCTTCTTGAAATGGAGAACAGCCCTGGGAACTTCTGTGAATTCTCTAGCTGGGCAAATGGGGTTGCCACCTTCTCCACCTTGCTGGGTGTTAACTGTTTAGACGCACAAGAAGTTGCTATTATCACTTGTACATTTCCTTTGTGACTCATGGTTTTTAAGCTAGAGTTACCGTCTCATTGGTGACTTCCTAGGCGGTGACCAGTGTTTTGTTCCAGTGCCAGGGAGAACCTTCCTGACACAATGCCCTTCAAACCAAACCAAACCAAACTGAAGAAAACAATAAAACTTGACTAGCCTTCTGCAGAATCTGTTTGATTATGGGTAAGATCGTGTACCACATGCGTGGAGGGCGAGAGCGTTTTTTGTGAAACACGATCTCACCTCCCACGTCAATGTCCTTCCCTAACTACTGCTGCAGTGACTCAGAAACACTGCTGGTGTTTAGTAAGACACGTGCAGCAATGGAGGCATTTTAGACGGAATTACTCTAAATATAATTTTACTCAACTTCTAATAGAAGGAATTACTCATTGGAGCTACAAAATAAGAAAAAAAAGAATCTTTGCCCTTACTCATCTTGAAAAAGAGCTTGCAAATAAAATAACTTAAGCAAAATCTACAGGGGGAAGGGGTTGCTTGGCATGTAAAACTAATGTTTAAAAATGTGCTCTAGAGCTACATAAATACAGCAACTGCTGGTTATTCATAGAGGAGTGTGACTGACTAGCAGGAGGCATCATTTTAACACTGCTGATTTTTAAAATGCTTTTGGCCCACAATATTTCTTTGCCAGAAAGCAATGAAGCACGCAACCAATCCAATGAAACCAGATAGATCGGGACACCCCACTTATATACATTCTTACCGAGCCTTCAACATGCAGACACCATCTGAACCCTATGGCTCAAGATCATAAATCCTCCTGTGAGGCTCGTTTGTTAATATTTGGGGTTGTTTATCATCCCAAAGGGACAACTACAAAGAAAAACACAATTGAATACAGTCAATCTGTAAATGCTCCTGTGTTGCATGAGGCCTAATTTGAGCAAAAAGAAACTTCTCTGTATTTTCTTCCTAATACACCTCCATGTCCACACAGGCCTGAAGGAGTCAAATGTATTTTTAAAATATATTGTACGAATTATGCTGTTACAGTTGTCCCGTTTGTTTCTTCCCCTTTATTCCCCTCCACCCTGCACCCCTTCTCACCAGCATTCCCCCACCTTAGTTCTGAAAACATTTCCACTTTTGTTCTCCTCTCTCCCCTCCGACCATTTTATTAAACCACCACTTGTTGAGTGCCTGTTCCACACCACTTACTGTAATAAGCACTTTAGACATAGGATCTCATCTAATTACAACAATACCATGAAAGAGGACTCCCGTAACAAAGTATCACAGACTAGATGTCCTAAACAACTGATATTGTTTAATTATTTATCTTTTGAACCTGTTTGCATCGGTGTTGTCCATCACTAAGCATCTCCCACTTGGGGAAGGCTGAAGTCTAAGATCAAAGGCTATTGGTTCCTTGTGACGGCTGCAAGGAAAGAATCTGTTCTAGGCCTCAGCCCTGGGCTTGTAGGTGGCTGTCTCCTCCCTTTGGCTGCACAGCGCCACGTCTATGTCTCAATTTAACTTTGTTTTAAGGTCACTATTTGTACTAGATGAGGACCCATCCTAATGATTTGTTTTAACCTAAGTACTTCCATAAAGAACCTCCAAAAATACAGTCACGGTCATTTACTTGGGTTCAATATATGAGTTTTGTGGGGGACACTATTCATCCCGGAACACAAGCACTACAATCCCATTTCAAATAAAATCTAGGCTTGGAATGTCCAGAGCCAGAAAGGAAGTCATGACATGAATTTTCCCCTGGGTCTGTCTGGTTCATGACAGCAAGTTCTTATTCCCCATCCTAAATGGTTCTCCAGCCTTGACCCCACCCGCTACCCACATCATATCACCTTCAATCACTAGCCTGCCATTGCTATGCAAGTGCATCAGCTGATGTGGCAATGCAGGAAAATATTTTTCTACCTCAGGTAAGGAGAGATGTAAACAAAGGCACCTTGAAAGCTCTTATACATAATCTACTTAACATGGCACAGTAATAAGCATCTTGGACACAGAATATCAAAGAATTTGACCCAGCAATTTAGGACCTTTCAATTAGTGATGGACAATACCAATGCAGACGAGTTCAAAAGATAAACAGTATAAGCTGAATAAATATCTATATTATCTAGATAATGAAATAATTACACTAAACAAGAACAAAGAGATAAGTAAGGCCAGGAGGAAGTTGAGGGAGTTTCATATTTAGATTAGGCTGGTCTGAAGGAAATCTCCTTCTTTCTTCCTGTTATTCAAGGGCAGCTGGTGGAAGAGTTTTGGGGGCCTTGGAAAGCAGCTCAGTTTTTTCGGAATTCAGTTTTTTTAGAGCACATTACAAACTTTCAGTACTTCCCTCGTGCTCCCCTTCAGCATCTTGTTGTAGACATGATTTTAAACAAAATGGTGTAATCACAGAAAATTTTAATTATTTAAGCCATAAAAATGAAGTCTCACATCAAGTCTTAGGAAAGTTTGATTCCATATTGAACATCAAAATTAGCTGGAGAGACAGCCTGCTATGTTTCTCAGTCATGTTAAAGCAAGTCAGAAGAAATTTGCAATATCTTCCCCAACATATGCACTAGCATGCGATCATTAAGAGCATGATCAGTGATCGATCAAACGACAGCTCCCTAGTAAGTGGAACTTCGGTTCCTCGGGTTGCGCCGCACCGGCCACAACTCTGCCCAAAGTCGGCTTGGACTAAAGTTTTCACATAATCAGGTGTTGGTTCATATTATACCAAAGTTCATCTGGGCAAAATCAAACACTAACTGCTCGCATGTCTTACCATTAATGATGAATAGTGTAGACCTCAAAATATCAGTCCCGACCACAGAGTTACCCACAGGGCTGTGGAGAGTGGAAGGAAGACCATTTACTGTAACGCTGTCCCAGTGAGTCACTCATATTGAAAACCCCGATTTTAGCCTGTATGTTTAGGGACAATGAATTATAATATTGTATTTCTTCCTTCATTTTCATAAAGATTTGTCAAAAGGTAAGCATCATTGGTCCTAGCCACAATCCTTAGCAAATAATAAAAATTTTTTTATAATGCATAATTTGCCTGAGCCACCTGGCCAGGGTGAACACACACACACACACGCACACACTTCAGTGCATTCAAACCTAGGGCATGGCTGGTGTGAAAAAAAAAAGATATACAACTGTGAACTGTAAAAATTAAAATACAGAAACAAATGTCCATAAACCGTCTTCCCTGTTTCTATGGGTGGGACTATGAGCCGGTGAAAAATTCAGCCTTCTAAAAGGCCTAATAATGAGGTCTTATCTTTGGAAACCATAGTGTTGCCCTCAAAGAGTAATAAATTTTCACCATTTCTCCTAATCCCACTGAAAAGCACAGTGACACAATTCCAATGCATATGTAAATAATTACTAAGCAGCAGATAATTATGCCCAAATCAATAGCTGGACAGCTGGGTTACTCTATGTCAAAATGCAGGCAATTCAATGAAAGCTCCCCTGAGAAATATTCTCGGTTGTTATGGTGAATTTTGCTGTTACTTTTGCATTTTGATTGATTAATACACAATGCACCTTGGCATATTTTCTATTTGGAATGCAAAACACTGGTAACACATGAGAAGACACCGTTGAATTCTCTTACTGTTTCTTAATGGAATTTTTCTTTAATCTTTCAGAAACACAGCAGAAGCTTTAAGTTTTGCACCTTTAAGATTTCACTTCAATAAGCTCAAAATAATATGCTAGCCTCAAGTTGGATGACTATTTAAATAGACATATGCATCAAGAAATTCCTAGCAAGTTATTCTTTTTATAATGTCAAAGCAAAGAGTTGATAGTAATTCTTGGAGATGTGTAAGTCTAACACCATCAAGTATACAGTTAACTGTGGAGATTGCTACATTAGTTTGATATACCTTTGTGGAGGACATTTGCATATTCACTACTGAGATAGTACATACAATGTTTGTAAACTTCAGAGGGAATGGTCTTTACACAGGAGGAGAAAAATGAGAAAGACATTCAGAACATTAAAAGATACTTCATTGAGCTGTAGTGAAATCTGCTTCCTACTTCAGTTTTCTTATTCTGTCTTACAAGGTTCACCTCAGCCTTATTGGTCCAGTGGGAAGAGTTCTAACATCTTATATACACCAGTGTTCCAATCTTCCTCTCCAGAATTACTGCTCAGAACCCTCGGCTCACTTCCTTGGTGCCAACTGCCATACTTACTGGGGACAAAATAAGGTGTTTCATCCTGGGTGCCTCACTGGAGATGACAATTTCATTTAGTGGGTGTGCTTTCTCGCTAAGACTGGTGATGCGGTTCGGGGAGGCCATCTGAGCTCCATCAGCCGATCCTCAAGGAGGAACAGGACAGCGAGTGCCATCAGTGGGAACCAGGCTCTTCCGGGGGATCGCATGGGAGACAGTGGTGGGGCATGGTTTATTGGTGTGGAAATAGAAGCTGTCCCCTGGGTTTCCAATGTCCCATCTGCCTCTGTCCCACCATGGAAAAAGTCCAGCTGTGTCCTCAGCAAGGCCAAGACAAAAGCCAGTGTCCCAAGTTCCTATTTCATATTAAAGCTGAGTCCTTCGGAGCCCGCAGGTGGCTGCTAAGTGGTCTCAGTCCCCATCCAGGTAGCTTAGCTTGTTCCCAGCTGCTCTGGTAGCAAAGTTTATGTGGCTGTTAAGGCCACGTGGCTATGGAGAGAGAACTTGGGAGTGTGTGGGGTGAACACATTACTGGGTGGACAAGAGAGAAAGCTTAGTCCTTTCGGAGCCCACACCATCTACTGCAGGCCCAGGAGCTTCGAGACACAAAGGGTCATGTGTTCCCAGGTGAGAGAGTAGAAATGAACAGAGGAGTGCATCACTGGGTCAGGGAGGGAGAAGGGGAGGGAGAAGCGGAAGGGGGGAGAGCAAGAGAGAGCTAGAGCGAGCCAGAGAGAGAGAGAGAGAGAGAGAGAGAGCACGCTAGCTCTAGTTCGAACTTCTTTGTCCCCCTGGGATTAAAACCAGGAGCTTGGGTTTGGGATGAACCAGGTTCTTGGGATTGGTGCTTTTTGAAAAGAACCAATCAACTTCCCAAAGGTTCACAACCTTTGTATGGGTCCACCCCTTTGTTAGACTGACAGGCCTCTATGGTCCAGCACCTCCCACTGTGCCCCCAACATTCCAGGACTGGAGGCAGGGAAGGGAAGCTGATAATCCCTTTGGCAGAGCAATGCTCTGTTCCCCTGGGGTGTGAAGCTGCAGCTTCCTGGTGAAGCAGACAGGCTTCTGCTCCCCAGTTTGTGCAGCTCATGTCTAGTTCCCTTTGCTCCCCCTTTCTAGCTAAATACTGAAGGTAACACAAGTACCTTTGGCCTGTTATCCACAAACAGTTGCACTGGCCTATGGTAACATGGGTGACCACACACTTTAAGTGCCATGGGCATTTCTATTTCACCCTTTTTTAAACACAAGGCTTCCATTCTCAGTGTTGGCAACCATTTAAAATTATGGACCTCGTGTTTTTTTATCCATGTTGTTATCAAGCTTCAAAGGATCTAGTAACCTTTTCCCCACGGTCGTCATCACACAGGAAACAATGTGCTCTTCCAAACATCCTCACCCCACACCCCTATAACTTACCATAGTCTACTGTTTGGTTTGCACCGGAAATATAATTTTAATTGCCTACAAATAAAACATAGCATTTAAATTTCTCTTCTTCAATTACTAGAGTAGTCCAATCCACTTGGCTTCAGTTTCTATTTGACATGAGTATTTAAGTGTTAAATACTCATTTTTAAATTAAAGATATGATGAGTGAAGAACATAATTTAATGGACTTTTGCCTAATGAAATGAGAAGGGTTTGGACAATAATTAGTGGTAGGGATATTTTTTTCCAGAAAATTAAATGTTCAGAGTTTCAGTGTGCCTCTTGTCATAGATACGAGCTTCTGTTATCTCATGATTCCTCTTAGAAACTATTAAAACTAAGCTGTTCCTGAAGAGCTGGATATAATAGAAAATCCATGTACACATGGCTGTGTTCTCAGCTATCAGACTTTTCGAGGGGATTTATGTCTGCTCAGCCCAGCACTGCCCACGCGATGCCTTCTATTTCAAGCTGACCATGGTGAAGGTGGGTTCATTCTCTTACAGTGTCCTCACATTCCTGTCCGCAGTGTGAAAACCTTTTCCTTGCAGCTCCTCTTAGCTGCTATGAAAGAACCACCTTTGGTTCCTCCATACTATCTCTAAATTGCACCAGTGAAAACATTTCTTTAGATGTGTTTTGTGGTCTCTGGCTAAGAAAAAGGAGATTGTGACGTGGCCTTTGCAGCTCTAATCTCTTGCCCACATCTCCCAAATAAAACAAATTCAAGGGGGTTAGAATAACCAGGCAGTATGTAAATCAACGTCTTCTGTGCTCTGAGGTTTTGCTTGATAAAAGTGCACTTATGCGTGGAAGTGTGTTCCATTATTAATTAACATCTCTAACAGTAGGACACTGTTTCAGCTTTGCAGACAGTTGAGAGAATTGAAATGTAGTCTAACAAAACCAAGTTTAAGATTAAACATCTGAGATCAAAGTACAAGGGAACCAACAAGCAAGGTATTGTAACACACCATGAGTGGAAATACAAAACTGAAAGGAACAAGTTCCGTACGGTCCTTCCTGACTTCCCTGTCCTCAATTTCTGGTCACACGGCCCAAAGGAACAGGTACCCTAGGGAACAGCAATCAGATAAAATTCAAGATGGGAAAGAGAGAGGTCTGTACATAGAGGTAGATTTTCTGGGAAACACACATACACGCACAATAAAAGGCTTCTAACCAGCAGCTCCACTGGCCCATTGCTAATGAGACCTCTGGAACAAAATCTGATGAAACAAAATCAAGAGCACTCAGCACAGTCAACAGCAAGAGAGCTTGCATCCAGCTGAACCTGTGACTTTAAATTCTAAGCATCTAGCCACAATATGGTAGAGTTTGCCCTGTCATTGTACAGGGATTCCTCAATTCTCTAGCTTCCCAATGAATATTTTTTAATCTCAGTATCTCTCAGCAATAACCTTCACAGACAATCATTCTCATTAGTATGCTTCATCCCTAACTCTGTAGAAAATCTTTATCACCAAATATATTTATCGCCTCTCTTCTGTAAATCGGGTGAAACAGATGTCACTTCTTAGCTATTATCCTAATCGTGCTCCAATGCTTGACATCCTCCCCAAATGCTCCAAAGCTTCTTGCCTTTCACATTTCACACAACTGAACGTTACCATGGGCCCCTTCCCACTGCCCATCCCTTACCCAGATTCCACAAGTCTAGTCACAGTTTTAAAACAAATACTCTCCTCTGTGGATTTCTCCCATTTATTTAAGTATTTTCTCCCCAGTCACCCTATAAATAAGTTTTCCTCTTGCATATTTCAAGCTCTCTATAACTGAAAGCAAGCAGGGAATTGAGATCAGCTGAGGCTGGGTGAGCACTTTCAAGATATCTTACTGCGATTATCTAAAAATATATGATTGTAACAAGTCATCACAACCAGAGTAAAATGAGCCCTTTTATTTTAATACACATAATTCAGTTTGGAATAGTTTATATTTCTGTATAGTTATGTTTTATCTAATATGTATATGTGTGTTCATATAAAATTTTGAATCCGGATACTATGCTTATATCAGCACTTACAGATATGTAGAGCACATATAAATGTCTAATTATTTTTCTTTTATCTTGCCCTTTAGTGAAGATGTTGAGATCAGTGCATGAGGTCCCTCAGATAATGGTTTAATGTTTATTATGATAATAAATGTTACCGTTATTCTACCTCTACTTCCCCATGCGGAGGCCCCGGAAACAAGTTTCAGTGAAGTTTACAGCGAGGCGTGAGCTCATTTTGTTTAGCTGAGCCTGCAGGATTCCAGGGTCCTTTTCCACCAGCCAGAAACAATTATAAGCAGACACAGTACTGAGGCCTTGCTTCCACTCTCATTTATCTTCTTTTCCCATCAGATAACCTTTATTTAATGTCTCAGGGCTGCGTCCTGCTGCCACTGGCCCTGCTCTGCTCTCCTGGTGAATTTATCAGCCAGCAGTGTAATTCAGTCTGTGATTTCAATTTCCCACCAGCACATCACATGTGCTGCCATCCTTCCTGATGATATTGTTTTACAACTATGCCAGTTGTTCTTTACTCTGTGACATCATAGGGCTAAAACCAAGTCCTTCTTATACAAGAATGCGGTACATACTTGTACTATCTATAAGTTATACTATCTGTATCTTCCCCAAATCGTCAGTTTTAGCAGAACACTCAGCTCCAGGTGTTTGCTGCCCTACCAGTGAAACACACGTGTGCGGGGCCTGAGATGCAGAGGAAAATGAGAGACCCACCCAACACAGTGGTTCAGAGCGTCACAGTGGCAGGTGGATCATCTCTGAACACCTGAGAAGGCTGAGTTTGGATTCCTAAACTCCCTGAGCATTTACATAAGACACATGGTGAGAGTCCTAACCTTAAAAAAGCTCTGTGTCCAAGCTTAATCTCAAAACCTAATTCCATAAAGCCTCATTTTTTTTTACATCTCTAAGGAGAACACTGATTCTCTACCAGGATAACGCAGGGTTAAATGGAGCAGAAGCATAGTTTGAAAAATTACATTTATCATCATAACATAACCTCATCTTTGAAAAAAGTCTTGTTATTTTTTAATTGTGATTACAAAATGACATTTGTTAACTACTTTAGATGTATCAGGTCACTCAGGTTGGACAATCATATCCATTTACAAATGAGGAAACTGGCAAAGAGCAAGTGCTGTGTTTGGTAAGTGGCAGAGCTGGGGTTAACATTTCGGGAAGTTCTGATTTAGGAAAACATACCCTTAATAATGATGCTTTAAAAATTTTTTGAGTACCATTCTCTTATTATATACATATATACATATATATACACACACACACATATATATATTTATTTTTATTGTTCACACTATTGCAGATGTCCTCATTTGCCTCCCCCTTTCGTCCACCTAAAGTCTTACTGTTTTAATAGTAAAAATGAAGAAGTTAAAAGCTAAGGAAAATAAAGGCTGAGATTTTTTTTCTTAATCAAAAGACAGGCTGGATTTAAAATAGTGGAAAAACAGTGAATGAAATTCTGCTCCAGTTCTAAGACCTACAAGTCCTTTCTCCAGAGATATTGAGTCACTAACATTTGGCACTGAACTTGGAAGGGATGGTTATTTCCTGTAATTACTACTGCATATCAGCAGTAATAATGAATTTCAGTTTTGCTTTGATTACATATAAAACATTTAATTCAAATATTAGTCCCACACACAGATAACACAAACATCCGTTCAGGTTCCTGTATGACTTGGCTTCCCTGACCTCACGCAGCCCCAGAATACCCCGGCCTGCTAATCCTGAGTCATGTCAGTCACATCCTGAAATGTTCTGAAGAACTTGCAACTCGCTAGTTATTAACTAGCTAACAATGTGCATCCTGTTTATCTTCAAATCACTTCTGATGGGGAATAAGCTGCAGACCAGCCTCAAGTGGACAATCTCCCCCGTGAGTAAAACGTTTCACACTCAAACATTTAATGTTTAAAGATCAGGACTGTTAGTTAAATGAATTAATCTGGTGTGAAAACTATTTGCATTTTTAACATCAGAATTTCTTTCACCCCCAACTGTTTAGTTCACTGCTTGTATGATTATAATTAGCAAGAGAGGGGAAAAAAGTCATTTTATTCAATGCTAAATGGCATTCGAGAATTCTCCAAAGGAACACAGAGCAAGTGGGTGGAGCAGGCGGACCAGGAGGGCTTTTCTTAGAGTGAAGACGTGCTTTCTGCATGAAGACGTGCAGCGCGTTATTAAAACAACTTTATTTTTCCGCATGCATCAGCATTCAACTCATGCTAGTGATTATTCTGGTAATATCTATCCAGTTCTTTCTCTGTGCCAGGCCTTGTGCGAGGTCATGGAGACCTGCAACCAGGTTGCAAAGAATAAGAAGTCTATGGCTAAAGGACTGGGCAGAAAGTCAGTTTGCCTCTGACTCTGAGTAAACGAGATTCCACCGGGGAGTTTTTAGTAATCAGGGCCCATGCACATGGCCTCCAGTGTCTAGGGCGCCTGAGGACCAAGAAATCCTCTGTAGGGATTGGCCTTGGTCTCCAACCTCCTCTAATACCACCTTCCTACGCCTCCCCCCCCCGACTCACTGTGTGCCAGCCACACAGGCCTGTCTGTCCTCCACCCATGCTGAACTGACGCCCACCTTCACTGAAGGCCCCTGCCGGGAGTCTCCCCACTTCAGTTCTCAGCCCCCAAGTCACCTTCTCAGAATTCCACAGAGCAAACTTTGTAATCTCCAGACTATCACGGTTCTCAACAATCTTGTTTACCTGCTTGTTGCCTGCCTGTCTCTACTACTTGTAGGAACCTCCTGCAGGAAATGTCACATCTGCACTTAGGAGTTGGCTGGAAAACAGAGGAGAAGGCAGAGCAGTGTGTTCCAAGTACGAGAACGCCATCCATATTTACACGTTCACTTATGCACAGACGTATGGAAGCACATATGCTGTTTGCTTTGAGGCAGGAGACATGTTCAACATTTTTCTCTCTTAGTCTCGGCCCTAGTGGCTTGCTTCTGCCTACACTACCACAGACCCTGTCTGGACTGCTGAATGAAATGTGCTGTGTGGAAAGTTCCCGCTGACTCTGTTATGCACATGGACTCACAGCCGCTAACTCACCTTGCAACCCAATAACCTGGGGACTGAGACACAAAAAGTTCAGTGAATTGCCCCACATCACTCAGCGAACAGAAACAGAGCCAGATTTCCAGCACGGATTCTCCAAAGTCCAGAACTCTGAACTCTCGAGCTGGATATTGTATTAGGATATTAAATGTTCCTAATTAAATTAGAATACTATAGGGAGGGATGAGACCAGCACCCCCAGTCTGTAGTTTGTATGCTGGGTTCAGACATGGTGCAAATGATAACAGGTATGTTCCACTCACTGGTCTCATCAGGCCCTCAGGGACCACTGAGGCCTGGGTGACAAGAGCCCAGGGTGACTGCTTCAGGTCCCGAGTACTTGTGTGTTTATCCCAGATGCCTACACAAATGCCATCATTTGGTAAGTCCCCTATCTTGTTTAGAATATTGAGACAGACTGGCTAAGCCATTATTAGACATTCAGAATTCAGCGTAAGTTAACGTGTTGAATTACTGGCCACCCACTGAGCAGGACAGGAGAGAGTGGGGCACCAACCCACAGTACAGAGCAAAGGAAGGAGCAGATGATGAGTTTGGAGGGCCCGATACAAGTGGGGAGCCAGGGAGTACAGAGTGAAGACAAAAGATGAGGGTAGAGAGCTCAGAAAAAACTGGGTTCCTCAGCGGCCACCACAAAATGACTGACGGCCACGCATTAGCCCCCTGGTCATTCACATCTGAAATCAGAGTCATGTGTAGGCACATCAGGAGGAAAACTCCGCCTAGCTTCTCTCAGCTGGGCGGTGCTAATTTGATAATTCTTGGAAGATCTGGGGAATGGGGAAGAGCTGAATGAAGGGGAAGCAGAAACATTCTCTGTCTTTCCAACCGCTTTGGATTACTCACACAATGGAGAGGAGCATTATTGTAAGAAGTGTGAGATTTTACACACACACACACACTGAGTCCCACTCTCCTTAATGACCCTCCTGTGCCCTCTGCTGACTTCTCACCTGGGCCTTTTTATGGTTTTTGGGTATTTCCTGGCTTAGGTCTTCTGGGCAAGGATCCTGTCTTACTCATCTGGGTAGCTAGCACAATAGCTGGCACACAGAAGGTTCTAAGTAAATCCTGGATGAGTAAGTGAATCGAAGAACACTTGTAGTTTTTTTTCTTTTAAAGAGAAAGGGAAGGTTATGTTCCCTATTTCTACAGGTATATAGGTACCGATATGGATACCATTCGCCTGTTTTGTGTCCTGATCCACGTATTACACCTGTCCTGCATTCCCTAGCTATCAGGAAGCAAAACCATTGTAACAACTAAGTTATCACCCCAAATAAAGAATAATTTGAACAGGTAATTTGACCTAAGAATAACTCAGGCATTTTGATTTTTAGAGGTTTTATGGTGAAAAATCCCAGAAATATTAAAGCAGATTTCTCTAAGAGGAAATTTCTCTGACAATATTTAACTAACCGCCCCAAAAATCAATTCATCAAGTCACAGAAGTTTCTGTTCATTGTCCAAGGAGAGCAAATGTAACTAACATCTTCCCTTGTTTAAATGCCTGCAACGCCCACGTTTGTTTCATGGGCCAAACTGGCTGTGATGTCCTGTGGTGTGAAAGTGTAAGAGGAAAGGCCCCTGGGTGGCAGAGACGGCCTGAGGCCTCACCGTCCTCAAGGTGACAACCCTGAGGTGCATTTGAGACTCTCCTATTATGGGCTGTTATTTACAGATGCTCGTTTCTGCCTTTTAAAATCACTTACCAGATTGTCAAACATAAATATCTCATCATCTAAATACTTTTTTTTAGACTACTTATGGATACAAGGTTTCCCAAGTCCCCAAATATCGCTACAGAAGGAAAAATCCTGTTTCATATCTTTATTACAGGTTATTACCTGAATTTTTGCTCAGTTTTGGTAACACAACGTATGCTGATTTAATAAATCAACCACATTACTATTTTTATCAGTAAAATATTATGTTTGATGAGGAATCCTGACCTTTCACAAACCGGGCAGGGACACTAAACACCGACCCGTCACATTTTATAAGCAAAATCATCAATATTGGGGAAAATAAATGCCAATAAGTTTGTCACAGATTATGCCAGTCGTGAGGGGTACATCACAAGGAAATTGCATGAAAGACTTTGTCTCCATCATGACAAATTTATCTAATAAAATTGAAAGGGGAGACTATTAGAAAAAAGAATTATAGGTTAATTGTTATCACATTACACTTTAGAAATATTATCCCACTTGGTGCCCCGGGACAGATGCCTACCCAGCAGACTGTCACACGGGAACAAAGAACTTTAATTTGCAGAGGAACCAACTACACACTATATTAATAAAGTCACTTCCTGTTGTCTCTTAATAATGAGCTGTCAGGTGGCTTGCTTTGATTAAAACAACCAGCTTCCTGCTATGATAAGGCCCGTCCCACATGAGACTGACTTGCTCCTTCCTTTCTGGGAGGGCGATCAACATCTCTCTGACTCGCTCCCTAACCTTGCACTGGTTCACACCTTGTCTGCAGTTTGATCCTGGATTCTTTAAAAATCACTCCTGGAGTTGCATGAATTGTGGTCTTCCTGTGAATAAAAGTCTTCATCATGTCCTGTTATAAATTGATGATTATTTATCAAGACCAGATTTCTATTCCCCGTTGGAGCCTTCTCTTTTTTTCCCCCTTCCTCTCGCTGCCCCTAGCTGCCCCAGGGCAGGACATGGGACTCCGCAGCATATTGCCTTATGAATCTTCCTCAAGTACCCAATTATCCTGCTGCAGCCGCGCGTCAGCATCCTGACAGCTGCCAGCCGTGCGCAGGCTGCGCTGTCAGAGGTGAAAGACTGCCCAGCCCTCCTATTCCCCACCGCGCTTCCATTACAACGCAGAGAAGAGGAAGGCTCTTTGAAAGGCGCTCCTTAGGGATGTGCAGAGGTCAAAGACTGCTTAGAAGAAAAGGCTGAGGTGAAAATTAAAAAAGGGGGAAGTGCCAGGATAGTCCAGACAGGTGCTGGTGCCGTTACAGCAGAATACAAGCCTCCTCTCACCTGCCCGGGCGCTATTGTGGGGAGGGCAATCTGTCAGACCGATTTTAACTGAGACCAATTTCACAAGTACCATCTTCTGCAAAGTCCTTCAACTGATTGAAAACCAAATGAAGCTTCTGTAAGTGGCTATAGGTTTTTCTGTTGTTTTCGCCACCCCCACCCCAACCCCTCTCCCATTTCAGTGTGATCGTTTCTGAATTTTTAGAGATTTTTGTGCTAAGGGAAATAGCATTTACACTGGGCCAATCTCTGCGTATATTTTTAAATAATTATTACTTGAGCTGTATTGTGAACCTAACTTGTTACCCCAAGTTTTTGTTAGCAGCAAACATTTATTAGTAGGTCAGAAATACAAAAGGCACCAAAATGTGCCTGTTGCTTAGAAAGCAGCCTCTGTTAAAACTCATTGATGGCACTGTGGGGACTACAGGACTGACACTGGTGTCACTGGCTGGTTGCATCTTAAAAGGTGCCTGCCACAGAAGTTTTAAGTTGGAGGATGGACTTGGGCCCACAGGCATCCCAATGAGTATAATGGTCATGCATGTTGTAATAACACTTAATAACCAGAGACATTTCATAGTTAGACATATATAAGACTTATGTAGGCTTATGAAAGAATTCACGCATGACAGATGCCTATTTATTAAAAAACAAACTGCTAAGTAAATGACTCCGATAGTAGATGGAATGACATCCTGCAATGAGAGAAAACAGCCGCCATAGGGAATTCTATGCAGGATGGGAGACAGATACTTGCCTTGAGACCAGTGTAAGAAGGGAATCTCTATTTAAGTGCATCTCACTAGGTTTAAGGCACACAGCACAGAGGAGCTGCTTACCATAAGGGCTGTAGGGGGAGAACACACACGGTGTGTTAGGAAAGTCATAGCTCTTCTCATTGAGGGACTTTCATGAGTGAAGTGTGAGCACATGCATGAGGTGTGGCTCTAAGTGTGGAGAATTCCTTTTCCTACAAGTACACTGGAATTTCCATAGTTCAGTGAGTCATCGGCCTTATCAAATAATCACTCAAATAATTACTGCAAGAATCAGGTGGCATAATGTGGGTAAATCATGAGGTTTGTACCTGGCATCTAGTAGGAGTGTGTGTGCACATGTGTGGGAGAGAACGATACATCACATGCATCCTATTTATACTTGAAACAATATACTATCTATTCCAAATGAGGCTGCAATTGTGTGAATTGCAATTGTTTTGAATTCCCTCTGAATTATTTTCAAAGCCTTCAGCATATTCTCTTTAGCGAGATTTATGTAGTATTTAATACCTGCAAATAACAGTCCTAGACTGCAAAAACTTCCTGTGGCATTGGCCTTGATTTCTGGACAGTTCTGTCATTCTGAAGTGAGGGTAATAAAAGAGTCTCAAACAGGAAAATCACCAATCTATCATTTGGGGTCAAAGACTGAGATATACATGATCAGACAAAGAGATAGTTGCTTAGGCAACTTGCTGTCTAAGCATAAAGACAGCTCCAAAAGAGGAGCTGCACTGTGGGTTGAGTCCTGGCGGCTGGAGCAGAGTAAACATGTAGCTTCCTGAGTGACTGTCTAAAAGCCCAACACTCGTTTGGCCAGGTAGACAGTGGGAAGTGTGAAATATACAGTCTCATTATTTTATAAGCAAGACTCATAAGTTACGAACTTAGAATCGCTCAGTAAATCTGCACAGCTGAAACAGTGAATAAAATGTTTAGTATATATGGAAGTTGGAGAAGAGGAACTTTTTATTAGTGATTGAATAAAATCAAGAAATAATTAGAAAACAGTGGTTGAGTTCCGCTATGAAGATTTAAATATGTCTTTAACTACAGAAACCCAAGAGATGTCTTGGAGACCATCTCCCATTGTCAGAGAGGAAAAGTTCTGAGAAGTTAATTGTTCTGTTCAACTACCTAGACTAAGACAGGAAGAATGAAAAAAAAACTGGATTGAAGTCTTATTCCAAATTTCTATTATACTTGGTTGTAATACAAATGAGATTTAAAGAAGACCATTTTTAAGCTTGTTATTAAATACACAAATAAATGTTACTTTAAACACTTAAAAATCTTAAAACAGTGTGTTTTGGGGACCAAGAAGCCAATGAAATAATAATAATAATAATAATAATAATAGCCTGTTGGCAGGAGTATTTCTAGAAGAGATCTCTGGGCATCAGATTTCTAGAGCCCGTTCCTTTGCATTCCAGTTCCTAACTCAGCAGGTATTGCTTCAGGAGTAATCTGATTTCCTGTGGACTACTTCTGCCGTATCTAGTCATATGCTTCTGTAACTTTATAAATTTATATTGTCATATGGGTTAGGTAGAAAAAGTACCTTCATTCATCAATCGTCAAAACTTAGTTTTAAATTTGTCATACAAAAAGAATAAAAGTTTCTTGGAAAAAAATACAGCCCCCATCAGAAAGAACTATTTATATATGTGGTATTTACTTTTTCCTTTTTAGTTTTGTTCTTGTTAATGATTTTATTTATTTATTTTTATAGCAAGAGGAAGTAGGGAGAAAGAGAGGGAGAGACACACCAATGGGTGGTTGCCTCTGGTGCGCCCCCACTAGGGACCTGGCCCACATTGCAGGCATGTACCCTGACCAGGAATTGAACCAGCGACCCTTTAGATTGAGTGCCAGCTTGCAAACTACTCGGCCACACCAGACAGGACCCTTTTCAGATTTTGTGCCTTAGTTTAAGTCTGATATAGGTCAGCATTCATTTACAAGTAGCTAAGTAAATAAACAAAGTTTTTCATTAAAAACATAAATGCGCCAAGAGAAATGCCACAAAGTGAAATTTCATTCACGTACAAGTTAGTATACTTGGAGAATTTGAAATTAAATTTCAAAAGACAGGTAGTCATAATTTACCCGCTAATCGAATTGGTTCCATTATTACTGTGAATATATCAATTTATATTTTAATATGTACCCAACAACATTTAATTGAGAAGTACACCATTTGTATTTTTCAATTAAAGTACAGATGAGATTTTTTTAAACAAAGAGATTTTTTTTGATTTTTCTAAAGAGTTATCATAACCCCCGATTTGCAGGTCTCGGCCAAAACATAACTATCAAGGAAACAGAAATTCTGTCCCCCACAAGATAGCTCTCTTCTTCATATTGATTTATCAAATATAATAACTTTTTTCAGAGATAAAAGAAATTTAGAGGTCTTGGATTTAATCTCACAAGCACCTCTCCATGAATTTTCCACATCCCACCCACAGACAGTTGTATTTCAACAGAGAATGAAATCATTCACCACAGCTACTTCCTAGAAGCCCGGTGGCATAAAGAAACAAATTATTTTTGACAACAAATGATTGCTCTCCTAAAACACCAACACAGCTTCTCCCTTCCCAAAATTGCATTACTGCCATATTAAATGAGTCACCATATACCTACACTTGCTAAGACACAGGACTAGCTTAAAATTTTTTCTTTCAGTTGTTTCCTCTTTGGTTCCCCTGAATTTGATAGGGGAAAGGGAATGAACTTGTATCAGCGCCTGCAGTTCTTCTGCTTTACACCCCTTGTGGCATTTAACCCCCTGCCCGCAGAGGAGGAAACTGCCACCATTTTACATATGAGGATACTCGTATCCAGACAGCCTGATGAGATTCCCCAAGGTAAGCAGCTGGTATGATTTGGAGCCATGACTAAAGCCCATTCTTTCTGGGGTGACACCATTTACATTTTAAACTAATTTAGAATAACCATACGGTATACAGAGTGTATCTTTAGCTCTCAAACTTTCTGAGTGAAAACGCCTTGCCTTTGTGGCTTTGGTTCTAGGCATGGACTCCTGCTCCCAGCCTGCATGCTGGGGTCTTCTCAGCCAGAGACGGATTCTGCTCTGCTCCTCTTCCTGGCCGACCCCCATTTCACCAACAGGTACCAGGATGCTCCATAAACTCCATCCCTTGGACTCAAAGGCTCACCTGAGACACCAAACCAGCAGGATGTGCCCCAGAGAAAAGCCTATTCCAAAAGCTTCAAGGGAAATGCATGGCTCCGCTATTTAACAGATTGGTCGGCACAGAAAGCATCTCAAGTAGCCAGGGTGACGTCTTGAGCGAGAAGAGATTGTGATGCCTGACTACACCTCGCAGGTTACTGACCAGGTTTCTCTTTAAAGAATGAAGCCAGGATGTCTACCTCTGCTGATGGTAGACCGACTTGTTACAGACAAAGGGTTCCACTTAGGACAATATGAAAAGCTGGACCAAAAAAATCTTTTTTTAAACTATTGGAAGTTACCAGAGTAGGGAAGATACGAGGAGTAAAAGCCCTGAGGAGTGAGCCTGATACCTGGTATGATTTCTCCTTTTGAGGCCTGGAGCAGGGACTGGGAGGCTGCAGAGAAGGTCTGCGTGTCCTAAAGACCAGCGACGGATGCTGAAAAATGGAAGCCGAAGCCCAGGGCTTTCTGCTGGCAGCTCCTCTCCTCCTGAGAATAGGTGTGAGCTCAAAGTAGGCTGGCATCTACAACACTAAAGCCAAACTCCCCCAGTCAGCTCAATCTTTTGAATTTAAGTGATCTCCACTTGCTTAACTGCTTCCTGAAATGAAAGTATATTCTTTTTGGATAAAGATAAGTTTCACTGAGAATCTCAATTTATCCCTACACTTTACTGCACTAAATTTGGCAAGAAATAAAAAATTATCAAGCCCTGACTGGTGTGGCTCAGTTAGTTGGGCATCATCTTGCAAACTGAAAGGTCACTGGTTTCCAGTCAGGGCACGTGCCTGGGTCCCAGGTTCAGTCCCCAGTCAGGGTGCATATGAGAGGCAACAAACTGATGTTTCTGTCTCGTATCAATGTTTTCCTCCCTCTCTTTCTCCCTCCCTTCCCCTCTCTCTAAAGTGAATAAATATTTTTGTAAAAATTATCAAGAATATTAGAAGACTGAATGAAGAAAAACCAAGCACAGTTTTATGTGTGTATGTACATACATACATATATACATACACACAGCAAAGAGGTAGGTTTTTCCTAGGATTTATCAATAAATTCCATGCAAACTCAGCCAAAATTCCAGTATTTTGTTTCATTAAATCAACAGGCTGATTCTAAAATTTACATGGAATTTAAAAGGGGCCAAAACCAGCCAAGGATATTGTAAAGAAATGGTTATGACTGGATACTAAGACTTCTTAAAAAGCCATAGTAATTAAAATAGTGTAGTATTAGCACAGGGATAGACAAATATATCAATGCACATAATAGAGAGGTCAGAAACAACCTCACACTTAGATGGGCAAGTGATTTGTAACAAAAGTGATACTGCAAGCAGTGGAGTACAGTAATATTTTTAAGGCTGGGACAACTAAATATCCACATGGGGAAAAGTGAATTTTGTCCTCTACCTTATCTCATAAAAATAATTCTATGTGTTTATAACTCTAAATATGAAAGGCATTGTAACCATGCAGCATTGAAAAGATAAAAGAATACCTCAGTGACCTTGGAATTTACAAAGATTTCTTAAGTACAACATGAAAAGCACTAACTATAAAGGAAAAATTTGATAAATGGGGCTACGTTACATTAAAAGATACCATAAAGTACTGAAAGCAAAAAATCACAGAGTTAGAAAAGATATCTGAAATGCCTAACCAAAGGAATATGATTTCCCAAAATATATAAAGAATTCCTGTATTTTCAATAAGAAAAAGACAATTCATTGTTTAAAAAGGGTAAGAAATATGAATGGACATTTCACAGAAGAGTACATCTCATGAACAGTAAACACAAGACTCCTCCTTTTGCATGGTTCTGGTGTGCACAATATCACTAGTCATCCAAATTGCACGTACTACAGTTTTCTGAACTGTAATTGTAGAAAATACAATCTTTGCTAGTCTCTCTTTAGCCCACAGATCACTAGGTAAATAACAGTCATGCATCATGACCAGTGACCAGTTGTGTCACTCCTTTTAGTCTGTCAGTGATTGGTCAGTTTTCTGCCAGTGATTGGTCACTGTACACCTGTTACCCAGTTCGCACACAGGGGAGCATGTAGCTGTGATGCCTCCTTTTAGCCCAGTAACAAATCTACATGGTGTTTTATGAAAATGGACAATCAAGAGAGAGAATTGGTCAACAGAGAAGAAGCACAGACCAAAAAAAAAAAAGAAGAGAATTCAAAGAAACAAAAAAAAACAGAGTAATAGTATTGGAAGTGGAATTAAATGTAAAGTAAAGGGCCTTGAGGAAGGAGTAATTAACAGGCATGTGGCCCCTGCCACCATTTGAGAGACTACATATTCAGCCAGAGGAACTCAATGAAGACAAATTTATCCACATAAGTCAGGAAAGTGATTGTGATGAAAAGAATCAATAGGTCCTAGAGGAAGTAACTCCAGAAAAATGCTTCGTATTAAAAGAAGCCTGTGACACTTCACAATATGGAAAGTATGAGGGGTAAACTCTTGGAAGATGATCCAGTCTTAGGAGCACAACCATTACCAAGGCACAGAAAAGGTGCCTTCTCCACATTGAAAGTGCTAAGTTCTAAAAATAAATAAACTTAATGATATAGCAGTAGAAACTATCTAAAAATGAAACAGAGACAAAAAACACTTTTAAAAAATGAAAGGTGTATCAGTTAGCTGTATAAGTTTAAGCAACATAATTTAAAAGATGAATTTGTGGTTAAAACCCTTTTAATTTTTTCAAAATAAATAAATAAGATGGCATGCCCAAATGACTTCACTGTTATACTCAGGTTTCTCTTCATGTTGTATAAATCTTTTGCCTTTTACCAAATGTCTTCACTGGTAAAGTCTACCTAACATTTAATAAGGAAGTACTAATCTACACAAACTCTTACAGAAAATTGTAGAGGTGGCAATGTTTCCAGGTTCATTTTATGAGCCCAGCATTACCCTGATGCTAAAACTATAAAAAATAATTACAAGAAAACTACAGAACAATATCCTTCATAAGCATACATCCTTCACTAAATGTTAGCTAATCAAATCCAAAAATACATAAACATGATAACACAGCATGGCCAAGTGGGATGTATCCCCAAAAGGCAAGGTGGCTTCAACATTCAAATTTCCATCAAAGCAATTCACCATACCAACAGAGTAGGAAAAAAACCCATACGATCATCGTAACGGACTCAGAAAAGCATATTCATTTCTGATAAAAACCATAAGCAAACAAGGAATAGAAGGAAACTTCCTCGACCTGATAAAGAGCATCTACAAAAACCAACACCTAATATATTACTTAATCATAAACAACTGAATGCCTTCCACCTAAGATTAAGAGCAAAGCAATGATGTCTTCTCTCAACAGTGTAATGAGGTTCTAGCCAGAGCAATAAGAACAAGAAAGGAAGGGCATTCACTTTGGAAAGGAAGAAGACAGACTGTCATTTTGTGCCGACCTCATGGTCATCTCTTCATAGAAGCTTACAGGATGATAAATCTACTAGAACTAATATGTGAGTTTAGCAAGTCTGCAGGGTACAAGATCAATACAAAAAATCAATTGTATTTCCATATACTAGCAATGAATGAACAATAGGAAATTGAAGCAAAGAAATGCCTTTATGAAAACATCAAAAATACAAAATTCTAGAGAATGAATCTAACAACATAGGGGCAAGATCTGCACACTTAAAACTACAAAGCATTCCTGAGAGAAACTGATAAGGATGGAAGTAAACAGGGAGATGGTTATGGATTACAGGACTCGATATCGGTAAGACATCAATTCTTCTCAAATTCATCGAGAGATTCTTTGCAATCTCAAATACATTGTATATGGGAATGCAAGGGACCTAGAAAATCCAAAACAACTTTGAAAAAAAGAGAGCGATGTTGGAGTTACACTGCCTGACTTCGACTCGTTACAAATCTACGATCACAAATCTACACAGTAATCAGTGTAGTGTGGTATTGGCATCAAGATATACAAATAAATTAAGGGAACAGAACAGAGTTCAGGAAGAAACCCACTGATATGTGATCAACTGAGTTTTGAAAAGGTTCAAACTGAATTCAACGGAGATGAATGACACAAATGATTGGACATCCGTATGTGATTTTGTTTTTGTTTTTCAGTTATTCCTTACATGATAGTTAGTAATTAATCAAAAAATTCATGGAGAAAACGTAGACAAATTAGGGGCTAAGCAAAGATCTTCTAGGTATGACATCAAAAGGATGACCAACAACAAAAAGATTAGCTGAATTTTATCAGAACTAAGGATTCTAAAAAAATAAAAAATTTAAAAAATTGTAAAAAAGAACTGAGGATTCTACTCTTAGAAACTCATTATTATGAGAACAAAAAGAAAGATCACAGGCCAGAAGAATTATAATTATAAATCACTTGTCTGCTGAAGGACTTGAATCCATAACACATAAAGAACCCTCAAAACTCAATGATGGGAAAATAAGCCACCCAGATCAAACGTACAAAATATTTGTGCAGACACTTCAGTCAAGCATACATGCACATGGAAATGCAGACATGTTGAGATGGTCTGCCACAAAATGAAACTGTAATGACATCCCACTACAGACTATGTGAGTCTGTCATTAAAAACCTGACCATATCTAGTGTGGGCTAGGATATGAAGTCACCGGAACTCTGGCACCTGGCCTGTGGAAACACATAATGACACAGTTGCTTTGGAAAGGAGTCCAATAGTCTCTTAAAAGGCTGTCCATATACCAACTCTCTGATCCAGTCATTCTACTCCTAAAGAAAGGAAAGTATCTAATCTTAAACTAATGTGTACATAAATGTTCATAGCACCTTTATTTGTAATAACCAAACAACCCAAATGCCCATCAACAGGTATATGAACAAGCAAATTTGGGTGTTTATACAGCCATATAGTTGTGGTATGGATACCCATACAATCATATACTGTAGTACTACTGAACAATAGTCATCAATGAAAGGCAATGAAGTACTGATACACACAACAGTGAAGTTTGGGGGTTGATAGAGATGTTAATGATCTTAATGCGGTAACAGTGTTATGGGCATGTGCATATTTCAAAACTTATACAATTGTACACTTTAAATATGTGAATTTTATTGAATGTCAAGTTGACTTCATTAAAGTTCTTTTAAAAAAACTCAGACACCCATACAGAGAATCCCCCTTCCACATACTCCCATTTCTCAAAGTGCTCTTTTTAACAACTGCTTCCCTTCTCCTTGTCAGGGCATCCTTAGGCCAATTTTATGTTTGAGTGTTTGAATTTAAATAAATTTATTGATGAGGGCAAGGAACATGTACAGATTAGGTGTGGGTCTTTCTGCCCAGTAGGAAAAGAGTTTTGAAAGGCTTTTTAAAAAATGCCAATAAAAATAAAAACGTGGTAAAGGGAAAAAAAATCATCCTAATTTATTAACTCATGTTACAGTGAACGATCTGGCAGGAAACAAAACTAGCAGTTAATCTGCCAAGCAGAAAAAAATGCAATCCCATTGTTGGTTGTTATGAAGCATTTGGCTGTTTTATGGTGGAAGTCTATCAAATTCAATACATTTTACATGATTGCAAATTCCTTAAAATACGACGGTGCTACAGTGGCAGACCAGTGACGGACTGTAGTACTTTACAATAACAAATTTCATTATTCTTTGTAAATTTCACTGTTTTATTTTTGATAGTAACAAGACACAAAATGCTATAATGTTATTTTAATATAAGTGAACACATGAGTTTTAAATGTGCGTAGGAAAAGATAAGAATCGCCTTCTTTCAGAATGATAAGTCAGGCATATGAAATAACAAGACGACAATCTTATGGGTAAAATGTCTATAAATAAATAAATATCTGTGATAATTTACTATACATTACACATTATCCTGCCCCCACTTCCACCCCTCCGTGAAGTAAATGCCCTTAACCAATGATGAGAACAGATTGTACCACTCTTTATCTTTCTTGCATAAGCTCTGTTAAATGCAACCCTAAATGGAGCAGCTATTTCCAATGTAATATAAGATGACACTTGGGATATACCAAGAGTGTTTCAATTATTGGGAGTAGCCTAGACTGCAAGTGGCTCACTTGCTCACTTTTTCAATGAGACTATAAGGCAACCACTTACATCACTCTTTACCGATGATGACCCACCCCCTCCACAGCCCATCTACCCTCCCAGTGCCGCTGCAGTGCCGAGGGTGTCCCTGTGGCCTGACCCCAATGCCCCAGAATCTCCTTGGGCTAGCCCCCACCCTGGGTACCTTCTCTGCCTTTTTTTTAAAGTTAATAGTTGTTCAAGTACAGTTGTCTCCATCACCCCAGCCACCCCGCTTTCCACCCCCAGTCCTACCCCTCTTTGGTTTTGTCCATATATCCTTGATAGCTGTTCCTGAAAACCCTTCCCTGCCTCTTCTGAGACTTTGCCCTGACCCAGAACTCTTCTGCCACCCATCCAGCCTCTGCTACTCTGGATGCTTCATCTTCCTTATTTTTTATAACCTCATTCTCTGTGTTACATACCCAACTGCGGAATCAAAGTTTTTTTCTTTTCCTTACATTTTAATGTAATTTAGCATTTTCCCCAGCTCAAACATGGATTCTCAGAATCTTCCTGGTGTACCTGTTCCTTCTCTGGCACCAGGGCCAGGGACTGGGAGGGTCCGGTCCCTGCTGTCTTCCTCCTCATCACTGCCTTCCCCGTTCACTGACTGCTCCTCCATGGAAGTTCCCCTGTACCACTCTCCCCTTCTCCTCCCCCCTATTCAGAAACATCAGGGCTGCTCTGCCATCTTTCTCAGAACCTGCCTCACCATTCGAGAGGATAATGCAGCTAACACCCCATCCGTCCCAAGGTTCCCTCGCCTGGTCTATCACGGGGATGACGAGGCTCACTTCATGTCCTGTGCGCACTTGGACACTGCTCTGCTCACAACTCTGAAATACCCCCTGCTAATCTCAGTTGACTGTTCACTGTCACACCACATTCTTGTCACCCTGTGCTGCTCGGCTTCGGCCCAGATTCAGTGGTGCTAATATGACGTAAGGCCGCAGTCATCATAATGAAGATATCTAGTTATCTGGATTGAATGGGTGACTTCATTAGTAGCTTCGAAGATTCAATTTATAATGCATGTGACACTCACCACAGCCCACAGCACCAGTGGGGAAAAGGAAGACAGGAATTGTTGTGACAAAGAAGGACATTTATCACATAGGAATTTCATCTCCTGCTTAAAAAAAAAAAAAAGGAAAGAAGAACCCTCCCTGCCCCAGCAACAATGCACTCACCACTGTTTGCAGACACATGACCTTGAACTCTTGCTCTTCTTTAGTGAACTCTTGTTCAAAACAACCTTCCCTGGTTTTCTACTCAAACCTAATAAAAGATAACCTTCCCGTTGACTCTTTAGATTTGCCTGTGGTTCATCATGCCTTGTCTTTCCTGAACTAGAATTTTCTGCTTCTCCCAAATAAACTCATTTTGCTGGTAAAATAACTGGCTATTGTATTTTTTGAGGTCGATAAGCCAAAGTCATAAAAATCAGGAAAACAGTCATTGTCTTCAAGAAATTACTTCTTTTAATTTAGCTAAGCAAGTCCACCTACCCGGTAATTTTAATTTTTACCAGGCCATTCACCATCTGGCCCCAACTTCCTTCATTCCCTACTCCGTGCCATCTCCTCAACCCTCCCTCCCTTCCCACCACCTTAATCCTCGCTCTCTGGCCACCCCTAGGCTACTCCTACCTCCCTAGATGTGTTGTGCCTTTGCTCATGGTCATCTCTCTCCTGGAGGGCTATCCCTCCCCTGGGAATGTCTATTCCTCCTTTGGTCTAGTTCAAAAACATTTGCACTTTTCTGAGTACTTTTCCAGCTTTGTTTCTTTTTTAAAAGACACCATGAAGAATTTACTGTCTTACACAGGTGTGGAATTTGGAGTTAACCTGGGTAGTTCTGATTTGGGGTTTCTCAGGAAGTTATAATCAAGATGCCAGCCAGGGGCCGATGTCTGAAGGACTGACTGGGTGTGAAGGGTCCTCTTCCAAGAGTGCACACTCACATGGCTGGCAAGCAGGTTCTGGCTGCTGGCAGGAAGTGCCAGTGCATTGCCAGGTACACTTCTCCATAGGACTGGGACCGTCCTCATGCCAAGGAAGCTGGCGCTCCCGGAGTAGGTGGGATCAGAGCATAACGGCATCTTTTATGACCTAGCCTTCATTTTAGTTAGGCTGCTATAACGGAAGAGCATAAACTGGATGGCTTTGGAACCACAGACATTTATTTCCTCTAGTTTGGAGACTGAAAGTCTAAGATCAGGCACCAGCTTTCTTAGGATAATGCATCATCACCAGTATATTCATTGGGTGCCCATTATGTATCAAGCATGTTTTAGGACCAGCAGTTTATCAGTAAGCAAAACAAAAAAAAAACCCTCTCTAGCCTTGTGGAACTTTTGTTCCAGTGGGAGGAAAGTGATTATAAACAAGAAAGGTAGGGAAAAAGTACTGTTTGCTATTTACCGAGTGCTGTAAGCCAGGACAGACGCACAGGGGCGCTGAGAGTTGGGAGGGGAACACAGTAGTAAAGTGGGGCCATCTGAGAAGGCCCCTCTGAGACGGTGACCTCTGAACAAAGCTTTGAAAGAGCCAAGGAAGCGAGCCTGCAGTTAGAGAGTGACAGGAAAAGCACAGTTCATTGCTAACGTCTTGGTGTCCAAAGTTGGAGTGTGAATGCGGTCAGATCAGGGGCTACTTCTTATGGATGTGTGTGCATCCAACTTCCAGAATGGTACCTGGCACCTGGTAGGCCTTGAAAAAAAGCAATGTTTGAATTGAAATGAATACCTACAGCATGCCCTGCTTATCCCTGTCTGGGCCCATTTCACATTTTCGGGTGACTTTTCTCAGAGGGAACATGACAAACAGGAAACTGAGTGAAAGATGACAAACCTCAGTTACCATAAAGGCAACATACTCTATGCTTTCAGCACTCATCGTAATATAAACAGTTAAAAGATAACAGTTCTTGGTGTTCCTATATTGACCCTCAAAGCTAAATTCCTGGCCTCCACTAACTTATTTACAAGTGTCTAATAAAGCGCAAAGGAACTTTCATTTCTTTTGCATGGCACATTATTAACACAAATGACTAAAAGTTTCATACTTTGTGTTATCCTTGAACCACTGTGATTCACTGCAGCTCTACACTAATGGAAAATCACCATCAGCATATTTTAAATGGATTCTGTGAAGGTACATCAGTCTCACCCTAGTATGAAAAAATTCCCAAAGTATACTTAAATTATATCACTGAACCAATACATGGCTACAATATGTGGCTACAAAGTGGCTACAACAGTATCAGTTGTAGCAAACTAAAGAGTGAGAATTTAGTGACATCTACCACACACAAGTTTCAACCAAAATAAATCAGAAGCCACAACTGACAACAAAGTTTATACATATGAAACCCTCATAGAACAAGTTCAAGTGACTCACAGAAAAGGATAAAGAGGGTTTGTGCCTACTGAGATGACATCAAAGAGTAAAACTATCTCTGGAATATCTGTGTCAATTAAGTTGTTGGGAAGCAAGCTGTCACGGTTTACAATGTGGGTGTGTATTAGGTTCGCACTTGCAAAGGTGACCTCACTGTGAAGCAGAGGGAATACCTTCAGGATAGTGCTCCCTGTCACGTTGCAAACCTGTGGCTACAATTCTAAAGGAAGTTCAGGGTCATAGGCTGGAGTTTGTTCAGGTATCTGGACAATGAGTAAAAATAATTATACTGTACAGGGCGATGTAAGTCCTGTACTTATTAGGAAAGGTCAACAGTACATTTAAATTTGTTTTGAAGATCTCTAATGAGGAAAACCTGATTTGGGGGTGTGCTGAGGGTACAGTGAGTGTGCATCCAAGCTAGGCTTTCATGATGCTCCATCTCCGTGTTGTAGGAAAAGCTCCGATTGCTTTGCATTTCCCACCAACAGATACCATACAAACTTCCGTCATAAGCAGAGCATGCAGTCTCCTTGTTAGAGTGACAGACTATACATATAAACTAAAAGAAAAAGAACATTTGATGTGCAATCCCCCTGATACTCTCTGAGGGCAATTGTTTTTGCATAAAACTAAGGTTCTTATTTATGTCTTTAGGGTTTTTTTTTGTTATTGTTAATGCTGTGGTTCTTTTTACATTTCATTTCAATCGATTAGTAGTGGCTGGTCAGCTCACTGTACCAAGAAGGATGTAGGCCAAATCTTCTATCAGCAGATAAGACTGCTGTGATCAATTATTAATGTCTGCCCTGGCAAGGGTTAGTGTTACCATATATGCTGTTCTTGGCTTCAAAGGATGATGATGCATTATTGCATGGAGCAGTTATGGTGATGAAGAAAATCTACCTTAAGACCTGAAAAGATGAAACAAGAAGATGACAGTAGACAATTATTTTCTTCCAGCTGTTCTTCCTTACTTGTATTTTCTCCTTATCTTGAGTTTCTGTGTCTGTTTTACTAAGGCACGTAACTCCTTTACAAAGTACAAACTAGCTACCTGTTGGGGTATTAAAAGATGAGAGAACAACACTGTATCTTTCGCAGTTAGGGCAGGAAAGTGGAACACCCTCCAGACATATCTGGCAGGAAGTGCTCCGACCCAGGGCTCTGCGCTGCCAGAATGCATTCCCAGGCAGGAATGAGCTGAGAAGGACTCACTTAAAAATCATCCACGGGATCTCTAATGAGGAAAACCTGATTTGGGGGTGTGCTAAGGGTACAGTGAGTGTGCATCCAAGCTAGGCTTTCATGATGCTCCATCTCCATGTTGTAGGAAAAGCTCCGATTGCTTTGCATTTCCCACCAAATTCTGTACAAGGACTTCTGGGGACAGGGGGCACTGAGGAAATCACAACTTACTACAGCCATGGCCACCCACTGTTCTCCCGCCAAAAAGGACATAAAAAAGTAGTGCGGGGTGATATTGTAGCTCCACATTATGTCAGTACACTCAAGGGATGATTGTGATTCAAAACAAATTTAAATGTACTGTTGACCTTTCCTAATAAGTACAGGACTTACATCGCCCTGTACAGTATAATTATTTTTACTCATTGTCCAGATACCTGAAGACCTCATTAAGTTTTTTTTTCCAGGCAAACTGGCCTCCACTTCCTTTTGAAGTCTTATTCCTGCATAGATTAAACCCTCCCCCCACTTCCCTCATTCATTCACCTCCTCCTGCTGACAGTGTCCTCCCCATGTAGAGGGATTTCATAGCAACCTCATCCTTAAGGACTTGATGCCCAAGATTTTGACAGCTTCCTTGTGTCCTTCTAGACTTCTAAACAATTAATCAACATTCAAGGTATTTTCTTAAGACTTGGGGCAACATAAGAATAACCAGTATTACTACTTCATTATTCTAGATGTTCTAACCAGTGAGATAATACAAAAAATATATATATACACACACAAGAGTGGTATAATTGTAGGGCAAGAAGAAAGAAAGCTGTTATTTACCTTAAAAATCCAGGAAAAAAGTCAAATCACTGTACACTATTTGACCCAGCCAAAAAGTAATTTTAAATAGTTCTAATAATGTAAATAGTGGCTATTGGTTTAAAAAACAAGTTGCAATACATATTATGTGGGAGGAAATGACGAAACAAAGGAGAAGGGTTTTAAAAAGAAAGCTTTTCAACCAGAAAATCTGTATAAGATCAACAGTGTGGGGGAAAAGTAGGTTTACAGCCGTTTGCATGGAAAATAAAATAATAGTTAATAAATAATGTAATAATAAAAACTGTTTTCATGTACTCACAACTGTAAACCTACTTTTGCCTTATACTGCATATCAAGAAAGAGCAGTATAATCAGACCATCTAGAAATATTGAGGAAAATGTCAGATAAAAATCATCAACAACTGCTTAAATTGGTGACTTCTGGGAAAAGCAGAAGAGTGTAGAAATAACGGATAAGGGGATTGATTATTTTTATTATAAGCTTTTAAATTGCAAAGTAAATGGCAAATTGCATTTGCTATTGATTTTATTTAACTATGCACATACATATTTCTTTTCATAAAAATAAATCATGATTATCCATAAAAATGAAACAGTACGCAATTTCTCAAAAGAATATGGTACATTCACAATGTACTAACATGAAAATAAGTCTAACAAATGGTAAATAACAAACTATTCAAGTTGCAGAATCTTTAAACATGGTGAAGCATTTTCTCTTTTTACTTTGTTAATTTAGATGGCAAATTTTACTACAACATATATTACTTTGTAATTAGAAAGTAAGAATTTTTTTATCCAAGAAAACCCACTGAGCATCTGCCAAAATTAAAGTACCCAGAAGAAGGGAAACCAAGAGCTTTCCTATGTATCTTTAATAACCATTAGACTCATTAATGTGAAAATTTCCCATTCACAATGGTGACGAAAAGCATAAAACGTGAGCAGTCAGACAAATGCACACAAGCTATAACATTTTATAGAAAGCTACAAATAACAACATGTAAGCAGAGAGGTTAACCATGTTCCTGGTTGGAAAGCTCAATATTGTAAACCCGTAAACTCTCCTAAAATTAGTTTATGGATTCAATACAGACTGCAACAAAATCCCCAATAGAATTTTCTATTGAACTGGTCCCGTTCATTCTAAAATCCATCAGGAAAAGTAAATGTGCAAAATTAGCTGAGGAGATTCTGAAAAAGATAAGAGGGACTTGCTCTCCAATACAATTGTCTGTGGCGTTAGAGCAGGAATAAACAAGATAGACAAACAAACATGAAAAAAGACAAACGAGCGATTCACACTCAATCTGATGGACCCATGAACAGATGCTGAATTTCTCTGATGAGAAGTAATAATTAAACAATGAGAGACTTGTTGAAAATGTTAAGAAAAAAACAGTAATACCAATACCCAATTCTGGAAGATTTGTGGGGAAACTGTAGTCTCATATGCTCTGTGGCAACATGTTTCAGCCATTGGGGGAACAATTTGCCAGGAAATCTACATGTTAATATGCTTAAACCTTGACCCAGAAATGCTCTTCTGAAAGTTCATCCTAGAGATACATGTGTACATGTGCAAAAATAGATACATGTACAATAATTCAACTGAGCAAAAAATCCTGGAAATTACCTAAATATCAATTATTGAGGGAAAAATTATTAGCTATGTACCCATTAAAACAATGTCAAGACTTATGTATTGATATGGGCAGGTATCCCAAGGCATGTCATATTAAATTGCAGAACATCATGTACAGTACAACACAAGTTATTTGTAATCGCTACACAAATAACTTGTATATTCATATGCACATGTATGTTCATATGTGCATAGGAAAAGGCTTGCAAGAATGTATGTAGAATGTTTAACAAAATTTCCTTCTGAAAAGAAGAGTGGAGTTGGGGTAGAATAGGTAGAAATTCACATTTTACTTGACATATTCTAATATAAGTGTGAAATTTTTGCTTAGGGCAAAAATTTTTGCATCCATCTGTAATTAGACATATTTTCATAATTCAATATCAAAAACATCCTAAACCAATATACCAAAGGAAAAAAGCTATGGCAAGTATATTTTTATCATTTCACATTAAAGTTGAAACTGTAATTTTATCACTTGAACTTTTGGTTAAGGAAAAAGAATTACGAGTAGAATTCAAAATCAAATGTTTAACTTTTAGCTTTATCAGTATGTTATTTCCTCTTTTTTTTTCCACTATGATATTTAAAGTTTTGTGGGAAAGAAGAGCAGGAAGAAGAGAGGAGGGAGAAGATAAGAAGGAAAATGTAATTCCAGAAGATGGGAGGGAAGCCCCATTGCCTCCTAAATGCATCGGGTTGCTAGGCCACCTCTGCCAACCGAGTAGCAGAAATCACAGCCTGGAGGGTGGGCCTTGGTCTGTCATAATAAAATCAGTCGAGAATGTGCAGGTCCCTGGGATGGGAAGGCCTTCGGCCTTCCTTGCACCCTTCGAGAAGATGCAGATAAGAACCAACTGCCCACTCTCAGCCTTTTCTTACCCATTTTTGATTTTATCATAAAGGTGTTCTAGACCAGGCTTGCTCCTCTGTCTTCCCTATTATTATAGGACAATGCCTTTTTGTAAAACTGCAAATTGCCACATGAGTTGTTGGATGTGACTGTTACAAATTCCTGCAAATTTCTTTGAATGCCTCTCTTCTTTGTCTAATCAGCACCTGACCATACAAATAAATGCTGGGAATTCAAATTAAACAACAGTAACCTCATAGCAAGCACCTAGAGTGTGCAAAACTCTGAACAATATCCTTTGGGCAAACAAAAGACGAACGTAGCAGGTACTGGCCTCACTCTCAAAACCCTCATAATGTAACGAAGGGGACAGATATGTCAACACCACTTTGATACCATACTGAATCAGACAAAGGCTTTAATAAAGGGACAGCACACAAGGAGGAGGGTGATATCTAACCAGATGGATTCTAGAAGGCTTCCTGTGGAAAATGACATGTCCTCTGAACCTTGAAAAAAATGAGAGAGAAGGACATTCCCAGAAAGATCCATCTAACCAAAGGCTTAAGGGTGAGAATTGCCAATAATTTGCTGGCGAGGCTTGATGCACAGAGGTTAGGGCAGAGGGAAAGGGAGGTAGATATAACTAGGAATCAATCTGAGAAAGAAAGCAGGGCACACACTTATGTGAGAATCCTATAGGGTTTTCTTCTGGCCCGGGATTTTTTGCTTATCTATAGGAGCTATGTAATCTGAGAACGTCCCTGTATTTCACAGCGTTTAGTAACTTGGGCATTTTGAATCAAATAAAAAATTTTGTTACTCTCAAATCACTTCATTTGTAACCTGATCACAAAAAGAAAGGTTATTCCCACCTCGGACACAGAGGGGGAGCATTGCTTGCTGGGACCGCCAGGGGAGACTGCGTTTCAGTCCACATCTGCTTTTCAGAGCAGTTTGGGACGCAGAAGAGGGGGAGCCAGCTCCTAACGGAGAACTCAGGAGGAGGAACACAGAGCTTTTGACACCCACAGGAAAGCAGAACTGAGGACGCACCCTGGTCTTAGGAGCAGATGTGGATGAAGTCACTAGGGATCTCTCTCAGGTATACATTTTTATCTTAAGCCCTCTTCTCGAAACATGCATAGCTGTCCCAATAAGCTGATACAAGTACATCCCACACGACTCCTTGTTTTAAGTCAGAGTCGGGCAAAAGTTTTGAATCATGTCGTAATGAAAGCCAATAATAACGATAATAAATCGTACTCATACAGAGCAATAAAATATTTCTTTAATAGAAGGAAATGGCAATCCTTCCAGCCATTGCTTAAATAAGCAGCCAGCAGAGCAAAGGCAGCACAAAAGGGTAGAACACTGTGGGGTTCATTTCTAAGACTTCCTCAGGAAATGAAAGTCTTACCCGACCGTCTTACCAGACTCTGAAAAGAAGCTTTTTATACCAGAGACATCTCCTCATTGAAAGACGGTATCACATCAAGGATTATCTTGGCAAATAATTATGTCCGTTGGTATCGCAGGACCCCCAGCTGTGGAAATGGTTGTTGTGGCTGGTTGAAGGGGCACATCCCCCAAACAGTGGGAAGTCCCCCTCTAATTATATCAGGCTCCAAGGCTGACCAAGGAGTGGATTGGTGAAAGGTACACAGTGGGAATCCTGCAAGAGCTGGTTGGCCACCTGACCTCTGCTGATCTGACACGGCCATGCTTTCTAAAGCAGCAATCTTTTTCTCTCCTTATTATAAAAATATTTCATGTTCAACGGTACATTTTTATAAGGTCCCCAAAAAATCAGAAAAGGAAATCACACTCACTTGTAATCTTACCAGGCAACTATAACGATTTTTCATTTTAAATGTTCTCTCTTTTATCCCGTTATTCCAACACTTTCGAAACATTAATTGAGAAGGTGCATCATGGGGTTCACCTGACTGATGTACACAGAACAGAAAGAGGCCTAGATCCAGGCAACTCAAAAAAGGAAGTGTCCTGATGAAGTCAAAGAAACTGCATCACACTGTAGATTCAGTTGTTTAAATTTTATTTCCAATTCCAACAAAGGCAACACAGTAGAAAATTCAATAAAAACATTCTTTGGGGGGAAGATATTCATTACCAGACCATGCTCCACAGCAACAGTGCAAATGCCCATTCTAGTCAAACAGGGTCGAGTGATTCCCCACTTGCTGTTCCACAGTCTTGGGACATAATAAAGAAATCGCTACCTAAGTATATTTTACAAAGATTACAGTATACCAAACACAAAGAGGAAAAAAATGATAGTCAAAGGAGCAATGAAAAGCAACAAAATTTAATTCCACTTGGAGGTGCTTGCTTGGTGCTCTTTGTCTACCTTTGGTAGGATTTAGGAATGTCTCATAACACAAAATAACCAAAAACCTAAGTACTTCATGCTTTTGAATTTGATACACATATTAAATACATCTCCAATTTTCAATTAATCCTGCAAATATTCAGTTCAGTCATGAGAGATTAAAGCAAACCGCCAATTAAATTTACATATGGTGTTAAATGTTTCTGGATTTGTGTTTTTGTTTATTTTTCATTTATGGAGAGCCCGTTTGCTGAATAGCGACATACATTTTCACGGAAAAGAGAGTTCTTTAATCAGGCCAACTGGCACGTTTTGATATGGAATGTATCGGTATTTTTCTATGAAAGAACCACAAACAAGCACATCGTTGGGCATCCAAGAGAAACCAGGCTGATGGAGGAAATCTTTCTGCAAAAGACCTGAGCCACAGAAGTACCAGGACCAGTCTGACCCACTCCGAAGGTGCCTTATAGTGTATTTATCTGCACTGGTCTCCCGGAGCTGTAATGATTACTGTCGGCAGGGATGCCCTTTTCTCTGACAGGGCCGACACCGCTGAGTACAAATTAAAGGAAAATCAGAGTTTTTTTAGCCCCTGAAAGAGTGGCGGGGTGGGGGAGGGGTGGAATCTTTCCTTCCGTATCATTCTTCTCATTATTTCACGTTTGTCGAGGAGACTGGGCACCAGAAAATTGAAACAGAGATGCTGTACAGGAAACAGAGAGGCTCTGGCTGCGGAGTGGAGGGAGGAAAGGGCTGCTGGGGCGCAGCCATGTGCTTCCCCTAATCGCTACAAAAGCGAGGGGGGTTGAGCTCTAAACACACGAACCCCTCAGCGTGAGTTCGTCCTCCCGGCCTCGTCTGTTAGAACAAAACACCTGATGCTCCGTTTCAAATTTCTAAAGTGGGAAAACTTCTAAAAGCAAAACCGAAAGACAAATTCCACATGTAAAAACCTTAGAGAAATGGATGACTGACTAAAAGAATTACGAAATTAGGAGCTGCTTGTTTTAAAGTTTCAGGATTTGACGGTGGTAGAAATAGTGTTTTCAAATCGCTGATGACAAATTTAACGTGCAATATTATTACTAATTCTTATATTCATGTTTTTCTCCAGCTTCATGGTAATTCACACTGAAAATGAAAGTAAACCCCTGTTCTCACTAGGCCCTTAATGGCAGAGGTATGCTAATGTGGTAATGACATATATAAGAGGTTGCTTTTATGAAATATTCTATAAGACAGCCACTCATACACAGTGAAATATGAATAATTTAAAACAAATCACACTTGTCAAAATAAATACATTTGCCTATTATAATATCCTGTGTCTTTACTTGGACTTATTTCTGCAATGGCAGGTGTCAAAGTGGAACTTCTGTTGTAGTACATGTATCCAATTATGCACACAGTTCAGAAGAGACCCGACAGCAGACGGAAATGATTAACTGTATGCAAAGCAGCCATGTGGCGAAAGGGGAGAATTCTCTGGAATTACTGTTCTAGGACAGTCAGAGACAACAGAATAAGCCCCAGACTGGAAGTAGGCCATTGGTGGATCTAACCCAAGCCTCTGTACCCTGAATACTCTCCTCCACTGGGGGGGGGAGGGGGAGTATGTAGGGAGGGGTCCAGACACACTGACGTCTGTTCATCCCTGTGCTGAGGGAGATCAATATTCTGAGGGCAATTTTATTTATTTTATACTTTGTTGCCTAGTTCAGTGAGCAGGTTCCCCAGTTTCATATTTCACTTTTAAACCCTTCACTAATTCAAATAATTTTATTATATATCAAAATCACAATTTGCCATTTCCCTCTGTTCCTAAGATTTCTGCATCCTTGTTCATTTTTACTTTAAAAACAAACCTGAGAGCCAGTTTACTTGGTTGGAATGAGGACCTTAATTGCCAAGTGGACTTGGGTGTCCCCGAGGCTGGCCTGGAGCATCCATCTCTGAAAGGGGATAGTTAGGACCTCATTTGTTTCCTAGTCCCAAAGTTTGATAAATGACCAATGGGATGCATTGGCACCGTTTAATTGAAAAAGGTGAATAGGTCCCTAAAATGCTACACTTCTTTCAGCTTTCACTTAATTCAGATCAGTACACCAAGGCAGCAGTGCTCACCAGCAAGCGGGGCCCAGCCTGTGCCTCCTGTTTTTCTCCCTTCAGGGTATCACATGGGTCATCTGCCCTTTGCTGCTGCTCCTTCTTATTCTTATGAGGATGTGACACACACATAGAAAAAGGGAGGGAATGAGGGGAGGAGATCATTCATCAAATACTGAGGGGGTGGGGAAATCATGAACTGAAACTGGTGACAAGCGATCTTTGCTGAAAGAATAAAACAAAGCATAGTCGAAGGAATGAGGATGCTCCGGTTAATCTTAGCATTTCTCCCTCCAGCAAGTCAGTTTCCTATAGGACAGGTTTTATTTTCAGAGAGAATACAAATTTGACAACAAAAAAGTTCGGCCAAGATCATATGCAATACGCCCACACATCTCAGATGCCGATGAGAACTTTTAGAGGAACGCCTTGCCTTAAAACATTTAAAAGACACTGTTTTCCACCACAATGTGATGTCTGCTTTTAATCTATAATCAGAGCAAGTGTGTTTTTCCAAATATTTTATATATTTACTTCTTCCAAGTAAAAGTAAATATATAAAATATCAGAACAACTCTCTAATGAAATGAGCTAGCTGGCTTGGGCTATTTTATGTTTTTAAATTATATTCTTCAGTAAAAAGTCTAAGATTGAGGTCTCGAATATAAGAGTTCTTTAAGGACAACACTTACTTGGAATCTCAAGATTCTATTTTTCTTATGGTTATTTTTTTCCATGAAGAGAAAAATAAATTGACAATTTTCTCATGAAGGAAAAATGCATGCATTGCCTATTGCCATTCGGAACGTTAGCACTGGCAGAAGACCTGTGTATTTATATCCTCCTGATCCCATATAATAGGGACAAGTCACTGAGCACATTGAAATTTGAGACATCAGTTTTGAAACATTGTTGCCAAAAATCCTTGACCTGGCTTCCTGATTCCAACCAGATCATGAAATGTAAAGGGACAAGATGAGGTATTAAACCTTGGAAATGTCGGTTTCAATCAACACTAGTGCCCCATGGTGCCGATGCAGGGTGGCCAGAGGGCACAGGTCTGGGGCAAGTCTCTCTACAAAAAATCATGTTTCCCAGAGTCTGCTGAACTCAGTGTAGGTACAAATCACTGCCACAGTGACAGACAACACCCATGACTTACTGCGCTTGCACTCAGTATGTTGCCCTCGGTATGTTGTAGAATATGGAAGGGGATGTAAGAGATGAAATAATTTAGATCTTCACATGTGCACAGCAACAACTCTCCCCTGAGCCTCCTTCTGGAGGAGGAGCTGGGCCACTTCTGCAGGTCACAAGGACAGGCAGACTTCTAATTCAAGGCTCTCTAGACACATCAGCTCCGCAGCGTCCTCAAAGCTTCCTGTCAATGTTGTTAATGGCAAATCTAAGCACGTAAGGGTCTTTGGTCAGGGTGCTCCTAATAGCAATGTGATTGCCAAGTGATTGAAGACAATCACAGCAAGAAGACAGAAATGGCCTGTGAGTCCTTTGTGACCATCTCTTCTCCTGCCCCCCAGAGCTGCTTTCTTTCCACGGGCAAAACAGAGTGCTGACGGCCTATAGAAGATTTACAAAAGCTTTTCCTACTTCTAATTAGTTTGTAGTTAGCCCACTTCTACATAATTTGCAGTTAGCCTCTACAAATTATGGAAATCTAACATTGGGGGCAGAAATGAGAAATACACCCAGTGATACACACATGTATCTCATGGCTTGATATTTCCAATAGATTAATCAATATAGCTTATTAATTATACTTATGTATAAAGCTGTTAGAAATACAGTGGTTTAAATGTGTTCCTTACGAAAGTTTGTCTTTGAGAAGGTGGCTTCTAAACTCCTTTTAATTCTTTTTTTAAATATACTTTTATTAATTATGCCATTACAGTTGTTCTATTCCCCCCCTTCATTCCCTCCACCCTGCACACCCCCTCCCCCACCATTCCCCCCTTTAGTTTATGACTACGTGTTTCAAGTTCTTTAGATTCTATATTTCCCATGCTATTCTTGCACTCCCCCTATCTATTTTCTACCTACCATCTATGCTACTTATTTTCTGTACCTTCTCCCCCCTTCTCCTTCTCCCACTTCCCTGTTGCTAACCCTCCATGTGATCTTCATTTCTATGGTACTGCTCCTGATCTAGCTGTCCTCTTAGTTTGTTTTTGTTTTAGGTATGCTTCTTAGTAACTGTGAGTTTGCTGTCCTTTCACTGTTCGTCTTTTTTTATCTTCTTTTTCTTAGGTAAATCCCTTTAACATTTCATATAATAAGGGCTTGGTGATGATGAACTTCTTGAACTTGACCTTATCTGAGAAGTACTTTATCTGCCCTTCCATTCTAAATAAAATCTTTGCTGGATAGAGCAATCTTGCATGTAGGTCTTTGGATTTCATGACTTGGAATACCTCTTTCCAGCCCCTTCTTGCCTGTAAGGTCTCTTTTGAGAAATCTGCTGACAGTCTGATGGGAATTCCTTTGTAGGTGATTGTCCCCTTAGCTCTTGCTGCTTCTTGGATTCTCTCCTTCATTTTAATCTTGGCTAATGTAATTATCATGTGCCTTGGTATGTTCCTTCTTGGGTCCAACTTCTTTGGGACTCTCTGAGCTTCCTGGATTTTCTGGAAGTCTATTTCCTTTGCCAGATTGGGGAAGTTCTCCTTTATTATTTGTTCAAATACATTTTCCACTTGTGGCTGTTCCTCTTCCCCTTCTGGTACCCCTATAATTTGGATGTTGGAATGTTTAAAGATGTCCTGAAGGTTCCTAAGCCTCTCCTTATTTTTTTGAATTCTTGTTTCTTCATCCTTTTCTGTTCGGTCATTTTTTTCCTCCTTCTGGTCCACTCCCTTGATTTGAGTCCCAGTTTCCTTTCCATTACTATTGGTTTCCTGTGTATTTCCATTCATTTCAATTAGTTTAGCCTTCATATATTCCTCTAATTTGTGACTAAAATCCATCAGTTCTGTGAGCATCCTGATCACCAGTGTTTTGAACTGTGCATCTGAAAGTTTGGCTATTTCTTGGTCGCTTAGATTTATCGGCTCTGGGGCTCTGAGTTGTTTGTGAGCCATGTTTTGATCTGTTTGTGCCTGTTAGGTATGAGGAGAGGCGCTTTAAGTGTTCACCAGGGTGGGGCCACCCAGGTTGCTGGTTTGTGACACTGTATGTGGGGGCGGGGTCAGAGAGGGACAATGGCGGTTCCCTTTGCTGCTTCCTGCTGCTGGGGCCTTCTCGGACTGTCTCACTGCTCACTCCTTCACCAGTTTACCTGCTCGAGAATGTGAGACCTCGATCAGCCCTCATGGGTCCACCCGCTTCTCCACACCTGGGATCTGCCCATGGCTGCTTATGCTCCTGGGTCACGTGCCTGGGTCGGTCCTGTGGATCTTTCCTGCCTGACTCTGCTCTGCTGCTGGCTCTGCCCCTCTTACCGGTTTGGCTGAAGGGTTTGTTGTTGTCAGACTTCCAGGTAGTTCAGTTTTCTGTGGTTTGGCTGCGTTTTTGTTGCTAAAACTTTGTTGTTTTTAAACTTAGTTGAACTCCTTTTAATTCTTATTGAATGCCCTCAATCTTAGTGAATCAGTTCTTGTAGGTCAAGCTCCAGAGTAATTCCCACTCACTAACTGAGGAAATGATAGCTCTGGGCCTGTTTCCTCATCTCTAAAACACACACAGTGATCAAATCAGCTGACCCGCCCAAGAGTTTGCACGTGTCTGCCAGAACACTCAATAAATGTTAGCTATTATTGTGCTACTATCAGCTTCCCACATCTAAGGAAGACTAAGGCCCATCCTTATAAAACAAACATAATCCTCATTCACCTTTAGCCTGATTCTCACCTTCATTCCAGGGGCTCAATGAGTGGCCCTGTCCACCCACATTCTGACTTGCAAATCAGGTTATCTCAGTAGGAGATTAACAACCAGCCCTTTAATTTCTTTAATGCCTCTCATTCCATCTCAATTAGTAAATCACTTTTAAGTGCATAGATGGACAAAAAAACTGTGCTGAGTCCTCCAATAACCACTGTTTTCTCTTTTTCAATAAGGTTTCCCACATTTCGAGATGAACAGTCTCAATTATCTCAGTTGCTAAATCAACCGTTGGAAGAGACAAGTCCACACCTGCCTGTGGTCTTTCATTTCAAACACTGCTAGTTTGGTTTTTAAGTAGAGCCTCCTCCCTCTGTAGTTCATGAAAACAGAGCTATGAAATAACACTGATCCTCCAATTACCTTATTGACATCCGCTGGAACACAACTGTAGTGAAACAGATGTGAGGGGCCCAGCATCTCGGGGATGGGCTGGGTTCCATGGCCTCGGGGTAGGTGGGTCCCTGCAGGGGCTTCTGAGAGAGGCCACACAACACTGGTCTGAAAGGTTATACAATGCCTTTGAATGAAAAGACAAGGCCGTCTTTTCTTTTAACCACCATAAAAGTGCCCTTTGGGTGTATGTGCAAAATCTATTTTTCCTCATGTTTAAAGACCTTTAATTTGGAAATAATTTCAAACTTAAACATGCAAAAATAAATATAGAACAAAAAATGCCCATCTCTCCTTTGACCAGAGTCACCTATTTTTAACATTTTGCCTTATTTACTTTATCATTTTTTCTCCCTCTTTGTCATTTTTCCTGAACCGTTTGAAGGTAAGGTCACATATCCTTTATCCCTAAAATAGTTATGTACACCAAGCCCTTTACCATTCAAGAACAGGGGTTTTCTCTTACATAGCCACAGTATAATTACCAACTTCAGGAAGTTTTTTTACATTAACACTTTAATCTACAATTAGTATTCCAAGTTTTACCAGTTGTCTCAAACAAGTCTTTTATCTCATTTTTCTAGTCTCAAGTATAGACCGTAGGCTAGGGTCAGGCATTTCCTTTGTCATGTCTTTATAGACATTAATCTGGAACATTTACACAGTCTCATTATAAAAGACAATTACGTCTACAGGAGTGACATTTTTGAAGAATATAGTTCTCCACACTCGCATTTATTATTTATTTTAATAGAACATCCCTCACTTCCAGTTTGTCTGATGTTCTTCATGATTATATTCAGGTATCATTCCAGGCCAAACTATTGTATCAGGTTTCCTCACCACAACTAAGTAGTATGAGCAAACATGCTAAGACCTAAATATCCTTCTGCATCTAGATATCCTTCTACATCTAAATAGCCCTGTCCTTATTATCAAAATTTCACCCTAGATCTAGCATCAGTTGGCAATTCCTGACGGATCCAGTCAGCCTTCTGCTTTCTACTGGAATCAGGGCCCTCCTTCCACTCTTATGCACTGTTATTTTTACTTTTTGGTTACTGACATGGACTCATGGACTCCTGTGATTTTTAATGGTTTATAATTTGCTGCTGCACTTAATTACTTTAGTGCTCAAATTGTCTAAGATTTGGCCAGGAGAAGCCCCCTCATGTTGGTCTCTTGCAGCGTTCTCAACAGCAACATTTTTTTAGTGCCTCCATGTGGTATAATGAGAAGACCGAGGTCCTTTTACCTGCCCCACCCCTGTCTTGCAATCAGCCATTCATGGGTCTCTGACTCCTTTTAGTGGGGAAGGTATTAGAGACACAGATATGGAGTGAGTGGGTCACTGGTTTGGAATGTGTTTTCTTCTTGACATGTTCAGCACACAGAGCTCAGAAATATATGCAGATGTAAACATACACTTGCACAAATACCTATACAAACACAATCACACATTTACATACATTTACACAGAATATGCACATTTTGTACACTGTGAGTTCACCCAGATATCTCCTGTCCCTGAGTACCCCCATGGGGGCGCTTTCTTATTTTCTCCCATTCCATGTTTGTATGTCTGCTCCTCATTGAGGCCCCAACAATATCAACACATTTACTTATTTGCTCAATTCTATAATATATTTAAAACAGCATGAAAATTGCTTTGCCAATTTCATAAACAAACTTACCACATAGAGTTGAGGCTTTGTTACAACTACCACTCTACCCCCCCCCAAGACTCAGGATGTATAGTCAAATTCTGAGTTTATAAGAAACATGGATCCTTCTTTCTCCCTCCCTTCTCCTCTCCTTTACTTCTCACTTCAGTGGGGTTAAAATATTATTTATAAAATACAGCTTATTTGTTTCCATTTGCTTCTATTTCTCATCAATATTTTTTTGAATTTTTACAGCTTCGACTTGCAAAGGTTAAAAACCTATAAAAATGTATGCTCAGAGAAGTGCATTACCCTTCATATCCTTTCCACCCCATTCTTACTCCTTATAGGTCGACAACTTGACTGTTTCCTGGTTTATTCTTCCTATGTATCTTTAATAAAGATAAACAGATATATGTATGCTTTCTAATTTTTCCTTCTTTCATCCGTAAAAGGAAGCATACTAATATATACCTTAGAAATCACCCTAATATACACCTTGGAAATCACTCTTTATAATTTTTTACAGCTACATTAAACTACAGTGTGCATGCATCCACATTACACAGGTATTTTAAGAAATGAATCTCTATTCTTGAAATTGAAGTAGTTTCCAATATCTTGTAGTGACAACAAATGCTTCAATGACCAAACGTGTTTTAGTACTGTGGAAGGTTTATCTTTGGGGCAAATCCATAGAAGTGGGATTGCCGGGTCAGAAGAAAACACACCTATAGTTTTATTAGATATTGCCAAATCCTGCTTTGTAAGGACTGGGCCATTCTCTCATCCCGTCAGCAATGCCTGAGAATGCCTGTTTCTGTACAGCCTGACCAAGAGACTGTGTCATCAAGATTTCACGTAGGTTGACCTGGGGAATGAGAAATAGTTTGTGTTGTAGCAAGCAAGCCAAATATAACCAGAGACATTGAAATTAAGAACAAACTGACAGTAACCAGAGGGGAGGTAGGAGGGGGGTAAAGGGGGGAAACGAGAAGGGTTTTCAGGAACATCTATAAAGGACACATGGACAAAAGCAAGGCAGGGTGGGATCAGGGGTGGGAGGTGGGGATGGCTGGGGTTGAGGGGAGTGATGGGGGAAAAGGGAGACAACTGTACTGGAACAACAATTTTAAAAAGTTGAAAAAAAGAAATAGTTTGTGTTGTTTCAATTTGCATTTTTCTTATTACGATTGAATTTGAACATTTTTCATATATTCTTTTTTCGTGAATTGTTTCATGTTTTCCAAAAAATTTTTGTTCATTTTCCCTTAATTTCTACAAGACGATACTCATTAGGGGTATTTGCCTTTTATTTGTGATAGATGCTGAAAATATTGGCAATTTGTTTTTTAACTTCTTTGCTTAGGGTGGTTTCCTTTTGAGTGTTTTGTTTGCCTTTGAGATACAAAAGTTTTTATTTTTATACAGTCAAATTTATCTTTTGTTGTATAATTTTTTAAAAATAATCACTCAAAAGCCTTTCTCTAGACACAGGTTTTAGAGGGATTCAGTTGTTATCTTCTGCTATATGTATACTTTAATTTTTTTACTTTAGAGTTCTGATATGTTTGGAGTTTATTTTTGTGTGTGGTAAGAGAAATGGATCCAATTTAACCTTTTTCAAAATGGCTATTCAGTTGTCCCAACGCTACTTATTACATTTTTAAAGAGAGCATGTTTATCTCTGTGTTTTAATACCACTTTTATTTAATACTGGATTTCTATATATAATTGGATTATTATGGAGCTTGAATTATATTCCATTGGTTTCTATTTTATGTAGGAGAATTTCATGTTATCTGGTGCATAGATATTCATAATTGTTACAAGTTCATTGTAGAATATTCCTTTTAATACAATAAAGTGTTTTCCTTTGTATTATAAAATGCTTTCTGTTTTGAAGTCCATTGTTTTCCTGAACACCTTTGAGTTTTGCATTCACATGATTTTATTTTTAAAATTAAATTTATTGGAGTGACATTGGTTAATAGGATCAGGTAGGTTTCAAGTGTACATTTCTATGACACATGATCTGTGTATTGCATTGTGTGCCCACCACCCGAGGTCAAATCATCTTCCGTCACCATGTATTTGGCCCCCTTTAGCTTTTACTTCCCCTCATTCCCCTTCCCTCTGGTAACCACCATGCTGTTGTCTGTGTCTATGAGTTTGAGTTTATGTCCCACATATGAGTGAAATCATATGGTTCCTGGCTTTTTCTGACTGACTTATTTTGCTTAGCATCCATATGATTTTAAACATCACATGCATTGTACTCTATGGTTAACACATTTTCTGATCAATAGCACAGCTTTGTACTAGAAAAGTACAATGAAAAGTAATTAAGTGGAGGTGTGATGTAGACTTTGCAACCTCTTCTGTTTACATGACATGGCAGCTCTAATGAACCAAGAGGATATTGCAATTAATAAATTACATAAATGTTCTTTTGCATTTGTTATGGTGGCTATAATTATGTACGAGAAGGGCTGATTTTATCACACAAATTCTGATTAAGATAGTTACTCTGAATATCTTTATGTAGAGATTTGGGGTTTTTTTTTGTCTATTCAGTAATATTCAAGTGTTGAGAAGCTTAAAGATTTTATAAGACAACTGGGACAATGTGGATATATGTGGTTAATTATTGCCTCAGAAGATAAAATTTGTATATAAAAATAATTGGATTTTTCAACTTGGAAGAGACATGCGTATCACAAAAATGAGGCTGAGCTACGTGAGGTGACTTGTCTAGTCACACAGCTAGTTGGTATAAAATCCTATCACATATGTTGTTAATGGCTAGTCAAGTGCTATTTCTCACACTTAAGGTATTACATCTATTTCTGGACACATCAGAATGACTTCACTTTGCAAATACCTTGGCAAACAGGAAATTTGTGTGACCAAACAAGTCTTCCAACACACAATGCATTTATTTTTGTCCCTTCTTCATAGGCCACTTATATGAGAAATGAAACATTAAAGTGCACCAACCTTTTCCAAGAAAAATTTCAGAAGGGCAAGTAAAAGACAGGAAATGAGTGAAAATGAATTTCAGCACCTGAAAGTAAAATCTCTGAGTACCCATCATAATGATGACTCAACAGGTATATGATGAGCATGTCCTCATGGTCCTGATCACTTGGGCTGTCATTCTTGTCAATCTAAAGGATGCCCACCCACCCCGAGGCGAACTCAGAAGATCCTACTGGCTCAGGTAGGAGGATGGATGGTAAACTGATTAGCAGATTTCTAGAATGTTGGGAAGAGATTTTGGGGCTCCTGTCTGCTTTTGGACTTTGTTTTAGGTGATACACACATAAACACACACACGTATGTATGCCTTTTTCTTTTTCTTAAGAAAAAAATAGTCCAACCAGCCTGACAAAAGAGTCATTCTGATGTAAATGCTGTTAAGAGTCATGGAGAAAAAATAATCTCCCCTCATGCTGGAGTTTACTGCTTACTCACAGGCATTTATATCAGAACAGCAGCAGGAGCAGGCGCAAAAAGCAGAGGCTAATCAGCAGAAAGAAAAACCACACTCTGAAAATGCTAAAATGAGCAATAGCAGTGTCCTGGAAAGGGGTGCTATATGTTTTGGTAAAAAAAAAAAATAACCGTGTAGCAATGGAGAATTTAAATCCCTAAGAATCATTAAAACTCCTCTCTGGCAGTTGCAAACCTTGTAAATCCACCAGGGAGCTCTTTGTGCAGAGATAATTTCTCATACCACTTAGAAAGTAAATTCATACATTTATAGAAAGGCATGTGATGATGGTCAATTTATGTGTGAAAGAGGAACAAGGAATCTACTGGCCTCTCCATTTTCAAGGGAGAAAATTCAAAGAATTTTCACACCACCACCTACAGACTAGGACAATGATTTCCAGATAAATGAAAATCATCCCTTTCATGGTTTTCAGAAATGCAATGCAAAATTCAATCATTTATTTTAAAATCCCTAACAGGATTGTTTCATCCTACAGGGGAAAGGTCCCATCAGTAAAAGGAATTGCAAATGCTGACCAAAAAAAAGTGGGGAAAGACAAAAGGGCTCATTACAGAATCCTCAATATCAGGGGATTCTATTCAAAACAGTTTATTAAGTTCTTCTTGTCATTCTCCATTGTATTCCCAGGCTGTGATGAGTGTTTAAGAGAATAGGAAGAGCAAGAAGTCTCAAAGGCAATGCCTCTCTTCCACACTCATGAAAATAGTGTAGGCTCAGAAAGAGTTAATAAAAAAGACCTTGGTTCTTGATATCATGGATAAAGAGCTCACCAATTAACCAGCCCACAGAAAGCAAAAACAAGTTCCATATCAAAACAGAAAAGAAGCCCTGCAATTTGCAAATGTCCAGGAAATACAAGAAATATCAGTGAATAATGGAGAGAAATGGAAATTTAAAAACAGGCTCAGTGCATAGTCAAAAGTGCCTTTTTCCAGATAGATAATTCTAGATGAACAATTTTATACACACAGAGCATTTGAGTAATTCCACAGAATGCATTTTACCAGATCTTTCTGCCTAATTACAAGTCTTCAAACCAGACAACTGCACTCGAAAGATCAATGCCTGCTTGCACAAAGCATGTGTAAAGTGTAATTAAGAAGACCGCTCCGTGGAGCAGCGGGTGACATGCATATGGATGTGAAGGCTTCACATGAACCTACTTCATCCCTGTGGTATGTACAGTGGAGGCATACACCTTCACTGCCCTAAGTGTCTTTGGCTGCCATTTTGTAAAGGAAATAAGTGAAAATGGAATTAAAAGTAATAATAATGCAACCAAGCTTTAGATAACATTCTTACTTGAATTTCTGACTATATGGCAAGTCTAGTGAACTACATCTGGGAGCATTACTTGATTTCTAATTCTATATTTACTTCCTATTTAGATCCAAATTTGGTATCTTTCTAGGAAGTCTGTGGATTTTAAACATGTATCATAATTTGTTCAACTTGCTTCTCATTTTCTGAAGCTTCATCAACACAATGAAACATTAACATCTTAGATTACTCACAGGTATAGTTATACTGGTCACAAAGAAATTAGGTAGAATGTGTGTTGAAGTATGAGCATATCATTTGTGAACCAAGAAGATTTCCTTAACCTCTGCGAGAAAAGCCCGTGGAGTTTCTGATATTGGGTGCTAATGACTGTCGGGGATCACAGGCAAAAATGGCACCTGAGATAGGCACCAAGTAAATAAATGATGACTAGCAAATTAATGTTGACTGATAAAGTGACAGAATTCCGCTACACATGATAGAATAAGAAAATGCATGGGGAATCAAACATCCTGGGGAAATGAAAATGTATGTCTTGACTGTAAGATAATAGAACCGAAGGAGCTATAACAACGATCCAGCCCAAGACACACATCTTAAGGAGTAAGTGAATTGGAATCAGGGAGATGGAAGGCCACAGAAGACCACCGGGCGGTACGGCCCCCCGCGTCCTTCAGCAATTCCCGTGAACCCCAATGTCACCGACATCCAGAACCCTCTCACTGGGAGAGCTTTTATTCTAAAGCACGTCGGAACATTAATGGAGAAAAATAACAGAGGGCATCAGAATCCCTACTTCGCTCTCCCTTGGTGTCTGTTATGTTTTTGCTAGGTTGAGAGGAGAACGGCAATTATTATAAAATGTTTATAATATGGTTTCAAAAACCACTTTACAAAAGGAAAAAAAACCATCTCTTCCTTGTTATACCAGAGGAAGTATTTGGATCTCATGTTGAAACCAAATGGCTGTAAGTGCAATTAAATAAAAAACATGTAACCAGAGAGATAACACACTTTGAATTAAAAAGGAAAATGCGAAGCTGCCGTTTAAGAAACGCTCCTTTGTCTCTTTTCATTCTCTGTACTTGAATTTCAGGCCATTAAGATGTAGTTACTACATACTTTTACCGATCGGTATTTTGAATTAGCAATGGGTTTTAAAGAGCAAAAATAATAATTAAAACTATATTAAAACTGCATTTACTGAATAACAAATGCATTGATCATTTCCACAGTGTCCTAGGCTGCGAAGATGCCACATGGGAATAACTAAGCTGTGGCACTTGGACCCAGCTGGAGTACTGGCAAGGGCGCAACCTTGGGGCTGGCTATGACATGCTCTGGTCTTCCGCTTCCTCCTCTGAAACCCGACACAATTAAATAAAGAACCTCCACTGTCAGAATAGCTCCCTTATTCTTTTATTTTTCTCACTCTTACTTGACTTTTTTCTTTATGTAAAAGTTGACTACGAGGGGAAATCATATGGTAAACATTAGCAATGGAGAAAGTTGTGTGTGACTACACTATGTCGGGATTGCTTGTGGATTTCAAAGAACCAAAGGCTCTCTGTCTCCACAATGTGGGCTGGGCTGTAATCATTTGCTATTTTTAATTAGAGAGCTTTAATTACATCTCCTTATTATGAAACAGAAAGAAAAGTGACTTTTCCAAATTGCATTTCTAGCTAAAAATCTCTGTGTCAGTTCCTTTGGACAATAAATTCTGAATGGTGCTATTTTACAACTCCCAGACAAATGTTTCTTTCATAAAAATGGGTGGGGATGAATGAACTTCAAAATGCCATCATTTTAGCTACATTTATTCTTCTTTATTACAAATTCAATAATCTTGAACCAGTGTTAATAGAAATTCATGATAAGTAATAAAAACCAAACTGGCCTCAAATTCCCATTGCGTCAAACACCACTTCTAAACTCCCAATCCCTCCATCTCTCTCCCCAGCCGTAATCACACAAACAGACATCTCCACCTGAAGGTCCTCCTGGAGCCTCAAACTGAACAGGCCCACCACCCTCTTCCCCTTCTCCCAACCTGGCTCCTTCTTCAGTGTTCTGTGCTTCTCAAATGTTTCCACCATTCCACCCGCAGCCGGAGTTCGGCTCCATGACACTCTCCTCTCCTTTGCCCCAAACACTGTTAAATCAACCTCCTAAATGTCATCTGATACCTCCCACCTTCCCCATGAATGGCACCTTAATCCAGCATTCTAAATGCCAGTCTAACGACTCCTTGCTTCAAACTTTGCCCGTGCCAGAGTGAAATCAAATCTCACGTACAGGGTCATTCTTCCGAAGGCTCTGCCTTCATGGCCAGCCTCGTCTCAGCCACCCTCCTTCCTGCCCAAAGTTTTCATCATCCTGATCCCTTTACACTTTCCTAACATTCCATACACTTCCCTCTAGTCCTTGCATATGTCACACCTTCTTATTAGGAATGTCCCTTGCTCTCTTCTTGCCGGGCTAGCTCTACCGTCCTTTGCGCAGCCTTTCTACTGCTCAGCTCAGCCTTCAGGAACTGCCCGCATGTCTCCCCATTGGGTGACAAGTGTCCCTGCACCACAGTTCCCAACACGTGGCATTTTAACTGCTGTTGGACTGCAAACCCATAACGGCAGAGTCTGTGTTTTACACCATCGATTAATGTCTGGCGTATAATAAATATTAAATAAATACAGTACATGAACAAATAGATACCCATAAAGGGTTTGTGAGGACAGTAATCCTATGTCCAGATGCTTGGACCATCCAGATACATACCTATTGGCCCAGCCTCATTATTAATAGTTCCCCCCCTTCATTCTCAAGTGCCCAGGTACAGATAATAAATTATGTGGTCTATGAGTCCACATTTGAAATATACTTCTACCCTTATTAATCAGCAATATAATTTAAAAGACATGGCAATGCACTCACAGAGAGAGAGAGATCTGTGAAAGATGATTGCTGAACTACACTCTTGCCCAGGTGGTAAAATTTCAGGTGACTTTTTATCTTCTGTTTGTGCTTACGTTCATTGATGTTCCTTTCATTCACTGAGCACGAATTGCTTTTACAAAAATACTAAACCTACTTTGAAAAAGTCACGGTAAAATTCATTTCATGTGAATTTTCTAGAATATTCAGCTTTATCTTCAGAGCTAAGGAAAACGCCAAGATTCTTCACACTGTAAGTCACCGAAGCATATGACAAAATAGCTCCATCATAAAGATAAAAAACATCTGAAGTTCATGATTATATTCACAAATATGTCACCCAAGCCCACATTCCATGAAAAATGAAGCTAAACTAAACTAAAACAAACACTTCTGGCGGTCAGGGTGCCAGAATATCCAGACATTCGGTTAGAAGTTGCAGTTTAGGGTCTAGACTTCCACAGCTGGCGGTGAGAATAAGTGCACAGACCAAACCTTCAAATGGTAAAGCATATGGAAAACATTAAATGGAACATAAACATTGCTAATCAGAATTCAACAGAGGTAACCTTGAATACACCTTCTTGTGTCAATGTGCTCCCACAATCAATTCCACTGTGCACAGCAATGGCTTTCATCAGCTCACACAGCTAAAGCTCAGTGCAATGTGAGTGTGAAGGAAAAGCAAGCGTGTTCCTAACAAGTTTCTGTAGTCATTCAACATATAGAGGGAAGCACCCTTAGTCAGGAACTTCTAAAGGATACTTACATATACGTGAGTTAGTAGGAAATTTTCACTGAATTACAATTCCAAATAAAGCTCCAGACCAATTACATTTAGTTACTTTCCCTAGTTTCTTGCTGACATGAAAATGCATTCAGAGAGAGGAAAGTACGAACACATTTGTTCTGCCTGAATAGAGATATTTAAGACAAAGCATTACCAGCTTTGAGGATCAAGGTGGAAACTATTGCTTGCATGTCTTCCAGAGTCAAATATTTCTAGCAGAGGAAGGGTGAGGAGGACTTGTGCATCAACCGAAATGAAGATGATGGTGAGAGGAGCATGTTGGGCAGCCAGAGGCTTTGATGTCCTTTTCCCGTGGCTGTGGACTGAGACATCCACTGACAAATGCCACAGTCTGCTTCTCTAAACACACAGGGAAGGCTCAGAGGGGCGAGTCTCCCCACTTCCCAGGGTCCAGCTAACCAGCCAGTGGTGTAGTAAAGTCAAGACCCAGAGACCTATGTTCAAATGCTATCTATCACATAACCTTGACCAATTTACTTGATTTTTTGAAGAGTTATAATCACCTCAGTTTTCTCTTAGGAGATGAATTCAGCATGATGGTGGAGATATGCCACCTGCTTAGACTGACAACTCATGGGGGCACCAGGAGCCCTTCAGCAAGTCATAGTCTCTGGAACTAATACTCAGAAAGTGATTATGCTTTTTCTCAGTACATAATCTTGCCTTGGCCAACTTGTCTTCTTCCATACTCTCCACCACCATCTACACCCTTACAATTGATTGGTCTAGCCCAGGTTGCTCCTCACAGCTTCAGATAATTATCACCAAGGGACTTCTGGGGATTTCCATGAAATGTCCCACTGCCACTACATACGCAGGCTTAACCCATCCAAATCTGGTCATTCTATCTGTCATCCACCTCAAAGCCAGTTTTTTCCCTCCAAGTGCTGAATCTTTATGAATGGTTTTACCATCTGTACAATTAGCAAAACCAGAAATCTAAACCTCATCTTTCGTTGTGCTCTCTTTCACCCCCTGTGTATGCTCAGTCACCATTTCTGTCTTATTCTACTTCTGAAGTGCTTCTTGCACAATTAAATTTCAACTCCATGTTAACACCCTGTTTCAAGTCACCGTCCCTTCCCCTGAGTTATTCTAATTAGTTTCCTAAAGGTCTCTCTGCCTCTTTTATTACCCCTTTAAGTAGGGACCTCCTCAATCTGTTTGCTCCATAGTGTGGCCAAAGTAACCATCCTAAAACTCAAAATTTCAACTCATTCCCCAGTTTAAAATTCTTTGTTCAAAATCAACTCAAAATAGATTTAAAGATCTAAAACTCCTTGGATTATAACCTTCAGATAGAATATCAAAAGCTCAGGCAACGAAAGCAGAAGCAGACTAGGACAATATCAAAGTCAAAGCTTCTGCACAGTAGACAATAGACAAAATGAAAGGCAATCTATGGAGTGGGAGAAAGCACTTGAAACCCATATGTCTGAGAAGAGGATAATATTAAAAAATATATAAGAAACCGATAATACTCAAAACCAAAAAACCCATATAACCTGATTTTAAAAATGGGCAAAGACCTGAAAAGACATTCTTCCATAGAAGATAGATAAGTAGTCAACAAGAATATAGAAAGGTTCTCAACATCACTGATCATCAGGGAAATGCAAGTGAAAACCACAGCAAGCTATCACCTCACACTTTTTAGAATAGCTATTACTGAAAATATGAGAGATCACAAATGTTAGTGAGGATGAGAAAATAAGAGAACCCTTGTGTACTATTGGTAGAAATATACACTGGTACAACCCTTATGGAGAACAGTATAGAGACTCCTCAAAAAATTAAAAATAAAACTAGCCTAAGATTCAGAAATGCCACTTTGGGGCATATAGCCAAAGACGAGGAATCAGCATCTGAAAGAGGTACCTGCACTCCCATGTTCACTGAACATTCTCACTGTGATCTGCACTTGGCCAACGCCTACTCATCTCTCAAGCCCCTGATCAACAGACACCCAGCAGTCCTTCTCCTGTGCCCTCCTCGTCCTCATCTCCTGTATTTGAATTTACATGGATCCCAAAGCCTTGCAAGTCTCTGAAAGATATTATATAATCAAATATTTGCTGACTCAAATTTTGAGGTTGGAACTGGGATCCATTTCCTCCTATATCCTAACTACTAAATCCTATGAAAGGTAGCGAACTGCACTGAACTCCAGTATCCTTATCAGTAAAGCAGGGTAATAATACCTATTTCACAAGGTTATAGTGACCATTGGGAGCTCACGTACACACGACACTCGGCACGAGGTTTGATATGCAGTTTGCCATGGATAACGATCTTAGTGCATTGGAGACTACAGACTCAAGGACCAGTCCTGGCCTGTGCATGTCAACCATTATTTTCGGTTGAAAAAGTTTACATAAAACCTTGAGGCTTTACTTTATTATGGAAAAAAGTCTTAAGAGCTCACAGCCCTGAATCTGCATGTCTCAAGCAACCACCAGGTAGAGCCAAGTAACATCAATTCTTCTTGGAAGGGACGTAGGCCTTATGGGGCCACAGACCTCACTAATCCCCATCTCTCATCCCTGACCTGCTTCTCAGTTTAAGACTGTCACTGTACAAAATTATGGAAAATCCTTTGAGACGAAAGTGTTAGTATCCAAGTGCACAATTATACCAAATATATTGGAATTCAAGGAAACTGGCTTTTCCCTTTTCCCCCACATGGCTTCCATGCTTAAGCTGAACTAAATTCATAAGTACACTCACCTATAGAAAAATGTTATGATTCTAACCTTGGGGTCAGCACTGTCACCTCAAGCAGTGGAAGGAACAATGTATCTTTTAATTTAGAAATAGACTGCATGAGCCCTGAAGGGAGTGGCTCAGTGGTTTGGGCGTCATCCCTCAAACTGAAAGGCCATTGGTTTGACTCCCAGTCAGGGCACATGCCTGGGCTGCAGGCCAGGTCCTCAGTTGGGCAAGTGCGAGAGGCAACCAATGGATGCTTCTCTGACACATCCATGTTTCTCTTGCTCTTTCTCCCTACCTCTCCCTCTCTCTAAAAATAAATAAAATCTTAAAAAATAAAAGAAATTGATTGCATGAGTTTGCAGACATGAACTTGGAGAGTGCTTTTTTGAAAACAATTTCCAAACCAGCTTCCACAGGTGGTGCTGACTGGCATGTTGACCTCACAAAGCCCAGGGGAGCTGGACCTTGCTCAAATCCTTGAAAGAAAGACGTCAGGCCCAGTGACCCCCAAGTGGGGATCGTCACCCCTCCTTGCACTTGCCACCTGCTGCTCGTGGCATTTCTTTAAATCAGTGAGGTGCCCTGTTGTGCAGGGTTGGGGGCCCGTCAGCCTGGCAGCCCTGCAGAGCTTCTCTGATTGTGGCATCTCCTCCTTAAAGTCCCAGCACGCGGGTGTTCCACAGCACACGAAGGGGGCTTCCCTCGCCATCTCTGATCTGCGGTTTTGCTGTGTCTTCTCTCAGAACACAGACACCAGCCTGTGAGCACCCTGACCTTCGTATGCTTCTATGCAGATCAAACAACAGCCAGCATGCTTCAATGACGGGCTCAGAATCCAGGGTTGCTAGTGAACTCTAATTGTGACCCTGATCCTCTGACCCGTATTGTTCAGCCAAGGGGCCTTTCTAAATCCCACATCTCTTTGATTATTTAGAGAATTATTAGTTAAAATACACGGCATAAATACATATATATGCACACAAAATGATCTATAAGTATACATGCTATAAAATCATGCTTTAACTGTAATTAAATGAAAGGACTATGATGCAAAGTGGTCTTGAAAAAAAATCAATGCTTTTCAATAAATGGATGTATTTGATAATGTTTCTACAGCACAATTAATAATATATGTATACTTTGATCTATTTCTAAGACTCTAGTTACTAACATCTTAAAGAGATACTGACAGATTTTTAAGGAAAAATTTGCTCCTTCACTGTCTTATAATTGAGATTGTGTTCATTTCCACAAAACTATTAACTTTATAAATAAAAATCCTATTAGATCAACAGATAAACTTTAATAACACAGGGCAATATGTGAAGAATAAATCTAATTTACTCTGAAGATTTAAAAAATGTTTCCTAGGAACGTAAGTAAAATATCTTTGTCCAATAATCCCTGATACTCCTTGGAATGTACTGCCTTGCTCCTCTCTCAGAACCATAAAGATGTGCATTAAGGAAAGAGCTCATCTTAAAAGGGTAGAATTCTAAGTCTCCTTGCCTCCTCTGATTGGGTTTTTAAAGAAAACAAAATAGTTTTCAATTTGGAGCTGTTGTTTCAGGAGCACACACTTCTAGGCTTGGTGTCTACATTTTCGTCGGTAAGAAATATTGTTTAGAATTTCACGGGAGGTAAAACATTTCAGCAAGAGCAAACATGCATCACACCATGAATCAACATCCAGTCACCTTTATCCCCATTCACATGCAAATAACGTCCCAATTTCCCTACTTGTCATTATACGTGACATTTAAACCCAGTTTCTTTAGACCTACAACACTAGTTAACACCAGGCAAGCTCGGATCCCAAACGAAACCTTGCCAATGTATCAGCAATTCCTAATTTCATTCTTCTTGGAAAGCCTTCCATAAAATTATAGCAAGTTCTACGTAACAAAATGCTTCAGATTCTACACACTCCACCCAAGCAGAAAAACACAACTTAAAATTGCTTCTTATTGGTAAATAAGTCACGAGTATAATGAATTTGGGCTAATTTTCCAGTTGGAGATTTTATCTTCTTCTCTCTAAATGTTACCTACTGTGGAGTAAAAGAAGTAAAATGCAAATCAGACAAGCAGTCCACTTTTTTTAACTACATCGAATTCAAATGAAGGAATATAACTACTGCCCAGTTGAATAGAATTAGCTTCTTTACTGTGCATGTTAATTGATGTCCCCATTGCCATAGATAATTAAGAAAAAAATCTACCCAGAAGATTAAAAGGGTTAGAGAAGGTACATCTAATTTTTAAGCAAGTATTTCATTCCTTTAAAAAAACTGATAGAATATTGAAGCCCATAGAAAAAACATATCAAATATAAAGAGAATATATAGGATATATAACACATATAAAAATAATATCAAATATGTGAGTTAACTATAAACAAAAATAATTATTTAAAGATCATTAACAGATGGAAGGAAACAATCTTCTCAAAGTACCAGTAACTTTGAAGAGCTGATTCTGGAACAAGTTTCAAACTGCGCTGATCCATCTATGGGGGAATTTTTTTTCCTTCAGTAAATATGGTTTTGCATTGGCAGATTCAATCCACCATGGATCGAAAACAGTATTTTTTCATTCCCAACTGCATGTTCCCAACCACAGCTAGAGAATACTATTCTGACCCACAGTTGGTGGAATCCAAATATCCAAAGGGCTGATCTAAGGTTTTGGAAACTGGAAAGTTATACACATATTTTCAACTGGATGGTGTGGGCACCCCCAACCCCTTTTGTGGTTCAAGGGTCAATTATATTACAGGACTAAATTATGACTCTGGCCTCATTATATATACTTCAGTATAATGAAGTCATTTGTTTGTTCAGTCATTGTACCTTTCACGAAGCACCTTTTGCTTAAAATGCCTCCAGTTTGCATTTTTTATATAAGTGTTTTGTGGGTGTTTGGTTATGAATCCTTCCTCCAGCCCCTCCTGCCTCAGTTTAAATCACTCAGATTTATCTTTGTATGTCCTGTCACATTGGAACGCAAAACTCTGATCTTGTATTACAGAAGCACACAGTATTTTTATTGCATCCGTAGTGTTTACTCATAAACACTGCATAGCCATTCCCTTTTTCTCTTTCCCCATTCTTCTGCTCTGGTCAGTGTGTAGAATTTTCCACTGTTCTGCTTCCGTATAGCAGAACACACAGACTGGCTGTGACTCATTGTGGCATCAGTGGTAGCAATGTTCCTGGTCCCATGGCCCTCTGGCTACCTTGCAGCAGACCACAAACCTGGTATTGTTAATTACGGAGCCAACGATACACTTTCATTTGTCCCCTCATGAAACCTGGAATCTTTTTGTTAGTCTAGTTACATTTTTCCTCCTTTAAAGGCATTTAAACAACAACAATAGATATTTGAGAATCTATGAAAACTGTGGACCCTTTTCTCAAGGAGGTGAGTCTGTGCAGACCCCTCCCCTGGACACCACAAATGTTAGTGTTCAATTTAGGGTGAGCCTCGTTGTAATAGTGGTCACATGGTTTGACATCATCCTGAAATCCCACAGGAGTCCCTGTCCAATTTTAGGCTGCTGAGTTTTTGGCAGGAATGCTGCACTTCAGTTGCAAATGCACTGGGTAATCCCCAGCAAATAAAACAGAAGGATATATTCGAGACTGTAGGAAAATGAAACATTATGATGGTGGGGAGTTTTCATGACTTCTTTCTATCTTAGCTGGAAGGATCAATGAGACTGGGCATATCTGTGGAATCTGATTAAAATTTCTTGCAGGACTAAGTGGTGGGTACGGGAGGGAAGGTCCCCATCCTTGGCCAAACCCACCTCCGTGTCCTACCTGACAATCAGGGTCCCGAAAGGAAAGTCAGCTCCAAGAAAAAACACTGCTCAAGGTGAAAAACTGCTTGCACAGTTTATGAGTTAGCAGGGCCATGCTCACCTTGTGTGATTTGAAAGTCTTAGATGAGTGACAGAAACTTGACCCCCCACTCCCATGCTCATCTCCTACCAGAACTTCTGCCATCATGACTTCACGCCTCTGGGCCAAGCAATGCTTCCCTTCTCAGAAGCCCTGGAGCTCATCACAGCACTAGGCCCAGAGCGCCGATGAATATAAATATCATAGATCTAAAATAAAAATCTCCTGCATGTGCTAAATACCTCAGTCTTTTGCACAGTACTAAAGTCTCTTGCACAGCACTAAATGTCTCAGTCTTTTAAGGTGAAAGGTAATAATTATTCACATGTCCATCCACGTGAGGATTTACAGTAAGTGTTAAGTAGAGCAGCAAAGTAGAAAGCAGGAAATAGATAGGACAGAGCTAAGTGCTCCTCACCGGTATTAATAATGAATAAAATTATTGTGACATCACAATGACTTTATTTGCTGAATTTCCCGTGTCTGGGAAAGGAACAATTTTCTTCATGGAGTTAGGCTCCATGAAAACGACCTACGTGATGTGTGTTTTCAGGGCCTTTATCCCGGGCTGCAGTGGTGCAGATGGCAACCAGCTCCCCACCGGCCTCCCGGCGCATGGGCACTGAGCCCCTGCAGCCTGACAGGCATGAAGGCAGCCCCAGAGGCAGTGGGTAGGTTTTTCCTTAGACATCAACAGTACATAGGATGAGCTTTCAGGTATTGCAACCTCTGTTTGGGGTTATCATGGTAAGACTGGGGCTGCACAGCATTGGAAAGAAGTCAAAAAGTAAGTGAGTTTGCTCTTACATGGACGTTTCCATAGAGCGTTGTTTTGTTTTCCTCTTCTGCAACAGGAAGTCATTGCCCCACATGGCCACTGGCACTGAATGTCTGCCAACACCTCTAAGGATGAATGCGTTTCAGGCAACGTGCAAAAGGGCAGCTTGCAGCTTGGATGTAAAGCTCATGTCTCAAACAGGCAGTGCAGAGAAGGGTATTCGGCCACTGAAATGACTTATGAACCCTGACTGCTGCCCTGATTACAGTGTCACCTAACTGGGGCTTCATGTGGCTTCTGGCATCATCTGATAACTCTCCCATTGTACAGAGAAGGCACCTGAGGCCCAGCGAGGTGACATTTCAACAAACGAGGACATTATTCAGAGCCTTTTCCACAGGCTGCAGCATCTAGGCAAAAATGTACTGAGAACAACAATCAGTACAATGATAAGAGCCAGAAATTAAAAACTTTTATCAAATCTTTAAAGTCAGGAGGTTTAAAAGGAAATGGATTTTTTTTTAACTAAGAAATAATTACAAGGGCCACATACATTCTTACCATAGGCTGTGATCTAGCTCATTACTTTCCTACAAAGAAAAAGAAAAAAAACACTGTGATGTGTGTATAAAAAACCCCATTGTTCACTTTATAGGCAACAAAGGGGAAAGTTTCAACAAAAGGTGTAATTTATTATTTCTGGATCTGCACAAATTAAACCAGGACAATGAAATAGGAAAATAAGTCAAGCATCTTCACGTTGGACTGTCATCGCTGTAACAAAACCCCAAGTCGTCTAAGAATATGATTTCCTCCTGAGCATTTTATAAGTGAATTAAAGGAAAAACGATTTTGGCAAACACATCATGAATTCAAACTCCAGTGAAACAAGAATTTTACCGCACTATCCTAAAAGTTGTTATTCCGAGTTCACAGGTAAAATGAACAGATTCGGTATCGCTTGCCTCCCACCAGACACTGTAAATGTAACCCCCGAAGGCCCGCCCCAGTGCGCAGGGCGGAATACCACCGGAAGCTCACAGCAGGCGTTTGAGGCTGTGGGATGTTAATCATGCACAAAACCCTTCAACGTGCAGGATCTGAATCATCACTGAGACACACAAACACACACACACTCTTCGTAGGCATTTTAAAACTTTATAATGAGAGTCTAGTCATCCAACCATTCTAGTTTTGAGCAAAAAAAAAAATTACATGACAAAGAAAGGAAGAGAATGAGTTGCACAAGGCGCTAAACTTGCTGGAGAGGCCGGTCTGTCCTCCAGAAGTTCTAAAATGGGCTCTCGCATCTTGGCCGCTCTCCTGAACCCTGCACTTCACCATGTCCAGCAGGTCCCTCTTCCAAAGGAAGGTGACTTGCTGGGTCACACACATTTTGGGACAAGAGGCCTTTCATTTCATTGTAGCTGATGATGAATCAGTCAGCTTCTAACTAGGGCTCCCCAGCAAGAGAATTTTACCCTGAGCTGCCAGAGCTCAATTTAACGGAGGAATGTGGGGCAGGAAATTCTGGTTGAGATCTTCGAGTGTCGGACCTCCAGCTTGGAATCAAAGCTCTTAGCTGCATAGCTGAGCATAGAGCCGGCTGTCACAGGCAGAAGAATTCAGGGATCAGGTTAAAAGTGTGGACTTCTTGGGTCCTGTACCCTGCCCCATTCTACAAAGCAATGTCCACCCACCACTGTCCAACTATTATTAATGTCTCCTGGAGGTTAAAGGAGGTTTACAGAGGATTAAGGAGCCCAAACTTACTCTTACACAATTTTAAAGTTTCCACAAGAGTTCCGTGAATCTTCAAAGGGATATTTCAAGAGTTGAGGTGGCAGAACAAGGGAAGCTAACATTAAGAGTTGGGGCGGCGGAACAAGGGAGGCTAACATTAAATTAAAAATTACTTAATTGCTAAGCAACAAGACAAGCATCTGAGCCACCTTTTAAAAGGCAGAGTTTCCAGGTCTAACTTTGGAAGTCATGGCACTGACTGAAAATCTTGCAAAGCCAGTGGCTGCCTGGCTTGGTAACTTTTCCTGGTGCTTGTCCCTTTGGGTATTAAGGAAATAGCAACATAACACTGTATTTCTTTTAAAATTAGAATACTTGTTGCCATTGAACCAGTTTTAAATGGGACGAACACAGTAACATTGGTGTGAGTAAATTTTTAAGTTAAAAATGTACCATTCTTCAATTTGTGAGAAAAATTTTAGCATTTTTCCCATTCTTTAGGATGCCTCCTTGGAACTTGGCTGGATTTTGCAGAGCTCTGTTTAATTTTGTTTATCATCTTTTACCATTAGGCTTTTTAGCTGTATGTGTTTAGCTTCAGCTAAATAATTGAGATTGTAAGTTATGTATTCTTTTCCCCATCACTACCCTCACAAGGGAATCTGAAATAGTCTTGCCCTTTAGGATAAGCAACAAACTTTCCTAATAGAACTGACCAATAAATAACTGCCTCAAAAGGAAGCTGTCTCTGTTTCTACATGGTTATTAGAAATTACCCCCAATGAAGTTTTTAGGGTCTGGGTGGCCAACCAAAACAGAATGGATGTTCAAACTGCTAAATCTAAATAATGATTCTCAAGAGTTTATGACAGTGAATGTATGAAAAAAAATCTTGTCGAAGAAAAATGCAGGAAAAACATTTGTAAGCAAGCTTTTCAGCCCTTCTTAGTCGGACAGGCAGCATGTATGAGAGGCACAAACCTCACACTATTTTCTACCCCCACTACCTCTCCAGGCGCCCTGGCCAACAAAAGAAGACTTCATGGGGGAGGATGTGGCACCCACACTTTGGAGGCAGAGCTCACGATGATGTGGGTGAGCCATGACTCTCAGGGGCCCCCAGAGACACAGCTCCATCATCCCTGACAAGCGTGGGCACGTGAAGCTTGGAAAGAGGCGTCTCACATTGAGAACACTACTCACACTCATACTTCCTGGCTATATCCTTATCTTGAACACACAGTTATTTTCATGGACCAAACACTGGACTATGTTCAGCATTTCTTAAAATTAGAAACTTAATTCACTGTGCTCCTGTATTTTTGTCAATTTTTATTATATTTTTTCCATTACCATTTAATTTAACCCCCTTACACCTCCCCCACCCCCACAAGCACCACACAGCTGTCCATGTCCGTGAGTATTTTGTTACTAAATCATGTAACTACAGCACAATACTTAGATCAGAACTGTAACCACGTCAAAGTTACAAATGCTGGCTTCCTGGCATGGATTCCATGACCGTAAAAATTCAAAAAAGGTCAAAAGCGACTTTCATCTCGCAAGTTGTTGCAACTTACAGCTTAAATAATTCACTTTGCCTCGTCTATCTTTAGAACCAGAATACACAGCACAAAGTCTGCACAGAATTTGTCCAGCTCAGCTGATGGCTGTCTGTCTGCCCTATTTTATCTTACTGGGAAAAATCAGCTGGCATTATATCTGACACACACGGAAAAAATAACACGCATATTTGAGAACATTAGTCTACCAAATTTCTAGCTAGAGTACAAATACATTATTTTTTGGCAACATGCATATACAAGTAACACAAAATAAATTTAACAGCAAGGTTCGTGTATTCCAGAAGATTACCATCTAAAATAGAAAATACTGGATTTGAGAGCCTCATGAAGAACAAATGTGCGTTTCATTTATTCCACAACAAGCTATAGAAGTGTCCAGCACTAAGGATTGAGGTCCCGCACGTTTATTTACCCAGATATAACTTGGCCAACCTGCTGGTCACAGCCCACACAGTTGCTCAGGCCCATATGTCTCATTGCCGCACGTCTCCGGGCAAACCCTGCTGGGCAGAACTGGATTTCAAACCAGACTCAGGAGAGCAGCTGGACAACACCATTACACCCCAGTCTCTCACGTCGTCCATTCTTAATCAGGTTTTTCAAAGGCGTTCCCAAGGTGGCTGTGACTCACAGAAGAGATGGAGAAATGTAATTATGCTACTTTAAAACAAAGTCAAATTGCCAGAGTATATATCTAGGAAGAAAAAGATCTTTATGCAATTTCTTTGAAGGCTTCAGTGAACAAAAGAATTTTCAGTAGTGGAGATAAATGGACTAATGCTCCTAACGGACAAATAATATGTACATTACATGTGCCATAACTGTCTTGTTTCTTATCAAGAAGCAGGGCATTTTCGAAAATAGCCATTTTTTACAAATAGCATCAAGAGTGACTTTTTCTTTGCTTTACGCTATATTTGTTCCACATACGTGGTGGGAAGGGGGCACACAAGCAAGCAGGTATAAATGGTAATGCTTTTCTCCCTGTTACCATTATTAAGTGTAATTGAATGTATTAGCTTCTGTAGGAATGTGATATACTAACACGTGCTAATTTCATCAGCTTCTCAAAACTGTCATGTAAGGAATTTAAATATAGGCATGAGAGAAATTAATAAGGGCTGGTACTGAACAAAAAGGACTACACTGGTTTGAAATGATGGGGGGAAAAGCAAAACGTGGCCATGAAAAGGAAGACATTTAAATCACACACAGGAAAGTGCTCTGTGGACAGTCCACTCTTCATCCTCCTGAAACAGCCCTGTGCCAAAGGGTGAGTGTGGACCGGTATGTCCTCCTCTTCCCATCAGCGTGAGCACCTTGTGTTGCATAAGGATGGGCTGATAAGAGCTAAAAGTGACGGGATGAAGGGATTTTCTTCCTTTTTCAGAATGAAATGTATGCAACCCTCAGCTAAGTCTGGCCAGATGCACTGCATAGTTTCCTTCGGAGAAGACAGTCATGAAGAAGCCACCTCTGCTCAGGTGTCCGCAGCTGAGCACCACTGGGGAGCACCCCGATGGCAGCAGCCTTCTTGTCCTCCGTCCATCATGTCCAGGGAGCACACTGAGTGTAAGGGCACTTACATGCATATTTCATGCCATCCTTGAAATAACCCAGTGGCATTTGGTAGGTATTGTCCTCTCCCTTTGCACACAGGAAAGCCATGGTTCAGAGACACAAAGTCCTACTCGCCCATGAGAACCCAAGCTCACTAAGGGTCTACAGCTGAAAAGAGTTTACTCCGGTCCACTGAGCTAAATACCAGGGGCCCTCCTCACCCAGCGGGACTCGCTCTGTCGGGGTGGTGGAAACTCCCATTTGCTTAGGAGGACGAGGGCTTGGCCGATGGAGCCTGGTGGCCTGGAGTGTCTCGGCTGGTCCCAGAGAACGGCGGCTGTGCAGTGCTTGGGCTGCTTGGTGCCAAGTGGACCACCTTCCATTGGCTTCCAGCACCCAGATCTCTACTACCATTCCATGAAGCTGTCACTTCTCCCTCCTTACTGTCCCCTCATGTCTGGAGCTTTACTGCCTGGGATGAGTGACTCTAAGACACCTTTCTCTATTCACCCAAGACAATGTCTTTAAAAATCCATCGTTTGGTCTGAATTAAAGCTGTATTTGAAATTAGTCTGCTATATTCTAACATTAGTTAGCAGCAGAGGCCTTCTGGTCTCCATTGCCATCGAGGGCTTAGATCATGATGGGAATAATAGTATTTAACATTTAGTAATGTCCCTCCACAGGACTGACCCTTTATTAGGAGTATCAGGTGTGGAAATGTTAAATAAGGTGAGAGGCTGGATCTTTATCCAGACCTGTTGATCCCCAGAGCCCAGGTGCTAAACCACCTGGCAGCCCGCCCCTAGCCACAGTGCCGGCAGGCACTGGCCACCAAAAAACCTGGTAAAGAGTGGCAGGTGGCAGGAATCCAAAAAGGGGTATCTTGTGTTTTGGAATCCAGGCCAGTTGATATTAGACAAGAACAAAAGGAAGAGATTTTGTAGTCCCATGCCTATAATTCATGTTCCTACTAACAAATTACATAGATATCTAATATCTAAATTTTTGATCAGGGTGTCATCTCTATTTGCTAAAAGTGATAGGGAGCCTTGTGAAAATGGGTATTTCTTAGTTTTCAAGGGAGTTAAACTCTCTTATTTATTTCACACATTTCCTAATCCCTCCGCATTTCTAGGTATTTCCATGGGTCTTAATACCCTCTCCACGGAACTCGCAGAGCACAAGCATAGCTACCTGCTGGGACACTGACCGGATTCTGTCCTTTCTTTAAATAATGCGTGGACACATCCTCATCCCTAACTACACACCAAACTCAAGACAACACAGACTTTACTGAATACATCTGTATGTGCTCAACACCTTCTCTAGTGACCTGGTATGTGGTAGAAAGTCAAATCAGCTCCGGTTGACTTAAACAAATGAAAGAACTAGTAGACACTACTGTAATAGTCACAATCAGTCACAAGTACTGCCACAGTCAGTCAGTGTGACAAACCACCCCAACCCAGTGGCTTGCAATGTCAAGCATGTATCCTGATGCTTATGGATTGGCCAAGTCGAACTGACCTGGCTCCAGGCAGGTCAGCTCCAGATGTATCCACTCAGACCAAAAAGGTTACTTGGGCATTCTCTTTATGTGGTGGACCACTGATGCAGGAAAGGCCAGCCAAAGAGGACGCATGCATTGTAAGCCTCTGTTTACACCATGTTGCTTAATAGTCCATTGCCTAAGCCAGTCGCATAAACCCAAATTAGTGGGGTGGGAAGCACACGACCCAGAAGGAGCAGGAGGGGAATAAATATTGGCTAATAACCCCTCAGACCACCATGACTATGAAATCATCACAAAGTCAAAAGAGACCGAAGCAGAAATCAGACTAAAAATCAGGAGTTGCAACTAGAAATTACTTTAGAGGAATGTATGAATATCAGAGTCATCAAGGATAGTTCAAATTCTGACCTCACTTTCCTCATATGTAAAATTGGGGATATTAAAAGGCCCTATTTTGGAATCATTAGGAGGGCTAATGAAACAGCCATGTAAAATGGTTTAGCATGGTGTCCTGAGCACCAAGAAGTGGCCATTTTCAATACATTTCAATGTGCATTTAACAAATGTTTTCAATGATGATACCAGTGGTGGTGGCCATGACGGTGAGGATGATAAGTTAGAGAAAAAATTTCATTATTCATGGCAAACGAGTTTTACATTCTAATTGCAAGGATTTCACAAATATCTATAAAACTAAACAAACAAAACAAACTTTTGAAGGTTGTCTCCTTTTTCAACGTAATCTGTGATGACGATTCTAACAGTTTGGCTCTCATGCAAACTGCCTCCATGTGTCTGTGTGAGTCTCCACTGACCACTCCCCCTTTATCTGTGAGCCTCTTTCCGAGATCTGTGTCCCACTAAGGGCCTTAGCTCCTCTTCTTTACCTTATTCTATTTCATGCTCATTCAATGTATTACGTCAAACTGCATCTCTCACTCTCCCTTTCATATTTTCCCTACCTAGACTTTATCATCAAAATGAAAAAGATGCCAAAATCACTTTTTCCCCATTTAATTCTATACTCTCAACTCAACAATATTGAATTTGTAATATGTTGAAGGTGCTGAATTATATGCTTCAGACAAGGTAAACCTAGTGGGAGACGGTATCTACCCCTTTAAAATTTTTATAATCCAAATAGAGAAGATGTAACTTCTATGCATCAAGAAAATGAAAGAATGGAGATGTGATAAATCTATACAATGGAATATTATTCAGACATAAAAAGGAATGAAGTACTGACTCATGCTAGAACATGGATGTACCTTGAAAACATCATGCTAAACAAAACAAGCCATCACAAAAGATCATAGACCCTATTATTTGGTCTAGAAGACCATATAGGAATACGTAATTCCATTTATGTTCAACATCTAATAGGCAAAGTAGGAACAGAAAGTAAGATTAGTAATTGCCAAGGAACATAGCGGGGTGGGGAAGGGGGGTAAGAAATGGGGAGTGGCTGCTAACCTGTAAATAATACAGCAGGTATTTTTGAGATGATAAAAATAGTCTAAAATTGACTATGTGGTGGTTACCCAATCCTGTGAATATACTAAAGATCATGGAACTGTATACGTTAAATGGATGAATTGTATATGTGGATGCTATCTCAGTAAAGGGGAAGATGGATAATTATATATGCAAAACTTGAAAAACTCATGAAAGAAGGAAAAAAGAGAAAAAGAAGAAGATAAGGCAGCAGCAACATAACTTGCTGGAATGCTGTAAAAATTATCTGATTTTTTAAAATTATATACAAACTAACAGATCGAGGTCAACACTTTGCAGAAAAGCTGCTGTGTGTTGGCCTCCAGAGGAAAGGATTTCCACAACAATGTCAGCACTTTCCTTTACTTGGGAAAACGGCAGCTGTCAGTCGGTGGGGGTGTAACTTCCTCCCTGTGGCCACCTCCACAAAACTCAGGACCGCTGTAGTGTGAGCTCAAGACGTCCCCAGTCACTCCCGATCCTGTCAGCAACCAGTAAAGCTAACAGCCTCCTTGGCTTTTTTCCCCCTGGTGTCAGAAGGAATAAACCTGAAGAAGCCCTCACTCAGGTGAGGAAACCTCACAAGCAGAAGAGACAGCGGGGGTGCCCATTGGCATTTTTCATCTTTTCAAAGCAAGTAGTGTGGAGCCCCGGCGAGAGTTTAGCTATAATAATGAGTACAGTTTAAAAATAAAAAACTGGACCCTTTGCCTCATACATGCTATCCTTTGGTGCATTTTGGAAGAAACTTCATCACGCTTTAGGCATTCAATAAAGACGGTCTCTTTTAAAAGAGCAACCAAACACTAAAACTGCCTGTATGTCTGACATTTCACTCAACTTACCCCTTCATCCAAGGGATGCATCTGAACACAGACTAAGTTTTAATCTATTTGTTCTGCAATAACTGTGGCATGGACAGCATTTGATATGTGTGGAAGGAGTGAAGGAGGAGGAGGGGGGTTAGGGCAGTGGTAGAGGAGAAATGCATAAAGCGGGGAGGGAGGGGAGAACTTATATTAACTATGATGTTTTCATTAGAATTAAATAGCCTGTCCAAATGTTTAAATAATGAGGCTCAAATAGTGGAACTAACCTAATATTTGCCATAGCACCCTTTCAGAAAGAATATTATTTTCAAGGCTTACGGTTATTTTTCAAAAGCATTCACCATTTATACACACTTGCAAATTTTCTTACTTAGGTGAGAGGTGAAGGAACAGTCAAAAGCAGGACTTGTTGTCACAGGACGCACAGCAAGCCTGTGGCCTGAAACATCCTGACCCTCTGACCTTCATCCTTCACCATGAAGACGTGAGAAACTAGTCTGATTTTGTCTTGAGAGAACCCAAGGATCGCAGCTCATTGAAAACACTTCAATGGGCCAGAGCTGGGCTTCTGAGCACATCCCTGCCAAGGGCAGAGCTGGCAGGCAGGTGGGCTTCCCCATTTCCTCAGTGCTGGGGGGAGAGGTGGTTCACACAGGAGCAGCCTGATGCGCCCCCACAAAGAAAAGCCCTACGCTCAGAACTCTAGGGATAATGGTTCGTGGAAAGTGTACACAAAGAACAAAACACATTGCCTGACACAGACTTAGTGCCTCACGATTCATCGGTGCCACACCAAACACCGCAGGGCAGGTTGGTTCTGACCATCGGAGACTATGAGACCATTTGCTGCCTTGTGCTAGATGTTATCCTGTTACTGCCCTGGGCTGGTACTCACTTTAAAAACAACGGAAACCCCAAAACTTTCTCAAGATTGCTGCTAAATTATATCATCTGTTTTGTATGTCTGTGACTTGGGGTTTGACTACCCCAAGTGCAGGCATCGTCATCCACTCCCACTGAATTTTATTGAACTTCTTTGTCATTCCGCCTTCCACCTGTTTAGAGTCAGATCGTACATCTCAACACCTTCCTATTTCCCCTAGTTTCGAATTCAGGATCAATAAAGATATTGATCATCACCAATATGTTTATCCACCTAAGAAATTTATAAAATGAGAAACAGGAGAAAATAGAGAATGACTCTCCATGCCCCTCAGCTGGAGAATGCATTGTAGATCGTATGATAACGAGCACTGCTTGGCCAGCCAGTCCATTTTGAACCCGGCCAAAGATGTTATTGCATAGGCCGGTGGCTTCCCATCTGCCCTCCAAAGAGTGTTACTAGCTTCTCAGGCTACAGGGGGAAGGGAGCAACGGGAATCTCTCTAATCCCTAAGTCAACACTGTCTTTCTCTTCTCTTATTTTATTCTTTTTTTTGGGGCATATTATATTTATGCAGGACTCTTTGTTTGCAAAAAATTCCCTTGCATTCAAATGAATCTTTGAACACTACTGAGTTAGACAAAATTTCTCTATTTTCTGTGAGAACATCATAAGACACTTTGACAAATACCTTCTGAAATCCGCACAGGCTAGACTGACCTTCCCCTCACGAGCACCCCTGTAATCCTACCTTCAAAGCAAATAATCTTAGCAAATCCATATTGGCTCCCGCTTATCTGCTTCTTTTTTTTAAAAAAAGTCCTCAAAGTATATTTAAGAAACTTTCTTATTCTGAGTTGCCATGGGCATTACGTTCACTATTTTTAAAAGTCAGGGCCACACTTGACAAGCCATAGAGTTTTAGAAATTATCATTTTCCCACATAAATCCTTGAAAATGGTCAATAATGGTCTATAAAGGTGATTCTTAAGTTCTTAAAAGAACTTAAGAATCATTCATACTGAGGCATTAAATTCATTTAAAGGAGCCGAAATCTCCTTCTGTTTACAGCCTCATTCTCCCTCACCTGTAGCTTGTGCATAGATTAAAGAAACCTCATCAACAATTGGGAAACAAACAACAAGCAAATCTGTCATCAATATTGATTGGCCCACAATAATAATATTTTCATTCATGAAGAATTACACTTTTTTGTGGACTGAAATATTTACTAGGCATTTCATTTATTCAATAACTATTTTGAACAGATTCTAGAACTGGGGTACGATGGCCAATGTTATTAACCTTTCTGCACACATCAAAGATACAGAACAATAACCTAGTGCCAGGGAACATCCATCCAAAAAAAGGAAAACATCAGTGGAGCATGAATAGTGTCTTTAAAAATCTGATAAGATGTCATTTTGCCAGTAGCACGCTCTCTTTTGAGCCAAACTTCATCAAGGTGTGAGACTGACAGTACTGTAGGCTGCCATTCAAATACAAAGAAGTTTTCACCACCGATTTACTAGATAGCACTGCACAGTCTAGACTGGGCACCATAAAGAACACAGGGAGAAAGAAGGATAATTATGTAAAGCCAACATCTGAATGCATGGTGTATGACTGGCAGACTTCTCCCGACTTGCATTAATATTCACATCGGGCACTGTTTAATGATGCCATTCAGAATGGAGAGATGGAGCAGGAAGAGGTATAGAGGCAATCAAAAAATAATTTATCGCAATAGAAATAGTCCTCCTTCTGAAGCATCATTTTAGACAGAGGCACTTTTTTCCCTGTTCCTAATTTTACTAAATAGATGCTCTTCCCTGTGAAAACCCCAAGAGTTTTTTTGTGAGAATGTAAATTGGTATGATAAAAAATTCCTGCACACATGTGTATCACTCAGGTGACATGCACCTTGATCTCTGAAAACCATCAAACTGCATTAAGCAGAAGCAAAGACCTTCAGCTGGCCATGAGGTGCTTTCCTAATTATTTGTATACAGTTCATCTGCCCAGGTAACTTGACAACTGAAAGAAAAGAAAAGAAAATGCTTTCTCTGCTGTCTTTTGGACTCTAGATCTGTCGGTTATTGATTCTAATTAAAACTGGACCAAGAATGAGGAATCTGCAGGTTATTTCCAACATTAAACTTAAAACCTCTCTTCTGTAGGTAAATATTTCCTGACATTTCCAAGGCCATTGCCTTTGTTCCATTAGTAAAGGGATGGGGTTCCAATTATAACCTAAAATGCTGATCCTTATGCAAGACCTAGAGGAAGACAGAGGAGGAGGAGGAAGAAGAGCAGGAGAATTACAATAACAAAATGACGGCAACACAACTCACACCCTGGAGTGCTAATTATGCTGAGCTTCCCCTGAATTAATTTTTAATCCCCAAAGACCTTATGAGGTAGGTACTATCACTATTCCCACTTTAAAATTTCTGAAAACTGAAAGGGTAATTTTCCAAGGTTATATGGCATAGCTAAAATGCATAAAATTAACTCTAATTACAAAGGCTAAATCTATGTCAGAATAAGTAATAAGGAGGTGATGCAATAATGAATAAACACAGATCAATAAAAGTCCAGTAACTCTTGGTAGATGAGAAAATATATCCTGAATTTAATAAACCTGAATTTAAATTTTTTTCATATGGCAAGACATCCTGAGATAAAGTGTTGCTGATGTTGGTTCAATAACATTAAGGCCAATGCCACCACAATCTTCTTGGTCATCCCTTCATGGTGGCAAGAGAGCTGCTGCAACTCCAGCCATCAAATCACATTCAAAGAAGTGAGACAGGTACTGCCAAATGACTATATCAGAGAAGCTTTCCCAAACTACTCCACATCACCCCAAATACATGACTTCCACTTAGGCCTCAAAGGTCAGAACTAAGGTCACATGGTCACCTAGCTGCTCCTAACTGAAAACAGGCTGAGGCATATGGACAGCATTGTCAAGACTGATGTTGATCACTGGGACCTGCTCTCGCCTGAAACTGAAGTGGGGTCTGTCAGCAAGGCGGTGACTGGATGTGGACTTACCGTAGTCAGCCACTGTGACTTAGGGGTCAGCAAATGTCTTTGGTAAAGAGCCAGAGAGTAAATGTTTTAGACTTTAAGGGCCACATATGACCTCTGCTATATATTGATCTTTGTTATTATTTTTTTAACAAGACCTAATAAATATTTGACTTCTGAGCTATATTAAAAAATCAGCCAGGTGAGTGGGCTGTAATTTGCCGGAGTTTAGAATAAAGCTGCAGGTCTGAAATACAACAGTGCAGAAACTCCAGTTAGCTAAGACTGTTTAGGGGTCTTAACATTTCCCTGTATCTCTACTTCTACTTTCTCAAAAGAAATAAGACTAGGAGTTAGAAAAACCAGATTCTTAGCCTAATAAGTGGTTAATTTATCAAGTTAATGAATATATGCTAAGGGACTTGATAATTAAGTAACTTCAGTTAATACCTAATAATTTTGGTTATTTCAGGTTCAGACTGAATTCTGTAGACAGACTCTATGGGCTACAAGTTTCTTTTAGTTTTAATACTGAGTGATTCTAACCTTATGAAAGCATGAAAATGAAGGCAGTGGCATTTATCATGATGACTAACAGCCCAAACACTGGGGACATCGCATCTGTATTAACCACAAAATACAAGCAGATTGATTCTGTAACCCTGAGGCCTTTGCGGGAATGGGATACTCATGTGAATATTTACCAGTGCTCTGGTGGCCCCTCCATGCACCCCACAGAACGCGCACGCCAGTGAAATGCCTGGTCTGGAATAAAAATTACCCATCTCTCTCTGTCTCATGACTTGATTTTAACTGCAACTCCTCTGCCCCCACCCCCAGCAACCCTCAGGGGGCAGAGCTGAAAGAGGGCTGTCCAATACAGGCAGTTTTTAATTCAGAAAGACTTTTTTCTTCAATTTGAATAAATCAAGTTCTTCTTGCATTCTCTCTATAATCTATTCCTGTTTGTTTTAACACAAAAGCAATGTTTTTTACTGCTTTACACTAAGCAAAACTAATGCTCCAGGCAGATGAGCCTGGCTCCTGAGGGACCTATTTCCGGGGAACTTCCATAGCCCCTGGGGAGGCAAGGGGTGGGGTGAGGTGTGCATGACCTTGGGACCCCAGGACCCCAGGTCGTCGGCCTGCTGGCCCTGCTCCACTGCAGTTGTAAGCTTCACTGGAGGTTTTTTAGATCCTATTCTCCCTTCAATTTCAGAATTACGAAAGGTTGGAATGTAAAATAAATGGACGCAGAAAATAAATACAATGAAAGACAAATGTATAGGCCCTCGGTTATATTTCAGTCTAATTGAAACATCTTAACTGACATCTACCACTGACCAATTCTTCACATCTCCAATGTGTTCAATCTCACTTAAATTTAATGGTCCTTTTAGATCTCAAGTTTTCATATATACAAGGCATAATGCGGTCAGAGTTACAATGAGCAAAAGCTTATTTTTCCACAATAGATTGTGTTTTTAGGAAGATTTGTTGCTGGCATCTTCTGAGTTATATTGTTTTCTTCAGTGAGAATGTTCAAACAGGAAAATAAATCGTGGAAATAGCAAAGTAATATCAGATTACTCCATCTATGCTAGTCCTTTCTGTACTGGGGAAGGAGGCAGGACAAACGCCTCTTACAAAGCTAGTGTGACGTCTACTACAGTTGCCCTGGTAATAAACTGCATCTCAGAACCCTGGGCAGCTAATTCAACCAGGCCAGAGTGCCCAAGAATGTGAGACAGGAACCAAGTGACTTTATTCGTTTTGGTCTCTGGAGCCAAAGGTGCTGTTGGGTGGTCATCTCCCTGCTGCATCTCACCTTCCCATCCCGAAGATGCTCCACTGCCCCAGGATGGCGTTTGTAGGAAACGGCATTCAGGGAAGAGAGGAGAGAGGGAGCAAGGGCACAGCTCCACAGCAGCTGCATTTCATCAGAGAGCCCCCCGTCCCCGCTCCTTCTCTTTTCATTTAGCTCATTGGCCTGAGCTGGGTCACACATCTACTCTGAGATCATGCATAGAAGAGACATGAATGACCATGACTGGCTCAGATCAGTCAAGGGTTATCCTTGGGATGAGGAATAACTTTGTGTCTGCAGGAAAAAGGGGACTGCGGGGTTGGGGAAGGTGGCTGTCACCTGGAAACCCGAGAGTGTCTGCAACCATCGGCATCACCCAGTAGCCAGGCGCAAGGCCCTGGCATTGCCCCCAACATTGGCCTTCTCTTGTCCTTGCTTGTACCCTCGATTCATACCACCTTCTATCCAACCAGAAGTCAAGTTCGCTTGACTGAATACCTCCTGCATCTATGCAACCTCCTGATCTCAGTCACTCTTTTAGTTCATGTTTCATTGTTTCTCACATATAAAAGTTCAAACCCTCCCTCTAGGACTTCCCTTATTCCTGCTTCTCCACCCTTTAAACCCAAGAAGTGAATGTAAGTAGCTATCTAAGAAACATTACTCAGGTCATATTACTCTGCTATACATAAACCTCACTTACTACCTGGACTTCAAAATAAAGTTCGAGGTCATCAGCCTTGAGTGTTAAGACCCTGTGTGATGATGCTCCAACCCTTCCCTGTAGCCTTACTGCCTATTGCTCCCTCCACACTCACACACACAGCCACAAACACAGGAATATTCATGGTTCCTCCTTCTAACATTGTTTCTCTTGGAACTCCCCTTAAAAACATACGATTCCAATCTCCAAATCCAACCCCTCCTTAAAACAGTGTTCTTACCGTCATCACAGCAGGACACACAGGGAGGTGACACCAAGGTCGTGGAGCAGGCCAGTAACCTGCGAGCCGGTGGCCCTTCCGTGGGCAGAGTGCTGAGGTGGTGGTGGAGGGGAGCATGGTGGCTTAGCTCACCTGTTGCCTGTTCCCGGCATCGTAGTGAGGAAGTGCTCTCACCTGCTGAGGCACCAGGGCCTCCTTCAGGAAGCCTTCTGCAAGTGTCTTCTCGCTCTGTAGTTTACCCGAGGGCTCTTACAGTCATGAAAGCTTCTGTCTTGGAGCAGAATGAGTTGAGTCCATGTCTTTCCTCCCCCACTGCTATGAATTCCTGGCTGGTGGACAGTAAACACTTTGCCTTCAATTGGGGCACAGTAAAGACAGGAATAAAAGTGCAAATCGAACCCTGTGCACTGTGTGGTCTTTGTTCTGAGAGCAGAGCTCGGATCCAGGTCAGCTGGCCAGGGGTGTCCTCCAGGGATAAGGCTGAGCTAGAACTTGTGAGGCCTTCCCAGCCCACAGGCGAGCTGTGAGAGGCACAGAGGAGAGGAGCGGTCATCTCAGCAGGACAAGGTCCACTGCTGGACCGGAGCAGGGGCAGGCGTGGGTGGAAGAAGCAAGCACCACAGTGAAGAGGAGGAGATGAGGTCCACGGGGTTGCCTCCAGTGGAGGGAGGGCCCAGTGGTCATTGCTCTTTTCAGCAAGGGTGGCACGTGGTTCCAAGCAGGACACACCAACATTCAACTGATTTCAATTAAACTGATTAGACTTCTATAGAATCCATAACAACTCAAGTGGTAATCATGTGTCATTAGGTCAGGAACCAGAAAAGAACTGCAGAAGCTGGAAGGTGTGTGGTCTACTAGGACTCCACCAGCCCTTCCGTAAGGAACCTATCAGACACAAGCCTACAGGGGCTGTTGGAATCGCAGGGGCCAGGTGCAAGCCATTTAGGGGTAACCACCACTAGAGGGCAGCCTCCGTCATTAGGCAGCCTATGATCTGTGATTGCCTTGCTAGACAATGGGGTCATTAATAGTGATAATGTTCCATACAGTCTTGCAACCAGCTATACTTAGGATATAGAAAACTAAACAACCAAGAGCATTTCCCTTTTTACCTTGGCTACTGGGAAGTTCAGATATAAATGCAGTGTTCACTTACATACCTAATTCATTTCAAGGGCAGGTGCCTCTATTATTTTATTCATTTTAAATCCTATTTTATAAATTTAAATAAAATGAGGAAGATATTATTTTGGAATGGTTTGGAAGCATATTTCCCATTTTACTATGTTTTTGCAGAGTTCCAACTTCCTAGTTAGAGACACGTTCTCCTTGAAAGGTGAAGTAATTAAAAATGCTGGTGAACTGTTGGGATGTACCACAAGAAGACAATACTTTGAAGAGACGGATCCCATAAGCTGCTGTGTCGCTCCAATGACTGACTGAGATATGGCATGCTCAAGAGAACAGCGTGTACGGTTTCCCTGAATGTCCTTTCTGACTAGGTGCCCTGAGGGGCGTGCCCCACGCTGGTCAGGAGAGCAGTTGGTGCAGCAGAAACTCGGAAGTTCTTGCAGGCTGACTACAGTGGTGGACTCCCATTAAGGCCCGGGCGTTAACGGTGCTCCCTGTCTCCTCACAAACGGCTCTTTGGGGTGGACAGTCTCCCTGGGTTTCTGACCTCACCTTGCTCTCCTGTCCAGTCCCTGATAACTTGCTTTACCTTGACCTCTGATATCTTAATCATTGGCTCCAAGGCACTCTCGAGGGTCCAGCCAGCTTCCAAGCCAGCTGCTCAGTGTATGTTCCAGGTTTCCATTCACCCACCTCCTTCCAAGGCTCAGGATCGGCCCCCACGTCCCCACCATTTGGTCTAAAGTGCTACCAGCTGTCTGTCCATGGGACTCCCCTAGCACCTAGCTGTTTCTCTGCCTTTAAGTTTAAATAGAGGCCAGTCACCTTCTCTATTCTTGTCCCCCCTCCAATGAGACTTTAATGTCCCTGTGCCTTGGGCTGCACGTTACTGAGCTGTGTGTTCCTGATGTCCATCCCAGTGCCCAGCACAGTCAAAGCGCTGGCCAAGTGCTGAGGAACCCACTCAACCTTTGCCTGTGTTTTATCCTTTTCCTCGCCTATAAAACAGAGATGAGAAGGCTCCTGTGAGGATTAAACAAGTGAAAACATTAAAAAGCAGAGTGTTAGAATCCAATAAAGCTCAACCATTATTATTAGACAACAAACTTTGAAAAAACTAATCAAGATTGGATAAAATGATAACATTAATGTGAAAAGTCAAATGACTCATCTGCCCAGTAAGTTTTGCCTTTTAAATACTTTCACATTCAATCGGCATCAATGAACTTGCGTGGCAGTTATGGGACATGTGCATTACTATTGTACGAGGCAGGCACATGGGTGTCACAGACAGAGCTGGAACGCCTTCAGAGTACGTACCACATTGAAGGCTGTGGCCAAAGTCCCTGTCTCCTAGCCCTGCACTGTTCCCTAGAGTCCAGGCCAGGTGTGACAAGTTTTACATGCGACAGTGGAGAAAGTGACCCCCATAAGCTAATGGAGCCCGGCATTTGTCGCCAGCCTCCGCCAGAGCAAATTTCAATTAGCTTCCAGAACAGACACCGCCGCATACCTGAGGCAGCAAAGCCCATTTAAAGCGCCATGCAGCAATTTCATTTCGCAAAACTCTCTCTGCAGCAGAGGCCTGAGAGGATGCCACATTTGCAGAGATGGAAATGACATCCTTATGTTCTAGGTTGAGTTTATAAATTACAAACCAATTCCAAAGGCCAATGAATCAGAAAACTTGCTTTTCCCAGGAAGCCTTTTCAGTCAGTGGGGGCGCAGTGGCTTGGCGGCCGTCAGTGGAGCAGAGTGAGCCCTGAGTGAGAGGCGAGGGAAGGGCCCAAAGGCCGCACTGGCCAACCAGGTGTTCGGAAGTTTGACGGTGGATCAGACTGTGCACCAGCAACCCGGGCTCTGAGAAGGCACTTAAGAGTCTCAGAGGGCTCAATAAGGAGGGAAGGAGGTTCACAGGACAAGGACCCATTGACCAGACACCGTACTGCACTGTCACTTCAGGACGTGCAAGAAAGTGGCCAGCAGATTAGGGGACAAGTGCCTCTTTGAGATATAATCATAAAGAACTTTCAATAAAAATTGAGACTCCAAATGCAACGACTTCAGAAGAAAGACAACAGAGTTGGAGGACCGAGTCCTGTCCCTGGCTCAGCCACACAGGAAGCATAAAAGGAAGAAAGGAACTCAGATAACGTGATGTACCTTTGCATATTTTGTAATGAGACAACAGCCCAGAGAGGAGCAGTAACTTATCCATTATCACACAGCATCCTCTGTTCCCCACCATTTTTTGAGGCCCAGTTTAGCATTGTTCCTAGTAGATTTCCCATAAAAAGAGGTTCAGGGTTTTATAGGCAAAGAGATTCAGAGAGAGCAATTCCAGGTAGTGGGGGTTGGAAGAGAATATACTGACAGAGGAGGAGGTTAGGAAAGTAGTTTGAGGCCAGATAACTAAGGATTTCCATGCCAAGTAATAAAGTGTAAACTTAATTATTGAGAAGCAATAATGAAATTAAGGACTTTTTCAATCAGAGAAAATATATGGTCATTATAGCCTAATTATAACTAACCCTCCAGCAGTGGTGCAAATTGTGGCTGATTTCATGCTGCGTTGGAGACGGCCAGGTCCCAGGATGGTACCAAACCCATAGCCCAGCCATAAGTCACCACACGGACACCATGTGACCTCCACATAATGGCCCCTGACCCAACTCTGGGTCAGTAGCTAGGTGACAGTCCAGCCAACTAAACCAAAATCACCCTTGATTTGTGAGACCTTGAACTTAAGACATACCATGATAGATAAGCAATTGGAATTGGAGGTGAAGCCAAAAGGCAGGTCTAGGACAAGGCGACCAGAGAGAGATGCGAACTGCAGCAATAGCCAGCACTTCCCCAGGAGCCCACACACGTGGTGTGGAGGCAGCTGGGACAGAATCAGAAGTTCCGTCCCCTTCCCAGATGGATCTTCATCTCCAGGAGGCTTCATCCTGCGGCTGTTCCCAGGGTTCTAGGCTGCCTGTCTGAGATTCCTGCTATGGATCCTTGTAATCAGACTGTGTTACTTCAGGGGATTTGGGAGAAAGCCTCTGTTCCTCCCAACTAAAGAATTTAAACAGCAGAGAAGCCCGGGACTGTCTTCTCAATTCGAACTCTTCAGAGCAGCCGGCTGCACCCTCCCCAGTTCACACCAGGGAAACCACACGGGAGTCCAGGAAAGTTGGCCCCGCCCTTCTTGCTTACTTCTGACCAGGCCCCAAGTTCACCAGCTCTCAGTCTCCTCTCAGATCCCTCTTGCACTTTCCACCTGAGACTGTGTGTCTAGAAGCTCCAGAGCCAGGCTTCTTCTTACAAAGAACTCTGGCTCTTACAGACCCCCATCGGTCCTTCCTGCCTCAAACTCTCTCTGGTAGCACACCCACCCAGGCCACCCCTCTGCACCCAACCCCAAATTCTGATCAAACCTCCTGCAACGATAAAGAAAAGGAAGGCCCATCTCTCATCAGAAGGACCGACTCAAGAACTTTAGGTCATTCTGATACGACCGGCCGACCCTGACATTCTCGGGGAGTGCAGGAAGGGCCTATTAGAAAGACTGGCAGGTGATTTGAATTTCGCAGATAGGTCCAACAAGCGTCTGACTCATAGCAAACCACTGGAAATGATGCCAATTTCAATTCCATGCTTGAACACAATTTTGCAGAAAATATACTTTGTAGCAGATGGTGGGGGGAAGAGGCCGCTGAAGAATCACCTCCCTGGGGTGCAGCTCACACACAGCACTGCCGCCCGACACTGCTCTAACGAGTGTCGTCATTGCACTGAAGATGGTCACGCCTTGAGGAAAATCTCTGTTTAAAGGGGACACTTTTTCCTCCTGTTTTCACTCCAGCGGGGTTGATCAGCTAGCAATAATAGAAGTTGCAACAGACTAAATGCTTCGGGTAAATTACCCATTTTCCGCCCTTCGCTGGGTGTTATCAGCCAGCCCAAATATTCCTCCCATATAAATGTAAATTAAAACCCAAACACGCACAATGTTAAGATGTGTAACAAGAGGTGTGTGCCCAGCATGGAAAGTATCTCGTAAGTGAGAAAATTACGTTCATCGTTTGCAGAGCACGGCACACAGCGTAGTGTGGGATCTCCGTGCGTGGTCGGTGGTGATCTCCCCAGCTGGTTAAGGACAGCAGCGACAGCCACAAGTTGTGTTGATTTGAACTGGACTGTTAAGAAAATTAAATCCAGGTGTATCTAAGGAATACATTTTTTAGACGAGGCCACTTTCTCCTCTCATCTCCTAAATGTTTCTTTTTTAGCGATCCAGTGAAGATGTGAAGGGATAGGAAGTGCCTAAGTTTGCTAGAACTGCCGAAATGAAATATCGGAAACTGAGTGGCTTGATCAACGTTCATTTATTGTCTCACAGTCTGGAGCCAAGGAGACCCAGGTCAAGGTGTCGCTGACAGGGCTGGTTGCTTCTGCAGGCTCTGAGGAAAAAAATCTGTCCCAGGCCTCTCTCCGGGGCCTACAGATCCTGTCTTTAGGTTCACGTGGTGTTTGTATGCTGGCCTGTCTCCAAACGTCTCCTCTTCAGAAGGACATCTGAGATTAGGGCCCATACTGATGACCTCACTTTAACATGATACCTCTGTAATGACCCTGTCTCTAAATAAGGCCACAGTCATAGGTACTATGGGTTAGGACTCCAGCCTATGAATTTTAGGGGGGTTACAGTTAAACCTATAGCAAGGGAGTTATAAAAGAATAGCTTCTAAAGGTAGCTCTTACCCGTCTGTGATAAGAAAACACTCATCCTTTAAAAAGCAAGTGCTTTCTGATTTCAAAAAACCTTCCAAATTCCATCAGAGTTAACAAAAGCATTCTAACAACTGAAACACAGTAGAGACATACGCTGTCTGCACCACACACACATGGAGTATCGGGAGGGAGGACCCAGCTGGGGCCAGCTGGCTTGCCTTATCTCACAGCTTTTTTTACTTTAATAAGTCCAAGGGTGCTGTTAAAACTTCAACATTTGTCAAAACGCAATGAGAAAATTGAGTAGGAACCCAAGAAAAACAAATAAACAATCACTTTACAGCATGTCAGAATCGAAAAGGGCCACCAAAGTCGCCGGACCCCACCTTCTGTGCCTTCCTTGAGTCCTCTCCTTAGCACCCTCCCCAAAGGGCCACTGGGTCTGTGTGGTCAAAAACTCGCCCCAGGGAGGCCCATCCTCCTTTGCGCAGCTGGAAGGCAGAAAGTTCTTCCTGGTGTGGAACAGAATGGATCCTATTGCCACCTGTGGCATCAGACAGAACCTGTCTAGTGCAGTCAGCAAATATTTGCTGTGCACATACCACGTGAAGACAGAGCCTTAGGTCTACTAGGGATTTCTCGATGATAAACACTTTTCTGCAAATATCCCTCATGAAAACAGGTTTATTTCGTTTGCTATTTTGGTTTCTCTGATCAAAAGATCAGGTTTTCTCTCCTTTGAAAGTATATTGCCCAGAACCAGATACAACCCTGATGGTTAATTTTTTCTTTTTTATCTTTTGGGTTTGACTTGTCACTTCATCTTAACAGTATGATAAACTTGTAAAACGCTGCGATCTAATTAGTGTTAAGTTCTGTTGAATTTCAGAGAACACCAAGAAGTAAATGGTAGATTTTTTAGAAATTTCTGTAGATTATTTAATGGGTCAACTTAAAAAATACATCACTCTTCCACCCTATTTTGATAAGTTGCTTTATTTAAAAAACTAAAAAAATATTTATATTTAAGTACCTTACATGATTCTTTGGCTTACAGATAAGATTAAAACCACAAAGATTACTTATAAATTTTTTTAAATATATTTTATTGGTTATGCCATTACAGTTGTTGTTTCCCCCCTTCATTCCCCTCTGCCCTGCATGCCCCTCCCCCACCATTCCCCCCCCGCCTTTAGTTTATGACCACATGTCTCAAGTTCTTTAGATTCTATATTTCCCATACTATTCTTGCCCTCCCCCTGTCTATTTTCTGCCTACCGTCTATGCTACTTATTTTCTGTACCTTCTCCCCCCTTCTCCTTTTCCCACTCCCCTGTTTGATAATCCTCCATGTGATCTTCATTTCTATGGTACCGCTCCTGATCTAGCTGTCCTCTTAGTTTGCTTTTGTTTTAGATGTGGTTGTTAATAACTGTGAGTGTGCTGTCCTTTCACTGTTCATATTTGTTACATTCTTTTTCTTAGATAAGTCCCTTTAACATTTCATATAATAAGGGCTTGGTGATGATGAACTCCTTGAATTTGATCTTATCTGAGAAGCACTTTATCTGCCCTTCCATTCTAAATGAGAGCTTTGCTGGATAGAGCAATCTTGGATGTAGGTCTTTGGATTTCATGACTTGGAATACTTCTTTCCAGCCCCTTCTTGCCTGTAAGGTCTCTTTTGAGAAATCTACTGACAGTCTGATGGGAACTCCTTTGTAGGTGACAGTCCCCTTATCTCTTGCTGCTTCTAGGAGTCTCTCCTTCATTTTAATCTTTGCTAATGTAATGATGATGTGCCTTGGTGTGTTCCTTCTTGGGTCCACCATTCATTCCAACCAATACAGTATTATGCAATTTAACATGCTACTAAACATAGCCACATGAGCACGACACTGACCCAGCACTGAAAGTGACACACAGAGAGTGTCAGAGAGATTTTAGGTGTGGAAATGCAGCCAGATAGAGTTTAGTGGTCAGGGCTCTGATGATCTCACATAAGATATCGATCTATTGGCACAGGTTAGAGCTTTAGAAGCTTTGGAAAACATCTTAAGATCCCTACTATCTTTTTTTTGAAACTTCTTCACTTTTAAAAATAATTCTCCATGCTCCTGTTAGTTGATAAGAGACAACCCAGAGTTTTCCTCACATCAGCACAGGTGGACAGGAGGTGTTATAGGAGGTGTTATAGGAGACCTATAGTAACTTTTCCAGCCTCGGTTCACAAATTCCATGATGCTGAAGCTTGATTAAGACAATGTGTCAGAGGAGTGAAAGAACTCTTCCAACCAAGCTGAGCAAAGGATTCTGGGCACTTCCAGAAAAGAGGAGCCAAAACTAGTTTCCTTCTTGAAAACCAGGATTGAAATAGGACCCCCACCTAATAGTGCTTGTGTCTTTCAAAACTCCCCAAATTTGCCAATGGGTTTCCTCCCTCTTGAAATGATTTTGTAATTACATAGCACTTTCCAGGGAAACGATCTCTTGGATCTCTAGACATACACGGTAGGGGAAAAGGGCATACTTTCCTCACAATATCATACAGAATTCAGAACACATTTATTGTCTTTTAAGCAATATCTATCAGCAACTGCCAGGTCTTTACAGTAGGAAAAATTCAAGGTAGTGTTAAAAATGATATTTTTCACTGATTGAAGCACTAACTCAGACTATAAATTTGAGATGCTGATATTTAAGCATCATTTAGTAAAAAGCCAGATAGTACATATTAAATGAAAAGCGATCTTGTCTGTCTGGCATAACTCACTTGGGTGGTTTTGTTAAATCTAAAATTTTTCTAGTCATCCATCTTCATGTTACAAACAAACATTGTTTTGTAATGATATTAAACCTACATCCCAGATTAAAAGCCCAAATTATTAAATTTAAAAGTGTATTTTTAATCCAGCCACTATAGAGAATTAAGGCCTAAAGACATGCATGCAGCCTGATATGCTACATATAATGGCTTTTAGAAAATCACTAGGGAATAGTGTCAATGAAAACTCGACACTAAATCCATCCTGCCCAGCTTTCAGTTTTTAAATAAAAATGAGACAATTGAAACCTTCTTCTCCCAGCAAGGTAGTTTCCTTATCAAATGGGTTTCCCACATTCATAAATAGGCTTAATATCAATTTACCCAAAATCTTGTTCAACAGCTTAGTGGAAAGATACTAGTCAGCGAACTGGAAGCCTGAATCTCAGACCTGACTGGACAGGTAACTAGTTTTGTGACGCAGCACATCATGTGGGTGCCGTGCCATCAGAAATGGTAATGGGGAAATGTAGAGTAAAAAAATTCAAAATAAATAAATAAATAATTGCCTTCTGGGAATGCCTGACTCATAAAAAAGTCGAGACAAAATTAGAAATCTAATGAACAATATTTCTGTTTGTCAATATAAACTCAGATTAATATCTATCTGTATAATGCATGTCTATACACACAAAAATTACTGTAAAGAGCACCAGAAATATTCCATTTGCCTGGGCGATATATCAGGGGCCTAGAATCATGCTGACAGTAGACTCTGTTTTAGAAATCACCCGAGATCTTTCCCTCCCTGAAACTCAATTTAATGTCTGCTGTGATCACCTGGAAATAACTGCAGTTAACATTTCTGATGTAGTTCCCCAGGAAGAACCCTAAGATCAGTTTCTTTTTTAAAGAATGAGAATCCTGAAGTTAAAGTCTTATCTTTTCAATTTCAGAGCTTTAAAATTATAGTGCCATACATAACGTGTTTCACACTAAGAAACTGTTTTTCTGTGACACCATTCTCATTGATGCTTATCAACCTCACATGATGCAGCCGCTTCTCCACGAATCCCAGTGCAAAAGGGACACACGCTGTCTCAGTCCCCACACCATTTCGTTTAAGTATCCTCAGCCTGAATAATTCTCTCCATTTTTAATTCCCTTATTTTGGAACTACTCTTATTTTATTGGGTGATAATTTTTTGTGGTTATGTTTGTTTCTGCAAAGATACCTTCCAACACTGTAAAGGCATACTTCTGAAATAGGGCCTAACTTATTACAGGTATCCCTTACTTTTTAAAAATTTGCTTTTGGCCACTTCACTTTGATGGAAGACCTACATTCATTTGTACCTGTTTTTTTTTTTGGTAACCAAAAGGAATCCTAAGAGAATGTTTGCTAAGAGAGGCCGCACCTAGCTCCTCCCCTGGGAACCACCCTGGGGCAACAAGCCCCATAGGTCTAAACTTGTCTATAAGCATCTGAGCTTTATCTAGACTTATTCTGTGGACCCTTTAGCAAGATGCGTGCTGACATAATTGCTTCCTTTTGCACCATTTCAGTTTACAAAAGGTTTCATGGGAACACTCTATTTTGTTAGGGTCGTTAAAAAAATAGGTTATCAGAAAATGAAAACTCCAGAATTAAAGGCATTGACTTAGCATTGTCATCCTTCCTGTCCAGTAGTTCTGCTCCAAAGTAAAATGTCAAGTCCAATACGATGCATTTTCACAGCAAGAAAAAAAAATGGGCGTGCAGTCTGTAGCCTGTCCTTTCTCAAACAGGAATAAAAGAGGTTTTCTAAGGGAGAGATTTCACCAGTTTCGAGGCTACTATGTAGCTCTCAATCTGTGCCAAGACATTTAAAAAAATGTAAAATACACTCGTGCCTTTTTAAAGTGTCAGCACAAATGAAATAAAGTGAGTTGCTGCAATTTGGTGTGAACAAATTCAGGCAGCTGCTGCCGTGCTAACGAGATTGGAGGTTATCTCCCAGCGCGGCTGAGTCGTAAGCCCCTTCCTTTAGGATAATTGAGTGCTAATTCAAGTGAAGGAGCCAATGGGCCAAGATAGTTTTCATAAAATATGAAGACTTTTTCCTGGCAGCTGCTTCTTCATGAAAATTCGGAAATGCATAATCTCATTCACAGTGAAGCTGGATGCGTCAAATCAATCAGGTGACCAAACACATACCATGACTAATCCTTTAGTGCCATGAGAGACAAGAATAACAGCAATGTGAGTCGAAAATAATGCTTTCACTTTATTGTATTTATTCTTATTTTGTGTCTCCCTCCCTAACAGGTATTCAGACTCGTGGCCAGCATAGAGCACAACAGTCTAAGGTATGTCCGTGCTCACACGATGCGGACAAGTGCCCACTTGTGAAAGATTGTGAAGAGTGTGTCCACTGAAGGTCCAAGTCTCTAAAGCAATATTAAACAGCCACGTGTAAAATTTTAAAAGAATGATAATAATAAATCACAAGTCACAGTTAAATACAAAGTTTGTACTGAAATCAGTTCTTAGACGAGCTAGAGAAGTTCTACAAATAAAAGTAACCTCTAACAGTGTCCAGAGGGGAGAGGGGAGGGACTTTCAGGAAAAAGAGGGCAGGGTTTGCAGGAACAAGTCTAAAGGACACATGGACAATAACTAGGAAGGTGGAAATGGGAGGGAGGGGGAGGGCTGGGAATAAAAGACAAAACTGTACTTGAATGACAATTAAAATAAAAAAATTAAAAAAATAAAAGTAACCTGACTTTCCAAACATCTGACTATGTGCAGGCAGATCAGCAGAAAAATTCCAGCCTATGCTGCTCAGCGTCTATACTGTACTGTGAATGTATCATCTATCAATTCACAAGCAGAAACTCCATGGCTTTCGTGGTTTGGGTTTGGATACACATTTTCTTATAAACTGCCACTGACTTGCCAGCCAGGCCACACGGGTCCAGAATAAAGGATGGTACAGGAGCAAGGAGTCCTACTGGACAAGCATGTGCAGGCAGGCTCTTGTCCAGGTCAGCTGGTGTGTTCTACGTGAAACTGATAGAAAGGTCATCGCTCTGCGGGGCCCTCATGGTACGTTTGTCACACAAATAAAACCATCTTCCCTGTCCAATCCCAGTCGCAGCAAGAAAAGCTCACATCCATGCTTTTAAAAGTCTGCTCATGTGGGCAGCTTGTTCTGAGTGTTAGCATTCAGTTCCTATCACTTGGTGCACTTTGCAAACCCTCAGTCCAGAACAGACCGCCCTGGTGGTGTTTGATCTCCTTGAGGAATTCTGATTGGAAGCAGCCTCGCCTCCCCTCTGCCCTCCTCCACCAGAATCCATAATTTGTCCTCACTTCCTGCTTCCTCCGAGTGGTCCTATTACCAACTGACAGAACATAAAGACCCAGCGATCAAGTCTTGACAAGCTTCATCTCATTAGTGCCTTTTTTAATCATCACGGGTGACAAGCCATGATAAATTATGTCAAAACATATGATTCTAAAGAAGGAGAGGGAAAGTGGAGGAGAGTAAGGTACTCCAAGAATAGATCTGTTTATTCACCTAATTTTGAAATTAAAGAGAAAGAAACACAAACCTGAGGGCAGGGAGTGTGTTGAGCTGGATGGTGGGGGGGTGGGGGAGGAAGATGGCAGAGGAGGAATTCCGAATGAAACTTGCCCCAAGAAAAAGGAAATGGGAGGCTAGTCATTTCTCGGTTCTGTTTAGTTGCCTATTTTATCTATCGAGGGATAATTTGTCTGAAGCTAAAAGGACAGGAAGGGGGAGGGGAGGGGTGGGGAGGGGAGAGGAGAGGAGAGAAGCTTGATGGTCAATTTATAGGCTGTTGGCTAGTTCCTGAGCAGGAACATGCTGACTCTCCGATGAACTTCCTGCAGCAGGAAGTGAAAGCAGAGATTGCTGAAAGAGGGATTAGGGAGATCACTGCAAAAATCATTCCCCTCCGGCCACAGCTAAAGGGAGCATCCAAGCACAGTCACTTCCCAGAGCTTTTTTCGTTGTCAAGGGGCTTCTCAAGGACCCAGGAGGCTGCATATGTAGCACCAGTTGTGCCCGCACTGTGAAGAGAGTCCAATCCCCTTCTCACTTTACTTCCACTCTGGGCTATAAGAACGGCTCTCCCTAAACAAGAAGGCTCCAGTGAAACACAGGCCAATGGCAACGGCCAGAGATGGGGAGCTTGAGGGATCCCACGAGCCCTAGCCACACTCTGCGTTCAGCATCTGTTGTTGCCCCGAGGGTCAGGCCACTCCAATAACAGACAGATAAACAAGGTCTTTAAATGAACGAAAGAAATGGCCAGGGACCAATCTGAGGTATGTAATAGGATCTGTAGCTTTACCCAGAGTCAGGCAAAGATGTGCTCCTTTCTACAAATCTCTTGTAACAAGAAACTGACTAAAATGTGAACTGACAATACGTCTGGTTCTTGTTGCTTTTAATTCCAACTCAAGAAAGAAACATGGGAGTTGAACACAGAGCCATCAGAAATGCTCTTGGAAAAGTGTTTGGATTGGTTCTTTTCCCCCCAAAGTATTTCACTAGTCAAAACACCAGGTTATTTTACCTTTTTTTAACAGGCAAAACTATCTAGAATATAGAACAACATGGTCAGTTTTCTCCATCTTAACAAATGAAACTGCCTTAACTCCATCTCCTCACTGCCTTCTTCCCTTCAAAGTCACGCTTCTTCCAAGAAATCTATTATTCTCTCCTTTCTATTCACTTCTCAACTTACAGCAACTTGGCATTCTTTGTCACCCTGAGAGTCACCAATTCTAGTCCTGCCCTATTTGAGGGACACTTTGAACCATTTGTCACAAGCCCCACTTGCTTCTAGGAACTGCTCCCTTGTCTTCTGTGACACTGGTCGCTCTTGTCCCTCTCCTGGTTCTCCTCTCACCACACGAAGCACACCCCCTCACTACTGACACCCCCTTCTGCTCTCTCTTTACACGTCTGCTCCCCATGTTTGTGCTGGTGAGCACAGTGGGCCCATAGCCTCAACCACCGCCCAGGGCATTTTCTTCTCACTGGCCCCCTTCCCCATCTTCATGCATGTCTGAGACATACAGCATTGATTTTTCCAAAATAGATACACAGTAAGTACTGATGCGTTGGATGGATGAATGTGCATGTCCAATGTACAGAAGATGGTGTTCTTAACTCTGCAGGGGATCAAAGCATTGGGTTTCTGATGAGGATCCTGGATTACATTCAGTCTTTCAAATGCAATAACTCATAGTTACCCTGTGAAGTCAGTACCATCATCATTATCCTTGAGTAAGTCTAGACGCCAGATGGCTGAATGTTTCAAATCCAAGTCTTTCAGCTTCTTAAATTTATGTTGTTGCTGGGTCATATGGTAACTCTATTCTTAATTTTTTGAGGAGCCTCCATACTGTTTTCCATTGTGACATCACCAGTTTACATTCCCACCAGCAGTGAATGAGGGTTTCTTTCTACCCACAACCTCTCCAACACTTGTTATTACTTATCTTGTTGACAACAGCCATTTGGACAGGTATGAAGTGGTAATATAGAATGGGACACTTAAACCTATAGAATTTTATTAACCAGTATCACCCTCACAAGTTTAATAAAAATAAATAAATAAAAATAAAAAACAAACATCAAGAAACAAAAGAGCTGCAAGAAAGTACATTTTAATCTTAGAAAAGGGAGAAAGAAGAATGAATTTTTACAACTGACTGAATAAAAAAAGTGATCATCATGACTTCCGGCCAAGATGGAGGCATAGGTGGAAACACTGTGCCTCCTTACACAACCAAATTTAAAGACAACAAAGTTTTAGTAACAAAAATACAGCCAAAACACAGAAAATTGAACTGTACGGAACTCCAACAACAACAAACCGTTCATCCAGACCACGTCACAACCCAGCGACTGAGTTGCCCTGCCCTGGTGAACGTCTAAGGCTCTGCCCCTCATATGTAACAGGCATGAACAGACCAAAACGTTATGGCTCAAGAAGAACTCAAAGCCCCAGAGCCAGTGACTCTAAGCGACCAAGAGATAGCCAACCTATCAGATGCACAATTCAAAAACACTGGTGATCAGGATGCTCATAGAACTGGTTGATTTTAGTCACAAATTAGAGGAACGTATGAAGGCAAAACTAAGTGAAATAAAGGGAAATGCACAGGAAACCAATAGTGATGGAAAGGAAACTGGGACTCAGATCAAGGGAGTGGACCAGAAGGAAGAAAAAAATGACCAAACAGAAAAGAATGAAGAAACAAGAATTCAAAAAAATGAGGACAGGCTTAGAAACCTCCAGGACATCTTTAAACGTTCCAACATCCGAATTATAGGGGTGCCAGAAGGGGAAGAGGAACAGTCAGGAGTGGAAACCTTATTTGAACAAATAATAAAGGAGAATTTCCCCAATCTGGCAAAGGAAATAGACTTCCAGGAAATCCAGGAAGCTCAGAGAGTCCCAAAGAAGTTGGACCCAAGAAGGAACACACCGAGGCACATTATTATTATATTAGCCAAGATTAAAATGAAGGAGAGAATCCTAGAAGCAGCAAGAGATAAGGGGACTGTCACCTACAAAGGAGTTCCCATCAGACTGTCAGTGGACTTCTCAAAAGAGACCTTACAGGCAAGAAGGGGCTGGAAAGAAGTATTCCAAGTCATGAAAACCAAAGACCTACAACCAAGGTTGCTCTATCCAGCAAAGCTTTCATTTAGAATGGAAGGGCAAATAAAGTGCTTCTCAGATAAGATCAAATTCAAGGAGTTCATCATCACCAAGCCCTTATTATATGAAATGTTAAAGGGACTTATCTAAGAAAAAGAAGATAACAAATATGAACAGTGAAAGGACAGCACACTCACAGTTATTAACAACCACACCTAAAACAAAAACAAACTAAGAGGACAGCTAGATCAGGAGTGAACCATAGAAATGGAGATCACATGGAGGATTATCAAATAGGGGAGTGGGAAAAGAAGAAGGGGGGAGAAGGTACAGAGAATAAGCAGCATAGACAGTAGATAGAAAATAGATGGGGGGAGGGCAAGAATAGTATGGGAAATATAGAATCTAAAGAACTTGAGACAGGTGGTCATAAACTAAAGGGGGGGGGAATGGTGGGGGAGGGGTGTGCAGGGTGGAGGGGAATGAAGGGGGGAATAGGACAACTGTAATGGCGTAACCAATAAAATATATATAAAAAAAGGAAAAAGTGATCATGTGGACAGAAAGATAAATAGGATTTTATCCCCTACATATTTCATTTATGGATAGTTTTAAGGACATAAGTAATTCAAGAGTTAAACCAAACTATATATTTAACAAAATTATTAAAAGGGTAAAGATTTAGGTTGTTTTCTGCTACATTATATTGCCCCACAAAAAAGTGCGGGAGCAACTATTCTCTCCCACTTTTAAAGAGAACACCCCCACACGGTTTGCCACCCTGGGGCTCCCCTGCAGCAAAGGCTGGGACTGGGCCGGATGGGCTGGCATCCCCCGGGGAGGGCAGTGTGGCTGCAGGAGGCAGGTTGCTCCGCAGCAGGAGCTGTGGATAAGCAGGGCCGGGGTGCGGGGTGGCCTGCAGGGACAGAGAAGTCGGTTCTATCTCAGGAGTATCTAGATGACCAGAGGACAGAACAGGTCAGCCGCACCTGGACCAGGAATTCATGCCTTCACCTCATAGGCAAGACTCCCTGGGAATGCCCAGGTGTCGCCACAGAAGGGGCGTCCGGGGGACCTGAGTCCCACATGAGTTTGAAGCAAGACTCAAGGCAAAACAGTTTTGCTAGAAAAAGTTTTTTTCTTGGAAAAACAGTGGCTCTGGAAGAGGTCATGAAATTTATATGACTAGAAATATCGGTATAATTTTCTTGCTTTATTGAAATAAATAAATCATGCTGTAGAATGTGATGACTCTCCCCTTTTCAGCTGCAATGTTTAATTTTGTAAGTACACTTTCCAGGACAGTGAGAGGGAACACATCTGAAAAGCTATTAAGATTTTATCAGACGTTATCAATTCATGACACAGAAGTATGTCACATACGTGAGTGAGAAGGATAACCTGAAATAATTACAAATAGATTTTCACTCACAGCAAACTCAAAACAAGCTCTCTTAATAAATAGCTTCCTTTTACTGTAAAGTTGTATAAGTGAAAGGGATTAATTCATGGTCGGAAAACACAGCCCAGCCACACTCAAGGGACAGTATCTCAACAGACATCTGGAGGAGCCCCTGATTAATTAATAGACTAATTAATCAGACAGCTGTACTCTTAGGAGAGAATTTAATTGTTTGGATTAATAACTCTACTAATTAATCCTAAAAACCAACAACCTTATAGTTGAGAAAATGCTGATTTTTTTAAGGACCCATCTGTATGGTAAACATCCCGCCCAGCTACTCCCTGGCTAACTAGACAATGGCATCTTGGGATGCTCAGGGCCAGCAAGAGTCCAGGTGAATTTTCAGCTGGGTCACCACCCCTACCCTTCACCCCCATCATCATGACCCAGCCCCTTGTGCCCCTGTGGCCCAAAGGGGAAAGTCCTCAAATGGTGTTTATTTGAATTTGAAGCACGTGATACCAAAAAGTCAGACATTTCCTAGAAATAAGGCTCTGAATGAAGTTAAAGGAAGATCACCACCAGCTGGTATCATTGGTCCACATGGCATTTTTCAAAATAAAATAAAAGTAGACAGACCCTTCTTCCAGATGACCTACCAAATAGGTAAAGCAGAAATGGACACATATTAGTAAATGGGCATGTCTGTAAAGTAAATAAGAAAAGTTGTCATTTAAAAGTGCTGTTTTATAAAATGTGATTATAGTAAATCTCCATGATGTTTATAAATAATTCATATAACATTAGGGAATTGGGGGCTAATAGCTCATTAATAACTGGGGAATGTTTGATAACTAATCATTCAAATAGAATTTTCAAATGACATTCTTAGAGCAAATGATAGTTCCATTTTTCTGAAAAATTTATATCTAGAGAATGAACACTATTCTCCAAGAGGCACTTGCATAAACACACAAACCCAAAATTTGCCAGAGTCGCAATTATGGCCATAATCAAGTACTGGCAAGTTTAATAAATATGCAACTAGAGCTATGCTTTTAGTCAATTAAAAAATTATAGAGTTTAAAACTTAATAATTTTGTATGAGTAAGTGCACTGTGATAAAGACACATGGACCAGTACGCCCTGGCAAAGAGGAGAAGGTTAATGAGGATGAAAAAAATTCTGAGGTGATCTGATTTTCTAGATAATTTTTAGTTGCTTTCACGTGGCCTTGAGTGTCTTCTCTGGACCCCTGGAAAACACAGAAGATATTACAGCTAACCACATAATGTAAAGAGGATGTATCCGAAATATGTATTACTTCAATATTCCTGGCCAGCAAAAGCTTCACTGCTATAGGCCTAAACCACATTTATCTGTGTCCTAAAAAAATAACAAGGATGCCCTGCCTGGTGTGGCTCAGTGGATTGAGCACTGGCCTGGGAACCTACTGGGGACCTGGCCTGCAGCCCAGTCAGGGCACATGCCTGGGTTGCTGGCCAGGTCCAGTAGGGGACGTTCAAAAGGCAACCACACATTGATGTCTCTCTCCCTGTCTTCCTGCCCCCTTCCAGTCTAAAAATAAAATAAATAAAATCTTAAAAAAATAAAAATAACAAGGGCACTATGGAGTGTGGACAGGGAAGTTATTATCATTATTTTCCAGATGAGAAAACTGAAGCGTGGGGAGTGTGCGTGTCTTGCTTACAAATTAAAATTTAGTAGTGTGCCCGTTACTAAAGTTGGGTGAGAAGTGGGGGCACTGTCTCCTAAGGAAGGCAGGGGAGCAAGCGGGTAAAAGCTGCACTGAAGACCTGAATCAGAATTTAGGCTCCACTGGCTCACCCTTGGGAAAGCTATTCGAAGCTACGAACCATTAAATGGGAGGAAATACTACCTGTCTCATAGGGTTGGTATGAGGATTAAGTTACATATTGCATATAAAGCTTTTTGCACTGGGTTAATAATAGTAATGTTTATTATTGTCATTATTATGAAAAACAGATCTCATGGTCTCTCTTGGGGATTTTTATGGCTGGCTGGGAGGCGGAGTGGATCTCAGAGCTGGATCAACTCTGAAGGTGACATATTATGCTGTGGTCTTACAGGTAGAGCAAGTTCTAAGGCAGTTTATGAAAATTATTCTGCCATAGAAAATGAACAGCTTCACCAAGCTTTTCCTCTGTGGTTTGAGGCAAGTACAGTAAGTTCTGTCTTCCAGTTTGGGCTGGAGAAGGGATATGCTAAGCGGATAAATATTCTGATAAACAGAACTGCTGCATTTTGAGGTTCACATAATCACCAAATTCTGAACACGGCACTGATAAATATGTAACAAAAATGACACCAAAGGTACTTCGGTTTTCTTTTTTAAGCATTTTTAAAATTTAATTATTGTTCAAGTATAGTTTTTTTGTCTTTTACTCCCATCCCAGCCCACCCCCCCCAATACTCCCCACCTCCCTCCCATTTCCACCCTCCTTAGTTGTTGTCCATGTGTCCTTTATACTAGTTCCTGTAAATCCTTCCCCTTTTCCCCTGAAATTCTCTCCCCTCTCCCCTCTGGTCCCTGCCAGCCTGTTCTGTATTTCAGTTTTCTTATGAGGCTTCAGAAGGTACTTAAACCTCTTGAATTAACTGAACACCATCAGACTAAGTCCCGGTTTTCCTCACATGGCCAAAGTCCAGAGATAAGACAGTGACAATTTCTGATTAACTGATTGTTGGTGAAGAGTGATTACAGTTATCTTTCCAGAGATGCAGCTGTAGTTTGGATACTGTCTGAACTCCCCCAGATCTACCCCCTGCCTAGTATCTTTCTCCTTTCTTATTGGAAAGAACCGGTGATCATCACAACTCTAGGAAATCTGTTTAGTTATACGCCTTAAGGCAGAAACAGCTATTTACTGATACCTGTCTCTGTAACATAATGGAGTAGATGAAAACTTATAAAATAAACTCAGTCTCAATGATCTCCGATGCTCAGAACTTGGCATAATCAGAATCAATGGCATTATCCACAAATGTCTTTATAATCTCATTGCACTTTCAATCTTCTCTGCCACCAAAACCTCTGCACAAGAGTCATTAATGAGAAGGAAGCTAGGGCATTCTCCTCTTTCTTCTCTTACCTAACCCTTGACCGAATCTTAATAAGCAAAGAAATGAGCGAAAGATGGGCAAGGGAGGGAAGGAAGAAAGATCAAAGTGCTCAGAGATAATGCACATACGAATTAATTAAGACGAGGAAATAGAAGTGTTCCTCGTTGCACTGTCGTCTTTGGCTCTGGTTGATTTTTGCTTTACTTTCCTGGGGACAAGTCTGCAAAAGGTCTAAGGAGAGCTCTTACAATGGATGTGTTCTCTAAGTCTAGGACACAAAGAAGGAAAGGAGGTGCAGGGGATGATTATGGAGCGCACAATTGAGTGAGACGTTGATGCATGATTTTGCAATTTTAACTCCTTTGAAATCTGTGTTTAAGTCATGTCTGTGTCTGTGGAAAACCTTCAGATACAGGCAGACTGATAGCACTGCATTCAGCCAACTGCAAATGCCCGGTACCCAGCACCCCTCTGCAAAGCCGGGCGTTAGCTACTACTTCAAACATATTACTTATGAAGAACACACCAGATTCATTGACTAAACACTTAAGGAACTAATATAGGCTCCATGACACTGATAACTTAGTGTATGGAGGGTTTATCTTGATCCCTCAGTCTAAAGCAGGTTTTCCACCCTCCTCTTCAGGAACCCTGTCCCTTTGCTTCAACATGTTGACCACACATTTATTTGAAAACGTATTTGCATGTGTCTGCCTCCTCACTAGACAGGAGGCTCTTAGGACAGGGAGCCAGGTCTGTTGTGTTCGTTCCTCTAAATCCAGACAGTGTCCTAGTACATGATACGAAGCAGGCCCTCAGTGTTCAATAACATGAATGAATGAATGAATGGGAAAATGCACGGGTACTGGATTGCAGTCACAGTAACTTCTGGTGTGACTGGCAAAGTTACCCTCATCTACCAAAAGTTCTTTGTCTGTTATGTGAACACAAACACAAAACACCACACACCCCTAATACCCCTAATAGCCTGTATAGTGCTCCAGGACTCTATTATATAATTTTTTAAAAAATCAACCCTCCAGACTAAATGATACTGAAGCTTCATCTGGTTTCAGGGGTCTATGATTCTAATTCTGCTTGAAGGAGGTTCAAGACCTCAACCTTTGATGGATGTTCCAGATCCTGAACACAGCGTGAGAAAAACGCATAATGGTAACAGCCGTTACAGCCAGCTATGAATGCCTACTGTGTGCCAGGTACCAGGCTGGGCACCTCACATAGGTTCCCTCACTTATGCCTCACGCAATCTTTCACTACGGATAACAGCATCTCTGTTTGACAAATGAGCACACTGATACACAGAAAAGTTAAGCATGTGGCCCAGTGCTTCACAGTGAACTGAAGTTTATAATCATTAATGTCTCTCAGTACCCACGGTGCCCAGTATTATTAATACATGGACTGAGTCGTTCAGGAGCTTAGAGCTTATTTGATAAAAGATTGCAAAAGAGGTGACTTCTGTTTACTCTATTCATTGTGAGAAGAACATAGATCAGTGATCATGGACCTGGGTGAGGCCAAGGGCTTTATGAATCAGAAAAGAAGGAAGGCAGACATCGAGGGGACCCAATGGGTTTGGGGACCAGGGAGAGTGGTGATGGGCATGGTAGGCTGAGTAGGGCAAAGTGAGAGAGAAGTCTAGCAGTGTGGATGTGGAGTGATTTGGGTAGAGCTTTAAATATCAGGACTTTATCCTTTAAATAATCTGGAACCCATTTTCTATTTTGGAAGGTGCTGGCATATTAGCTTGCATGCCTCCTCCTCTGGGGGCCTTCCCCAAAACACCTGAGACCACGTCAGGTGCCCCTCTTCTGTCGCATGGCAGCCTGGAACCCCTTTCCTAGCACTGACCCTGGATCTTCATTTTTGAAGAGCTGCCTCTTTGTTTGCATGATGAGAGGAAAACATTCCCCTTCTCCCCCTCCCCCACTTTTAAAAAATATTTTATTTATTTTTAAAGAGAGGGGAAGAAAGGGAGAAAGAGAGGGAGAGAAACAGCGATCAGTTAGCTCCTGTACATGCCCCAGCCAGAGACTGAAGCTGCCACCCGGGGAATGTGCCCTGACCAGGAGTCAAACCAGCAACACTTCACTTTGGGGAGTGGGCAACGCCCGACCAACAGAGCCACACTGGTCAGAACAACCTTTTCCCTTTAAATGAGAATGAAATGAAGCCACTTCAGGAGTAGAACAATTCTTACCAGCCGAGGTAGGGCTTGTTCAGGACATACCTAACATCTCCTTGGACATGAAAGGTGAGGCACTGCAGAACCTAAGAGAGAGCAAGACTGGACTCCTTTCCAGCACTAAGTCTGACCTGCTTTTCCCAATGCCCTGCGCTGCTCTCCTCCAGGCGGGGAGGATTGGAGAGACCTCTGCAGACAGAAGAGCAGCTCGCTGGGCCCGCAAACCCAGAGCCCTTCTCCGAGGCGGCTCTGGGATTCTGAGCTTAATGTTTCTGGAGCATGTGCTGCCCTGGGTGAAAGGGGAAACCCATAAGTTTTCCAAAAATGTCACAGTGATCCCTATATCCTTACTCTAACCAGTCAAATTAGTAAAAACCTCCTATTTCTACTTAATAGAAATCCCCATTTCAATGAAAAACTGAGTAACACACTCCCTCGATATACGACTGAATTGAATTTGTGCTAGAATGTGGCTGGTTACTCTGCAAACTGTCAACTGTAAGTTGGTCTCAAAAAATGTGTCCGAACTTGGCAATCAAGTGTCTCTCCATGAGGTCAAGTAGACTTGTTATTGCTGACTTTTTGTCTTAGCAAAGAAGAATTGAAAAAGAAAGAAAAACAAGGCTGTGAAACCAAACACTGGCTGACCCCTCCGGCAGGGTGTGACCGCCTCCAATTTGGCAAACGAGGATCCCTGGCAGGCGCAGGTCCCCGCTCGGCACACAATGATGCGCGAGGACAGTTGGGCACTTCGCTCACTGAAGGAGCGCACTTCCACTGGAGTCACGCCGTCCTTGAGGAATGTTAAAGAAATAAAATTTCCCCCAGTTTATATGTGGAAATAGCTATGGGCCATTTGAGAGATAAATGCAAGCTCTCTCTTCTGGAAAAACCTAACGAAATATTTAGAACCATTAAACTATCACGATTCTGGCTCTGACTTCAAATAAACGGGATAAATAAACCCTCCCTTCTCTGCATTTTTAATTTAGCAAAGCCTTTATACACCCTCTAAGAGCAAGTGAATCTCACATTTGCATCTTATTTGAAATGTACTGGCATTTTGCTTGATTTTTTAACTGCAGTTTGGCAGCCCTGAACTGTCTGTTTGGAGATATAAAGCAATATCTGCTCTGAGCTTCTAATTCTGGCCCCATAGATACATACATATGTATGCACACATTTAAAATATCTATGATGGCTATATATTGGGCTGGCCAAAAAGTCCGTTTAGTTTTTTCCATAAAATAAAAGACATATTTTTCATTTTCGCCATTAACTGTATTGATTTGGATATGTTGAGTGTATGTCAGCTATCTCCCACATGGCATAACATTGATCATTCTCAATTAATTTCTCAGTTTGATCTCTATCAACTTCAACTAGTCTACTGACCATGGAGCAGCATCCAGTGAGAAATCTCCAGCATGAAACTTGGCGAATCAGTCACCGCCCCTTCTTCGTACACTCCACAAATCTTTTTTGCATTGCAGTTGTGTTTTTGCCTTTCTTGAAATAATAAAGCCACAAATGTTGTGTATTTTCTTCCATCTTCAATATTAAAGTGGCTACATAAATAATCACCAATTTTGATAAGTTTCTTCAATGCATGTTGATGTGACAGCTGTCACCATAATACAATCTAACAAAACCGTTTTGAATGAAGTTAAAGACAACGAAGCACTACTACAGCTGTCTTGTGGAAAAAGACAAATGATCTTTTTGGCCAACCCAATATTACTGCTGAGATGAGGCAGGGACAGAAACCAGAGATACGTCAGGTCAGCATCTGGTAACATCACTGTATTTCATCTACTCAGTGCTGTGTTTGAGGCACTTGCATTCATATCATATTAAATTCTCAGAGCACTAATAACAATTGCTAACACCTACTGAGCATGTTTCATGTGCCTGGCTTCACTCTCAGAATTTTTATATATGTCAATTCATTTGATGCTCTCGTAGCTTTAAGTCGCGAGAGCTGGAATTCATGCCCAGGTAGTTGGGTTGCAGAGCCCGGACTTGTAACTGCTACAGTGCACTGCTTTCCTAAGAAGTGCTGTTGTTATCCCAGGCGCAGATGAGGACCATGGGCCTTGTAGAGACAGGCTACTGGCTGAAGGTCACATAGCCAGCAAACAGCCAAGCTGGGCTCAGACCCAGGTCATCTGGCTCCAGGCCCTAACCCTTTATGTCTCATGGTAAGTGGCCACACTAGCTGTGTCTCCATGGCTTGTACGAGAAAGGAAATCTTGGTCTTTGGGAAACAGAGGTGGAAAAAAATGGGAAATGTTCCAAGTATGTGGATCAGATTCACAAAGTCCTTATGGGTCAACTGGCTGTGTGTGTGCTACTGTCCACATCTTCCAAAGTGAAATGGGTGCTGTTCATACTAATGCCAGGAAAACAGGAACAAAGCAGGAGGTGTGATCGCCCAACAGGGCCCTGTTAGAGTCATGGCCAGATTTCCATGAATCGACTTACTAGTTGAAATGAGCAAAAAGAGATGCAAGGAGAAAGGAACCCACGTGCCACATTGCCAAATTCTGTAAGTTGACCTTACAACAGAAGTGTATTATCTTGATACGAAAACTACAGCTCTTCCAAAATCGGCTTCAAAAATCACATCACACAATAAGACAACCTGACATTTTATTCAGGGAACTGGGATGATTACCTGCAAGCAGACAATGATATTCATATTGTATATTTATCTAAAATCATTAGAAACAAATCAGATACATGCCTATGTTTCAAGCTCCTACCAAGATTTATTAGTTATCATATAATGATTCCTCTTAATAGGTAAGGGAGATTCAAAGCAACTTGATTCTGGTCTTTGCTCCTCATCCTCTATTTCCTCACATTATTGCTTGTTTCACCTTAATTTCTTTGCTTCCTTTTACAAACCCTAAAAGAGCAAGTATCTCCCACTGTACAAAGTCTACAGAGACAGGTTTAAACTTAAAGAGTGGAAACAGTAGATCGGCAATTCATTTTGAAAAAGAACAAAGCATCAAATATTGAAAGTTCCCAGATTACAGAACATCCTTCAGGGAAATGCATCCTCAGAGTCCAGCTATATGTGTTACTAATGGTTAGAGGTAAAACAGAGACGGGGCTGAGTTCCTGGAACTTAAAGAACAAAATAAGTAAGTGCTCTGGCACACAGGGGAGGGCAACCTACATCAGACAGTGGAAGGAAGAGCCCAGAGGAAGAAAAGTCCTACCAAGTTCTGAAAACGCTGCAGTAAAAAAATTACCTACTCTGTGGTAAATTCAGTAGCTAGAAGGCATACCCCTGTCGGTACATTAATACAGTGATTATGACATGAGAGTGCCAACCACCTGCTAAGTGAATATATTTTATACATTTTAGATGTATTACACTATACGATATTTTGCCAGAACAGCATGTCTTCAAGATTCATTAAAATATTTTTAGCAAGAATTAGAGTGATTTTCAGGAGCTGAGAAACCAGTGGTGGAAAAGACATGAGTCCTACCTTTCTTAGGCACACAGTCGGGCAGGGAAGACAAGCACTAAACAAGTAACTAACCCTAAAGCCCCCAAACTAAATCTGGTACCAGAGGAACACCCATGTTATTGGCATTAACTTCATAATCAACTGTGCAGGAAAGCAGTTATTCTCTTATAAATACAGTTTATTTATTTATTTTTCCTTTGTATTGACTTGATTGGGTGACACGGGCTAACAAAATCACACAGGGTTCAGGTGCACACTTCCACAGCACATCGCCTGTACACTGTACTGTGTGCTCACCACCCAAGTCTTGTCTCCATCCATCAGTTCATCACCACGACTCCTCCAACCCCCCATCCCCTCCTCCACCTGTCTTCAGCCCTCTTTCCCCCAGCCCCCCAGCCCCCCACAACTGCCACAGTGTGTCCCTGACACTCAGTGTTTTCTCTTTTGCTCAGTCCCTCCAGGTAACATAGAAAAGCTGCAGATGAAGAGCCACGGAATATATGGTAACATAACTTATGTAGTAGTAACAATTATTTATTAGTTCCCACCATTTCAAAATTTTGTCTTACAACCTATCAGAAAAAGAGAAAGATGAGGATCAAGAAAAATGGAAGAATGCTAATGCATTTCTTTATTTTGGCTTTTATTTTATTAATTGGCCTTTATTTTATTTTTGCTGCTGTAGGCTTTTTCCCCACACTTGCCGTATCTTTATATTTATATCACTTACTTATTTAAATTGTTAGGATATAAACTATAACACTTTAACCCCTATTATTACCAGAGTATGGAGGAAACAATTTTTTTAAAATCTAGGCAATGTGGACTTATGTAAAGAAAGACCATTAATGTTCATTAGCTTAAATGTGGAGTCCAGGCAAAAACCCTTTCCATTCCTCAGTCTCTCCGTAAACAATCAGAACATTTAACATCCACAGTCACAATGGTATTCCTTCTCTAGTTTGTTTTCCTTATGAAAGGCATACGCATTTTTATTAAATATTTATCTCAGAGGGAAATTTCATAAGGCAATTTTGAAGGTATGCACCAAAGAGTTTTTCCCCACCATTTAAAAATAAGTAAAATATTTCTGTTTCCAAAGCTTGCCTAATACACACATCCTGACAAATTGGTTTGTGATGAGATGAGACCAGGCAGTTTGCCTGTAATTGAAGACATTCTGCCAACAAGTGAGCGGCTGCCAGGAGAGGCCCTGGCAGTGCTCTGAATATAAGCAGATGATCCCTGTGTAAATACCGCGGCGCTCTGCCCTTTCCAAGGCAGAGTGATGCAGGCCCACCTGACTGGCAGACACCTTAATTAATCATGGCGCCTGGGACGGCTGTCCTCACAGACAACTGTTATCTCGGCTCCGAGCTTACATCCCCTTCCTGCCCCACCCTTTGATGTGACCCACTTCTTTCTGTCTCAGCCACTGTTGTTCAGAATTGAGACACCAAGAAAATTTGGGTTAAATCACCCTTATTTTTTGCAGTCCTTCAACAGGATTGACATCAACACTGGATTTTTACTTTTTCACTATATATATATATATTTTTTTGACATAAAGATGCCATTGGGATTTAAGAAAATCAAGTTCTCAAGGGACACAAAGGGAAAAATAAACAAATGGGACTACAGCAAACTAAAAGGTTTTACAAAGCAAATGAAACCATTAACAAAATGATAAGACAACCTACTGAATGGGAAAATATATTCACCAATGATACATCTGATAAGGGGTTGATATCCAAAATTTATAAAGAACTTATACAATTCAATACCAAACAAACAAACAATCCAATTAAAAAATGAGCAAAGGACCTGAATAAACACTTCTCCAAAGAGAACACATAGATGGCCTAAGGATATATGAAAAGATGCTCAATGTCAGTAATCATCAGATAAATGCAAGTTAAAAATGAGATACTACCTCACACCTGTCAGAATAGCTGTCATCAATAAGTCAACAAACAACAAGTGCTGGCAAGGACGTGGAGAAAAAGGAACCCTTGTGCACTATTGGTGGGAATGCAGACTAGTGCAGAAACTGTGAAAAAAACAGTATAAGGTTTCCTCAAAAAATTAAAATTGGACCCAGTGATTCCACTCCTGGCAACATATCTGAAGAAACCTGATACACTAACTCAAAAGAATATATGTGCCCCTTTGTCTACTGCAGCATTATTTACAACAGCCAAGATTTGAAAGCAGCCCAAGTGCCCATCAGTAAATGAGTGGATGAAAAAGCTGTGATACATTTACACAATGGAGTACTATACAGCTGTGGAAAAGGAACCCTTACCTTTTGTGACAGCGTGAATGGACCTGAAGAGTATCATGCTAAGTGAAATAAGCCCATGAAAGAAAGACAAGGACCATATGATTTCTCATATGTGGAATCTCATGAACAAAATAAACTAACAAAACAGAAACAGACTCCTAGATACGGAGAACAGGCTGATGGCTGCCGGAGGGGAGGAGGTTTGGGGGACTGGGTGAACAAGGTAAAGCAGTTAAGAAAAAAACCTCATAGACACAGACAACAGTACGGTGATTACCTGAGGGAAGGGAGGTGGGGGAGGTAGAAGAGGGTAAAGGGGCAGTAAATGGTGACAGAAGGAGACTTGACTTTGGGTGGCGAACACGCAATAGGACATTCAGATGATGTGTTGTGGAAACCTATATAATTGCACCAACCCATGCCACCCCCAATAAATTCAATAAAATGTAAAAAAAGAAAAATCAAAGTTCTCTAGGAATTCATAATTAAAGACCAAAAATAAGAATCCTTTAAATGACAGAGAAATAGCAGGTCCTTCATAGTATATATGGGGCTTGTTCCTTCTGCAAAAAGGGAGTACATGGCTACTCTTTTGGAGCACCTTTCAGGCCATTAGGAAGCAATTTCTCACGCTATGTAGCAATTTATTAAAGGGATCCCGAGGGGCTAGAGAGACTTAATGCACCTGCTAAACAGCAGCACTTGTTGCCTTCTCGTTAACATGCTGGTTCTTACCCATGAGGTAAAGTCCATCAGAGGCAGCAGTGAACCCACGGCTACTAACTCTTAAGAGCGAAACCCTATTCTCTTTGGTGAGATTAATTACTGAATTTGGGAGCACGCTTTCTGACTTAACAACTGCTAGGAAAGGGCTCATGCCACAACTCCATCAGCCTCATCCTTTCCGGTCGCTACTGCCTGCGATATTACTTAGAACGGCATTTGGAGCCATCTCAGCGGCTCTTCATTTTGAAACTGTCAGTGTTTCAAATCCCCCCACTGGCCCTCCATCTAGTTGCCATGACATCCTCCAGATTCTTCTATCACTATCCATGGTTCTTAACCATGTGCCTACACACGAGCCCCTGCCATAAAGAACAGTGGCTCACTCGAGGGGTTGGGGCACTGGAGACCGGGGGGCACCATGTAGAGTCAGGGTGAAGGGATGCAGTTTTTAGAAGCCCCGTAAGTCCCCCGAATCCTTTCAACATAAGCATTTATACATCCTTGACATATCAAGAACTATTGATTTGCTACATCTATTTTACCAGCAGCTACTTTTGTGAAGTCAGCAACGATTTCCTCTCATGCTCCTTCTTTCCTTTTCTGTCACATTTTCTAATGAGGTTTTTTTAGCTAACAACATACTTGCCACAAATCACATGCAAGTTACATTTTGCTAGGCACTCACACAGCTCATCTAATTAGTGGCCTGAAACACCCCAAAAGAAATATGTGTCCTCGTTTACCTTTTTTAAGAAGGTATATTACACTAGCAAATTATAATTGTAATGCATATAGTTATTCATCAGTGTTAAGTTTATAGACTCAGGGGGACAAATGCCAACTGAAGACATGTTCCCACATTGCCAGGCTTGGTCCTCCTTTCACCAGCAACAAGGAGAAGGCTTTTGGTCCTGAAACTGGCTAGGACAGTGACCATGAAGCTGGGGCAGTCTTGCCTGGGCCAAGGCAGCTTCAGTCTAAGGCAGGGGTGCCAAACTCATTTTCACCGGGGGGGCCACATCAGCTCTCCGCAGTTGCCTTCAAAGGGCCAAATGTAATTTTAGGACTGTATAAATGTAACTACTCCTTAAGCAAGAGCTCGGCACTACCACCAGGTAGAAACAGGGTGCCCGGCCAGATAAAACAAGGTGGAGGGCCGGATTCAGCCCACAGGCCGTTTGTTTGCCACCTGTGGTCTAAGGCCACTGTCCAAGGCCAGTGCTGTGGTCTTTGGCATCCTGAGATAAGAAGCATGAGTGTTAATGAGTTCAAGAAGCAGTGGATCAAATTACATAACTTAAAGAATTCCTTTATCAGTATAAAGACAGATGATAGTTCTTAGGGAAATGAAAGGAAGTCCTCAGTTAAGAATGTCTGAATGGTGTCTACAAACCCTCCATAAAAATGCTTTGAAACGCTTAAGGGGTTTTGGGTGGGTTGTGCTTTAGTAATCGTGGCAGTAACACATGCTCAGTACTAATATTCATTAATAAAAGAAGAAGAAGAAAAATGCCTATAATCACAGCAACCAGAAGAAAGGACTGTTAATTCACTGCCATTTGACCTTCCAGTATTTCCCTACATATTTAGACCACATCAATTTTTACTAAAATTATTTACTCCTTGAAGTATTTTACAGTATTTTAGAGACTTTTTTAATGTGACAAAATGATTGAACATTTTTATTTTTAAATACATTTTTCAGAAATGAAATAATATACAAGAGACTTATCTTTCATTTATTAAAAAATCAACTGCTTTTTTTCTAATAAAATTTTTCCAGGTAAATTGCCAATATTTCGTGGAACATTAAAGTTCCACCTTTTCAAAAAATTCCATTTTTATAATGTAATTATCACATAGGTCATTCTGCAACAATGGAAGCCTTCCATAAATTTCTCCTGCTCTTCATTTTACCACTCTATGGTGCAGAAAGGCAAAAGGTTATGAACTAGTTTATGAGCAGTTTTTCATTTCAGTATAGGGCTGATGGTTCCTGCATAAAATTACCTGTAACCTTCTGGATTTGTCTTTCAAGTCGTTATGCATGGGACTGAACGTGCTGGCCCAGGCGTATTAGAGTCAGCTAAATACATGGATCGTGTGTGTCAGCTCTTTCTCATAAATAATAATGTTGTACTTTCTCTTTCAAAACAATTGGCTGCCACAATGACAACTGATTGTAGGGAAAACAAAGAGGATTTCTCGTGATGGAAATTTAATAGGTTTTAAATAATAAAAATTAGAATGTGGGAAGCACAAAAGCCTAGCAATTACATTTTCCTTGTTTAGAATGTAATCCAAATTCTCACATTAATTCCATGCTCTGTGTTTAAACGTTAGTTCATCGAGCCTTACTGATTAAACCAGAGACATCTTGTAGTATTTCTTTCAATATCTAGCTAACTATGGTATTGGATTTAGCAGCTATTCCCTTCAGAGCCCTGCTGAGGCATCTGGAGAAACAGCTGCTCGGCTGCATATTGGAGAAATACTCATGTAATGAAATGTTTATGTTTGAAACTAGATATCGATTTTATACATCCTATTTTTATTTAATGAATCGGTATGCTAGTTTAAGAAATCATTAAGTATTTTAATGCTTAGGCATATTTTTATTTTGCATAACAAGATTTTCTCAGAGGCTGATAGCACCCGGATCCCAAGGCACCCCATATGCAGGAAGCAACCGTGTTTTCTAGCACCTGCCAAGACAATGGCTCAGCTGCACACACCGCAGCAGGCAGGCAGGCACCACAGACCCCGCTCACACAAACAGGTGCTGCTAATACTGGGCCTCTGGACGCAGCGCTGATCCCTTCGGAAGCCTTGCTCCCAGCTTAGGGCCCTGCATCTTAGATACTTGAGGATGCATTTTCACGGAGTTTTTAAAAGTAAAACCCTACACGTGCAATACCAACTGCAGAGAGGAAAAGCCAGAACAGTTAACTGTGCTTACTTCCTGCTTTTAGTTTGGTCTAAAAGGGGAAATGCCTAAAGCTTCTCTTCCTTTTAGATTTAGAACTTCCCAATTGCTTGCTGCTGAATCCTGCAGAGGACAGGGGACCTGTCACTTTCCTAAAGCCCTGCTGATTCAGCTTGTGACTCTTTTTACAAGCACATTTATATTAGCTCAGTGTGTACATAAAGGTCACTTCAGAGTCTTAGACATGAAACTAATTTTGGCCAGTCCCACACTCAAGACAGGATCTCTCTCGACTGGCACCTACTGAATCTATTAACTTACCTGTGGCCACACCATTCCTTTCCTTAAACTAAAAGTCACACTTCCTTCTGCCAAAGGTTGATGTCTCTCTCTGTCCACCTGTTCTTGGACCCTAATCATCTGCCCTTCTCAAGAGCCCTCTCTCTGGACCATCTATCTATCTACTCATTCCCTTTCCCACACATCAAATCTCCTAACCCTCATCCATCACGTAAATACTGATGCTATGGCTATGTTCTGTCTCTTGTCCTTTCCTCTGTTCACTCTAGGGACTGTGCCCAGGCCATCTTACCTGTGTGACTTTACTAGCAAATCCCAAACATTTATCCCAGGAACAGATAATTCTCCAGGGGTGCAGACGTATATTCCACTTCTTACCGCGCATCTCCCCACCAAGACCTCAAACTCAACATGTCCGCGATGGAGCTCCTCACCTCCCTCACCCTGCTAATGGGTTCTTTCTCTTGGACACCATTTGTGAGTGCATGGCACCAGGCACGCAGTTGTCTGTCCAGCCTTACGGTGACCCGTCCCTCTCCTTCACCCTCAGCTGTTAACAGCCAGGACCCACTAAGGGGGAAATCACATCACTTTCCAGGGTGCGCTTTCGTCTAAACGGAGCTACCTCTTCTCTCCTGCAGTTCTTACCCTGGGGCTGCCTGTTTGGAAAGGAGAAGAAGAAAATAGTTGTTCTCTTCCTTAGCTAGAAAATGGCAAGAGGTGGGGTAAAATAAAAAGCCACGTGGAGCTTTGCCCCGAAGTGGCATCCATTGTGCCTGCTGCTGGGACTACAAGGCCATGTGCGGACAGAGGGAACAGCCCTGCCACTTCCCTGATTTAGGTGCAAATTTAATTTTTTAAAAAATCATAAATTGGCTGCAAAAAAACTAGAAAATTTTGATGTAATTAAAATACATAACTGTCAAGGAAGGAGAATACAAAATTGCACATCTTTTATGAACCTCTAGACCTTACTGTCTAATCTGTTACTGCTGACCACATACAACTACTTAAGTTTAAATTAATTAAAATTAAAAACTTCATTCCTCCATAGCAGTAGCCATATTCTGAACGCCCAACAGTCACATATGGCCAGTGGCTACTGCACTGGAAAGTGCAGAATAAATAAAACACGGCCATCACTGCAAAACAGTGCTGCTGGGTGGTGCCGGTCTAGACAAGGAAAGAAATCATGGCAATTAAAATGAAGGGAGGTGGGAGATAGTGGGAGGAAAAGGCCAGCGTGGATTTGCAGTGAAAAGAGCTGCACCTTTGGCTTTCATAGTGCAGAGGAGGGGCTGACCACGGAGGTAGCAGGTGGTAGGGGATAGTCAGGGAAGCGCTGCCCGTGAATTTGTAGGATGGTGACATTCAAAGGAACCTGAATGAGAGTAGCCTTGATGCCAGCAGCCTCTGGTTCTTTCTCAGATTCATCACTTCCCTCCGCAAATGTCTGGGCAGGAGTGGTTGGTGCCAGGGTCCAGAGGAGCCAGCCAGTCTTGGCCTTCAGTGCACCTACAATCCACTCACAAGCACACTTGATGTGGTGGTTTGTGCGTGACTTTCACTTTCATGTGCTAGACTCTTCTTATCATGCCCAGGTTATCATGCATTTGCATTCTGATGTGCCTTTTTGAGTGAAAGAGAAAGTAGAAGCCAGCGCTAAATGACCCACACCCAGATTTCTTTAGAAATACAATCTCCATGATGGCAGGATTTATGTCCAGTTTTTCCCAGTACTTACAGTGGCATGAGTAAGGAAGGATTCACATTTGTGTGCAAATGCCACTGGCTACACCTCTTGAGAAAGAAACATCTGCAATACCCAGCCCATAAAATAAAGTAGGCCTTGGTGTAACATTGAAGATCTCAGGCCTGCCTCCAAGGTACAACCTACACGTCTTTCCTCTTACTCACCTGCTCACTCTAGACTCCAGAGCCTCCGGCCAATGTCCCGTCCTCTCCAGAAGACCACCCGCTCTCCCCCATCAGGTCTCTGAGCCTGAGGCTCCCCCATCTGGGAGCCCCTCCCTCCTTCATGCCACTCCCACCTTCCCACCAATAACCAAAATCCTACCCACCTTTTAAGACTGTTCATCAAATTATACACATCCTTTCTTTACTTCCCTAACACGTTTTAGGAATTTATTTGGCATTAGTGACATTTTGTTTGGGTAGAGTTTGAGGTCGCTGCATGTCCACCTCCTCCTGCAGGTGGCAAGGCTCTGTCCCTCCTCCTGTGTCCCCAGAGAACCCAGTGCAGTCTCTGCAGGGTGTGCCGCTCCACAGTCTTCTCGAACTGGGTCATTTAGAAATTCACTGGGCCGTGACTCATCACACAGTCTTAATACCACAGTTGTCCAATATGAAAATGAATTATGATGACAATGGCTAACATTTATTGGGCACTTACTAGACACACCACACCGCACAAATGGTTCATAGAATCCTGACGTAGGTGAGGTGCCCTGCCCAAGGCCACAGGGATTCAGGTGGCGGAAAGGAATTCAAACCCACGTCTGACTCTTTCCTTTCCACTGATGTCTGTGTTTTCTTCGCACCATATTTTATCACCTATAATAAGGATGTGTTTGATTTATTTGTTCATTTTACAGACATTACTCTTGATGTTATGGATAAAATATTTATGGTATAAATAATTAATACCCAAAAATGACTTTCAACCTCTGCCATGTTTTACTTTAAATATTAGCTCCAAATTTTCTGAAAGCACTTTAAACTACAGAATCTGGACCATAATCCGTTAATACAGGGTGGGGCCAAAGTAGGTTCACGATTGTTCTGATGGGAAATAATCAAATGAATAATCATACAAGAATAAACTGTGTGTTTCTTGTGCTCACCACTGTGAACCTACCTTTACCCCCACCCTGTGCTGATCATTCTTTGTGTCTATTATAACCAACTTTCCATCAAGGGTAAAATTAGGCTTAAGTTTTTCCTATAGCTAGATAATACCTCAAAATTACTTTTGAGTCATGCAAAGAACAAACTCATCCTTTCCTGTAAGGACACACTTATTCTCCTATAGTGTTTTATAGCTGATGCTATTTAAAAGCTCCTCATTGTCTTCAAGGTGAGCAGAGAGCAGCATTACCCAGAGTAGGCAAGTTAACCTCCAAACTTAAGGGTGCTTTTCTTTGGGGAGGTACAACTGGAAACCAGTATTGTATTGTAGTTGCTCAACATTATTTACTGTTTATGAAGCCAAATAAATAACGTGTAAATAGACCAAAAACATTCCACTAACACCACAACTAAGCAGCAGAGTAACAAAATAATTAAACTTTAAGCAGCTATTCATTAGCGTTGAAAGATCCAAAGGCAAGATTCAAAAAAATTTATAAAGCAGAGGGGTAATAAACTTCCGACGTGTAATAAATGAAGTGCACAGCACTTTCTTGTCCTTCCTTATTCTCTCAGCCGTACATAACTCCAGGAAGCAGGCTTTGCAAATGGGTTTCAGCTTCTCTCCATCGTATGACATGGTCAGAGGCTTTGCCTTATTCCCTACACTGCATTTAACAGAGCTATTATTTTGATAGATTGGAGCTCTGTCATAGTGTACACAATGCCAGAATATAACCTTCATCAGTTTATTCCTTTTCAATTATTGGTTAAGATGACACTATGCTTTGTGTTATAAAAACATTAAGTACTAGATACTAGATTTTCATATACATTCAGGTACTACACGCTTTTTAAAAAATAATTCATCAAAACCAAACACAGTCTGGCTATCTTCCTTAATGAAAATAGCTACTATGGTTCAGATTCATCATGTCTCTGGGGATTTTAAATGTAAGTATAGACTTAATTTTTCATTCAAAAATCACTTTTTTTTTTGTCAACCCTTTCCTCACACTTCCAAAGTCCAGGAAATGCGCCAAGATTTTCAGAAAATGCATTTACTAATACTATTCTTCAAATGCACTTGGAAGAAGATTAAAGCATAGAAAAATAAAAGCGGATGAGTAGGACTTATGGGCTAAAATAGATATATTTGATTCATTTTGTTGTCAGTTCCAAGAAAGAAAGAGAGAAAAAGAAAGAAGGAATGAAGGAAGAAGAAAGCGAGAGAGAGAAAGGGGAAGATAGGAAGAAGGGTGGGAGGGAGAAAGGAAGGCTCAATCATTTTAGGCAATGATTTTAATGTTTCAAACTATGCCTTAATTGTATCTATCAAACTACTGACTGATTTTCTTCATCTTAATACGTATATAAATTCTCCCGTGTTTTGTATTTGATGAGAACAATAAAATGATTTTCTAAAGGGAATATTTCTAATGAAGATATTGGAATTTTTTCAAGATGAGAATTATTGAAAATTACAGTTCCTTATATATGCGACTTGTGTTACTGATTCATTGAAAGGATAGAAGAAATTAGGTTGTCTCACCCAAAGTTCCACTATAATAAATACTTGTTCCATAAGTTTCTCAATTTGGGTGTCATGGAGGATATTCACAGAGAGCAGGAAGTCCTGGGCATTGGTATGATGCTGCCTGTTGGTTTTCTAATTAAAAAGAAATGTAAAGGTTATCAATAACTTAAAACAAAATGACAGAATCAGTTTGTGTAATAGAAAATGACTTTTATTGGATTCAAAACTTTCAAAATGTAAATTTTTTTCTCAGACTCTGTAAGGTGATTTCAAATGGCAGTTTAGTGCTCTTTATAGAATAGAGGAAAACAAAAGTAATGAAAAACCAGTGTAAAAAATATTTGCATTTCAAGCACCAAATATGTACGATGTGCTTAATACAGGGTGCCCCTCTCTGAGACCCACAGGTCGACATTTTACAAACTGAAGGACACCCAGGAAAACAGAGGCAAAGTGAATTTCCTACGGTATTTAAAGTGGCAGACAGGGAAGAGAGATGGTGGCTGAAACTCCCTTGTAACTTCACAGACAAGCATATTTCATGGATTCCAACACATGCATTTTCACATTCAAACATGTGTGAAATCAGGATGGAGGACAACAGATGGGGAACAAGAGTCGGCTCTGATTGGCAGCTAGCGGTGCAATCACCACCGTGTGCACGCGCGCTAATGTGGCAGCCAGTCTGGGTGGCACACCCGCAGGGGGTAAGCCCAGGACAGTTCAGCTGACAAACCACTTCAGGATCCTCTGAAGAAACGAATGAGCCGCTGCCTGAAAACCTTCTGCAGACAATCTCAGGTTAGATCAAGAAAATATGAGCATCTAAATGTGTAGAACAGTTTGGGTGACCACCCCTCCCGCCGCCCTGAGACAATCGCCCTGCCCTTGGATGGGCTATGTCAGCAATGTCCCTGCTGGCACATGACACAGTGAGGATAAGGGGGCACTGAGGACACCCGAGCTGAGAAGTGATCCAGAGAAGTCTGCCTAAAAAAAGGGGGAAGGTTACCTGATTCTTATTTTTATTTTTATGTACGTTTGTGAGAAATCATGAACACCTGTGCACACAGAAGTCTAAGACAGCTCTGTCAATAAGTCGAAAGTAAAAATCTTAATTAGAAAGCAGTATTGTGCAACAGTCAAACTGGCCACATACTGGTGTCCTGACACCTGGGGTACTTAGACTTGATGAGATGCCATATGTTTGATACCTTTTTTGCCTAGTCTCCTGACCCCTCAGCACCCCTTCTTTTATGATAAACCCTACTCCTGTTATTCTGCTTCTCTCACTTCTTATTTTATGGTCTTTTTCTTTGGTCCTGTGTTATATTTACCCCCATAAACAGAAAGGTGAAGAGGAGAGGCTTAAAGACATAGTATGGAGATATAAATTCTGGTGTTCCTACTTCCAGGCTGTGTGGCTTGGGATAGATTACCAAAATCTGGCTTTACCTCAGTGTCTGAATCTGTAGAGTGGGGACAATGATCACATCTACCTCACAGGGTCGTTGTGTAAATGAGAAAATATATGCAGAGTGTTTTCAAGAGTCCTGAGCATGTTACTATACTTTTTAGTGCTATTCTGTAATCAGATCAAGAATGTAAGCTTCTCTCTAGACGTTATCTTGAAAACAATGTTAGTTCATGAGTCGAAGGCCTCTCTTCGTGCATCCCCACGTCACCCACACTCTCTCCCCCCCCCAAACGCCCTCCCCCCGCCAATCCTGCCTGGCTGCTATGTGGCAAAAACTCGTGTTCCTCCAACAAAGACCCTCCCCTAGGGTCATCTTACATGTCATTTTGTTCAGTTTCCAAAACACCTCTGTGGGGGGGTGTTACTAACCTCAATTTTCAGATGGCAAAGACACGGGAAGATTAGTAACCTGCCTGAAGTCACTCAGCCAGGTGTGGGGAGTTGGGATTTGCATCCAGGTTTTTGTGCAAAATTTGACTGTTCTTCCATCCCTTCCATGTGATTCATGCATATCAGGGAATAAAAAGAAAGACAAGCCACATAATCACTGTATAACTACAAGTTTCCTCTTAGGCCAAGCAGTCATAATTCTCAGCAGCTCTGTGGGATTCAAAACCAGCTCTGAAAAACCTTGGACTGGAAGTTTTCAACTATTCCACTCTTTCAGGTTTTTTTGGTCTTTCTATTGATAGAAGGTACAAGTGAACTTTAGAGAAGAAGTAATTATTAGCAAGGACAAAATCACAGGTCACGAATTTACATGAAATGTTTCTATAAGGAAGTATGTCTAAATGCAATCTAAGAGGGAAGTTAATGTTTGTGTAGGTCAGTTTATCAAAATATTTCTAATTTCGTCTAGCAGTACCCATATGCCAGCATGTATGTGATAAGTATATTAATCATAGTTTGATTAGTTTTAATTGCAGAAATAGGTCGATATTTTCTTAGCTTTATCACAGGAAGAGAGGATAACCCTCTTATAATTCAAAAGAAGAAAACAGAACCAAAATAAAATCATAATTCAAATAGTGTGTCATTTGAGTATTTGTGTGTACCTTCACAAATGACAATGTTTAACACATTTCAGAAAAAGAAAACCTAAATGAATATGTAAATTCAGTTCACAAATTACTTCTATTTGTGGTTTTATACAAAATAACACAGGAAAGTAAGAGGACCTAAATAATAAGGAAACCATAACCCGAGGCGAACTTCTGATAAAGAAAAACTTGGTTTCCTGGGACTTGGGGTGAAAGGCAAGCTGTCTCCTTCCAACACAAAGGTCACAGGGTCCCAGCAAGTTCCCCGGGACCAGGAAATGCCCTGGGGGCCAACTCACACAACTTCAGTGGTTAGTTTCCTCAGTGTGTGGGAAAGTCCACCCCATCCTTCATTCACGCATCAATGGTCCAGGGTGAGGCAAAGGCAGGTTTACAGTTGTTCATATGGAAATAACACAATAATTAATAATAAGAATAAGCTCCGTGTTTCATGTACTCACAACTGTAAACCTACGATTGCCCCACGCTGCCTGAATGATTGAGCCACTGCAAAATGCAAGAAAATACACCCCCAGAAACACCACCCGTGGGGACAAGTCAGGTGGGTTCACAGCTCCCTGCAGGTTGCAGTGAAAAGCTGGACCAGGTCGCTAACTTTCTTCGACACCATGTGAGGTTACTCAGGTGCTGTCTGTTTCCCAAACCTTTCATGGGCTGTGTTAGGTAATGCTGTTCACTGGCCACTCTTATAGATGAGACAGTGAAGGTACTTAAAAAAAAAAGTGACTTGGCTACTCACCAGGAAAATCAGGATCAGATTCAGGGCTTCTGATTGAGAGGTCAGGATTTAGAAAAAAATCAAACAAATATTCTTCACTCAAAATGGCTATTTTTGCAAATGCCGTTACAGAGGTTAATTTCTAAAGTAAAGTTAAATTGATTGAGCACAATGGATGTAAAAGAATGCACACTGAATGTATACAATTCCCAATCAGTGCTCATTATTCAGCCAAGAAACAGATGAGATTCTTCAGATGTTCTGTTAAAGACACGGATATGTTTTCGAGCAGTGGAAGTTGGCCAAAAAAGTATCCGTAACTATGAGAATGCACTCTGTCCTCAGGCTAATTCTAGGAAGAGAAAAAGACTCATTTCTTTCATTTAAATTTGTTCAAGATTCTTCTTTTAAATTAAAAAAAAATCCTCAGTGGGGAAGTATATAGCCTGGAGACTAGAAAGTATTCATTTCCCAGGTTCAGCTGAGATGCTTTCAAAGCTGCCTTCTGTGAAGTGATTTTATTCATGATATTGTATCATCCGATTCTTTATTAAATGAACACTTATTAGGTTTAAAAATACATTTTATTGCTGCCCAGCAATATCATTGACTTTTCTAAATATACTTGATAGCTCAAAGAAGACTGGAAAATTTTTTTATTCAGGTAGACTTGGCATACAATATTGTATTAGTTTCAGGTGTACAACATAATGAGTCAACATTTATACATTGTGCAATCCAATCACCACACTAAGTGTCGTCATCATCTGTCACCGTGCAAGCTTGGAACAACGCCATTCCCATATCCAGCTTTACCACCCACCCCTCCCCACCCCCTCTTCCCTCTGGAAACTATTCATCTCTGTTTCTGTGAGACTGTTTCTGTTGTTAGTTCATTAGGGTTTTTTAGATTCCACATACAAATTAAACCATATGGTATTTGACTTTCTCTGTCTTATTTCATTTAGCATAATACCCTCTAAGTCCACCCATGTTGTCACAAATAGCAAGATTTCATTTTTTTGTTGCTGAATGACATTCCATTATATATATATACCACATCTTCATCCATCTATCGATGGACACTTGTGTTGCTTCCATATCTTGGCTATTATAAATATCAATAATGCTGCAATGAACATAGGAAAATACATATATCCTTTTGAGTTAGTGTTTTCTGTTTGTTCATTTTTAGATAAATGCCCACAAGTGGGACCACTGGGTGCTATGGCAGCTCTATTTTTAGTTTTCTGAGGCATCTCCACGCTGCTTCCCGACCGTAGCGGCACCGATTTACGTTCCCACCAGCAGTGTGTGAGGTCCCCTTTCCTGCACATCCTCACCAGCACTTACTCCTTGTCTTTCTGAGGACAGCCATTCTGACTGGTGTGTGGTGCTACCGCGTTTCCTCAACAGTTAGTGATGTTGAACATCTTTACCCATGTCTATTGACTGTCTGTGTGACTTTTTTTTGGAGAGGTGTCTCTTCAGGTAGGTCCTCTGCCCCTATTTTGTAGGTCAAGGAAGACTTGAAGCCTAAGGTCTCTGAGCTGAAAGCTCAGGTTGTCAGCACCTGCGGAGCCCTGGGGCTGCTGAGAGCTTCCGTTTGTGAACAAACACGTTCTGCTGCTACAGCTTGAAAAACACTGATCTAAGTCGAAGTTAACACCAGGGTAGAAAGAAGGGTGTTTTGGGAGATGACTTCAGGTGTACTTCCTAGGATCTGACATCAGACAGAGGTCGGAGGTCATGGGAAATCTCCATCGGCTGCCCCCAACCCCGGGTCATCACAAGCACATCACCAACTCCTGGCAACTCGGTGTCGTAACGACCTGACTTCCAAAGTGGATGAGCTTTTCCTAAGGTTCTTTTTCATTTCTAAAATTCAAGTTTTCACATACTTCTTTCTAAATTGACTCTCTATCTCCATGCTTTAAATTTACTTTCCTCCTGTATGCATTGGGAATAAAAACAGCCATTCTCAGTCCCCAAAACATCCCCCAATGCCATTTGTATATAACCCAAAACACTATAACAAAACTTTAATATTTGGGGGCAACTTACCATGCGCTCATTACTTTGCTAAGCATTTGCAACAATCATTCCATTTGCTGAAGATTAAGGTTGGGACTGAACCTAGTAGAGCCTTGACCTAGTGACCTCTGTGATGCCGCTTCTGTGAGGCTGAATCACAACAATCTTCTGGTGACAGAGATTGAGGGCGGTGGGCACCACAGCAAGAGAAATTCCACGTGGGAACCCTGCCCACCACCTGACACGTCCCACCTCCCCACCTCCCTCTGTGGTGGGCCACCATCACTAGCACAGAATCGCATGCACTTACCCTCAGGAATATTTCAGTTGGAACAGGGAGAAAGCCACAACATAAATAAATGTAACAATCTTATAAAAGCATCTAAGTATCCATCATAATGCTTTATTTGAACTGTGTATGCAAGGTGGGAAGCCTTGTTTTTTCCTTTCTTTTGAGTGAGAAGTCTAATTTCCCATGCCAACCATAACGCTATAGTACTGTAAACATTTATATATTGTCAGTTTAAACAACGCACACACTCTATTCCATTCATCAAAATGTAAATGATTACAAAAGGAGCCAAGGTGGAACCGTTGTGAAAGTCACATTTATTGAAGAACGAACATGTTTGCAAATCATGGGCCACAGGGGCATCCAGCCCACGGTTCACAATGCTGTTTCTTTATGCCTTCTTGTACAACCTCTCTGTAAAACAGTAACTGGAAGGGCAAGACTGAGTCCATTGCAGTTACATTCATAAAACCAAACCTGCAGCATACACTTAGAACGACTCTGTGCGCACCGACTAAGATGTGCACGCATGTCTGCATGGGCAGAAATGTCCCGTGAATCATGGCCCCGCTAACCCAAACAGTACCTCAGAACACTGTCAAGCTTAGGAAACAGGGAGAGACTGCAATGAACAACGGAAGCCCTGACATTTGTCCCAGTCACTACGCCACCCTGTCCACTACGCCTGTGACACGGCAGGTCACTTTTGGAAGAGGAAGGCGAATTTGTCTGGCAGAGGGCATGTTACGGAGCACATCTAGAAAAGACATGTGTCACCTTAACTAATATTTAAAAGTTGACTTTTTTTGGTTCCAGTGAGAGAAATATTGGTCAAATTGTCAAAAAAAATAACACCCAGCTCTTACTGTGAAATTTAACCACCGATTTCCCTCTAAAAGTTACCTTACAACAATCACAAAAAAATTTAAAGTTCATTTTCAGGGACTTAAACTACTTAAAAGAAAACATCTATTTTGATAAGTAAAAACAGTTATGTCGTTCATTTTTCTAAACTACTTTTTTCTTTTTTTTTTTTGTCTTTTAAGGGAATATCTAAAATAGTGATCATGGAGTAGAAACTTCATTTGATTTTTTTCTCCTTGGAAATTAATACTATAAAGTTGAATAAGAATTTCTAATCAAAGAATCTGAATAGTGTAAAACATTGATGTAGGAATATCTAATTGATGACCATTGAGGATATTATAAGAGCAAAATTAGAAATTCTAAGAGAGAAAGTCTAGCTGATTTGCTTTGCTCTGTACAATCAATTTTGTGTAATTTTATACAGCATCTGTTATGGCTTTATTCTAAACTCACATTGTCAGCTAATCTCTTCTAAGAATTCCCTGTTACTTGGCTCTTGGTCTGAATGAAGAACTTGTAATTTAAGGTCAGGCTCTAGATCATTTCTTATTTATATGTCTGGATATTATATTCCACTGTTTATTCCTTATTCACTTTGAAATTCAGAACTTTTCCACCTGCCAGAACATGGTCTTTGGACACCTAATTACTATATGTATAAAGTTACATAAACCAAATAGTCTATCCAAAAATTTAACTTTCTTTAACCTGCCCTTCTGGTAGTCCTCAATGCCCAGACAAGGGACCTGTTTACCACACTCCGACCCTTCACCGAGGACAGTCTCAGTTTTCCCGCAGGTGCCCCCCAGTCACGGGCACACCTGGCTTCTCTCCACAGTCAGCAGTTTGCTGATGCACTGTCACTTGCTTTACACCTTGGCTGACTTTACTGCAGAAGCAGCTTTGGGCGAGTGCCCCTTTGTACTCCTAGTTTGTAAGTCAAGTCACAAAAATCATAGGAAAATGCACATATGCCACTCACTGACTTGCACACCAAACTTACAAATCTAAAGCCTTTACAAAAGAGAGAAATTAGAGAAAAATGTGTCTATGTGACTGTCCCCAGACTGGCCGAGTGCTGGCCTTCCAAATTCGCCCCCTCTTGCACTCGGTCGGTTCCCATTTGCTCAGCGGTGACAGTGAGTGGCCACGGTCACCTTCCTCTTCTCCTTCCTAAAAGAAAGCAAGGGGGGGGCCTTATTCAGGGGGCTTAAGGCAGCAATAAGAATGTGGCAGTTTACCCTTGCGTTTTCTTGTCTGTTTTCAGGTAATCTTTGGAAAAAATAAAGACAGAGACTGGCAGTAAAGAAGGAAAGGAAGAGAGACATGAGAAGCTACTGGGCCAAGCACTGGGCCAAGACCCGTGCGGGTGTAGGATGCAGGACTCCTAAGCCTCTTAAGAATGATAGGAGGTATTATTGTGACCTAAGAATCTGACCAACTCCAAAGTAAAAACTCAATTCTTATTGTTTTGTTGTTGACTTTGCAACACCAAGGTGTTAGAAACTGCTTCTGTGTAGATGAAGAACAGACACTATTCTATGTGGATGTAAAGAAAGTTCTTTGGTGATTACGCATTCCCTATGCCAAGAAATATTTTCTGGTAATAAAATCTTTCTTTCCTCACCCCCACAAACTTTCTTTTAAAATGAATTTCAAGTAAATTTTGCTATAGTCCTCCAAATTCTTCAATATTAGGAAGTAAACATTTGTAATCGATCTCTCTGTTGTTCTAGGAAAAACATATCAACATAATCCCCTAGTTATGATAATGTATTTGTCCCTCAACTATTCCTTTTACATTAAAAGATTAAGAATATCATGAATGCTTGATAAAAGAAAAGACACTTTAAAAATGACTCAAGAGTAGTTATCGCCAGATACAATTCACGGCAAGACTATGATTTTCTCTTACAGTCTAGCTCTTACTTCATCCTGATTGCATTAGATTGCATCATAATGCCCACAATGACAGTAGTAGATTTATCAGAAGCAGGGTCCCTTCTGGTAACAGTTTGGCAAATGCATGTAAGGGTACATCTGTGAAATACATCTGCCACAGAAGCTGCACCTGGAAATGAGGTCTCTAACAGGAACCCACTTATTATCATAATAAATTATATCTATCATCTATATAGACCCTCCTCCACACTCTTTTAAAAATATGGCTTGTTAATTTTAAAGACTCTAGTTCACCAGAAAAGTTAAAGTTTGATTGGAGGATAATCCTTACAAAAGCACAAGTTATGTATATTTAAAGGACAACGGATATATGCTTTTAATTTCCTTGCATTTACATTAAGAATGAGACTGAGTTTATCTAGTATCTAAATTAATCTCTAGAAGTAGCTGAACCCTATAAATCTTGGATTTTTGAGGCAGTGTAGTAATCAAATCGCCTTTGGAGACCTCCCCCTTCCCAGGGACCAGCATGCACCAGAAAGAAATGCACACAGATGTCTTTCCCTTTGAGCGTCCCCAGCTCTTGAGCTTTAGAACACTTACATCTTATGGTAAACTTACAGCTCTCATGCACTTCTCCAAAGCACAGGGAAGATTCTACGGTACGGCTCTGCTCAGCTACTCTCAGAAGCTGCCTGTGACTCCGGAGCTTGCTGCATATCTCGTATCTTTTCTGATGATCTCCTTGTAACTCAATTTTTAATCCCAACAACATGGTTACTTTTTCTCAGCAGAAAATAAAACTGCCAATATCCAAAGGCAAGAACAATAGGAATCAGAAAAACTCCGGAGTCATCTTAATTCCCTCCTTCCACCTCATTCTGCCCTCCTTTTCCGCTGTAATTAAACAGGGTTCTTAACCCGCCAGAGGTGGCGGTTGATCTGAGAGATACAGACTCTTTTCTTAATTATTGTTACATCTATTGGGTACACAAGTTCAAGGTCATGACTAGCTTGGATGTTGTGGCTTCACATTAGTCACGTACAAAGGCAATGTGTAACAATATTTAAGAAAAGTGTTTGTATCTCTCAGATCAGCTGCGGCCTCCTGAAAGCTCACTGCCACTGCCCACCTCCCTGTGCCTACGGACCTGAAGCCGGAGGCCAGGAGCCAGGTGGGGTGAGGTTCTGCACCGGCCTGGCAGCGCCCACAGTGAGGAGAACCGGCCCCAAGAGCCACAGCCGACTCCTGCTCAGTCTGTACCAGCACAAGGCAGTCTGATTGGTCCTAACACCGAACTTCAGCCAGATCCAATTTAAAAAGAAAAGTTAGGGAAAAAATGGCTTCCTTTGGTCATGTTCCTTAATGTGTCAGCTTTATAAATGGACCTATATATGAAATGACTATATAAAGTACCTTAAAATAAGAATTCCGTCACCAAACTATTCAATATAAAATTATATAAACTATCTCAACCTATGAAAACACAGTCCTATATAAAGTGAAAAAAAAAACAGGTTGAAATACAAAATTAAAGCCACTCTTATCAAGTTAAAGGTTAATTTAAAAATAATGTAATTACTAGCTAATGCCAGAAATCTGCTATTCGTCTGATATTATACTTAAATTTCATTAAACCCCAAACCTTAGTTAACCTCATTTATTTTCCTCAAGAACTCATGGAATAAAGGGAAGAGTCCCAGAATATGCATGACGGTATCTCATAATGATGTGTCCTTTAAAAATGAACTCAGTACTTGTTAACATGTAGTATTTTGCTGCCTCATTTCTAGCTATTGTAAGTTAGTTACCCAGTAGACTGATTATTCCAGAGTTTTTCCAAGCAAAAAGTTAAGCTGATGAGTATTTCCAGGGTCACCATCCATTTCCCTTTTTGAAAGAAGGTCCTAAATATGCCCTTTTCCAGTCTTCAGGCACCTCACCAGTCCTCCACGGGTTCTCAAAAATGATATCTAGCGGTTCTGTGATGACTTCGGCCAATTCATTAAGTACGCTAGGATGCCAGCCATGGGGACCTGTGGATTTGAACATAGGGGGGTTACTGAGGTTCTCCTTCACCCATCCTTCCCCTAGTTCAGCATGGGTTCCTGCTCCTGCTTTTTTAGTCAGAGTTGTCCCTTTCTGGTTATCGCCTGGACTTTTGAAAAACAGCTTTAAGTTCTGCTTTTTTAATCTATTAATTTTCTCCTTGAAGCTAATACACAAAAGTATACTTTATTCTTCTCAAGCCTACTCTTCTAAAGTTTTATTTTAAAAGAGGTCTACTTCATTTGTTTTAAAGAGGTCTATTTCTCTTTTCCTTTGATGTTTCTTATAAGACAAGATAGTAACACAAAATTAAATAAACATGCATCATGTAGGAGTTTGCCTTCCTAAACCACATCACTCAATCTACACTTCAGCACCCGAGCTAATAGAATACCAGTCAACACACGGTGGAACGTTCTAAATGCCACACGTCTCATGCTCAGAGGGTGCATATCTAGTAAACTTGCATCTGCACGTGGTCATTCAAAATGCTCCTTCCAAAATAAAACCGATTCACAATCACTTTCCATCCTACTCATGTGTATGGAGAAGCAGTAACTTTTTCATACACACACACACACACATTGAAAAAGTATTGTTGTACAAGAGCTAGAAAGAGGCTGGTGAGGACTCTCAGAAAGCAGTAAGCGAGTAGAATTCGCGTGCAGTTGTGTGGTCATCTGCGTCAGTGCCTGGGGTTGACATTACACTAAGGATCTCCACGCTCCGATAGGTGCTGACAGTTTTAACCCCTTCATTGTCACAAGGAGTCTTACAAAATTGAAAGATGGCAACAGATTACAGCTCCCTGCCCATCTGTCACAGCCTTGCTGTGTGCCGAGACACCCTTGACAGATCTGAAAGGGACAAAGGAGAGGAAGAAAGGACAATGCAGGGAAGAGAGGACACCCGTCTTCCCCGACGTTCCTGAGATGACAAGGAGGATTCTGCTGTTTACTTGTTTTTGTGTTTGCTTTTACTTGGAAAAGTCTTTAGAAAAGGGGGAATCTATTTTGCTTTCTTTTGTTTTGTTTTTCTAGTCTGTATCTCTCACTACCTGCCCCCAGTTTTATGCCTTACAAAGTAATTCCTATTACAGGCATCATTAAAAAGACTCTCTGATAAACAATTGTACACACTTCTCTAGGGTGTGACAATTTGTTGGAGCACATGCCATTTGCACCCCTGCTCAGAGAGCCACCTGCTGATGGCAGTATGTTAACTAACATGTCATTACTAATTAGTTTGGGTAACTACTTCCAGCAGTTGCATTTGTATGGAAAGAAGGTATTACTATTCATGCTCGGAAAATTTCTTTCTCCAGAGAACTGAGCTATTTTCAGGCCTTTGTGTGTGTGTGTGTGTGTGTGTGTGTGTGTATGTGTGTGTAATTCTAAGTAATAATAACTTATAATTAATATAGTCAAATAGCCACTCAAAGAAACCATCAAGCCAATATCTCTATTAAAATCACCTTCTGTTACAAACTTGGAAAAAGTGACAGTTAATCTTTCTTTTGTGGGGAGTGAGGAGAATTTCACCTTAACATAAGGAAGGCAATAATACTCTTTGGTTTTTAACGCTTTACTTCGTGAATAAATGAAAAGACATAACACTAAAATCTAGTCACTCTGTCGTGCAAGATAATGCACTATTTCTATCAGGAAAACCAGAAAGAGCCTCAGGTTATAGCATCAGCAGTTACTAAGGGACAGAATGGGGCTGCCAAGCAGGGAGGCGGCATCTTGAAGACATTCTGATTGAAACAGAAGCCTCTCAGAGGTCTCCATGCTAGACACAGCTCTGCCTGCAGCCAGGAAGAGGGCCTCCCCTACCACGAAAGGTCGTTTTATTGTAGGAACGATGGAAATAAAGAAAATAATTTCAGAACGGTTATCATCTAGCAAGTGCAGACATCTTCCATACTAAACTTTTCTAAAGAGGAGGATTATAGGGTCATTCCAATCCAGCATCTAGCTCACAGCCTCCGAAACCTCTTGCGTCTGTGGTTCCACAAAAAGAAAAAAACTGCATTCATTAAACAAGCCCAGCCTTGCAAGTTGCTGTGTTTCATTCTTCGGGGGAGCTGGTGGGAGGCAGACAAACAGGATTTCCTCGGCTGGGTCGTGGAGAGTTCCAAGATGTGAGAGCAGAGAACAGTAATTAGCCGAGCACACGTGGCTTCACAACCACGGGAAACTCCAGAAACTTCCCCGGTGCGAGGGCTCCTCCGCGCTCCGGAGGCTGACAGGCAGGTGATATCCCAGTGCCTGCTCCTGCCTGACCCCGTTTCTACCCAAGTGCAATGGAAGCGAACAGATTTTTAAAATCCTGACCAACTTTAAGGAGCTCACTGCTGAAAAGAATTCTTCCGGGCCAACAGGCATTGCGGGTCCAGGCTCATTCCACACAGCTGCTCCCCACCCCCACACACAGTCAGGTTGCATTTTCCCCTAAATCACCTGCCCTACTCCTTACAGGAAAAAAAAGCTCCTTCTTCATGCCACCAAGGAAAACAATAGCCTGTTTATACATGTGTAGAGTTGTCTCTGGATGTAGTACTAGGCTGACTTAAAAATCCTGAAAGGAACGGCCTCACACCGGGTCCTTTCTCATGAAAGCCCACCTCTGGAACAATAAATAGCAAGTTATATTTTGGGTTCCATTAATGCTCCTGAAGTTTTGCTATTTTTATAAACAGAATTTATGACACACAAATGCCAGCAGTTTGTAAGATACCTGCCTATTTCTAGGAACCATTACGGAGAGGTTTATACTCAGGTTGGCCCCTCACCTGTCTCCCCTTACCTGTCTTTGAGACCACTTTTCAATCACAGAGTTCAGGTTTTAGGGCCACACAAACCTAATTCCTGAGCTGAACTGTGAAACTTCCTAATTTGTTCTAGGCTATTATGGGGGATGGGAAGGGTGAAGGGGAGCCTCACATGTCAAGATCTTGGGCAGTTCTCCTGATCTGAGAAGCGTGGAGGGGCAGGAAACACTATTTAATGAACAAAGAAACTATAATCCCGTGGCTAAAAATTGTGATTTGTGAGATTCCATTTTTCTTCTCTATTTATTATTCTGATTTTTAACTGATTTCAAGTCTGTCACTCTTTTCACTTGTGAGACCCCCTAATTAAAGGCAGTCAGAATCATGGGCAGGCTCACCCACTTAGAAGTTACTCCTCTATTGTGATACTATTCTAATGACGTATTAGCTCCAATACAGATATAGACCCAATAGACATAAATTTCCCACGCTTGGTTGCTGGGAGGAAAAAAATAATAAACCTGGTTACTATACATTGACAGTGCATGCAGTTCATTTACAACCGAGGGGCAACTATGTCGTAGAAAAACTTGACTTTGGAATGGTAGTGCAAATGCTGCTTCCTCTCTTCCTGGGTGGCTTAAGGGACACCAAGTGAACCTCTGGGCCCTTGGCCACAGGACATGAGATGTTTTCACCACGTGACTTTCTCAAGCTCGGTTTGCCAGCATTCGGCCATGTCACGGTGCCCAGCATTGCGGGGCCAAGGGAGGCTGGGGATCTGTTCAGAGACACATCTTAACTGTGAACTTCTCCGAGGTCAGGAACACGTTTTACACTTCTTTTATCTCCTGCAGGAACATTATCTATAATGTCACACACTACTACTGCTGCTGGTTGATTGACTCTTCCACACTATAATTTTCACACATCATTTCTCAGTAAACTAAGTTCCTCCTAGGAAATTTTAGTCAAGCACATCAGATAGGAGTATAAATTCCTTTGCCTCTACAAGGGAGAAAAAGTTATCAGTCTGTGTGCATGTTCACTAAACCCAGACGTGTCTGGATGGTCCACTCTCAGCCTTTGAAGGCCTCGGAGGGTCTTGTCTCAGTGGCTGCCACCCAGACCTGTGTCAGACAGGGCACACAGGTCCTGTCCCTGCTGGAGGAGACTTACAGGGTAGATGTCTTTAGATTGACTGACTGATTTTAGAGAGAGAGGAAGGGAGAGAGAGGAAGGGAGAGAGAGAAAAAAAACATAGGTTTGTTGTTCCATTTATCGATGCATTCACTGGTTGATTCTTGTTATGTGCCCTGACCGGGGATGGAACCTGCAATCCCGGCGTATGGGGAGGGCTCTCTAACCAGCCGAGCGATCAGTCATGGCTTAGGGACACTACAGACGAGAAAACTGTTCAAAGTCCTCCAGAATATCCTACACATGTGTATTTGTTTTACTTTGAACACAAATACCCAAATGCTGCGTACATGTTGTGGGCCACCATCCTGCCATCATCCACAGTGTGTCCTTGCAAAACACCGATTTACTGCCTGGCTCCTGAGCAAGATAAGTGGGTCTTAATAAATGGCACTGCTTCTCACTACCTCATCATGACCGACACGGTTCCAATCTTCAGGCAGGTCTTATCTGCAGGTTTTCAGCAAATGCAAAGTATACTAAAGAGGCTGGAAATTATCCCACCTGCTTATTATTCAGAAAACTCACAGAAATGAATTCAGGGGTTAAAAGATAAAAGTGCCTTTGTTTATGCAACCCTCAGGGCATTAACCAATTTAACAATTTTTTCCAACTGAATAACTATGTAAATCCCAATTTTCTAAAATCATTGTTATACTCATCACTGAATACTCTGAATATGCTAAATTCCCACACAGGGGTTGTGGACTGCAAGCCAGAACCACCTCCCTGCCTAGAGTTACAGCCACGTCTTATCTCTACCAGGAAGAAATTACCAGGATTTAACTGTTGGGATTTCTAGATTGTTCTTTCAACAATTTTATAATAATTAACAGCTTGTCACAACATGAAGCTGGGGCTAGGTCGCTATTCTTTCCTGAAACTTAAAGAACAGTTAAAGAGACAAAGTGTTAGCTGGAGGGGCCAGTGCCTTCAAGAAAAAAGAGGGAGTGTGGGCATGTTTATAGATGGAACGAAAGGATTCTATGGAGAGAGACTAAATGCAAGAAAATAGAGGGGTAATTATGGACTTTGGCCAAGAGTAGATGCCACAGGTGGGATTAGTCTTAGAGGGGAGACGGATAATTCCTCATGGAAAAAGAGGCAAAGAAGAGCAGAGGAAGATGCCGACACATTTCGAGGCCAAGAAGAGCGTGAGGGCGGGGGCTCACGACAAGGGACTTCTGGTGCTTGGTCATAACGAACCAACGCTCTCTGATGACAGAGAGGGGGTGAGGGGTGCAGGTTAGGGCTGGTGGTCGAGATCTGAAAAAGCCACCAAAGGAATTCAGTTTGACAGCTGCAGGAGGGCAGATTCAGCTGGACTGGACCGCATGGAATTATGGTGAGACAGGCTTTTCGAGTTTCTCCATACTATGCTCCCAGGTCTCCAAATACTACCCCAAACAGTGATCAAGTCACAGGCTTATAAATGCACATCACCAATCCAGAACAGAGATCATGATAAGTGCTAGAGCATGCTGGACACCAGGATTCTGTCCTCCACTGTAGCTCCTTAAAATATATTTGGTCAGTCTTTTGAGGAACAAGTCCTATCGATGACTCTGTATGTCTGTCTGGGGTGCTCTAGTCAAATACCACAGACTGGGTGGATAACCAGCAACAGAAACATGTGTCTTACAGTTCTGGAGGCTAGGAAGGCTAAGATCAAGGTGGCCACAGATTCAGTGTCTGGGGAGGGCCCTCTTCCTAGTTCATGGACACCACCATCTGGATGAGTCTTCAAATGGCAGAAGGAAGGTTCCTGGGGCCTCTTTTCTAAGGGCACTAATCCCATTCATGAGGGTTCCACCCTCATGACCCAGTCACCTCCCAAAGGCCCCAGCTCCTAACACCATCACACTGAAGATCGGGCTTCAACATGGGAACTTTGGGAGGACACAGTCATTTAGTCTCTAGCAAAACCTCTCTCTAACCAGGCTTACTGGCTACTTACTCAAGGGTTCTCATCTCTGCTCTTCCCTGTCTCTCTTTCTTTCTCTCTCTTCCACCTGCTCACAGTAAAACCACCAGTTATTAAGTACTAGTGGTCTTTAAAATCACCATTAACACTCACCTCTTATTATGGTCATGAGCAATAAACTTGCCATCAACAGTGTATTTACAATGCATGCTGTGATTACCATTACCTGCCTAACCTGGCAAGAATAAACACTACTAATATTTGTTGAGAGACCATCCCTGTGTCAGGCACTGTGCAGAGACCATTTATAATTATATATTATCCCCTAACTTCTCACAAGCCAACGTGATGGCCAGCCTGGGCCCAGTTTTACAGGTGGGCAATCTGAAGCTTTCAAGTGCGGATAACCTGGGAGGGTCGGAGTGCTAACCAATGGCAGAGTGGTTACGTCCAACAGCAAAGTCCAACCTTGTAAAACTATGTCTGCCCTCCCAAGTCATTTTTGATTGGCAACATTGGTAGCTGACTAGTGTTCCTCCCAAATCACATCTACCTGGAACCTCAGGATGTGACTTTGGAAACATGGTCTTTGTGGTTGGTTCAGGCTCTGGGGATAAAATCAGCCCTAAATCCAATCACTGGTGTTCTTACAAGAAGAGGAAAGGACCCAGATAGACACACATAGAAAAGGTGGGCATGTGAAGACAGGCAGAGAACAGAGTGATGCATCCACAAGCCCAGAAACGCCAGGGGCCACCCAAAGTGAGAATAGGCAGGGAAGGCTTCTTCCACAAAACCTCTGGAGGGGGCATGGCCCCGCCAAAACCTGACTGCATATTTCTGGACTCCTGAATTGTGGGAGAATGAATTGCTGTCATCCTAAGCCACTCATTTTATTGTACTTCATTACAGCCACCCTCGGAAACTAATACAGAACCCTTTCACATAAATACATCATTTCTCAAATTCTGTTGGGAATATTTTTGACTCCTTCATTGTTTTCCCCAGCATACGCTCATGTGATTTTAAGCAAAGGTATTTTGCTTTTATTGAGACCATTAAATGTTGTGTATAATGCCTATTTAGATACAGTATTATATTAAATGTAATTCATAATATGTAGGGCAAAATTTGACTGCTACCTTTTAAATACATGATGCAAACAATTTAAATTAATTAAATACATTAAAAACTATACACTGTGTTTATACATGGACTCCACACATATTAAAATGCAGACTGATATTTAACTATTTCCTACAGCATCAAAAATAGAAAATCAGCATTTGAAACAATTGTTTTTCTTTTGTTTAATGTCTACTTATTTATTTACTTACATATTTATGATTTATTTTAAACTGCAAGAGGAGAGAAGGTCTCAGTGGCTATTTACAAGCATTTCTCTATTAATAACACACTATTTTTATTTCCAATAAACTAGAATTGAATATAATTGGTGTATTTTCCTGTTTTAATATCAGCGACTCAAGAATGAGAAAGAGTTTAATATGCAACGTAAGCATATTTGAGCTCCAGGAGGGTTTCATTTTAAAGAAGAAAATATTTAAACAATTTGCATTGAGTTATTTAAAGATATATAATTAAAGTCACCGTTCCCAGCCTAGACAACTTTCTGGACCCCTCCGGCAGCTCAGAAAGCCCCAGCTAGCAAACATGGCACTGTTCTCCATTAGCAGTTCTGGAACTTTGGACTCCAGAGGCCATTTGCACTTTTAAAAAACTTTGAAGATTCCAAAGAGCTTTTGTTTATATGGTTTGAAATTACAACTAAGAAATGTTTAAAATATTATGCAAAATAGTAAATACCTTACATGTTAACATAAATATTTTTACAAAAAATAAATATATTCCTCTCTCTCAAAATGAACAAGAAACACGGCACTGTTCTGCATTTGGCATATCTCTTTACTTGATGGACAACTGGATTTTTACATCTTCCGCCTTTGACCTATAGCAATATGTTTCAGTTGAAATATAGGAAGAAAATACACCCTCACACAGATGTTATCATTTGGAAGAAGAAAGTATTTTAATAGTTTTTTAAGGGAGGTAATTGTAGATATATATACTTTTTGATACCATTACAAAACTTGACAACAAAGGGTTTCTTAAAAGTCAGTTGCAATGTGAAAGGTGAAACCATAGCAGTGAATTTTGTATACAGTCTACTACGTAAAAAACAATGATCCGCCTTCTATTCTTAATGGATCTCTTCCCATATGTGACTTGGTAACATCATGCATTGGTCATTTGGATCATATCAGGTTGCTGAGTTATGCAGATCTTCTGAATGTTAACACATCATTATACAATATCAAAAAAGGAACATTTGTTAATATCACCACCCATTTCATCAAAAAAGTCTTCCAGTATTATGAACTGTCCAGCTCATTGTGGCCCATACGAATTTTCCAAAAATGTAATTTTTTCCTGGAATATTCAAATTTTTAACAGTAAATATGGTCAACTGTTTTCCTTGAAATATTAGAGCCACTTGAGGCATCTCTGGAGAAATTATCTGCCAAATACCCAAGTCTAACTAACCATGGCTTTTTCTTCAGTTGTTCTTTCAAGAGAAAGTTCTATGAATAAAGCTGTTAGTTCAGCTGGCAACTCAAACAATAGCCTAACCGGTTTGCAAGGAGACGAGATTCATACACACTTCCATTTGCAACAAAAGTCTTTATGCTGCAAATGGTTCCATTTTATCACACAAAGTATTTTTAAAATGTACTCAAAGGGTGAACTTTTTATTTTATTTATTTATTTTTCTTGGTTAAAGATTTTATTTATTTATTTTTAGACAGAGGGGAAGGGAAGTACAAAGAGAAGGAGAAAAACATCAATGTGTGGTTTCCTCTCATGTGCCCCCTACTGGGGACCTAGCCTACAACCCAGGCATGTGCCCTGACTGGGAACCCAACCAGCAACTCTTTGGTTCGCAGGTTGCATTCAGCCCACTGAGCTACACCAGTCAGGGCAAGGCTGAACTTTAATAAGCACTAATTTCTACTGCTTTGTCAAAGATATTTTAAGAGAGACAGCTCTTTCTGGCATGTTTGCAGATGAAGAATACATCAGGCACTGATGTGGTTTGGTGCCACTACCCTGATGCGCACTGACATGCCGGCACTTTCACCCCTGGCTGCTCCGGTGCCCCCAGAGCAAAAATCCGCATGGTGAGAGGGGTAAATGATGTCAGAGTACAGCTGTGAAACAATGATTACCTCACAGATGCCCTGCAAGGGTCTCGGAGACCCCCAGGGGTCTGAGGACCACACTTTGAGGACCCCTGCTCTATCCCATTCTGGAGAGTCAAAGTAGAAGTCACACAATCTGTACAGGCAAGCCAGGGCCAACTCATCGGTCTGCAGTGTAAGCACACCCTTCGAAAAGGGAGCTCCCTCCTAACAGTTGCTAGGATTCGCCCTCCTGGCCCTCGACCTGGCTCTGCCTCACGTAACTAGGAAGACTGGGGCTTCCTACCAGGAGGCGAGTTGATTTTCCTCACCAGTCTGGTAAGCGGGTTTGCAAAGACAGCTGAGCTGGTCAGGAAAATGCTTCTCTCAGGGACTCTACTTGCCAACCTTGACAATAGCACAGCTTCGGAAGTGCCTTGGGCAATTCTAAGAACAGCTAGCCCATCCCATCAATATAGCCTTTGGTCTCCTAGTGTCTAGTCCCAGCTCGCTGGGCAATGAAACCTGGCCTCCACTAGGCCTCGGCCTCACCTGCCAAGTTGGAACAGGAAGGGGAGCAAGACAATGGCCATGGTCCTCTTCAGCAATCCCTTGGCGAGCTCCTTTGCATGTTTATTGACAGCCTGAGTGAGGAATTATCTGGAGCATTGTCGGTGTTGGTTTCTGTCATTCCAGCTCTTCTCTGGTTTTGGCAGGGCAAGGTGGGGCACTTTCAAATGTCTCATAAAAGTGACATATTCTGATACCATCGTTCTGGGTCTCAAGGACCACCAGCTAATTTCTTTAAAGGCACAGTACCTATAGTATCATCTGAATAATCCTCAAGATGCTGGCTTTGTCCATATGAATTCTGAGGACATGTAAGTAGGTTTCCTAAAGAAGTAAAATAGGTAAACAGGACCTAGTTCCATCACACACTGGGGGTCTTTACCACACACACTTGCTGTTATGAAGGGACACTTCTAGAAGGTTTAGGAGCAAAGTCCAGATCGAAGGGCACTGCAGTTATAGTCCAAGGTAGCCTAATGTCTGTGTCCAGAGTAGCGCAGGGTGGCTGTGCGTGTGTGTGTGTCTGTGTGTGTGTGTGAAGTTAGGGGTTAGGGGTGGGCAGTGGTGGACACCTGGTATATACACTACCTCAATCCAGGCCAGCCTATTTTCTGGATAGTGACAGCGGTCACCAAATCCATTCTGGCCAGGATGGAAGTCCCCTGGGTCATGCATTGCAGATGTCCCTGCTCAGACTGGAATGAACCCCTAGACTAGGCCTGGGCACATTACTTAACCCAATCGCTTCAGTTTCCCATAAAAAAAACCCCTCAAATTGGAACAATAATAGTACCTACATCTTACAGGGTTGTTCTAAGGACTAAACCACCTAATGTTTGTAAGTGTTTAGAGCGGTATCAGGCACAGTGCGCATCTATATACAAGTGTCTGAATGTTTTTTCTAACCCCAACCCCACAAAAGGCATGGAATTCTCCTTCCTGGTTCAATCACTGAGTGATATAAACCCACGACTAAAGAGGCAGAGATACTTAGTCACATCCTCTGAACGAAACATAACAAATGTGCAGCAGCATTAAGTTAATCATCCACAACTGTTATTAGAATAAATCACGAATAATGTGTATGCTTTAAGCACTGCCTAACCATTAACTTTGAAAACTTTCACTTAGCTTTCTGAAGCATGCCCTCTAGAACATAACTGCCCGGCAGTAGTCCTTGGCTTGTCCAAGCAAGAAGACCTCTGCAACTGTTTGAAACGCAGACCCTCCACACACACGGAGGGCATGCGTGTGTGCCTACACACGTATTAAAGAGAGAGGAACTCCACTATTCCATTTTTCTTACTTTCTTACTGCCCTTTGCCTAAGAAAGATTACTGCTTTAAAAGTGACCAAGAATTTAAGATTGACTTCAAATAAACTTAGACAAGACATATTAGATATCCACTAACAATGGCTGATACCCAAATAGTTTCCAAAATTCTTGTATTTGTTTTTCAAGGATTCGTGCTCCTCAGATTAGGAGTTCCTTTCCCAGAGGACAAGAATAAACAGAAGCTAAAATTGCTTTCTTAAAGAAATTTGAAAACATCAAAATAAAAATTGGTTTACTAAGTGAAAGTCAGACCCCAGAATCCAGACTTGCATAAATACTGAGTGGCCACAACTACATTCTCGCATTGGTTAGAGCAGTAGTTCAAGAAGCTAAAGGCCAACATTTTTTCTGTCTTAAATCACAATAGCTGCCTTTCCTCTCCACGTGATCTTCCACAGTTGGGCCTTACAATTTCCCATTGTTTCTGCCTTCAAAAATCTGACACACTGCAACAAAGTCGGCAAACGGGGAAACAGATAATCCCGTGCAGTTTCTGCAAGACCCATGTCTGGCTCCAGAGGTAACAGGAGGGGCCGGAACGAACACAGGTCCATGGGAACATCCCTGCGCTAAAACACAGAAGTTCAATGGATTGGATAGTTTTCAGAAAATTCAAAACCGGAAGTAACGAGGGATTTTAAACCCTCCCCCCTTCTTTTGACAGGAGTGACCCCTGTATGGCATAGAACACAATCCTAAGAGCTGGCTTTTGTCCCTCACATAAAACAGAATTTAAAATAAATATATTCATCTGTTGAAATCACATTTAGAACCAAGCTATTCAGTTCTCTCCTTCTGTTCTCCTCATTCCCTTTGAGAACAAATGTAAAATAACCTTTCACATTATTGCATTTTACTATCACTTCAAAGGAGGAGTTGTTTTTTATTTTAGGAACATAATGTGCAAAGTCATGCTATTTAGCACTACATTATATTCACAGATTCTGCAAGTTAAATAAAGACACCTTGCTGATTTCTTAATATAGATTCAGCTAAGATTAGTTATGCATCTGCCGTCTTAACATTCAGTGTTAGGGGGAGGGGGTAGCCTTAGTTAAAAATCACACTTGCATTGTAAGTGCTTAGAATTTCATGGTTCATTTCAGAGCATCCCAATCAAGAATTAAATTATGTCAAAAAAGAAAAATATCTTCTTAACAGCCAAGATCACACCCCCTTCGATTTCTTCCCTGTCCCTGCTCCATAGTGGATCGCGTCCTTTAATGTCTACGGATTTGTTTTCCGACCTCTGAAATAAGGAGTTTGGTCAGGGGATTTTAAGATGCCCTCCAGTTCTATCATGCTGTGATTTTAAGAATACTAGGGAGTAGACTGATGAGGAGGCAGAGAGAAAACAGAGCTAAGATGCTATGGAAACTTTACCAACTCAATCCCTAAACAAGGCATTTATTTCCCCATGCTGCCCGACAAACATCCCACATAATGCTGTCAGCGGGCGGCAACTCCAAGTTGAAGGGCAACACACAGGTCTACCATAACCTCGGCTGCGCTGTAATGTATAAACACTTGCTTGACAACATGCTCTTCAACAAACCACTAAATCTTGAAAACAGATACTCCTCCCAAGCAGCAGCTGTGTGTTGGAGCATCAGGATGGATTGAAACTAATGACAGATTAATCAGTGTGTGTGGGAGGAGGAAGGTCTTATTCTTCTTGGATCAGCACATCCTACAGTAACTTCCGGGCTGAGTGGCAAAGTGTTTGTGCTTGCAAGTTTCTATAAATGCACAATATAATTCTTCACACTGCCAAATTACGTATGTAATTCACTTTGCTGGTGGCTAATACCTTGATTGGATCAATTAAATGAGGGTCTAACTGGTGACGAGTCATATTCCCCCACCAAACAGAGCCTGAAACAAAGATTTATGTGCAGGCGGTTTGTCTGGAAAGGTGACCCCAGAGGGCAGAAGTAAGGGCCAGGAAAATAAAATAAAGGAGGGAAAACCAACATGAGAATATTTATGGAGTTGGCCACATGGTAATGTGCTGTTCAGTTCTGCAAGACTTTCCAAAGAGCCTTAAGAAATGCATCTCAGAACCGTGCATGTAAGGGAAGAAAGAGGAAACCTTTATCCCTCAGCATCTATTACCCACGTGTCAAGGTTTGCCTCACAGGTGTCAGTCTTCCCCCACTTCCTGTTTACAGATTGTGAGTGCTCAGTCAGCGCTCACTGGACTGCATGACAAAATCGGAGGAGTACCTGGACACAGAGCAACAGACGGGGCTTAAGTCAATGAGGTGTCAGGCTGCTAATTGAAGCCTATGTAGACTGCTTGCTTAGCAGTGGCTGGAACAGATTAAGGTTGAGATTACTTAAAATGGCACCCAGAAGTACCAGGCAGGCATATCAGTCAGCATGGGCCAGTTAGGCCGCAGTAACCAGTGACCCCACAATTTCACTGCTTCATAGCAAAGGTTTTATTATTTTCTTTCCTTGTGCTGCAGATCTGACCTGGGTCCACTGTGGTTCTGTGCCATTTTCTTTACTCCAGGACCAAAGGTGACAAAATGGTCTCTGTCAGGAACATTGTCAGTCATTGTGGTTTCAGGGAAAATATTAAATTTGTGAATGATGCACAGTTTGGTAAAGCTTTTGCCTGGAAGAGATCCGCATCGCTCTAGTCACCTTCCATGGACCAAAGCATGCCACCTGCCTATCCTTAGTTTAAAAGGGAAGGATATAGAATCCTATGGGGAGGGGCAATGAAGAAGAGCAATCGGGAGTCCATCTATACAATCTATCACACTATGCCTTCATTTTCATGAGAGAAAAATCAAGGGTTGCTTTTTACATATTTTGTGTATATGACAAAGCCTTTGAAAGGAAATTCATCCTCTCTCCTAACCAACCCCAGCTCCCCTCTCTTCCCATATCCACTTCTAATTCCCATCTAAGTGTGGGTGGAACCTGTTGATAATATATGCTGAGATGAAACTGTCTTGGTTAGGTTAAATTACATGACAAAAAGCAGATTCTTCAGGTGGGCCTAATCTAGAACTAGGCCTTTAAAAGCATAGCGTTTCTCTGGCTAGCAGACAGAAAGTCAGAGAGATGTCACGTGAGAAGGACTTGACCCAGGGCTGCTGGCTAGAATATGGAGGGGTTGCATGAGAAGGGACTCAGTCAGCTTCTATATACAGGCAATAGCCCACGGCTAACAGCCAGCAAGGAAATGGGGACCCTGGATCTATAGCTCTTAGTAGGTGGATTCCCCCAAAAGCCCAAATGAGCTTAGGAGCAGGTTCTCCCCCTAAATCCTCCAGATCTGAAACCAGGCTGACTGATACCTTGATTTTGGCTTTGTACGATCCTGAGCAGAAAACCCAGGCCAGCTTTCCCAGAACACTGACCTACTGAACGATGGGATAATAAATGGGTGTTATTTTTCGCCATCACATTCATGGTGATTTGTCATGCAGCAACAGAACACTAATACAACATATAACCAGATGCATCGGCTGAAATGTTTTACTGTGAAACAGCTAAATAATGATTCTTTCCAACCTTCGGAATGTATGACATTACCCAAATGAAAAAAGAAAGGCCTTCCCACAGAGGGAGAGAAGACGAGGTCACTGATGGAAAAGCAGGACCAAGGTAGGACAGACTGACAGAAAACACAGCAGCATTTACCCTGCTGGCTGGTGGCATTATGCCCGCACTGGGCCGCCAACCTCTCTGAAGGAAGGGAAGAGGCACAGCATCTAGGACAAAAACTAGGAGGTGCCACATCACAAGTGAGAGGAATTTGGGTACAACCATATGATTTCCTTTCTGAATCTTAGTACATGGGGTTGGGGAGAGACGGGGGAAAGCATCAAATTGTTTAAAAGGTGCCGTGCATCTATGGCCTTTTTCCATGTATAAATTCAGAGGATTACATGCAGAGAGTTCAGAAGCACACACAGTGCGGTGGAGGAAGCACTGTTCACCTAATATCCTTCTGTGTCCTTTTCCTTGGCACCAGCGAAGACGATAGTTCTTAGGCTCCCTTAGAAACAGGTTGGGGAGATTTGATGAAGTTCTGGTCAATGGGATGTGAGTAGAAATAACAGAAGTCATTTGCAGGGCACACTCTTAAAAAATATCCTGAGCCAAACTTCAGTTCTCTCATCCCAGAGGAGACAGGCCTGTAGATGGAGGGAGCCTGGGTCCCCGAGTCACTGGGTGGAAGAAAAGCCTCCACCGACACACACTGGACTTTGCAGAAACTAGTTTTTGCTATGTTGAGGTTTTGAGATTGGACTGCATGTTGGGAAGGTGTTATTTTCTTATTACAACATAGCTTAATAATATATTATCCTGAATAATATACCTATATTTTCTCATTTGATTTGGTTTAACAGGTTTAGGCAGAATTTCTTTATCTTTGACTTTTTTGATTTAGTATAACATCCAAGCATTACACAAGAACATTAACATAGGAATTTAAATATCAAATTTTAGTTACTGTATAAGAAATTCATATTCTTACACATCTGATATTTATACTGGATTTGGGTCTTACATAAAATTACAATGAATGAGAAGCATATAAATCCTAAAACACACGCACACATATATACATGTAAATTTACACATACATACGTAGTTATTAATAACAAGGATAATGACAAACTCCTTCCTGCAATGCCAATTTAAAGCAGACTTATCATCACCACCACCCTTTTCCCCACTGCTCCCATTCCCAAATTGTTTCAGCCTGATTTAAACAATGGCAACCTGAAACAAGGACGAATTTAAAATGAAAACTAGCATTTGTTTAACATGGAGAAGGACTCACAATGAGAAGTGAGATTATTTTCTTGAATATTCAGAAAAGATGTTAACTATTTATACACCAGTCTGTCTGACCCATCACCCATTTTCCCATTTATCTGAAATGAATTTCCAAAGACCCAAGAAGAGACAAAGGCTAATACATATCCTTTAATGTACAAGATTATAATTAACCTAATGTCTGTTTCAAATTTACTATTATCTATTAAAGAATAAATTATTTTACAGCCCTCTAATGTAGCTTTTAAGCTTTAAATCACTGACCATAACTAATAAGCAGCTTAATAGCAAGAACACCCTAAATAGAGCCACAGATCGCAATTTCACTAAGTGTAAATCATCATCATTTTTAACGCAAAGGCAACAGCAAATCTCTGTAATTACTGGGTGCATTTTGAATCACTTTTATTATTACTGCACTGGCCCCATTAAAAAACCCAAAACACTGAACTGCACGAAATATAAAACTGGAATTATGATACCCCACAAAGTCTAATTGAAATCCATAAATTTTCTACTACTATTCAGAATTATTTTGTTGCCAAAGAATTTCAGCTATTCAGAATTACCTTTGAAAAGATTTGCTTGGTCTAGAGCCATAAAGTAAGCACATTTTTACACTGCCAAGTTTGGGGGGTGGATTCTGGAGCAAAATTATGGATGGCTTCTTATTCACTCAGGATGTTACATTTCTAAAGTAAACCATAATATGCAAAAAAAATGAAATGAAAAAATCAAATTGAATATACCGCCCACAAAGGATATTAAATAGTGCATCTCCTCCCTAATCACCAGTGGACATACCATAATTCTGACTACAACAGACTGCAACATCAGTGTTAAATCTCCTTACTATAAATTTACCAAAGGAACAATGACAACTTCCTTACTTGTGTGTCTCTGAGAAGTAAACACCGGGCGAGCCCCCAAGCCATTCTGAGGAATGGTGGTACTGTGAACATAACTTCCCATGTATGTTTAATGGTGAGTGATTTAATAATTGCCTCTTAGACGTGTTCCATAATTACCAGAGTTCACAGGAGTGTACGTATGTAGATACAGCATGTACTGTTTCCATCACATGGCTGAGCATGGTGTGCAGTCACCCTACTACAATCAAAGATTCTGTACATTGACTCTTACTAATTTGCCTGCTGCTCACAATCAAGGTTCCAGCACTGCAAAACCAACAGTTTTCTTATGAAGAGGTTGTGCAGCCATAAGACCATAGGGAGTTTTATTATAAATGATATGCATCATAAATGTCATTTCATTGTATCCTGGTGCCTCACGGGTGTTAGTCTCCTTCGGGTATCTTTATAATTATAAATATACCTTTTCTACTACCTTTATAAAGAGGGGGTCTTGTTCTCCTTTGAACATTCTCTCCTACTCTACACACCGCTTATATTTTACATTCTTCTGGAACATCTCTACTCCCCCTCCCAGCTCAGATCTGGACCTGACTCGAATACCATTGTTTAGGTTATAAATTCCCAGATCAGCCAGTCCAGAATGTTCATTCTCCTTATTTTAAAATCTTTATTTAAAACCCGTCCTGATTATCCATCTTTATTGCTTTAGCTATCACTTAAGCATTTAATATTTCACAAATTTCTGTCTCTTCTTATCAACTACTATAAGTTCATCAAGAAAGACAATAGCTATGTTGTTGGAAGTATTAAAGAAAATCGACCATACTAAAGTAATTCTAAATACATAACATGTGTATCATTTTAGAACTAGGTGTCCTTTCTGGAGTTATTTAGTTCTAAATGTTGTAGATTTTGATCACTATATCCAATTTAGCAAATCAAGCACATAAACACCAACAATACAAAGACTCAGTAAATTTTTAAAAAATTAAAATTTTCTCCTGTGTAAGTTCAGTTCCATAATTCTGACTGGGTTCTTATTAGAACTTTCTCCAACAATGGACTCCTGTCAGCCAGGAGGCTCTCGTGTGAAATTGCCAAAACCACTCCTGTGTTCGAGCAAATCAGTGCAAGCAAAGAACAAAGGGCTTGTTTTTCAAGAGAGAAAAAGAACTTTGCAGTTAGAAGGAACGAGACTTCAAATCCTGATTTTTGTCAGTCTGTGAATTTGGGACACAGGTTCAGTGGTTTAAAAAGCCAGGATGAGGGGGTAGGACTAAACTATCAGTCACTACCGGATCAGCGATTCTCAAACCCTGATGCCCAGGGAGGCCCAGCCTTCGGGGCGGGGGACGGTGGTCCTACTCCTTGCAACAATCACTCATTCACGGAAGCTACTTTGGACTCTGTTTTTGGCTTTGAGATTTCTAATGAGACTTTTCCTCAAAAAGGGTTCTACAAGATAAAAAAAAAACACACTGAAAATCCCATCCTTTCACATGTGAGATGGCAGGTACCTGCAAATGCTTTCATTTTATATAGCAGAAAACTCAGGCTGAAAAGCAGAAGGGCCCCCCCTCCCTCAGGGCCCAAACCAAAAGTAACCAATGGCAGAACAGGGATCTGACATATTTCACTTATAGTCACTCTTCCTGGTTCTAGGTGCCCCGCAGGCCATATCCACACTGTGGCAGGAGATCACCTGCCCTCCCCACCCCATGTCACCGTCCAGGCCAAGAATGTGCTCTGGGGATTGTGATGGTTAATTTTGTTTGTCTATTTGGCTTGGCCATGGTGCCCAGTTTTTTGGTTGTTGCGAGGCATTTTTTGGGTGCGATTAACATTTAAATCAGTGGACTTTGAGTAAGTAGGTTACCCTGCGTAATGTAGGTGGGCCTCATCCAATCTGTTGAAGGCCTTAAGAGAAAAGACTGAAGCATCCACCCCTGCCCCCCGAGAAGGATTCAGGAAGGATTCTCCCTCCAGACTGCTTGTGGCCACGAGACTGCAACGTCAACTCCTGCCCAGGTCTCCAGACTACTGGCCTGCCCTGCAGACTGCAGACTCGCCAGCCCCACAATTGTGTGAGCCAATTTCTTAAAATCAATCGAACAATCAATTTCTCTTCCTAGCTTTCTCTTCTCTTCTCCTCTTCTCTCCTCTCCCCCCCCTTCCTTTCTTTTCTCCTCTCCCCTCTCTCTCTTCCTTACTCTTTCTTTCCCCTTTCTCCCCTCTCTCTTCTCTATTCTTTCTTCTCTCTCCCTCTCCTCTCTCTCCTCCCCTCCCTTTGGTTCTGTTTCTCTAATACAGGGCTCTTCGTCCTGGTAGATGTGCAGTGACTCCGTAATCTGCCACCCCTGATGTGAATCCCGTAGTCTACCTTCCCAATCTCAGCCTGAAAGCTCGCTTGATCTCTTAAATGATCAAAGGCGAGTCTGCCGTGTAGCTGAAGCTTCAGGGCTTCTAACCCGGGTTTTCTCAGGCCTTTCACTTAATTGTGTATTCTGTTCCTTAAAAAGGGCCCCCTCAATTTTAAAAGCTTCATGCCTCTTAAAACCTGGCTCTACACTTGGGTTCAATGGATTAGTGCAGGCCCTTACATCACACTGGAGTCTGAACTCTGCATGTGCTGACCTTGCCAATGCCAGTGCGGCCAGACTCCTTCCCTTCCCAGCACCCAACCAACCCCGAGGCACACTTCACTGCATGCATGTCCACCGTGGGAGGTGAAGTACAGCTGTCCTTCAAATCCTAACCCTGGAGGAACTCAGATAACTTGACCACCAAAACTCAGAAATGACAACAGTAAGGTCTCAGTGGGGTGCCGCTAAACATGTACTAACTGGAGCTCTGGGGCAGGGGGAATGTATGCACACATACACATCCATACGCTCATTATAAATTTTACTACCATAAAGGATGTGCAGCACACTGTTTACAAAAGAATAATAAACCCTACAACATCCCTTACTGTAAATTCCACTTCCCAACCGACTCTCACAGAATGCTTCTATTGACATGGGCTAAATTCTTCTATTGGAAGCCAACCTATACAGCCTATATTATAATAATGAGTATAGTTCTGACATGAAAGTTGGTTGCAGGTGTGTATACATAAAGGAGTAAGATGCAGATGGAAGCAAGTGTCCTTTCAGTGAGCATTCCATTCAGTGCAGCGTTGGCTGGGCGCTGGGCCGCAGGGCTGCAGAACGCGCTGGCCTGCCTCCACATCTTACGGAACTAAGCAGACTTAAAACAGCAATTATCTTGCTGATAATATGAGATTACAATTAAATGCTGCAGTTTCGGGCTGAACATTTTAAATGCACTGCCAAATTCAACCCTACAATTTGCATAGTCCTAACTGACTATTATGACTTTACTGTAGATTTCCTACGTGGACTGGACTTTACTCACATAAACACAATTACAGTGTTTTTCTAAAATATGAGGACAAAAATTAATTGAGCATTTTCAAGCCTAAAGAACCTCTTTAATCCCTAAGATTTTTTAAAACAGAAAAAATGATTCTTTTAAATGCATGAACATTTCAATGTCCTGGGATTGCTGAAATATATATTCTGGTTTTGTTCCATAGCCTTCTCAAGCCAAGAAGGATCTACGGTAGAAAAAAAAAGGCATATGTTTTATAAACAGAACACTATTTAACAGTGCTTTAGTCAAAGACAGTCATTTACAATTTTAAATAAGGCTAATTGCAAAGGAAAGTAGGTCAAGTTCACACAGAGGTTAACTTGGATTAACGTGGATTTGTGTACCATGATTCTGTCATTCTCAGAAAAACATATTAAGACGCTAAACAGCAGAAATTGCAAAGAAGGCTGATTCTGAAAACACCGGCTCTCAGGACCCTGAACACGACTCCTCTCCCAGTGTTTGGGAGCCACTGGTCTGGCTCCACACGTCACTCACTCTGCGACGCCAGGCCAAGCCACGTCACAATCCCACTCCCTTCCTTTCCACTGGTGATCCCTAATGTTTACAACAAATCCTTTGTCTCCAAGGTCTGCATCGCCCTGGTTGCTCTGCCTATTAAGGTAATTGCACAACCCTCAACAGTAACCACACAGGTTTCAAAAAACGAAATGCCACCAAAACCACAGACCAGTTGAGGCTGAGGAGGCGGGGGCCGAGGCTGGATGGCACATCTCCAAGATGCCGGCTAACGGAGGGCTCTGGAGGGCTCCGGAGGGCACTGTGGGCTGCTTCCCTCCGTACGTCTCTGCAGAAGGGAAATGAGAACTGACATGCCCATCACTTAGGAGAGCCGTCTGCACCTGCCTCCTGCACACCACACACAGGCCTGCGTGGGGCAAATGCCAACACGTGTGAGGCACGTGTGTGCGTGCTCACACTAATGCGATTCCTGTCCATGTCATCGCAATTTGTGGTTGAAAATCTAAGAGTATTACCAAAGAGAAATCTCGAACGTAGACAAGAACTATATTCTTTCCTGTGGCAAAAAAAAAAAAACCTCTCACTGTGTTTGTTTGATGGTCCTTTTTTAAAAAAACAGAACCTAGATTTCAGAAAATATCTTCCCATATATGGTAAAGACTAACCCACTTTAAGAAAAGACCACGATAAGAAAAAAATGCTCAACAACCCCAACTGTATGTAGTATTTTAAAATGTCCTCTCAACCCATCTCTAAAATTAATAAATCTTTTAAATTAACTTTACTCTCTTAAACACACAATATAAATCCTAAGTACTTCAATTACGATGCACTGTATAAACTGGGCAGACCCTGAAAGAATTATTTTATGATAATATGCAAAACGGTTTTATATTACAAGGTGTTTGTAAGTTCCCAACTTATTTTTGTTGGATACTTCAAAACGTTCTCAGACGCATCTAGTACTAGTAACATACGTGATGTGAGAAGCACGAACACAGACTGACTGCTTCTGTGCCAAGGTGGAGATGAAGTAGGCAATGAACACAAAGGGTCCAGTAAAGTCTTTACTGACGACTGTATTCTGTATTCCGCGTTATCTGAGTGCTACCCTACTTTATGTAAGGCTCCTGGAGGGCTTCCTGTGACGTTACGTACAATGAAGCAACAATGACATTCCATGTTTCTGCGTATCTTAACAGCATAAGGAAATCACTTATTTGTGTGTGTACATCATAAGCGAGAGGCTTAAAGTTTATACTAGTAACAGAACCAAATGTTCGATTCCAGAAGATAAATCCACCCAAGTTGCACTTAAATTGGCATTCATCAAACTATTGGAAAAAGGCCACGAAAAAGATATTATAATAGTTTAGCACAGAAATAAGTGGTCCATTTTATTTGACAAGGTCACAAAACAATACTTATGATGTTTTTACAACATTTTGAAACATATGATTGCCATCTTAAGAAAATTCACTTCTTTGGTCTGCGTAAACATGGCTGCAAAAGCTAACATTTTGCTAATAGTTCTATTGCTAACATGCCTGTGAATAGATCTATCATTTTCATCTTTAATAATAGCTAACACTGAATACATATTAGATTAGTGAACTTACCGAGTGCTTACTACATATCAAGGACTATACTGTGCTTGATACACATTTTCCTCATTTAGCCCTCAGAACAATTTCATGGGGCAGGAAACCACACGATCCTCCAGGTACAGATAAGGAAAGAGTGGCAGAGAAAGGTTAAGCCTGAGGCCGTACAGATCAGAAGTGATGGGGCCGGTGCATCTGACTCGAGGGCCTGGGATCCCATTAACTGTACTGTTCAGCATTTGTTTTGTTTGTTATTCATCGTTGCTAATCCATAGCAATGATGCTATGGATTTAGGGTCCTGGTTTCCAAACTTACTTAAAATGATGGGAGCAGCACAGCTCCTGGATACTACACATCGAGCTCTTCAGAAGGAATCACTTTTCCTGGGCAACAATCTAGTCCCATCAGCTTCTGAGCCATTAGATTCAAGTTCAGATTCCCACCGTATGTGACCTGGACTGACTTAGACCCCAGCATGACTCCGTGCCAGGTGGTAGAGAACAGAGAAAGCTCCTCAGGTCGGTGCTGCGGGATGAATTGTGTCCCCCTTTAAAATGACTAGGTTGAAATGCTACCCTCTGGTATCTCGGAATGGGACTGCATTAAAGACAGGGCCTTTAGAGAGGTAATTATGGAAAAAATAAGGGCATATGGATGGGTCCTAAATGCTGACAAACGCCTTTGTAAGAAAGGGAACTTAGGAGATTGGAGCACGGACAACACACGGACTGCAGGGTGACCATGTGAGGACACAGCGAGAAGATGGTCACCTGCAAAGCAATGAGAGATGCTCTGGAAGAAGTTGAACCTGTCTGCACTTTGACCTTGGACTTCTACCTAGCCTCCAGAAATGTTAGAGGATAGATGTGTGTTGTCTAAGACACGCAGACGGTGGTATTTTGTTATGGTGGCTCTAGTAAACTAAAACAGGCAGTGATGAAGTCCACGTTTAATCCTTTCAGGGTTGCCCCATGCATGAGTTCTATGCTTCTGACCCTAAAAATAGACAAATAAGTGGATCACCATAGGAGCAAAGTAGCACACAAAGTTTTTTAAACCAAAGCTCAGAAGGTAAAGGGTAAGGGGTCACAAAATAAATGGGGTGCCTATAGATAAAAAGATTAAGACTTCCTGAGGGGAGAATGAAAAAGAAATGAAAATATGGTAAAAAGTATGAGGAGTGTTGTAAAATAAACAGGTGTAGGTAACTCGCCAGGTCAAATATATCTGACAGGTTCCAGCGGGCTGAATAAATTCTAAACTCCTCAGCAGTTTACGAATTTACATCGTACTTACCTCAGCAGGCAAGTTCCTTGACAGCCCAGCCCGATCCTGAGCTGCATCCCACACCATAGAATTGCTGGCCTCCACCCTACACCACCCGCCATGGGCCACTCGTCAGTCCTTTCCTGGCACCTTCTGTATGCTGAGATTTTGTTCTGCTCTTCGATGCACGCATTCATTCATTCAACGAAGATTTGCAGCAAGGCACTGAATATACTAAAGTCTGTAACATGGACAAGACCCCTGTAGAACTCACAGTCTAGCGCCCTCAGTTTCCAGCTCCTAGTCCACAGTGTGGCTTTGCAGAGTGAAATCTCGCCTACCTTTCCCATCCGTGCCAGTTCCTCTCCAAAGAGCCTCCAAAGCCCCAGTCAAAATGAACAGCCTCTCTGCGGTGCTCCCATAGAACTCGGTTTATCCTTCATTTTGGTATTCAGATCATACTGAAAATGTTATACTTACTTCTAAATATGTATTATGTATGAACTTGTGGATGTATTTGTGTGTGTGTGCACAGGCACGTGCTCAGGTACACACAGATACAGAGACAAAGGTCAAGTGCACACCCATATGCTCAGGGGACTGACACAGACACAAGTAGAGACAGCCATAGACCTGGACATAGACACAAAGATTTTCCTCCAGATGGGAAATGCCCTTCAGGCACAGTTTATACCTTAGTTACCTCTGAACTCCCCACTTAACACCTAACATTGCTTTGCATGTTCTTGGTGCTCAATAAATACTGGCTGAATATAATTAACACTATTAATTAATAATAATCAGTAATATGCTATGGGGCAGAACTAAACTAAAATATGAAACTCACCAAATCTAAGCCTAAAAATTACTAGGTTTAAAATATTTTTTCCTGCAAAACACTGTTCTCCATTCTCTGGGCAATTGTTTGTGCTTTTTAGCTGAATGCCAAGAAGCCCATTTTGTCATCAGTGACCTCTGCCACGGGAACTCATTTTTAGCAGGCCATCTGAAGAGAGTGGTGTGTAGGTGCCATTAACAAAATGCCCAAAGGCCAGGTGTGGTCTCTGGGGCGTGTCCAAGAATAACGGCCAGAGGCTGTACCTGTATCTGCTCAATGTATACAGACTGATCTCTCATCACCATCCTGAAACCACCTAGCTTTGCAGAAGGCATGCTAGCTCTCACAGTGTGTTTTTGTACCTGTTGGGATGTATATCAACAGACGGAGACTGCTGAAGAAGCAGGATTTGTCAGGCACAGCCAGGAATATCGACAGTCACTGGTGCTTCTCTAACGGAGGCTGGCAGATGATTCTCTCTTCACCAAACTTTGTGACATAGGTGCCAACTGATTTTTGCCTCAAGTAACCAATCACCACGGCTCACACCACAATTAAAAATCCAAACAGCTCTGGCTGGGTGGCTCAGTTGGTTGGAGAGCCATCCCATATACCAAAACGAAATTTTATGCTTTATAACAGTATGGAGGGACCTGCAGAACATTCTACTAAGTGAAATAAGCCAAGCAGAGAAAGACAAATACCGTATGATTCACTCATAGGTGGAATCTAATGAACAAACTGAACTAACAAGCGAAACAGATGCAGACGGGTAGATGGTGAGCAGGATGACAGGTAGTGAGTGGTACAGCAGCGATTAGGGTGCAGAGGGACTGAGCAAAAAGGAAACAGGACTCATGGACGTGGACCAGAGTGTGGTGACTGTGGGGGGGAGGGGTAAAAGGGGACTAAATGGTAATGAAAAAAATACCATAAAGATTAAAGCACTAGAAAAATAAACATCTGAACTGCTCTCTTTAGGATGTTGATGGTGTGGTTCAAGCTTGACCAATCCACTGAGACTAAAAACAGTGCCAAGTCAAAAATGGGGAAAAGTTAGACACCTATCCCTTAAAGTTCCAGCTACCTATACTCTGGATATCAACTGAGCTTATTAAAAGATCATATACTATTCATGCGGATCAAGTTCTTTTTTTTTCCTTTTGTAGTAATGTCCCACAGGCTTTGCCAAAAGTTTCAAAAAGGCAAAATTGATGACCGGCTGGCCTCCAACACACACCCTTCAAGGACCAGCCATATATATCATCACCTCCTCGAAATCTTCCTGGCCCTCAGATTAGATGCCTATTCCACAGATTCCTGTAAGAAGCTCCCTCACCTAATCGTACTTACCACAATGAATGCACTGGAGTCCCCCAAACTGGTCTGTGTTCAAGGTAGTTTTTTGAGGGCACAGACTGAGTCTCATCCTTCAGGGTAATTCCACCACCTAACACACTGTCTGACATAGAGAGTGGCCAACAAAAATATTTTGAATAAATGCAGAAATGCACCTATGCAATAGCATAATCAAACATCAGTTCTGAAGTAAAAGAGTAAGTGAATGTCAATTCTCGCGTTAGGACATCAATGATAGCTGGAGATCTTACACCTTAGTCCTTTAGTGTATGTAGAAGCTAACACAACACACTGTCAAGACTACATTATTGGAGTACTTACCATGTTCTGGGGATTTTTCTAAACTCTTTCTGTATTTTAGTTAGTTAAGTGATCCTAAAAAATATCACATAAGATATGTATGATTCCTATCCCATTTTATAGTTCAGGACACTAAGGCCCCCAGAAGTAAAGTCATTGGTTCAAGGTCCCTCAGAGAGCATTATTATAGACAGAAATGGCCAAATGTTTTTAAATTATACTTTAAATCATTTTCTGAGAAACTACCACATGTTCTTATAGAGTTGAATACCATTTTTGACAAATTTGTGGAGGTATAATTTGTATACAATAATTTACCCTTCTTATGTGTAAAGCCCAGTGAGTTTCACTATGTAAAATTTATTATATTTTATTTTTTATTAAAAAATGTATAACATCAGCAACTACCCTTAAATCAACTACCTTTAATTTATGAAACCACTCTCTTTTGTAGAGGACATATTGGTATCAAAAGTTTGAAGAAATGTAATGGTAATCTACAAAAAAATTAGTTTGGACTTGTTGTATTCTGCCTCCCTCGTATTTCATATTTTCAGTCTGCATACAAAAAAATTAAAGTTTTCAAACACTTTATATTCAGCGATTATTTAAAAACTACAAAGTTTTCCTGCTAGAGTCTTTAGAGAGGATTCAAAGTTTCAAGTAAAAATGAAAAGATACTAGGGTGACTCTGCTGTGTCTCTCAGCAGCACCTTTACACGGAACAGTGTGAATCGACATAAAACATGGAGCGCTTCACGAATTTGCATGTCACGCTTGCGCAGGGGCCACAACGATCTTCTCCCTACGGTTCCGATTTGAGAATATATGCTGCCAAAGTGAGCACTGGTTCTGCCTTTTCCAGAATATCACAGAAATGAAGGCATCCACTATGTGGTCTTCTGTGTCTGACTTCTTTCATTTTGCATGCTTTTGGGGTTTATCCATGTTATTGCAAGTATCGGTAATTTGTTTTCTTGCTCAGTAGCATTTCATATTAAGAATATATGACAATCTGTTTATCCATGCACAAGCTGATGGAGATTTGGGTTACTTCAAGTTTTAAGTAAAGCGTCCATGTGTATTCATATACGGGTCACTGGATGGACGTGTGTTTAAGGTCTCTTGGGTAGAGAGCTGTGAGTGGATCTCTTGGTTATGTGGTAAGTTATGGTAAATGTCTGTTCACCTTTAAAAATTTTTTTATCTTCACCGAGGGAAAAATTTTTTTCATTGCTTTTAGAGAGAGAGAAAGGCAGGGAGGAAGGGAGAAAGAGAAACATCAGTCGGCTGCCTTCTGTACATATCTGGACTGGGGATCTGACCGGCCACCTAAGTATGTGCCCTGACCAGGAATCAAACCCACAATGCTCCGACTACAGGACAGTGCTCCAACCAACTGAGCCACACCAGCCAGGGCTGCTTCTGTCCACCTTTATAAGAAAGTGGCAAACTGTTTTTACAAAGTGACTGAACCATCCTGCTTCCTCATCAGAAATGTATGAGTTCTACTTACTTTATATTCTTAACTGCACTTGGTTTGACAGGCTTTTTAATGCCAGCCATACTAATGGTGTCTCCTTGTGGTTTGAATTTGCATTTATCTAATGACTAACGATGTTGAATATCTTTGCATGTGCATAACTGCCATCCATATATCTTCTTCAGTGAAGGTATAGATGTCTGTTCATTTCCTGTTGAAATGATTTTCTTTTTATTAGTGACTTGTAAGAGTTCTTTATATATTCCAGTTACCAGTCCTTTATCAGATAGGCACTCTGCAAATTCTTTCTCCCAGTCTCTAGCTTGAACTTTTATACCCTTAACAATATATTTTAAACACATTCCTTAAAAATGTAGTATTTAATAATCTATTTTTAGAGCAGTTTTAGATTTACAGAAAAATTAAAAAGACAGTACTATGAGTTCCCATGTAAACCCATACCCAGTTTCCCCTATTATTAACAGCTTACAGCAGGATGGTATATATTTTATAATTAATAGCCATTTTTAATGCTCTTACCTGACAGTTGCAACATCCTGGCCATTCTTGGGTTTAGTTCTAGTGACCGTTTTTTCTCTTGATAGACAATACCTTTTCCCTTTTTTGGGGGGGGGTATATTTTATAATTTTTTTATTAAATGCAAAACATTGTATCTGAAGAACAGCTGAGACTGAGGTCACTGACATTTACTTCTGCAATGGGAGTATCTCTTCTGTTGTCAGGCTACTATTGTGCGTAGCTGAGTCCATCTGAAAGCTGCTGAGGTGGGTTTGTGTTTTGTTGTTGCCATGGTAACCTTCAGTGCAACAAGCGCTATGATGTCCTCCAGTGGTAGATTCCAGGCATCTTGTGTTTACTGTGACGTCTGAGTGACAAATGGGTGTGAGTTTTAGGGGTTTTTTTGAACTTATAAAATTTAGTTGATGTACAATATTATTATATCTGTTTCAGGTAGTACAACATAGTAATTAGACATTTATATACCTTACAAAGTGATAAGCCTGGTAAGTCACCTGTCACTATACAAAGTTACTGTGTTAGTAATGCCCATATTCCCTGTGCACTATGTCTCTCTGACTCATTTTATAACTGGAAGCTTGTATCTCTCAATGACAGAGGGTTTTTCTTAGTGTTCCTGCTCCACACTTACACAACAGAGGGCCTCTATCCCCATGTTCTTTCCCCAGATTCAGGCTTGTGACTCCATGCAGGTCTCACGGTGGGGTCAAAATGTGTTTGCTTTATTCTCCTGCTGCAGCCTCGGTCACGGACAGACCTTGTGAACGTGAGCTTCAGAGACGAGGCTTTCTCAGCATTCCCGCCTCTTCCACCCACGAGGAGCAGCCAGTCACTACCCAGCATTGTCGCCGTGTCCTGGGTCCGGGCCTGATCCTCTTCAGCTGTGGCAGAGCTCGATTTAACATCAGTTCAAATTCCGAGCACGAGTGAATTTCCCACCCCTCCCTTGGTGCCAGTAGGACTGATCTCACCTCAGTGCAGGGCTGGAAGATTATATTATCCTTATCCCAAAGACTGCCAATCTTCGCCTGGATCTAAGTGTGTGGTCGGCTTTCCTGCCCATCCCCTGCCTATGAGACAGCGTTTGTGTCCTGTGACAGGGCTGCTGGGACACTGGGGACTCTGTGTCTGTCTCCCAGGGACATTGACCAGCACCCACATGCCGGCACCACTGGGGGGCTCTCTGGTTTCCTGCCCCATCCCCAGTCTTTCCCCTGCGTATCTGGTGGAGTAAAAAGTGGTAAGTAGATACAGGTCCTCTTTATGCCTGGGGCTCCTGGAAACGTGAAATTATGCTAGCTCATTCTAAATAGCTTTTAAAGATTTACAAAAAATTTAGTTGTTTTCTTTATATCTTCTTTGATGGCTACTAACCCTCCAGCATGGGCTCCGCCAAAGACAAAAACAAAGAATGATGTGTCCTTTCTCTCCTTGGAATTTATACCAGCTGACTGCCTACAGGCAGACCTCAGGTTTCTGATGAATTTGAAAAAAAAAAGTATGATAGCATAAGTTATCCATCTTTTTTCTCATGATGAAAGTGGGAACAATATTTTTTCATAGCTTTCTACACCAGAAGTAAAATCAAAGTTCTAGGGTTTAATATTATTTAAAACAAGTTATTAATCCTATAAGATATTATAGTATAACTAAAGCTTTCTCATTATTTTTAAACTCCTCTTTTCTTCCAACAAAAAGAAGCCTCATATTTAGTATGTGAGTCTTTTTCACACTTGAATGACCTGAATGTATCCTTAGATGCCGTTCCAACTCAGACACAGGCGATGTTCGCAGGTGTAACAGGGCTCAGGCTTACTGGAACGATACAACGTGTCAACTCGTTCTTCAGAACAGGCCACTTCCCATTCACAATTAAGGTCTAGAAGACAGCCTATTTCTGTAAGTTTATCACTGCTACCCTCTGAATTTCAAGTATTTATTCTTCATTTTAACAGCAAAGAAAGACCATTCAAATAATGAATAGAAGCAAAAGGGATACTTATAACAAATGATTAAATAGATCTTTTAAAGCAAATGAAGACGTATATGCAAAAAAAGTATCTTTAAAAGTAATTTCTATGGGGGAGACTCTGCTTATCACAATAGTGGGGTTGCTTACATGATCAAGTCATGAATAAATCATTTATCCGCTGAAATGCACATTTCTGAGAAAACCAGCCTTATTCACTTGGTAATACCCCTTGTGTTTTGTTTTGCTTCCCATTTGATCGTTTGGGATTTGAGACTACAAACAGGACTACCCATGACCTAACTTGTCTAGCAAGATGACATTCAACTGCTTCCAGTTCCCAAACACCACCTTTTGTGGTGGGTATTCAGAAGCTGTGCTGGAGGCTATGGAGCAACTCGAATTAACTTCAAGAACTATGCCAAGTAAGAAAAGAATCATTTGATTAAATGCTTGGTGCCCATACAATTTTCCACTCATCTACAAAAAGAAAAGCCTCGGATCTTAAGAAATTATCAACGAAAATAGCGAAGTAGGAATTTAGCAAAGACATTAATACAGAAAAAACTCCTGAAAAGTTGAACCAAAGAGAACCAATATGTCTTGCACAGCATGTTACGCAGTAGAGATCATATATGTAGCTCATGATTGCTAATCGCTTCATCAGTGGGTGCTCAAGATCAACAGGGCATTTTGTCAACAAGTTGGTGTGATGTAATCTATATATGACTATCTCGTCTCCTTTTGTGGGTCAGTATATGTAATTAATACACGCTGAAAGAGTGAAGGAATTCTCCTTGTCTTAAATTGAACATAAAATATGAATTCATTCTACCATAACATCTTTGAAATTCATACTAATTAGTATGCTATTAATTTTTTTAAAAAATAAAGAATGCCTGGGACTTATCCACTCCCAAACCCATAAGTAGACAGAAAAATCCATGGAAGTGATGTTTTGGGGCAGATTTGCGTAGCGTGAGGACCATGGGCTCCAGGGTCAGAATACCTGAAACACTAACTGTGTGACTTTAAGGTCTTTAAGCTTCTTTTCCTTGTCTATTAAATAGGGATGGCCAAAATAACATCTCCCTTGAAGGGCTGTTATGAGCATTGAATGAAGTAATGCAGGAAAGCACACTTAAGACATAATACCAACTGTCACCGCTATTATCATTCTGCATATTTCAAAGCTATCTTCAGACGCTGTACCTGGAGAGGCCTCTATCAGCAGGACGCTTACCCTAACTTGTGCAAATCTGTGCTGAGAACAAAAGTCAGTGTGGATGGGGACGGAAAATAGGACTTAGCCTCGCAAACTCTACTGGGAGAGTGAGGCAGGTGGCTGAGGCACCAGAGAAGTCCCCTCCAGCTGTGAAGAGGCAAATCAAACATTCATAAGTAATTAGTATTTGGCTGAATTAAAAAGAAGTCTAATTTTCACAATTAATGAAATCGAAGCACCATGAAAGGTGTTCAGAATACTGGTTGCGTTCACTGTGCGAGGAGCTCTCTCTTCTTCAAACCACCTGCCTCCAAAAGAACACAGTCCCTTTCTCTCCCCCCATAGATCACTCTCAACAGAAATATTGTTTAGCACGTGAACCTCAAAACAGCCATGTTGGGGGGGACAAAAGTATCATGCTTCCTGCCACAATATGTAACTGGTAGGGCTCCACGGTTCAAGCACATTACTGTCAGTGGTTTAATAAACAATCACGAGACCACCAGGAGATTCGATCCGCCACCATGTTCAATATAAGGGATCTTATTAACCGATAAATATGCTGGACCAAGCTGCTATGCCAAGAAGTGGCAGTAAAATCTCTGATTTAAAATGACAGCAATAAAACCCCAAGTTAATGTCACCAACCTAACTCCAAGTCTTCCATCACCTCTCGGTAATGAAGTAGATTTCAGAAGAGTAATTACTTCGCATAGCCTCTGGCTCAACTCTCATAAAGTGGATACAATATGCATATCTTGAATTTCTTCCCACTGCACAAGCCCAAACAAGCCAGAGGTAGAGTGGGTTTGTGTGATCCCAAATAGCAACTAATTCCATCCTTTCTTTAGATGCCTTATGAACCACAGTGATGAAGGCACAGACCTTGGGCACAATTAACAACTGAGCGAATCAACGATGTTTTCTCCCACGTTTAGGTAGAGTGACTTTTCACATTAAGCAGATCCTGTAAGAAGTCTCACAATTAACTCAGTGGTTTTTTTAAATGTAAAATATTTTCTTTTGATGAAGATTAACTATGGCTTTATGACTTCCTGGCTATGAAAATATTGCTGCTACTTAATGCTGTGCGACTTTTGTCAATCAAGAGTTTCCCAGAGGAGCGCTTTGTAAGCCCGCAGTGTTCCATTCTTGTTGATACACGGTTCCTTTAAAGAGGTTATATCTTTACTGCGTGATGGACAGCTCACTTGGGGAGCTCTGGAGGCCTCCATTTCTGCCAACTCAGCTGAACTCAGAACCCGCTGTGGGTATTTTCTGGGGAAGCCCACCATTCCTGTTCCCCATCTTTAATCCTTCTTTCAGTGACCTTTAAAAAAATCATTCTCTCTGGCCTGTTAACAAATGTGTAAATGTAAATGAAGGATTTGTTAACCTTGTATTTCAACAGAGCTTCTCAGTTTTACCTTTGTCACACACTAGGCTGCTGTTTCTACCGGGAGCCAGACACTCAGATTAAGGCGAACACCACGTTGGTTTCTTTTACGAGGGTTTGAATTTAACACAGCGCGTGGCCAGCGGCCCCCATCTGCATGTTCCACTACAGGGCCTGGGATGGGGTGGGGACAGCGGGGAGCAGAAGGGTTGAGGGGGAGTGGGGGGCCAGAGGCAGTGAGGGGGGTGGGGAGGAAGCTGGGAAAACAGTAGAATCTGTAGGGATCCCCCCTTCAGAGTCTCTGCCTCCTGGTTCAGAAACAAACTGCCCACACCAACCAGGAAACTACACCATTGCCCACAACTACTGGGCTGTCGCCCCGTGAGCAATGAGGGTCAGTGCTTGTCCCCCCCCATGTCACAGCTGTCCCTGCCTCTGTGCTTCAGGTGACAGAGTGTGCAACCTCCAGAAAGCTATCCACACACAGAGATGGGCAAAAGTAGGCTAATTACCAGCCATCATTATCTATGAGATAAATCATAAGCAAGGATATGAAGTAATAACAAGGATGTTAAGACAAGTAATACAAATAAATAATATAATAATAAATAAATAAATGACATGAGAATAAACCGTGTTTCATCTACGCACAACAGTAAATCCACTTTGCCCCCCGCCCCCCTTATACGATATCATCCCCATGATTGTCAGAGTGGTTACCAAACAGAGGGAAAGTGTCAAACAGCACTCACGAAAGAACGGGTGTGGGATGTAAAAGAGTCGTGATGATCCCGGAGTAAGACTACAGGATTCCTCCCCTCACTTCAGAAGACGCCACTGCGTTATTTAGTTCACCCCAGCTATGTAAGGATGGTGTAGTATTGGGAAATCTCTCAACGTAACACATAACGACACTAGGCCCATTAAGAAGAAGCCTTTCAATTATTTCAAGTTGCTAAAAAGACATTTAGTAGCATCAAATATCCATTCCCAATAAGAAGGCCTACAAAATTAGGAAAACAAAGATGCTTTTTTAACATCATGCCTGTCTTAAGCAGACAGCCAATAGCAGAAGCATTTCCATTAAAATTTGGAACATGACCAGAATACATAATTGTCCTTATTATTTAACACTGCTATCTAAAATTGCAGCCAAGGCAGTAAGACTAAAACACAGAAATAAAAGCTACAGTTCCTATAAAGGAGGTGATAAAATTATGTCATGTGTATGATTAAGTGTAAATTCTACTTCATAGGTGAAATACTTTTACTAAATTTAAATACTTTAAAGTTGAAATGTGTTCTTTGTTATTTACTTCAAAACTAAAGAAGCTATCAAGAAAATAATCACTATGGATTATTCCTTGACTATTCCCTAAAATGATTTTGTCAAGTAGAGGTGGGATGTTAAATAACGAGATGCTCTGGGTGTCAGCTACAGTACATAATACGCTGCTCTTATTATAAAATTATGGAATATTCTAGGGAAAATATCTTACAAGATTTGGAAAATCTGTTCATTATGATTTTGGTATAAAGAAAGAATACATATTAATTATTTTCCATATCTTTCTGACATAGTCCAAATGCAACAGGCCTCATTTTTTATATTTATAAGTTTATGGAAACATAACAGTAAGGTTTTTTGAGCTCATTAGACCATTTATTTCTATTAGAAGCAGTAATGAAAACTTCTTAATCTATTGGATGTCACGCAGTCTCTATGTACGAGAGACCTACTGTCCTTTGGCACAGTCTAGTCATTTGCCCTCAATCAACTTCATATCAATGGAAAGCAAGGATTCCCTTCCTTCTCCTCCCAGGATTCTCCAAGTCCAAATCAGTGCTGGATCTGAAGGAGCATTTTTCCCCATAAAACTTAGAAAATAACCATTAAAAGCCTTTCAACTCAAGTGCTAGTAGTAGCAGCAGGAAGCGTTAGTTAGAGCCCAGGACTAGATGCTGTCTGTAGCTCTACACAGGCCATGCCCTTAAGAAGCCACGACCACCGTGGTTCCGGGTGAACCCTCCCTCGCCACGGGCCAGGTTCTCCCAAAGACCTTAGATGGCCCTCGTATATCTCAAGGGCCAGCCCTGGCCAAGCCCGCATCACCTGAGTCACATACTTCAAGAAAATTCACTTCAGAACATATTTCTGGTCAACCAGAATCTGGAAACTGACATCATCTTTCAAAAACTGTATTTTTATCAAGTTACTTCTTTCTTTCTTATTGTTCATGGCACACCTTGGACAGTGACCTACGAGCTGCCAAGGTTGGTGGGGGCATCCTTCCTGCAGCTACTTCTAGCTTCTTTTCCACTCTAAAGTGAGGAAGAAAGAATGGGCACAGCCACGGCTTGGTTAAGACCTGAGATGACACTGCAGGGACATGAGCCTTCTAAGAACAGGACAAGCCAGTGACAGGCCATCAGGACACCACGGGACTCCCCAGATCCAGATCAGCCCATCGAGTGCCACCACTTGCTGACACCTGGGCACAGTGATCTAGTCCATCTCCTGCAGGGCCGGGGCACCTCTGCACTCATTCTCTGTTTGGAGAGCCCAGGACTAGCACCCTGCTCTGCGCAAGTCCACAGGGAATTCGCTGCCCTGTGTGTTTCGAAAAGCCTTGTAGACGGATTCCTGTATTCGCAACATGGATACACACCAACAGCATATTTTTAAGGGTTTGAAAATAGAAAAAGGATTACAAATGTAAATTCTGAAGCCAAACTCATTAAGTTGTTAGTTTTTGGTTGCCATCACACATTTTATTGAATGCCATGACTCTTAATTGTCTGATTTGCTTCCAAATTACTGTAGCTGTTTACCCCAAGCCAGGGCCACCTTCAAAGAAGGCAGGCAGCCACCCCTGACGATGCTCTGAAGACAGTTATGCAGATGCCAGAGTCTCCGAAATGTTTGGAGCAACTGTAACACTGTCATCGGCCTAGTGCCCATTTTGAAGATTTATACTTAATTTTGAATGTCTAAATTCCTAAATATTTATATAGTTTTAAAAATCATTTTCCTTAATTGTATCCTCAGGCACATGGAAAATCATTTGTATTAAAAACAATATGACCGATTAATTGCCACACACCCCTATTATCAGGAACGAGACCCGAGACAACCTGCTCCTCTGTACACAGGACACATGACCAGAGGCCAAAGCATCCGAGCAAAGCTGGGCGCAGGGTAACAGGTGCCAACAGAGGGCAGCACCCGCCAGGAGCCAGGCGGTTCACCTGGCAGGTGCTTTGTTCTCCATGCCTGTTCATACCCACAGGCAGCAACTCACTTTCAGCTGACAAAGGCCAGCCAGACACCTTCACTGTCCTACCCAAGGACATATCCACTCTCCAGGCTGATGTCATAACTTAGCTCTCTGGGATCTTGATCACCTTCCCCTTCCACAAGATACCACACTGGACTATTACGCAGATGACATTATGTTACTTGGACCTAGTGAGCAAGAAGTAGCAACTACTCTCAACTTACTGGTAAGACTTCTCCGTGTAGGGAGGTGGGAAATCCACCAAAACTTCAGGGCCTTCTACCGCAGCAAAGCGCTCAGGGGTCCCGGGGTGCATACTGAGATATCCTTCCCAAAGTGAGGACGGGATGCTGCATCAGTCCCTTCCTACAACTAAAAAAGGGGCACAAGGCCTAATGGGCTCCTTTACATTTCGGAAGCAACATGTTCCGTGTCTGGATGGGCTACTCTGCTGCATTGGCAGAGAGACTGCAACTGCTGGTTTTGAGCTGGGCCCAGAACGAGGAGCTGAGAGCTCTTCAATGTCACCCCCACAAAGGTCCCAGTCGCCTCGGCCGGCCATCCTTCCTCTCCCACCGTCCAACCTGGTGAAGGTTCCCCGCCCCCACCGGAAGGGAATGCACTTCCCTTTCAGTGCTCTGGGCACAATTCCCTCACCTTCTCTGGAAACTTGACCTGCGGGTTGTGTCCTTTCTCCCATCTCCTCACTGCCCCCCTTCTCTGCTTCCACCACCAACACTTGGACATGCTCCCGTTTCTCTCGTCCTTAAAAAAAAATCCACAAAACTGTTCCATTGACCCAAAGCCTCTCTTCTTCCTCCAGCTGACGCCTCAGATCTACCTTCTCGTCCAATTTTGTCAAAAAGTTGTCTGGTGCACACAGGAAGTGGAATATTATTCAGTGCTAAAGAGAAAGGAGCTATTCAACTATCACTGAAAAAATTAAAATTAAAAAAATGAGCTATCAAGGCACAAAGGGAACTTAAATGTGTAGTGCTTTGTAAAAGAAGCCACTCTGAAAAGGCTACATACTGCGTGATTCCAACAGTATGACATTCTGGAAAAGGTAAATATGTGGAGAGGGTAAAAAAATCACAGGTGGGTGAGAGGAAGGGATGAATGGGCAGACAAAGAGGATTTTTACAGGCAGGGAAAATACTCTGTGTGATCCCAGAATGGTACTATGTGTCATTTCCCAACTCCACGGAATACACAACCCTAGGAGAGCCTCTAATGTAGGCTATGCACTTGACAGGTGACTATAATCCAGCCATGCAGGTTGACCCACGGTCATCAGTGCTCCACTGATGGGGGATGCTGACAGTGGGGGTGACCACGCGTGTGTGGAGACAGCAGGTATGCAGGAAATCTCTGTACCTTCCTCTCAATTTGCTGGGAACCTAAACTGCTCTTTGAAAAAAAAGTCTTACACGCACCAAAAGAAGGTTGTTCGTGTTTCCTGCTGCTCCCTCCTCTCACTGGTCCCATCACCCAAACCTGCTATTTCAGCGACACATAGCATGGGTCTGCTTCCCACCTGACCGGAATGTGCCCTCCCGACCAGTCAGCCCCTCCTCCTTGAAGCCTCACTGTTTCCACCTGTTTGCGACATGTCACTTGCTACCCACCTCTGCCTTACCTCTGCGTTCACCCTTTTTGCCTCCCTTAGTTTTCCTTCCTCTGCTCATCTCCTTAATCCTGGTGCTCCCCAGGGTCCTGTCCGGGTCCCTCTGCTCTTCTTCCTCAACAGCCCGTTCGTATCCTTGGCATCCGTGTGCTGATGACTCCCACATCTAGATCTTTTGGCCCGGAATCTTTCCTCTTTCTTCTGCCAAATTTCCAGCTGCCAGCTATGTTCACATTCTTCCCAGGTACATAGTAGATGTTTAAACCTGAAAGCATCATCTTCCTCCCCAGACCTGTCTTCTCCTGGGTCCCCTGAACTCCAGGAATGGCACTGTAATCCTAAACTGGAAATCTGCATGTCCCCGCCCCCGCCCCTCTCGCCCTTTCATTTAAACAGTCATCAACTTCTGTCAATTCTGCCACTCAGCTGCCTCCATTGTTCTCCTCCCACGGTCACTAGCAGCCCAGGCCAGCAGCAAATCTCTCCTGACACTGAGGCCACCCCCTAATTGTTACCCTTTCTCTGGCCAGGGCTCTTCAGTAGCTCCCCTCTGGAGATACACTCCAAACTCCTAAATATGCCTTCAGGGCCACCCAGGACAGGCCACTGTCTGTCTCTCCCTCTCTCGCCACTTCCTCCCGGGGTTCTGGACTCCAGCCAGGCTAAATTCCATTAAATCCTTTTGCATGCAAAACTTCCTCCCCTTCTGGCCTTTGCACACACTCTCCCCTCTGCCTAGAACACCCGTACCCTAGACTCTCCTCTTCTTCAGGCTAAATGCCACCAACCTTTGGTTCTTGGATAAGATTCCCATTCTGGAAAGCTGGCCTTGACCCCACCTCCCTGCAAACTGGATTGGATGCACCTGTCCATGATCGCAGGTGCTCCCTCTCAAAGCAATCAGCACACTCAGCCATTATTGTTCATTCATTTTATGTCTTTTCTGCTAGACCTCAAGTTCCTTGAGGGCAAGGCTGCTAGCTGCAGTAACCTGAATCCTCACAGAAGGCTTTGGCAAGGAACTTGGTCAAGTAGCGCAATGATGTGTGAAAGCTTTACCCAGTGCCTACCCTGTGAAAAGAGTGGACCCTCGCCTGGCTAAGGCAGAAACCCCAGCAGTCAGAGACAGTAAATACAGGAAGGAGAAGGACTGGAGTCCCCTGGCTCTTTCCCAGCTGCTGCCTTTGCAAAGCTACTGACCTCCTTTGTAGAACAACAGAAACTTACGTGTAACTCACATTTTAATTCACCTGAGTGGGGTGGCAACTGAGTGGGATGATACCATGTAACTTAATAAACACACCACTGCAGCTCAGCACCCAGGAAGGTCAAAGGTCACTGTAGCAAATCCTAAATCTTACAGTCCTCCCAGGTGACTCGTGGGTGAAATCTCTAAACTTTCTTTTCCCTGCCAGCTTCACTATTCCTGCCTTGATCACCCCCCCGTATAATCCACTTTCAATGCCTTCTGATATTCTCATCACAGTACAGAAAACCACAGGGATCAACAGTGCAAATGACTATGAAGGTGAGGCTGGCTCTGACGAGCAGAATTCGAAATGTGTGTGACGAACACTGCACATTGTGATCGCGACAGAGCCAAGGAATCTGGACAAATTATAACGCAGATCACGTTAAAAAAAAAAAAACAGTCCTGACACTGTCTGCAAGGAAAAAAGCTGCATCAGAAAACAAGTTCTGAAGTAATCAAAGATGCAAAACTCAAGCGACAGTGCACATATGAGCAAATTCGGAATGACTCATGTGATCTGGCACTCAAGCCCAGTTTGGGTTACATTAATCATATGTTAGTTTCAACCTCTGTGTTTGTTCTACTTGTAACAACTATGTAAACATGAAGTCACAGAATTATTTTTAAAGTTAACTATGTCAACTCCATTCTTTGGTCTCCCTTCAATGTGTACAGAAAGTGAGCGGAGACCTGTCTTCATTGTCCAACATTGTTGTTATGAGATTTAGATAGCAGTTGACTGAAAGAATTATTGGCATGGAAAGTAAATGATATCACAAGGTAAGGTGAAATTTTCTTCTATAAACTGCACTCACTCAAATGCATTACCATATCATGCACTGATCTAGGCAGCAGCCCACAGTCCAAACTCTATGCCCAGACATTTCAAGTGGTTGGAATCAATTTTCTTGCAGGGAGGAATCTTTTTCGGCTTCTGAGGTTGGTATCTAGTCTTGTCTTTTTAAGTATTGGAATCCTAATATGTTACTTCTGGTACCCCGCTCTCACCTCCAGCCTTCCCTCCTCCCTCAACCCCCCACCTCTGCCTTCTCAGCCCCATCATTAACCTCTTTTCCTCAAAAATAAGTAAGTCCTCATGACATCCCTTGTTCTCTGCCTCCCTTTCTGTCCAGGACTCGAACTTACCATGTGTTCAGGTTCTTACATTCTCTCAACCTAAGCCCACCTCACTTCCTGGGATATAAGTCACAAAAGTCTGACCTTGAACTCCTTTGACCAGCTGACTTCAGAAATGAGTTGTTACACTGATGGTCCCGCCCCTCTGTCCACACCTGGACGTAACTCTGACTCCACCAGCCTGGGAAAAGCATGCCCTCCTCTCTATCTCTGTTTTGGGCACACATCAGCCACACAGTCAGTGTGTGACTGGAACATGGGTTTCATTTGAGGGGCCTGTCCTCCAGACCTGTCCTCTGCATAGTTTTCAGAAAGCAAATGTATACACTCAAGCAAGGAATCCGAATTGTCTTTCAAACTAACATATGGATAATATTAAACCTTTCATTTGAGTCCAGCCTAGATACTGTTATCTACTTTTTGCAGTTTTCTCTGGAACTTCCTTCAATCCGGATATTTAAGCTTTGCTCACAATGTCCAGATATTATGAGGCACTTCCCTGGTAGGGTGCTGGTTGCGACCCCCTGCAGCTGCAGCATCTTCCCCCATGTCGTCACCCGGCCGACCAGCCCCGAGCTTCTCCACGCCCTGATTTTCCAGCCGAGGTGCCCCTTTCCCTGGGTAACTGCCCCCAGGTGGAGGACCACCTGTGCTGTCTCCCCTCCCCACTTCCAGTCCAGACGCCCTCCTCTAGAGGGCCGGGGAATCCTAGGAAGAACAGGTTCAGGTGGAGGCAGAGCTCTTGTGTGACATGAGACTTTCTGCTACTTAACCATGCGACGCCCAGGCGCACCTGTCAGCCTCCTTCACAGAGCAGCTGCTGTAACTTCAGGCTCCTTCCCTCAGGCCCCTGCACAGGGGCTCCTCACCTGGTCCTGAACGGCTCACTCCCACGTGCTGTGTCCCACTCTTGCCAACGCAAAGCCACTCAGGCTTTCTAAAAGTCACAGTTGTATGTCGTCTGTTCAGGATGAACACCAGACCAAGCGGGGGCCTGGGCACAGACCTGACAGACCTCAGTGGCCCCACTGTGTCCACAGTCCTCAGCACCTATTACCTACCTCCCTACGCTTAAGTGGAAGGCACTTATCCCAAGTAGACTGACATGTGTTTGGTTAACTTTTCCACCGGAATGTTCAGGTCATTGGTCTACTTTTCACACGTGCAGCCGGAATTTGATTTATGGAATGGAGAACAACGGGGAGCATGATTTCCCTGTCTTTGCCTTAGTTTCTCAAACAGGTAAGGAAAAGAACTGAAACAGGGAAGGCTGGAAATAATGTAGATACTAAGCATCCTTCTGGTACCCTTCAGAGCCAAACTCGACCACAGAGGCACCGGCAACTGCCCTCTGCTTCTGGGTGGAGTCCAGGGGCTGACAGGTGAGCAGAGGAGACCGCGCAGACTCGGTCCGAGTTTAGAATTAACACCGAGGACAGGGTCTTGCGTTACTAACCGATAGTGACACCAGGCAGAAAGGAACAGAGGGCGAGGACAGAAAGGTCACAGAAGAGAGTCCCAAATGCCCAGAGCCTCCCCGCAGTCACCGGGATGGGGCTGCCGAGCCTGGGCGTCCCCTCGCGGGCGGCGCCTCCTTACCTTGCGGGAGTACGGGGGTTTGCTCAGGTGGATGCTGTCTCGGACCAGCTTATCCCTGATCATGATCTTGAGCTTCAGCTTGGGGTAGCTCACCAGTTCCCTGCTGTGGGGGGCGGTCGTCTGTCTGCAGGGGACCCCGCGGGAGCCTTGGGCCGGGCCGCCGCTCGGCTCCCCACGGCGGCCCGTGGGGCGGAGGACCGCGGGCGGTGCGGGCGGCGCGGGCGGCGCGGGCTGTGGCTGCGGCTCCAGCGTGAAGTAGAGGCCGGCGGCGGCGGCGTCCTGCTCCCGCAGCCGCCGCACGGCTTCCAGGATGCGGCGGCGGTGTGCGGGCGCCAGCACCCCGATGGCGTCCAGGTCAGGGTCCCCGATTTGCTTGCACACCTCCAGGTCATCGTAGCCGTTATCCACGAAGGACTCCGCGTACTGCGGGAGCTGCAGCGCTCGCAGCCACTCGTAAACTATGTTGGTGCACATGGTGGGACTGGAGCCCCGCCGGCACTCGCCGTCTCGGCGCCGGGGCCCCGCGGGCGCCTCCAGTTCTCGGAACTTTTAATCCTCTCCCCCACGGGGGGAAAGCAAAATGGCAGTGAAGTTTCCCTTTTAAAAGAAAGGATAGAGCCGAAGACAGAAAGCCATCAGAAGAATCCTGAGGACGGAGAAGCGAAAAAGCGGCGAAGTGAATTCCCCAAGCAGCTTGGAGCTCCCGGCGCTGGCGGCTGGGCGAGTCGCTCCGCGCCGCCCCTGGAAGCGCCGCGGCCGCCGCGGGGAGGGGCGCGCGGCGGACGCGGGCGGGGGCGGAGGCGGGCGGGGCCGGGCACACCCCTGGGCCCCGCACCCGGTCAGCGGCGCGCGGAGCCGCCCCGGAGTTTCCCCGGCCGGGGCGGTCCCGGGGCTGCGCCGCACATCTCGCTTTCTGGCCGCCGCTGTGGGCGTCTGAACGCCCGCCCCACGCTGGGGAGGAGGCTCTCGCGCAGACCCGCGGCAGCCCTCGAGCGCCTCGTCTTCGCGAGTGCGTGTCACTGTCGCCCTCCTAGTGGGGAGGGGTGTCTTCTAAGCCGCCGCGCGCCAGCGGCTGCTGCGATCGCTCCTCACAATTCTCTTTAACCGATTTCTCCAGCCCGTGGAAATCTCAGCGCTCACTTCGTCTCCAGCCTCCCTGACTCCAGCCTGCGCGCCCGCCCGCGGGCTGCCCAGGAGCAAGTACTGCCCGCCCCACGTGGGTGGGCGAGGCTGTGAGGTCAAGTTCCCTTCTTTCCCAGTCCGCGTGGGATCCCGCTTCCTCGGAGCCTACGCTCGGGCCAGAGCCCGGAGGTGTGGCTGCTTCGGTGGGCGGCCGCTCAGTGCCCGGAGCGGCGTCGCTTTGGCCCCGCGGGTGGGCGCGACGCGGGGACCGCCGGCGTCCAGCGCGCGCTGCGCGCCGCCCCTCCTCGCTGCCGCTGGGTAGGCTGGGCCACGGGCGTGAGTGGGGCTTCTGGCTGGCTCTCCCCTCCTAGGTCCTAGGGTCTGCGAAAGTTTGGGACGGGTTGTACCCTCCCCACGGTTGGCATTCCGCACGGCCCCCCACCGTACTTCCTGCCGGGTCCTCTTGTCCTGGACCCCTCTGTGCTTTCTCTCCAGCCCCCCAGCTCTGCGTTCCGCTCCAACGCCCCGGGCGGCTCTGCCCTCGGGGACACTTCGAGGCATTCGGTCCTGAAGCCCGGGAAGCTGATTTCTCCTGTCTATGGGGTGCGTTGACGTGGGTACCCCAACACCCAGCTGGAGTCACAGCGGACGCTCAGACTACTCCGCCCGCGGCATCTCTCCACGGGGAACAACAAAATCAGCCGAGCAAGGGCCTGCGGGCGTGGGGACTGGAGCGGCCAGGGGAACAGACCCAGTGCGGCTTCCAAATCTCCCTACTCATCTCTTCCGGGGGCTGAGAGATGTTTTGGTGGAGGGCAGATTCACTGTCTTCGGGGCCCTTTTTGCAGAAAGACCTGAGCTATTTCAGGACCTGAACTGGATTTTTCCTGAAGGAGTCCGCGCGGGGCGTGCCAGACGGCAGCTAGCCCGGACCTCGGAGGTGGACACATGATTTTGCAGTCCGTTCCAGACCTGCTCATTTGGTCTTCGGCGGGAGGTCCCTCTTCCCCTAAATCAGAAAAGCCAAGGTTCACTCCTTCTGGGACACAGACCCCTTAAAGTCAGACGTCCGCTTTGGCCCTTTTGCCCGGGACCACGCCAGACACAGGCTCACCAACACTATTCCCTTCCGTCCCGACGGCGGGGAGTGCGGCTGGCGGGGCGGGGAGCGGTGCTGCCTGGGTTCCCAAGCCCGGGACGCGTGGGTCCCAAATTAAGAAAAGCCGGCAAAAAGGAACCTGACTGGGAGGGGGGAGTGGGCCAAGAGCTGTGGGGCTAAGAGTGGCCTCCCTTCTCCTCCCTCCTCCCGCCACCCAGGCCACCCGTTGGGGAACCCGAGCTGGGGTCGCGGCCCTGGCAGGCTGTCCCTGGTAGCGGGCTGCACCCAGCCCGCCCTGCGGGGCTCGGCTCTCGGCCTCTCCCCGGCCAAAGCGGGCTCACAGCGCCCCCTCGCGATCCAGTGGGAGAATTTTAAAAGGCGTTGTCAGAATACCCTCAAACTCTTAATTCAGCCCAAGAAAGTGAGCTTCAAGGCATTGCATTATTTCCGCCCCACCCCACACACACCTTTTTAAACACCTGTGAATATTTACACCGCGTTCACCTTTGCACCCCACGCTCTTCCCTAAGGACCTTTCACTTTGGGGAGGAACGTATTCCAGCAGCTTGAATTACGACGCTGCTGAAAACAGAAGTTGTAGCAGATGTCCATTTGGCTCTTACTATATGTTAGGTGTCTACACATTATCCATCTATCTTGTATGTGGCATTATCATCCAGTTTCGCACAGAATAAGAAGTTGCCCCGAGATGTCACTGTTCGCAGAGGAGCAAGGTTAGAACTCTGGAGAAGTGAATGCAGTGCCGGTTACCAGCCTCGCCTGTCCGCAGCGGGTTCTGTGGAGCAAGCCAGAGAAATTGGGCTGCTCAAAAGAAGGGACTCCTCTTTTTTTAGACTAGGAAACTTGCAGCTCCAGGTTTCGTTATTGTGTGGTTTTTCCTTCCCACGTTGTGCAAATAATCTAACGATGCCACTTCCCATTTCTTCGCTTGCTTCTGTGCAGGCTTCTCCCCTGTAGGAGCTGAGATACTCCCCTTGTCTCATTAATCCTCAGTGACGGCAGCAAGTATTTTTATTTCCGTTTTATAATTAGGGGAACTGGTTTAGGGGAAGATGAATGACTTGCCCAAGGTCACACAGTAAATCAAGAGAGAGAGGAGAACCAACCTGCCATGTCCAAGTGTCTCCCAACAGGCAGCACTGATTCTCCTTTATTTATGGGCCCTGTCACTATCCAATTAGGAAATCAAGCATTCTGGTCCCTTCTTCAGAAGCCTTTTATAAATTCATCAATTGTTAATCAGCCATAAAGAAAACTTAGATGCTGCGACATCCGGAGAGAACTCCCAGGAGACACTATGGAGACACTTTTCTGGGTATCTCTCTACCTGCCTGTCTCCTGCACTCAATTCAAGCCCCGGGCTTCTGTCTTTCCACTGCTTGATTTCACATGTTGACCTTTTAATAGATTTAGTTCTAGGGGATACCCCATGCAATCTCAAATGCAGAAGTTTTATAGCCAAGATGTGTCTCCATCTACAGTTAAAGTCCCAGGTAAAACTGGCAAGAACAATTGGCTAATTTTACGACTCAGAGCTAGTGTGTTAGGTCTAAAGGCCGCTGGAGGTCATCCCGAACATCTGCCCTACGTGGAGGAAGTCGGGACTCAGGAAGGCCACTTCATTTACCTAAGGTCACACAGCTACGTCATGACAGAATGGGGACAACGACCCAGATCTGTTTCCTCGTGTTCTTCGCGAAGCGCTGCATTACCTCGTTTTTGCTGTAAGTGACTGGTGACTGTCAAAATCATTCATTTACTCATCAGATGTTTACTAAGTAGGCACTTCAGTGCCAGGCCTGAAGCAGAAAGAGTTTTCCTTCATTGATTGGAACTGGAGAAATTTCAGTAGTTTAAATATGTAGAAAATAAACTGATTGCTTTATATGTTGTTTCATGAATTAGGAAGATTACAAAGGTGATATTTTCTTCTACCTTCAATTAATTATCCAAATTCTGTGAAACATAACATTAGGCAAAATTTGTAATTAGACTACATTTTACATCCAGACAGCCACGCATTTTAAAAAAGCAAGTTGTACCCTGGCCGGGTGGCTCCGTTGATTGGAGCATTATCCCATACACAGAAGGTTGCAGGTTTGATCCTAGGTCAAGGCACATACTTAGTTCTCAGGTTCACTCCCCAGTTGAGGTGCGTATGGAGACAATCGATCAACTTTTCTCTTTCACATTGATATTTTTCTTTCTTTCTCTCTCTAAATCAATAAGTGAGGATTAAAAAAACAAGATGTGTTATGCTTTTAAGCACAGCCTTAGAACACAAATTAATTCATTCAACCCACATTGTCAAGTGCCTATAATATTGTGGTCAGCAGTTAGGCATGGGCTCAGCGAGGACCATAGACCAGGCACAGAAGGTCATCTGGGGCCCCATGCCCTGAGTGCCTAGCAGGAGACAGCTGTAGTGTGGGATCTCACCCTCAGGGTCACCTTTCCCCCCTCGCATATTGCTGGTTGTGTGGTTTAGACTCCCTGACCTTTCCCATCTGCTAGTCACGTGGTTCAGGCCCTCTCCTGACCTCTCCTCCCCTGCATGTCCATGGTCATGTGGTAGACCCCTTTGGAGGAAGAAAAAGGTAGCCAGAGAATAGCCTCATATGCCTTCCATGCCAGCCCTCCAACAACCAACCCCTGAAGCATTAAGCCCCAGAGATGATATCTAGGCCTCAGTTGTGGCCCAGAAAAGCAACAAAACCAGTTGGGCAAAGCCATGGTCAGAATCAGCTTTGATGACAAATGACCCCCTCGTGCTGACCAATCAGTGGAGACCACAACCCTGACGAGACACACCTGGAAAGCTGTGGAATATTTTCTATTGATCCTCCCCTGGGACCTCCAGATAAAAACCCTCAAGACTCTGGAGCACACCCAAACCTTCCCCTTTCCTTCACACTGTCCCCCTCTCATCCCTCATATACCCTTGATTCCTTTCTCCTGAGTTTCAAGGGCCCTCCTTTGCCTCTCTAACTTGTTTCTTGGGCCCACGCAGCCCAGCTGGCTCACTTCTTTCTGCCTCCATGACTTTCTAAATAAACATTCTCTTATAATTCAAGTTCTTTGCTCTGACTTCTTTCTTAGCCAGAGCTCAGGTACCGAGCTTGCTGAACTGAGGCTCATTCACCAGTAATATTCTAGTGCTGTTTTGCCTCTAACATTACAAGTGTTTTGAGTGGCATTGCTTTATTAGAGTTCTTTCTTCTTATAAAAATTTTCAAAACATTTATCCTGCTGACTATTATTTAATATGTTGGGGGCCAGATTTCCTTTTCTTCCAGAGAGGACTTCTTGCCTAATGAAAATTAATGGAAAAATGGGTTGTGGAGAAAGATTCTTTTCAGGTACCATTTTAGAAATATTTCATAATGGTAATAAGTCTGGCAAAATGCCTGTTGATACTTTCAGTGTAATAAATTATTAGTAATTACATTCAGGTTTTAAATTCTAAGCATAAAGAAACCAGCTTTTCTACTTTGCTCAGTCTCTGTAACTTGATTTAAGGACACAGAGTGAAAAATAATTTGTTTTGAATTTTTTTGGCGCCACCTAAGGTTTCACACCATTTTATTTGGAAGATAAATGTTCACACGTAGTGTGTATAAAAATTAAATTCCATCAACATCTATTAAACATCAGTCTCCAGAGTACCCAGCCTTGTAAAAGTCAAAGATACATAATATTCATCTTGCAATGCAGACTACATCTTGCTTCTCTATAAACCATGGGCTAAAGAAGCACCTGGGAGGAACACACTCCATGGGGAGAAATGAGGACAATGAACTTGAGTGATGGAACAGACACTCTGGTCTGCAGTCACTGGGACAAGGAGCTGGGCTGGCAACGTACTAGGGGCACATTGGGCAGGGCATCTGGGAACACGTCTGAGCTGTGTACTTTAGACCTGTGAGTGACAATAGCATATGACGGAAGAGGAGACAAGGGACGGTAGGCAGTAGCCAGGGGATGCCTATAGATTATTCATTGCTATTATAACAGGCCTTTCTTTACGGAAGAAAAGTTTTAAAAAATGTTAAAAAAAAGTCAAAGACCTGGAGGTCACTGAAAGAGAGTCAAATAAGAGCTTAATAGGGTTAGAAAATAAAATGAGATGCATTTTTTAAAAAACTCTTATCTTCTTGTCTCTGGTAACCCCCAAACATTCTATATTTAAAAATGCACTCACAGTCCTGGCTGGCGTGGCTCAGTTGTTTGAGCACCAACTGAAATAAAGGTCACAGGTTCAGTCCCCAGTCAGGGCACATGCCCAGGTTGTGAGTTCGGTCCCTGGTCAAGGCATGTGTGAGAGGCATGTTGCTGGTTACATGGTTTAGACTCCCTGGCAGTTCCCATCTGCTGGTCATGCGGTTCAGGCCCCCCTCTACCTTTCCTCCCCCGTCAGGTCAACAGCAACCAGTTGATGTTTCTCTCACATTGATATTTCCCTCCCTCTCTTTCCTTTTCTGTAAAATTAATAAGCATGTCCTATGGCAAGAATAAACAAAATTAAAATGCACTCACAAAGGAGATAACAGTTCATTTGGTATTTCCCAAGGTGAAAACAATAGGTGGGGTGTTTTTGTTAAATAATAATAAGCAGCTCTTAGGAGTACATTTTTTGTAAAAAAATCTAATGCAGCAAAGTTAACTTAGGACCTAAAAGTCAGGTTATTTAACCTTATGCAAGTAAGGTGATACTGACAAAAGCTATTTCAAACAAGTCGAAGTTATTTGCGTAACCCTAACCATGAAATCACTCAATTTATGATCACGTACCCAGACTGAATAGTGTGTATTGGGCATTCCCAACTAACAGTTTATTTCCATTTAGTCGTGAGGAAAAATTCCTGAGATCTATTTGGCTCTGGATGACCCAAAGTCCTCAAGACTTTTCGATGAAGTCAAAGGTTGTTTCTTTTGAGTTTAGGTAATTTTATGTTTTTGTTAAAATTTTTCATTCCTGCTTATTTGATTTCCATTTGCCATTGAAATGTTTACTCTATCACTTGTGAACCTTTAGATGAGAAATTTGCATGCAGTCAGAGCTCTTATGAAAGCCCAAGGTCGTGTCCCTCTTCCAGCTTTGGAGAAAGGCAGGTGCAGCACATCACAGTTCTGGAACCCTCTCTGACCTTGGACATCACTGTTGATGTGTATGTGGAATCTCAGACCTTTGTTATCAACCCGAGACCTGAGTGGTGTGTCAGACCATTAGACCGACAAAGCCCCACTCCTGGAAGTGTGGTTGACCATCCCGGGAACAGTAAATGTTCTGAATTAATCTTTAAAACTTTTCAGCTTCCCAGTTTCCCCAGAGACACATTTTAGACTCTGCTGGGATTGCGCCGCTGCCCGCCTGAGTGAGCCAGGACCCCCACAGCTATGACCAGGGCCATGACCTCAGGACCCTGCTCGCAGCCAGTGTGTTCGACCTCAGAGGACTTGCTGGTCACGGGTGAGGAAAGGAGGTCTTTAGTGCCTGCCCAGAAAAAGATAGAAATGACACATTTCTTATACTGGACAGTAGGATGAATCCCAAATGGATCAGAAATGTAAAGATAAAGAAACAATATTCTTTTTAAAAGATTTTATTTATTTATCCTTAGAGGGGAAGGGAATGAGAGAGAGAGAGAAATATCAGTGTATGGTTGCCTCCTGTGCATCCCCTGCTGGGAACTGGCCTGTAATCCAGGCATGTGCCCTGACTGGGAACCAAACCGAGATCCTTTGGTTCACAGGCCTGTGCTCAATCCACTGAGCTACACCAGACAGGGCAGAAACAATATTCTTATAAAAGGAAACATAGGTATATTCCTCTGTAAATCTGTGAGGAAGAATTTCTTACTTTTGATTCAATTTCCAGAAGCCATGGGAAAATAAAGGGCAATATCTTTTATTACATAAATGTAATAAACCTTTGCATGGCAAATAAAATAAAAGTTAAAACAGCTGCCATTAGCAAAGGAAAAAGACAAATGACAGACACCCTGTGGGAACATTTTTAGAATGTATAGGACAATCAAGGATTAATGTAGCTAATGCCAAAGAAAGCATCTAAAAATAGAGAAGGAAATAGTCAACAACCCTATAGAAAAATGGGCCAAAGAGTTTCCAGTAAAAATGCAAATGGCTATTAATTTTAAAACATTCTCTACATTCCTCAAAGATAAGGAAATGCACATTCAAACTATAATGAAAGACCATTTCTTACCCATCATGTTAGCAAAAATCCTAAAGTTTAGCAGCAAACCTGTTGGCAAGGCTGTAGAAAATCACACATTCTCCTAGACAGAGAGTAAAAACGCAAAGTGATACAAACTCTGTGTTGTTCAGTTAGTCAGAAAAGTAAAGTTCGCATTATTTAATTAACAGGGTTTGTTAAGCAGGTTTTGAAGAATTTAGAAGACAAAAATTAGCCCCTCCCCATACTCAGCATTTCAGGTGTAGTAACTTCAGGAAGTAGCTATTATCCTTAACAGAGGAAATAAAGGGAGGGAACAAAGGAAAGAGGTTGGGGTTATTCGAATAAGGAAACCTGGAGGAGAAGCCTTGCTGTGTGTGGATCCAGAACTCTGACAAAGGCGAGCTGTTGGGTTGGTTAGGACCAAGACGCCAGGGCGTTGAGATCAGACCTCCGAGGAAGGGACACTGTCTGATGGTAGAGCTCCCTCAGAAGTTCCAAGGAGGAAGCCCGCAGAGCAGAACTTTCTAGGAAGTGTCGGTTGCTGCCCAGCTGGGGTGGGTGCCCCAGAGAGGGTCCCAGGAGAGGAGAAAGTGAGAAACTGTATTTCCCCTTACTGGATAAAAACTGTTGCAGGGGCGACCCTGAGGGGAAGAGGGAACAAAGCACAAAGCAAGTCCCTCGTTCCTTTGCTGGCATTGCAGTCCATGTCAAGTGTGCCTGTGCCAAAACTTAACAGGCAGGCAGCTGGTAAAGCGTAAAAGGGCTGTGAGTACCAGCACCAGCATCTCAGAGTGGAGGGGACATGGTGGCTGGAGACATGAGAACAAAAATAAACCAATAACCAGGCCAACCCCTATGGATAAGATCCAGCAAATTCAATGTCCACGAGCCTTTGTTTTGGCAATCCCACTTCTAGGAATGTATTTCTAGAATACACTAGCAAAATCTAAAAGTGTTTGGGTATGCAGAAGACATAATAACATGCTTCATCACACTACTCTTTGTGATAGCTAAATACTGAAACCAGCCCAAATATCTGTCGATAAGAGTTTGATGGAATAAGCTGTGATTAATCAACACAAGACCTGCTTGGCAACTAGTCAAAGAAATGAAGACCATCTCTGTACACTAGCATAGGGTGATTTCTCTGGCACATATCACCATGTGCTTGGGGGGAAAAAGCAAGATGGAGAAGAGTACTCATGTGTATTACTCTTTACTTAAGGAGGAAGAGTATGAATAGTAAACAATTATCAGTAATAACATTGTTGTCGGTAGTATGTGAATTATTATGCAGTGATTATGTGTGTAATGTGGTTTAAATCAGAAGAATGGTTTCATTGAGATATAAGATTTTTGGCATAATTGCAAGGAGATAGCATTGTAAAATCAATGAGGTTTAAAAACAAGACTCTGTAGTCCTAAATTTTGGTTTATAATGTCAATAAGAATGTATGTATTTTATCTTTTAAGAAAACAAGCACTTTCTTATCTGTGTCTACAAAAAAATATTAGAAAAAAAAGATTTACCCAAAAGTAATACAACCTCTAGAGCCCATCCTGTGTTCTCTAATCATTTATCATTAAACAGTCCCTTAAAGAAATGTTTGATTCTAGATGTAGTGAAGGAAATTAATTAGATCAATTGAGAAATTTTTGTCATATCAGAAAGCAAGGCATCTATCCAAGACTGCTAGATATGTCAAAAGGGTTCAGGAGCCAACCTGAATAAGCACCAGATAAAGATGAAATAATTTGAGCATTTATTAATAGTGAGTTGATCACATTTAATAACTTAATGAGTTAATCAAATGTGTTTAAACACACAAGTTTCTATGACATTTTAATAGAATGCTAATTGGTGACCTTTAGAAAATTTTAGAGAACCACTTCATTATTCTAAAAACCGGTGCTTTTTCTGCTTTTCCTAATTTATTTTTACTTCAGAAATCAATCATTGATGAGTAGAAATTTTTAATGGAAGCACCCCAGCTGGGGAATTAGAATATCACTAACAACTCTTAATAAAGTAGTAAATCTACTGATAGATCTCAAAGTCAGATTACCTAAGACTTTCAGGGAGACAAGTTTAACATTATTTTCATGGTGATATGAAGATGTTGCAAAAGTAATTGTGGGCGAAACTGCTGGTGCTTCAGCACTAGTCAAGTCAGTGTTATCGACTGTGCCACCAGCAGTCACAGTCATTGCATTCTCAACCAGCACAAACGGCAAGAAAAGTTCCACCTAAAAGTGTCCCAATGATGCAATAAAATTACTAATTGTATTAAATATTGACCTTTGAGTACTGTAACACATATTCTATGTGATAAAATGGGAACCTATGTAAAGCACTTATGCTGAATACTGACCTCTATAGGTCATCATCTTTAAAACACCTGTAGGATTGAATTGCCAGCTAAACTAGCCACTTCTTTTTATGGAACACAATTCTCATTTGAAGGTATTTCTGACAGAAAAATTAAAGTTATTGTAATTTGGGTATTTGCTGGTGTTTTCTTAAAAATGCATAAAGTAAACCTGAAGCTTCAGGAGGACAACGTGACAGTATTTGTTGCCAGTGGTAAAATCCAAGTTTTCAAATAAAAATTTGAACTTTGGAAAATTTGAACTTGCCACCTTGAGCTTGACAGTTTGCCAATAATTTACAGGCTTTTAAAAAATAGGATTAATGGTTATTAATGAATGTTTTTTGAAGTTGAATAATGAAAATGTTCACATTTGGAAGATCTACTTATATCAGTGATTCAATATTTTCCAAATAATATCACAAAATCATGCATTGGTAAGAGATCCACTAAAACAGCAAGATAAGCCAATGGAATTTAATGTAGCAGAATAGGAAATGTTTATTGATGTGGTTTCAGATTTCATACTGCAATTAACTTTTAAGAAACTACCATGCCAAGTTTTGTTTTTTTTTTTGGTAGTGCTTTTCTGAGCTCTTGTGTCTAATATTTTTATTTAATTGTTGTTCAAGTACAGTTTTCTGTCTTTTACTCCCATCCCAGCCCACCCCCCGTGCTCCCCACCTCCCTTCCATTTCCACCCCCCTTAGTTGTTGTCCATGTGTCCTTTATGCTTGTTCCTGTAATATAGTATCAAATAAGATTATCTACAATTATCTGAAAAAAGGTGTTAAAATAATCCTTTCATCTCCAACCACACATCTTGGTGATATTGTATTTCTTGATATACTTCAGCTAAAGCAACAGATTGAATACAGAAACAGAAGCAGAATGAAGAATCTAGCTGTCTTACAGTCTATTAAACCAGACATTAAAGAGATTGGTAAAAATATGAGGCAATGTTTCTCTTCTTATGAATTTTTTATTTTGAAAATATAGTTATATCTTATAAAATAAATTATTTATGTCAGTGTGGAAAAGGTGGTTATTGTTATTTTGAGCAAATAAATATTTTCAAGTTGTCCCAATTTTAATATCTAATAAAATAAATATTAATAGATAATATTAATCTATTATTAAATAACAATCTCTCCAAGATCCTCAATCGTTTTTAAAATTGTAACACCCTCGTAAGACAAAAAGTTTGATAGCTGCTGATCTACTTAATATCAGTGAGTGATATTGCAAACCTCACAAGCTCACAAAAAAGAGAGAAATTCAGACATTGTTAATTTTTGTTAGAAGTAGACAGTACCTATGAAGTAGTTTTATCAAAAATTATATTGAGCCCAAGTCTGATCAAAACTCTACATCTTACTACCAAGTTACAGGAAATACAACAGATGAACATGTGGGAGAAACAAGCAGTAAAATTCAGACTGAGGAAGACTGCAGGGAAAAAATGACCTGGTTTCTTGAACAAAAAAATGGTGAAGGGTGCAGGGGGAAGAGAGAGAGAGAGAAAGGAGGGAGAACTTTGACAAGAGACAGAAAAGGCACATCAATGAGTTTTAAGACACAGGTCTTTTGCGGAACCTGATTCAAGCAAACATTGTTAAAACCCATTATAAGAAAATGAGACAAATAGGAGTAATCACTAGAAATGTGTTGATATTACAAAATTATCAATAATTTTTAGGTGTGATAATGGTACTATCGTTATGAGTGTTTTGCTTTTTCAATGCTGATAGTCTATATTTTAGAGATGAAATTTTTACAGATGAATTAATAAAACACCAGAAATTTGCTTCACAATAACCTGTGAAAGTAATGGGCAGTAATGCATGAAACATTACTAGCCATGAGTTAAAGGTTGAAACTGAGTGATATTAAATCGGGTTTATTATACTGTTCTCTTCACTATTTTGTATGCTTGCAAATTTTCATCATAAGAAGTTAAAAGAATACATAGGCGATGCAAACTACCCCAGTGCTCTGTGGGGTGACTCACAGCCCTGTAGACAGGTACCAGATGTAGTTAAAACAGACCACTTATGTTTCGGAATGAGACTGACCATGGCACAGATTAGAGATACTATGCAGAGATCACGAGGGCTAGGACCAGAACTGTAGACAGTGCTATGTCAAAGAACATGCCCTGTGTCCAGCACACAGTAGGATGGAACTAGGTTTGAGAAACACGGAAGCACCGTATGTCACTGATTGATTTTTTTTTCATTTAATATTTATTGAGTGCCTATTATATTTCGGGTCCTGTTCCAAGTATGGAAGCACAGCGGTACCCCAGAGAGACAACGTTTTTGTTCTCATGAAACTTAAATAAATAACTCTTATTTTGGAAGATAAAAATATGAAAAACAGAAAGTGTAGAAGGTAACAAATGTCATGAAATATCTGGGAGAAGAATGAGGAAAGGGAAGCCCAAATGCAAAGGCCGTGAGTGAGGCAGCACCAGTGTGGGGAGAAGTGAGAAGGCCTGTGACCTGGAGCAAGTGGGGGTGGGGGAGAGGCCTGGGCCCAGTTGCCATGAGGATGCTGGGGCTTGTTCCAAATGCGACAGGAAGCCCCTGGAGGGTTCCGACCAGGGAACATGAGCTGACTCATAATTTAACAGGACTCCACTGGCTGGTCCATGGAACAGAGGCCAGGAACCAAGAGTAGAAGCAGTGAGTAGAAGCTGCTTCAGTAGGTCTTGCAAGGCCTTGGATGTGGGCACTATATTCAATAAAGTGGTGAGAAGCATGCAGATTTGATGAAGTACTGTGGGGGCGACTTCCCTCTCCAGTCCCCCAGGTGCCACAGACACGAGTGAGTGAATAATGACCAAAACATGCTGGATCTGTTTTGGGAGGAGGAGTGGGCTGCGGCCAGTTTCTCTGGGGAGACAAAGGCCAGCAGCTGCCAGTTTCTCTGAGGAGAAAAAGGCCTTGAGTACCTTTCTCCATAGCCTTTTATTGGGTTGTAACACACAGGAATACAGGGCGGCAAGGATCAAACAGTAGATAACATTATAAAGAAATCTGAGGGCTTCAAAGTCTGAGTCAGTGTCTGTCAGGAAGAGAGTAGCAGAAACTTTGGGAGATATACTCATTTCCTCTCGAACCCTTATCATATGAATGAAAGCACTCTTAGCAGAGCAGATTTCACGGGTTTATCAGCAAGTCTTTGTGATGCCAGATTTTTTTCCCCAGGGCACGCTCTGCCCAGGCAAGGAGCTGCACCTCTCCCCATCAGGTATTCAGGCTTAAGGGGATTAGAGCCAGGAAGCTCTTCTCCTAGAGAACAAGGGGACTCGGGATTTGACAAAGCTGGGGGGCGAGAGTCCATTCTGTTGCAGCCCCTGAGTCCTTTGCTCCCAGTGATGGAGTTGGTTGGTTGCCCCCTGCTGAAGGGGTCTTAGAGAAGGGGGCAGGGAGAGGGAGGGCATTCGAGACAGGCTTTGTCTCCTTCTGGCAAAGGCTCTCTTGCCACAAGGGGTAGAGATACAATTCCTAAAACTAGGCAGAGCGGTCTACTACAAAGTACTAGTAATAATTCTTGCTGGATATGGACTGAGAAGAGAGGAATCAAGGTTGACTCCTGAATTTCTGGCCTGAGCAATGGAATGAACAGCCTGGAAGGGACTCTGAGAAGCCCCAGGAGGAAATAAATGAGAAGCAGTGGGTAGGGATCCAGGAACTGAGGATAAAGCTGTTTGAAGGAGGGAATGAGCAACTGTGTTCATTGTTGCCAAGGCATCGAAAGACATGAGGTCTGACTTTGGACTGGGCAACAGGGAAGCCAGTTCCTGGCCTCTCCAGGAGCAGCATCAGTGTGGTGGACTTTGGGGAAACTGAAGGTGACAATATAAGGCAAGGAATGTAACTATAAGGAATCAGAAAAGTGGGGCAAGGGCTAGAGAAGGATAAGTGGTAAAGGAAGGGTGTCTTTCAGCAGTGGAAGAAATTACTGCCTGTGGGGCTGGAGAGAGGGATGATCCAGGGAGAGTGGGAAGAAGGTGATACAGGAACAGAGCTCAGGTGTCCAGGAGGGGATGGAATCCAGGCATGAGTAGAGGGCCTGGTCTTGGTTAGAAGCCCATTGGGCTCATTTCATTTGTAACTGGCTGAGTTTGTGGGGCCACACACAAGTACATCAGTGAGTTTAGAGATGGGAGGATGTGGAAGTTCTGTTCTGATTGATAATAGAAAGTGGGGTCATCTGCTGAGAAAGAGGGAGAGGGCAGGAGCGATGTGAGGTGGTGCAGAAATAATCATCCCAGAGAGTGGGAGAGTGAATTGACTGGAGAAATAGATCAGGGATGCCAGCAAGCCTGGGGTCACCTTGGAGGCTCACGGTCATAAATTTAATGAGACCAGTCAGTGGGATTGCGTTCTCCTTCGGTAGCATCGAGATGCTCAGGTGCAGGTGCAGATGCAGAGCTGGCTGAGGGTTCACTTTAACTGAACCTTGACTTAGCAAAAAAGCCAGAGTGAAATGCAAGGGAAGGCTGACATACAAGAAGTGAAAAACTGCAATAAACAAACTTAGAAGTTTGATGGTCTTTCTGATACTTAACAGCACAAACCACAGAAAGAATGGATCTAGTTAATCAAATAATCTACTCAAAATTTATTTATATAGGATTACAAATTTTTAATAGATTAGTATAAATAAAATACTTACTAACACCATACTGGCAACCTTCTTGAATCAGACGACAATGTGGTTATTATTATGAGCATCAATTACTGTACTAGTGAAAGAATTCTTGATATTAGAGAGACCGGGGTGGGGGATAGTTGTACTTGATGGAATTCCAGATAACCTGACTTAAATTCTAATTGAAATCACCTTAATATAACCTAACCACCTTGAAAGCACTACAGGAAAGGAAATCACAGGATTCAGAAATATTTTTCCAGGGCCTGAAACCAGTGGTATAGATGGGAAAAGATGATTTACAAGTAAGGGTGAGAACAGGGAGACATAAATTTCAGGTGCAAAGGAAATAAAATAAATGAGCACAAAAGCTACATGAAAGGAAGAGTTTCTCCTTTAAATTGTATTGCATTAATTCTATACCTAGAAATAATGAAAAATGACTTAAGGTAATTTTTTCTCTTTCCAGAAAATTCTGAAATATTATGCTTTGGATTGGTAGAAAGATGGTGGATATAACTTAGAAAAATCACCATGAAATATTTATAAAATAGGAAAGCTATAAAGTAGGCTTTCTGAAGAGGTCTAAATTTAAGATCTTTGAAAAAACTATGGTTTTTACAAAGTTCTATGAAATTAATGGAGAAAGTGTTTAACTTTTTTTTTTTGGACAAAAATCTCAAGGTGCTCATTAAAATGGAAACTATGAAGAACATACTGGATGATAAATAAGACCACAATGATCAGCTATGTAACCCTGCAGAACTTATGCCCATATATCTTTCAGCTCCTTGTGAAATTTCTAGGTAAGGGTGGATTTCTTTGACACAAATCACATCAATGTTGGTATGTGTCAAAGATACAGGGTTAGGCCTTTTTTAAGTACAGAGTTTCAACACAAGAGTTCAAAGGAACTTTTATGTCATATCATGAGGCTAGGAAATTACCTAATGGTTTAAAAAATGTCTTCCCTAGTCTAAAGTAATCTGTAAACAAAATGTTTTAGCATGACCTTTTTGGTAAATTCCATTTTTTTTATAATAGGATATCACATTCTGAATTTCCCTTTCGTAGAGATATTTTGTGTCCTACAATCAGGTGAAGGCCAAAGGAAGTTCAGAATAGGATCTGTAGATCAGCAGAAAGAAGGTCATTCATTTCTTAATATCGACATACATTACTGGGCTCCATCAAAGACACCATTGAAGTATAAATTTTTTGACCTAGCAGCCCCTGCTTAATCTCATGCCAACCCTACTGCATTGTAGTATGGGACACTGGTCCCTCCTGTCACCCAAACCTCTGATGGCCTTGGTGACACCACGCTGATTTCCTTCCTGCTACTAAATCCTTCTTACTGAGCCTTGTGCTCTGGGCCCAATTTGGTGAGCAATCATCCTTCTTTCTTTGCTAAATAAGCCCGTGTTCCGTAATTCTTTTTGATATCATTCTTCTTCCTCATGCAGTTCACCAAGTCACCTACCACTACTCCAAAGCCATAGCTGCAACTGTTCCTCAACTCTCTCTCGTGTGCTTTAAACTCAGAGTTCTAGATTTCCTGAAGGACAAATGTACGTGAATGTCTCACTACCAATTAAATTGATCATTTGATTTTACCTGCCCCAAATAGAGTCAGTCACCTTCCTTCCCATATTGGTTCCTTGTCCCTGTTTTCTATTTGAACCAACACCTTTGCACTGGGTGCCCCTATGCCAGGCATTGTGAAAGGTCCTCTGGACACGGAGGACGCGCACCCTCATCCTGGAGGACCTTTGGCACGCAGGAAGCAGAGGCTTAACGCTGATGGTAACCCCATGAGTAAGTGCTCGGCTGGTCAGTCATAGGAGAGCTGGAAGTGCCTCATCGTTTTCATGCTGAGCAGCCGGGCCTGCAGCCTGGAGATAGTAACGAGCTATCTGAAGTGTGGTTCTTAGAAGCTGATAATGATGTGAAGAATGAGCTGGAAATGCCAGTCCTTACCTTGCCAAATACAATACCCACACAATGTACTGGTATGAGGTATGTCTATATTGGTATATAGACAACTTCATGCATTGCTGGGGGGTAGGGTACAGACCAATTCAAAGATTCAGCTATTTCATTCCAGTGTATGTATCTTAAAAGTTCTCAAAAAGATCTCTAAGAATGTTCCCAGCAGTGTTATTTGTAGTGATAGGGCCTTGGAGGCAGCCTGTTGTTCATCACTGGGGGGGGTGGATGGGTCAAGTCAGACAGGTGCACAGCATGGAGCAGCATTCAGCAATTTAAATGCATGATGGAGGGAGCACAAAACAAGGAACTCGGAATGCGGCCCGACCACTCCAAATGGAAGGTACACGTGAGAACTGGGGAGAGGGAGGCAGAGGAGCCTTCAGCTTGGCATCTCTGCCATGGGCTTGGTATAGACAGGGTGAGGAGATGGGCACTTCCGTGCTCCTGATTTATCCTCCAACTCAAATGAGATTCATTCAGGAGCTAGGCACAGACAAGGCTGAGGGCAGGTACCTTTAGCACCGGCAGCTGAGAATTACTTGGGACAATTGAAATGTACCCTCTTACTGCCACCACCAAGTCCTGCCTTCCCAGACTCTGCTCTCTGGGGGCCCCTCTCTTATAACCCTCCCCACAAGGTTTTATTATGGATCCTTCATCAGACCACCTACCACAGAGGACTGGAATCTTTGGGGACACGATGCATACAATGGTTAGGGATCTGATCTTCCAGCTACACTGTCTGGTTCAGTGTCCTGACTCTGAATCTCTACAGCTGCATGGCCTGGGGCACGTTATTTCCTCTCTGGAAGCTATGGTAGTATCTCCTCTTTAAAATGCATACATCCTTAGGCTGCTGGGGGAATTGAATTAAATAAATCAGGTCAAGTGTTTAGAATGGTATTTGACAAATAGTAAGAGCTCCATAAATGTTGATGAACATTATTGCTGTTACCATTACTATTTTTATTATTATAAACTTCAACCAAGACCCAGTCTCCCCACCCTGTAATTGAGCATGATCCAAAGTAGCCTTCTTCCCACAAGCCATATGAGGATTTACCGAGAACTAAGGCCTTTCAAAGGTCCTTGCACATTTGTTTTCCTTTGTAAAGCATAAGGCCAATGCCACTACCTTTGCCTTAGGACAGGGCTAACTTCATTTTACAGTTGGCTATGTGGGTTAATACTAACAGGATACAGCAAAATAGATATGCTAGGGAGAACAGGTGACAGGCAAGACTTGACAGAGAATTCTTTTTCCCATTTGCCCCTGAGTGGTGGCAATGAAAAATAATTTGAGGCAGAGCAGTGAGGAATCAGTGGGAGTTATAAGGACAAAGAGAGCCCACTCCATCCGTCTTTAGAAGCATCATTGCCAACCCTCCTTGATATTTTTTAAACATGAAAGGTTGTGCTTGTCCCTTTGAATTTGACAAGTTCTTTAAGCACCTGAAAGATGAAGTGGTAAAGGAATGTGGATTTCCAAATGTACATTGTATTCTTTGTGGAGTAGGTTAGAGATGTTTAGTCCTTTGGCAATTCTTAGCTCTGCTAGAGGCGTTAAAAGGGAAAGGTCAAGTTTGAGTTCCAGCAGTTTCTTGACAGTAAAATGAAAATAGACATGGTGAAAATAGACATATATATATATGGTCTGGAGAAAGTCCAGCCATTGTTGATATAATGAGAATGGTTTGCACAACATCAGTGTAACCTGGCAGCCAAGGAGAGTGGACTGGAATGCGCATATGTGAACAATGATGTCCTCACTGCACTAGTCAAAGGGGGTGGTAGACCCCATTGAGCAAGCATGTGTACTGTGTGTCCATCACATTCAAAATGACTGAGCGAGTAGAGCAACAAATCTGCATCAAGTTTTGCATTAAGCTTGAACATTCCTCCATGGACACTGTTCAGATGATTCAGAAGGCCACAGCTATGGCAACTGGTGTTTGGCAGCTTTATCACGACAATGTGCCTGCTCATGCATCATGTCTCATGCAGAGTATTTTGGCAAAACATCAAATCACCCAGGTGACTCAGCTCCCCTCCAAACTAGATTTGGTGCCCTACAACATCTGGCTTTTCCCCAAACTAAAATCACCTTTGAAAGGGAAGAGGTTTCAGACGGTTGATGAGATTCAGGACAGTAAGACAGGGCAGCTCGTGGTGACTGGGAGAACTGTGTGAGGTTCCAAGGTGCCTACTTTGAAGGGGACTGAGGCATCATTGTCTTGTGTACAATGTTTCTTGTATCTTGTATCTTCTTCAATCAAGGCCTCTATTTTTCAGATTACATGGCTTGATTCTTTCTGGACAGGTTATATGTATATTTGCAAACTTCTTAAAAGTATAGCAGTTTCAGTTCTGCCATGTTTCAAATTAATCACCTCACCAGAGACAGTGAGCAAAATTGGATATAAATGTTAACTTTCCTATATTAAAAAGTTGGAAAAGAACAATTACACCAAGACTTCATTGAGAAAAAAGTAAATGTACCGAAACATATAGCATAATAAAATTTTTTACTTTTCGAAAAATTCATTTTCTTCTAATTATCAAATGAGTCTAGACAGGAAGAAACTGCACAAAAATGTTAACCAAGATTATCTCAGGGTGGTGAAGCTAGGAGAGAATTTTAATTTCTGTTTTATACTTTTCTGTATTTTTTCAGTATGTGGCAATTATATTTATAGGCAAATGCAAACAAGAAATAAGAAATGAATAAATAAATATTCCTTTCTTTATATTCCTGTTATATCAGGCATCACCTTCTCTAGGAAACTTCCTAAGCTTTAGGGGACTCTTGGCCTCTAAAACTGGATTGGGGACCATAAGCAAGGGTTGGCCTCCAGGTTTGACAGGCATTGTCCACAGCAGTAAACCTCATCCCTCCTTTCCTTGTGTGCCACATCGGGGCGAGCTGACTGAAAAGAGCAGGTGTCCCCCCTTTGGATCTCACTGGGTACACCAGGCGCTGCCCATGGGCAAGAATTCTCCCATGGCCCACCCCTCGACCTCCATAAAAACCTGTGTCCTCTCGTTGTTCTCCCAAGCCACTCTCCAAGCGACCTTAACTACACAGGAAAGAAACATCTCCAAATCCTGTTGGGGGGATCTGGAGGGGCCATTATCAGTCTTGACAGTGGAACCTAAATTAGGGAGGGGACGTCCCTCCCCCTTTTTCAGAGCAGCTGCAACGGTAGACACACCTTGTTCTGTATTCCCCTAATACCCTCCTTTCATTTCCTTCGTTTTGCTTTTGGAAGGACAAAAATGTTTTTAGTTTTGTCCATTTTATCAATTTATTCTTCGAGGGTTCATACTTTTGGTGTCTTTTAAAATTTTTTTGCAAGATTTGGGGTATCTAAGGTTTTCTTCTATGTTTTCTTTCAGGAATTTTGTGGTTACTATTTTTGAACTTAGATCTATGACTCATCTCAAATTAATTTTTGTATGTAGTGAGGTAGAACTCAAAATTTATATATTTTTTGTTTGCCGACTATCCAAAAGTCAGATTGTCTTCCATAAAGTTTATATTTTTACAAATGTATATCCAATTTTTCTGATACCACTGACTGAAAAAATTGTTCTTTCCCTTTTGATTTCCTGAAAATCAATTGGCCAAGTATGTGTGGACCTACTTCTGAACTATCTCTTCCATTCCATTGATTTATATAACTACACCTAGACCAACTTTAAACTGTCTTGATTACTATTGCTGTAGCAATCGGGTCTTGAAGTCAGATAGTGTAAATCTCCCAATTTTGTTCTTCTTTTTGAAAGTTGATACAGGTATTCTAGGCCTTCGCAATTCCATATAAATGTTAGAATAAGCTTGCTAGCTTCTATAAAATAATAATTAATGATAGTAAATAGTAATAATAATAATAATAATGCCTGTTGGGTTGCATTGAATCTATAGATTAAATGTGGGGGAAGTTGACATTTTAACAATTTTGAGATTTTCAGTTCATGACCAGGGTGTTTTATATAGATTTTCTTTGCTCTTCATCATCAATGTCTTTGTAGTTTTTGATGAGTAGGTCTTACCCTAAGAATTCCAGATTTGTGTTTTTACTGTAAATGCTATATTTTTAATTCTAATTTCTAATCATTTACTAACATTATAAAGAAATGCAATTGATTTTTTTACATTGACTTTGTGTCCTATAACCTTGCTCAACACATTAGTTTGAATAGGCTTTTTTTGGTATGTTCTCAAGGATTTTCACATAAATAATCATATTATTTCAGAATAGAGAAAGCTTTACTTTTTTTGTTCCAGCCATGCCTTCTGTGTTTTTCCTCTGGTGTTAGCACTCTGGGTGGGGCACCCAGGACAATGCTGGACACATTGTGTGTGATGAGAACACATACCCTTGTCTTGCTGCCTCATGAGAATACAGCCACTTCTTGGTCTTTCTTCCTGCTTTTGTAAAGCTACAGGAGACATAGACCTCCTAGAACTCAGAAATTGCTTGGTTTTCAGATTATTCTTCCTCTTCCTACCTTACAAATATAGGCACTTCTGAACTGTATGTTTACTATCCTTTCTGTCCACCACTCCTAATGATCATGATGCTAATTAACCTTAAGCAGTTTTTAACACTTCCACATGATCTCCGAATCACTGCCATCTTTCCATTGCCTCTTGCCAGGCAAACTGCAGTAGCCTCTTAATGGGTCTCCTTGCTTCTGTCCTTGTCCCCTTACCATCTGTTCCCATACAGCAGCCAGAGGGACCCTGTTAAGACATAAGCCAGGCCATGTCACCCTTCTGCTCGGGGGCCCTCCGTTCTCGCTCATCCTTTCCCTCAGAGGATGGGGAGGAGCCAATATCGCACACTGCTCTGCCAGCCCTGCCAGGTCCCACTGCATCCACAGCTCAGACAACATTCTCACTTCCTCTGTCCGGTCCAGGGGCGTGGCCTCCTTGCCGATGCTTCAGTGTAACAGATACACACTCTCTGCTCACAGAACCTGCGGCCTTGCTGCTCCCTCTGCCTGGAACACTCTCCCCTGCTGCGTCTGTCTTCACTCAAATGAGCTTTCTCTGACCACTGTAGTTAAAGTATCAAACAAACAAGCCAATAAATAAACAAAAACTTCCCCTCTCACACACAGCCTGCACAATTCCCTGATTTTATTTTCCTCCCTAGAACTTATTATAGCTTAACAGAATATTTAAAGTGAGTTCAGTGAGAGCAGAGATGTGGGGGAAGGGGAGTGGCTGTTTCTGTGTACTGTTCATACTCAGTGCCTAGAATGCTGCTTGGCACGTAGTAGGTGTTTAATGAATATTCTCACAATGGATGACAGAATGATAGTGCTTGATGTTCTTAAAAAGATCAATAAAGACATGTTCTGTGGGAAAATCCTCCAGGCATTTACAGACCTAGCAAACTTATGTGAAAGAGTTTGCCTCATTTCTGCAAATTATTGGTAAGGAAATACTCTCATTATATGCATTAATTGGAGTAACATTATTGGAGTAACGTACATAACCACAATTTTATTATTTGGGTTACTCCTCTGAATTATTTTACTGTGTAACACTGTGTATTGTGTTTACAGATGTATAGCCGAACAATTATAGCAGCCACAGAGAACTCTGCAATAAAATCAGAATCAGTCTCATTCGTACCAGCTCTTGCTACAATGTTTCTGATTTTTCTGTCACTCCATTGTTTAAAGTTCAGTGCGCCACACTGCACGCTCCTCTGCCTGGCGCTGAGCCTGCGCCCTATAGATAAACGGAGAAGAATAAGGTCCTGATGTGTGGGCTCCCGAGCATGGTGGCATTTGGGTTTTAGCATAAACTTGGAATATTAACAAAGTAAAAACAGCAGATTCAATTATAGATGTAGAAAACCTCGGAGACACTAGGAAGAGGGGAAGACAAAGTCAGAAACATTTCAGTTTTAAAATAAGAGTGTTAGTATGTCTCTGTACGAAGCATTTTCAAGAACTTTACCTCACTCACTATAGGCCTTGAAATAAGTATTTTTATCACTGAAAGGTGTGCCGACCGGGGCTCCGAGAGGCTGTGGGTCATTTATAGTCACATAACTATTAGGTGAGTGACAAAGGATTATCAACCCCATGTCTCACAGCTCTACATTATATGTTCTTTTTACTGCATTAGGTTAGTATTCTAATTGATCCTTGATTGAAAATTATCAAATTATCTGAAACAATCTGATTTTTAAAAAATATTCCAAAGGCATGTGTGTAAAAGAATTTCTTTTTCTTATATTCACCATTTCAAGGAAAAAATATTTAGTCCAAAATCTAGTATACAATTTTAAAGATTAAAAAATAAAATTTGCAGGCCATATTTATTTTTTTTTAAATTGAGAAGCAACCTTACTATTAGACCTACAAGCATGACATATGAAAATGCAATTCGATCAAATGAATCGATTTGTGTATATATTTACATTAGGTATATGCATTATGATCAGATAAAATGCCTCGTAGTTATTTAAGTGCATAAATCAAATGTTTAATAAAAACTTCTTTTGATATCTAAGATGTAATATTGGGTTGGCCAAAACATTTGTTTGTTTTTTTTCCCCATAAGATGGTTCTAGTAGTGCTTAATCATCTTTAACTTCATTTGTAACAGTTTTGTTAGATTGTATTATGACAGCTGTCATATCAGTGTGCATTAAAAAAACTTATTAAAATTGGTGAATTTTTGTGTAACCATTTTAATATTGAAGATGGAAGAAGATAAGCAACATTTCAGCATATTATGCTTTATTATTTCAAGAAAGACAGAAATGCAACTGAAACACACCCATGAAAGGTTTGTGCAGTGTATGGAGAAGGTGCTGTGGCTGACTGAATGTGTCAGAAGTGGTTGGCGAAGTTTTGGGCTGGAGATTTCTGGCTGGACCACGCTCTGCAGTTGGGTAGACCAGTTGGAGTTGATAGCAATCAAATTGAGACATTAATTGAGAACCATCAATGTTACACCACACAGGAGATAGCTGAAATACTCAAAACATCCAAATCAATAAAGTTGTGGGTAAAAATGCAGAATATGTATTTTGTTTTATGAACAAAGCCATACGGACTTTTTTACCAACCCAATAGCTCTATTATATGAGGTTTGTCCAGCTTAAAACTTGTAATTAGAATCTAGTCAAACAGATGAAAGAATAGATATCTAAGAATATACTCATAAATGTATAATTTATCCTTGTATATAATTAATGATATACTCTTTTGAAAAATTTGAAATAAACCCAATAGATCTCAAAAACTTGTTTTGATTATAAATGGTTTCCCAAATGACACAATGATTCAACTTCCATCATTATCTTCTCGAATAACTATTTCTCTCCCCTGAAATATTAAAGAAGCAAGATGTTGCACTGGGTATATAACTTAGTACAACAGCAGAATCTGCTACTTTATTTTTCATAAGATATTTTCTCTCTTACACTTCAAAAAATTCAAGGCACTCAATTCATTAATGGAATATTTTTTATCTCTCCAAAGCAGTAGCTTTATTTTTAAAATCCTAGTTATGTCCAAATTTATAGCGTGTGTTCATTGCTTTTCTGAGCCCTGATTTTGAGCGTGGTAGCCAAAAACCAAGCAAATATCTTTACAAGGCAAGAAAAAAAATCTGAACTATTTCATCAGACTGCTATAAGGAAATAGCACGATAGATTGTGACATTATTAAGACAGCTCAACCACCCCAGCCAGGTAGCCCAGTTGACGAGAGTGTGGTGCTGATACACCAAGAATTGTGGACTTGGTGCCCAGTGAGGGCACATACAAGCAGCAACCAATGAATGCATAAGTAAGTGGAACAACAGATGGATGTTTTTTCTCTCTCTCCTTCCGCCTAAAATCAATAAGACAAAGACTGCTTAACAATCAAGCACACAGAGGATCTCACTGAACTTTAAGCTCTTTCTCATGCCTTTAGTAATAATCACAATCATTTTGTAGTTTCCAGGGGTTCTTCAGCCTGACAAAACTCCTGGTTCACAGGCCCCACAGAAAGCTGACAATACACACAGGGACCATTTTTATTGGTGTTGCCACTCATATTATCTTTGTTTCTTTCTGTGGTGTGTCTACTTTTTACTTTATTTTGATATTTCTTTTGATTTTTGACACTGATCATTAGTTTACTTTCCGCAACTCAACTTCCTTCTTTAATCAAAGTAATTATGGAAGACATACTCTTTGTATGGTTTTATGTCATTGCTTTCTTTATCTGATGATTTTTATCTCAAATTCATTCATTTCTTTGTTTCCTCCAATGATGTGCATAGAGAAAAGGACTTATTTTCTACTAAAGTAACTATATTACTTAATATTTTTAATCCTCTCTGTTCATATTGTCTCACTGCACCCTTTTTAAGTAGAAACTTCTGTTTCTATTACAAGCCTCAAGTACCAATGTATAGAAATAGGGTACATGTCCTTCTTTGTCCCCTTAATTCCTTGTGAAAATATATAATTGGCTGACAACCTCCCATGAGATAATATTTACATTCCTGTCTGCTTGCCCTTCTATTTCAGTAGAAGTGTTCATGCCCAGAACTCCACCCACCTGCTCACCAGAGCCTTGGGCCTCTCTCCTCCACCTTCTTCACGACGCTGCTCCGGCCGTTGCTGTGCCTGCAACTTCCCCTCCTCCCCCCCGTATCCGTTCCCCAAGCCCACTGGATTACTCTCACCCCCACACAAACTGCTCTGATATTCCCCTTCTTAAGAACACTTCCTGAACCCCCACAACCCTGTCTAGGCACGTCACGATTTCCTGTTGCTTTTTACGCTAAATTACCAATTACCTTTACACACAACCTCTACTTTGTCATCTCTCCCGAGCCCCTCCCAGTCAAACCACTTTCCTCTCTACTTTCCCCGAAGGTCACCGATGACCCATGTCTTCCAGGTCTCAAATCCCAAGGCTCTTCTCTGTCCTATCGCAGTACTCAATGCAGTGAACCACTCCTTTTCCCAGAAATGCGTTCTTGGTTTCTGAGTCACTAAACCCTCGTGGGATACACACAGCAGAACTTATATTCTGCTTTCTAAATCTGAGCAAAGAGGGGCGGACTTTAGGCAATGCCCAGGGGCTTCCCCAAGCCATCACGTGGTGTAGGAGCAGATCACATCAACATTCTGAAGGGCAGAGATTTCCTGAGCTTATTCTCACATTTTGAGGGCTGTGCCAGTTCTTGAGTGGCTCAAGGAACAAGGGTGTGGCCCTGCCAGGCCCGCCTCAGTGCCTGGAGTACTGGGTGAGGGGCCCACTGGAGAAGTGGATTAAGTCACTTTTCTTCTGGAGGCCCTCACATTTGCTTAGAGTAAACAGGCTCTGCAGAAACCACCCTGGAAAAAAGAACTTGCAAACTCTTACTTTTTCAAGGGGCACATTGCCACACCAAACAGTGCAAATGGGCCTTTCAAGACTTTACAGGTAGGGGGAGATGCTGCAAATGCAGGGTGAAGTCAAAGACATCATCCAGGATGTCCTCTAGGCATTGGCCATAATTCAGGTTCAAAATCTTTTTCTGAACCCACATCATCTTAGGAAATCGAGTTATACTGCTTTATATTGAATGTGGTCATCGTACTAATATACCCTAGCAGCAAACTAACTAAGTGGTTTTTTATTTCAGCAAAGTGAGAACAGTTAAAGAAGCCAGATTCTAATTTGCTTTTAAAGTCGGTGGAGTCATTGGCTCCATCTGTGGGAAGCTGGGCTCTGGAGGGGGAGGTGTGGGGACAGAGAGAGGACAGAGCAAAGCCTCCCACCCTCCCCCCAAATTAGGCTACTTCCTTGGTCAGAGAGGAACATGTGTTAATTATGAAAGACTTAGACATCTGCTTCAACTTAAGTGCCCGAGAGCCAAAGATAATGGGGGCAAAAGACAATTTAAGTCACATTCTCTAGCAAGCAAGTAAATAATGTATTTCTGTACTGTCAATGCATTTCATTACCTCAATGCCACAGATTTGCTCCTGCAACTTTAAATATCAGGAAAACACACTTTGGGGCTATATTGTCCTTTGTGATTCATGGCTTCTCAGCAGTCAACAGAGCATTGGCTTTAACAGGTTTTTCCTTTTCCATACCTGCTGCTGATTTATGGTTTGTTTTTTGAAGGGCTTTGAAAGTGTTGATTCTGCTAAAAATATAGTTACCTCTGAATGTCATTAGAAATTTTAGGAGAATTTTTATGGCCAATACTATTTTAAAAGAAATCCAAACCATATCTTAAAAACAACAACAAAAAAAGACATTAGCAGTAGTTATAGAATATCTTTGAAGGATATAATATTGTTGTTTTATGTTTTGGAGTACTATTAAAATCTATGTGAAGAAAAAAGCCAAACTTTTACTTTGGTATATTTTGTGTAACTTTCATAGTTGTAGTTATAGTTACTTTTATATTTTATGTTATTTTGAAGTAGAATCACCATAGCCATCCATCAGGTGTGCGGGCCACAAAATAAGAACTCCCACTATCTCAGCGAAAATAAATGAGCCACTCAGGTCAGAGAAAAGCTATATTTCTGAGTGGAAATACCTCATCTCTGACAATATAAAACAACTCCCTGAATGTGATTAATAACTATCAAAGTTCCTGTTCAGTTAGGAATTATTGCATCTGAGAGTCATGAACATTTACAGCTGAAAGGATCCATAAAGATAATTTAGTCCAATCTCCTCATTTTTCACAGATGGAGTAACTAAGGCACACACACACACACACACACACACACACACACACACACACAGAATCAAAGACTTACCAGAGATCATGGGGCTAGAACTAGAATCGAATTCCACACCTTGAAACTTCAATTGGAGTGAAATTAAAAAGACATTAATTGGGTTCCATTGCAGGCAGCATTGCTGACTAAATGTTCAGAAGAAAGGAAAATTGCAATATAATTTCAAGCATTTTATAATGCATGGTTGAGTTGGCAAGAAAAGAGTACAAGTAATACACGCAAAATGATAAGAAAGTATAAATTTAGAGTGGCATGTAAGTTTTCTAGTGTATTTGTCCATGGTATTTGCCAGTCCCTGGGGGTGCTTGGGATTTGAAGAGCTACATGCAAAATCTAAAGCTTGATCAGAGTGGAAATTTGGACAGCGGAATCTCACATACAGCTGGAACTTACAAAAAACGGTAATTTCAGTAGTAGGGCAAAATAGCAAATTAGTGCCACCTGAAGGGAGAATTAGTGAACACTTCTGATTTGGTTCTGAGTGGTACAAGAAACACAGGTTTCCCCAGAAGACTCCTAACATTCAAGTATTTTAGGAACAGAAATACATACTTCCTGTGTGGTGAAACTCCATCTGAAAATTGTTTGGGAGGTTGACAGTATCTCCAAGGACTGGGCAAGGCAAACTCACATGCTCTCTGAACACCTTCAGACAAAGCCTTACCTCCTTTCTATGCTTAATGCTCCAAGAAACTAAGCAAAGGAGGAAAGAAATCCCCATGAGAGAGACATAGAAGAGAACAAGTAAGAAAAACATACCTGTGGTGACTTCAGATACTGAAATAATAAGATAGAATAAGTCCTGTATTCAATGGTTCTGGATCAGATTTTATGTCATAAATGACATTAAAGCACTAGTGACTAGGCCAATAAGAAAAGAGATACAAATAGGACTTCAGGAATTAATCGTGCTTAATGTTAAAACTTAATAGACCCAATAAACAGTGCAAAAATAAAATTAGGAAAAAAAGTTCTATTTATAATAGCATAAAAATAGAATACTTAGGAATGAATTTAACAAAGAAGTGCAAAACTTATACATGAAATGTTTAGAACATTGGTGAAAGAAATGAAAAAAGATCTAAATGAGAGGAAAGACGTCCCATGTTCTGGTTCAGAAGAATTAATGTTGTTAAGGTAGCAGTATGTCCCAAATTGATCTATAGATTCAATGCAATCAAAAGTATGCTGGCATCTTTGAATGAATTATCAAAGTGACGATCCTATAATTTGTTAAATCTAGGGAACCTAGAAAAAGGCAAAAATAAATTAAAAAACCGATTGAAGAACTCTCCTGATTCCAAAACTTATTCCAGAGCTACAGTAATAAAGACAGGACAGGACTGGCATAAAGGCAGACATAGATATCAATGGAATAGACTTGAGAGCCCAGAAATAAAACATCACACTGAATGTCAGCTTATCTTTGGTACAGATGCCAAGAACATTCAGAGGAAAAAGAATAGTCTTTTCAACAAATAGTGGCAGAACAATGGGATAGCCAATGCAAAGGAATGAAACTGTAATACACAGTGCTGATGAGATTGCGGAATAATTTACCTGCTTTGGAAGTTTCTCAAAATATTAGCATAGAGTTACCATAGGGCCCAGTAATTCCTTACACATACATATACCACGAGAAATAAAAACATATGTTCACAGAAAATATCATACAAAAATGTTCATAGCAGCATTATTCATATTATCTGATGAGTAGAAACAACTTGAATGTCCACCAAGTGATGACTGGATAAATAATCTGGGTTATATCCACACAATGGAACATCATTCCGCAATGAAAGAGTGATGTAATGATATATGCCACAACTTGTGTGACTCTTGAAAATGTTACGATCATTGAAAGAAGCCAATAACAAGAGACCATATTGTACGATTCTATTCAAATTAAATGTTCAGAATAGGAAAATTTATAGAAACATAAAGGGAATGGTTTCCTAGGAACAGGGATACAGGAAAGATTGGAGGAAATGGGAAGTGACTGCTAAAGGATATGGGATTTCTTTAGGAGATTGTGAATATATTCTAAAATGAATCACAATGGCAGTTCACAACTCTGTGAATATTTTTTCAAAACTACTGAATGGTACACTTTAAATAGGTGGGTTTTATGGTATATCATTAGATATCGATAAAGCTGTCAAAAATTCAATGGCTATCGAAAGGCAAAAAGGATTCCAGTTGCAGATAAGATGGAGTAAGCGCATGCCACCCTCTCTCCCTAACTCAATACAACTAGAAAAACAGACACATGCATGGAGACTCTATCTGAGGACTGTGAAAAGTAAAGAGTATCAGACGGACTGGAGAGAAAGACCAGAAATCAAGTTACTACCAAAAAGTTTACCATTTTCCCCCTCTGTTGTCTTCCAGTCTGATGCAATGCAGCCTGACACCCAGAACTGGGAACTGAGCACCAGACAGAGAAGACTCAGCTTCTACTTCTGCCTTGAGGAGCAGAAGGAGTGCAGACATCTCCGTTGCTTTGTGTTGATTTTATTCAATCACATTCATGTCCCAAAATGACAATTAGGTGGCATACATATGAGACTGGTGTGCATAGAACTGCAAATTCTTTGAAAGTAGAAATGACATTGGCAAGTGGACCTTGTGGCCTGAACCTAACCAGGTCAATTTCCTCCCAAACCAAACATGTCAACATGCTCCACAGAATCTAAATGAGACCCAAAATTTCATAACATAAAACTGAAAATGTTCAGGATACAACCTAGACTTGCTCAGTATATGTATATGAAAAGCCAGAATGGTTTCTACTGTCACAGGAAAGGAGGAGCAGCAGAGCCAATGCTGAGATGGTATCAATGTTGGAAGGATCTGACAAAGACTTGAACTGCTGCTATGCAAATATTCCAGCCAGCAGTTGTGAACATTCTGGAAACTAATGGAGAAATGGAAATCCTCAGTAAAGATGCAGAAGATATAAAGAAAAACAAAGCTTACATTTTAAAACTCAAAAATAAATGAACTAAGATCAGGAAGAAGACGAGGATGTCCACTCTTGCCATTCCTATTGGCCATAGTCCTGAAAGTTTTAGCCAGTACAATAAAACCAGATAGAGAGATGATAAATAGATAGATAGATAGAAATAAAACTGCCCCTATTTGCAGAAGGCATAACTGTCTACATTAAAAAAAATTCCAAGAAATGTATAAAGACACTTCGAATACTAATATGGGAGACTTAGCAAGTCGTAGGATTATATACAAAGCCAACACATACAATTGATTCATATTTATATATGTAGCGATGTACTGAAAAATTTTTTAAAGTACCACTTATAGTAGCTATAAAAAGCAAAAAAGAAAATTTAGCTATAGATCTTACAAAACCTACACAGAATTTGTGAGATGCACACCACAAAGCACTAGGTAAATAATGGGCAAAAAATCAGACTTTGTGGTAGAAGAGACACAAATGGCAAATAAACACATAAAAACATATTCAATCTCAGTAATTGGGACATGCCAATTAAATAGCAATTAGAGGCCATCACACGCCTACTAGAATAGCTCTAACTGACAATAGCAAGTGCTGGCACAGATGTGGAGCAACTGGAACTCTCATGCACTGCTGAGAGTCATGCAAAATTTTATAGCCGCTTTGGAAAACAATTTAGCAGGTTTTTATAAAATTAAATATGTGCTTATTATACAACCCAGCAATGCCAATGAACTGTTGGAAAGCACTGTGCTATATTGCAACACAAATATCCCAGGTGCTCCCTAGTAAAGAACAGTAGCCAAGACACGAAGCCCCTCCAGTCTCAGATGCATAGGAATGACTTACAGGCCTACCTCCTAATTCCATTACTCAAGTCACTTGTCTCCCAGAAATGATTACTGTATTTGTCTGACCATAAGATGCACCTAGATTTAAGAGGAGAAAAATAGGGAAAATAAATTTGAGGTAAAATCGTGGTGAAATATTTAATGACATAAATATCATATTTCACCAATGTAAATGTAAACAGAACTCAACAGCAGCATTAACAACCATTACTCCTCCCAAATGTGGGGGTGGGGCAGGTTGCGTCTTATAGTCCGAAAAATATGGTATATGCTAGTATTGGAAATTATTGATTACTGTGCTTTTCATTGTAAATCACTCCATCACATTTCCAGCTTACCACATCATCTCTGGTCAGTACCGTTTGCCTGGTCACTTGTGAGTGAACTGATTAAGCCATTTCTGAAACAATGCGAGCACTGCTGTGTCAGGCACAGCCTGGCTGCTGGTTATCCTGAACTAAACCATTGTTTCGCAAGGTCCTACTGGATGCTAGCGTTCTTAACCCACAGGACACTATAAGTGTATTGCCCGGGGTCTGTTCAGAGTACCATTAAATGTTTGTAATTTTAAAAAGACGGATGTCGTATTTTGAAAGAAAACTGCTCAGTCAAATTATAAATGTTAGCAAATGTTTGGCTAAGCACCGAGAGGATATAAAATTACATCAACGAATCATCTGCATCCCAGCTCAGCACTTGTGAGGACACTGTGCACAGTGTGGGTGTGGTGGGAAGCTGGAGGAGTGCCCGTGGTCCACGGAGGTCGAAAGCCAGCGGAAACGGCCAATCCACTGCTTCGTTTGGTAGTGTGAATACCATCAAAGGGTGATTTTCCTTAATTCCCTACCCCCTTGGGCCTCGTTTCCTCATCTGCCTGCTGGGTTTGAACTGTGATGCCCGAGGTCCCTCCAGCCACAGTAGGTCTGAAGGATGCTCTAACCTCTCAGTGGCCTGTCTGTCTCCGAAGGTCCAAATCTCAGTGCAGAGATTCCCAAGCTCCGGGAGAGCTCCGTGGGGCTGCACTGTGCACCCTGGTGACCCTGGCCTCTTGGATAGCAGTTGTCAGACTTTCACTGGGGAACAACCCAGATCTGTGTTTAAAATGGATATTCCACAGCTTCTCTCCCAGATATTTTGATGTTGAAAGTCTTGAATTGAGCCCAAGAATTGCACTTAAAGCAAACATGCTAAATAATTCTGAGCAGATAATCTGTTTGAAATACACTAAGTCCTCGAGGTTAATAATATGGCAAACTGACCAGATAAATGTATATTGCCCAAGAGCCACTGTACCCTGTCTTTTGTTTTGGAAACCATCAAAACAAACCTTCGTGCAAGAATCTCTGAGAGTACGTCAAGTTCCGTGACAGCAAGAGTTTCAGAGGAAGGAGTTGGATAAAGAAAAGAATTTTCTGTCTAAATAGATTTTCCCGGACTTGTTTCATTTTCTGTGAGGGCTTCCAAACCGGATGATGTGTGTCCCAGGCTGGAATGTCCTACAGTAAGCCTACTACTCTGTTTGATGAGACCCAGAGTGACTCCCTTTTAGTGCCGCAGAGATGAGATGAAAAGCAGGAGTAGCCATGACAATGCCAGAGAAAAATGGCATGATTTAATGGAAAGGAGAGAGAGGCAGAACTGGGGAGAAGATAATGGGTTGTCGTTGGAGCCTTACTCAGAGATTAGAAGGAATTCCTGTTCTGTGAGTCAAGGTGGATCAACTTGTTCAGAATCCAGGCTTCCCCATTGATTTTGAGAGGAAGCACTGGGAGGCGATGGTGACATCCTGAGAAGCGGGGACCGAGCACAAACCCGGGGACGCCAGTCTAGCTCTGACATTTCCAGGCTGAGTAACCTGGGTCCGCTGCCGGATTAACAGGCAGCTGCTCAACCTGCCTGCGCTTCATTTTCCTCACCTGTAAAATGGCGTAACAGCGATCCACATCGTGGGGTTGTTCGAAGAAATGGAGACAGCACAGGCACAAATCCGCTGTAAAATTTGAGGCTATGAAAATTAGGGAATCGCTACTTTTATGAAGTAATTTGCAGCTTGTCCCAGATAAAATAATTAGATTACTTTGCCTTTAGAAGTATGGTCAAAGAATACTGGATCTTGAATTCAGAAAATCTGGAACTTATGGGTTTTTTTTTTCCCCACAGAAACCTGAGACTTTAGGCAGCTAACAATAGAATAGATAAAATTTGAACTTCTTATGAAATGAGCTTTGGTTGTTTTTTGGGAAAAGGAATTGAAAATTTTTTTCAGAGGCTTTTGGTTTTGCTGTATCTCATACCATGTTCCCTTAAGGAAGGCTGACTTCCGTACTGGGATGGACCCGCTTGGTCTAAGAACAAACCATTCCCCATTATAGAGTTCAGTTTGGGAATAGGCATGGCTCAGTTAGATGTGATGAGGTGTTTGCTGAGACTAGAAAAGTTCTCCGCACTTCCGGGGAGCACCTCCTGATGCTCCTGGGGGTGCATGTGAATAGACATGAGCCTGGGAAAGGCCGAGGTCCTCTGGCTCCTAGCTGGACAGCCAAAACACGGAGGTGGAGAAAGCCAAAGGAATCCACTAGGTTCGGTCACCCTCTGTAGTTACTCCAACCTGCAGGCCTAATTATGTGAATCAACTCATTTCCTTCTCCATCAAGATCAGAAGTTAATCCTTGGTGATTTCAGAACATGACCTGTGCACAATGGGCTTGTCATTCTCTAGGTCTGCAGTAGATGCTCTTGTGCTGTTTGTCTCTTGGTTGTAACCTGAGCCATCCTGACGTATCTCTGGAGGCACAGCCATCGGTGTGCGGCAGGAAGCAGGAGCCACCTGCCGAGGAGCCCAATCACGTCCTGCTCAGGTGCCACGTGCTATCCCGTTAAGGCTCCCATGATGCCTTGTGTCCATGGTGGGCGTTGCCAACAATTCATTGTGATCTACACTTACTGGTGGGAAAGGTTGAAATAAGTTCTTAAAAAATCAACGCATAGCAATCTAATTCCAACACGAGCTCCAAATGAGATAGTTTGTCAGCTTTAGGAAGTGAGGCTTTAAAATTTTTCCCTCCTTTTTAGATGTTGGTTTTAGGTTGACAAATTCTCTCAGATGGTTTGATTTTTATGAAAACCAAGTGGTAAATAGAGATCACACAGGGTGTTGGGGGGGCGTGGAAATAAGCTAGTGTTTTAACAATTTTCATTCCTACTAATTATAGGTCTATCAGCGTCATCCTAATTTAAACCAGCAATTTCTCCTCACTAATGATTTCTTAACAATCCTGAAGCCACGAGGCTGTGCCAGGGCTTTAGAGAGGTTCTGCTCCCCAGGGCCCATCCACCGTGCCCTGGATGCATGGGGGTGGCGGGTTGTGGGGGCTCACGTTTCGGCACAGACAGCCAGGACCCCCAAAGAGGGGAGCTGGAAAGCAGGAATAAGCCAGATGTGGTCGGCTTTTTGCTTTTGATTTAGTTGTTTTATTTTGTTTTTGCTTTTATGAAGACTCCATAGACACCCTATTTCCAGGCATCTACTGTCCTTTTGTTTTCATGAAAAGTTGGTTGTATGTAATATTATTGGATCAGCCTGTTCTTTCTCTTAAAGCCTTGAGCTTTCCCCGCGAAGGCTGGCTGTGGCGAGGCTCACCATTGGATACCCACCACCTTAGAAACAGATTCGGGTAAAAAGCATCAGTGGATGTTAGAAATGGTGGGTGAACGTTGGGTGAACATTCCAGACCCAGTTTCTTCCAAACCCCCTCAACCCCTTCCCTCGGGACATTAACCAGAAAGATCTAAATGGAAAATCCCAGGCGTCTGCCTGGTCTTGTCCTCCAGACTCCGGTCCTCCCTTGTCCACAGCCAGGCCCAGCCCTGCTTTCTACGGAGCACCTTGCAGATCCTGTTTATGGGTCACAGGGCTGGGATCTATCAAGGTTACAGGGGATTATAAAGAGCAGCATAAAGGTGGTGTTCTAAGGTAATTAGCTGGGGACAAACGGGAGAAAAAATAAGATCACTATATAAATACAGGCCCTCCAAGGCCACTTTGAGGACTGGGGAATGTTTTCAGATCCCAATGACGCAGATTTTTTTTTTCACCTTTTGGTCTAGTTCATCTGGTTCTCCGTGAAAATGTGGTCTCCTTCTGACTGCTGTTAGCAGGTCTCTGTGGCATCAGACCTCGCACCCCTATTTTTAGTCTGATTACAGATTAATTTTCTAGTTGCAAAAGTGGAACTGAGTAGAGATCTTCCTTCACATCATCCACAGTGGGCCTTTACAATGAGAGGGGTGGCTCTCACGGCATGCACAGGGCGGAGGTGACCTTGAAGGCTGCCTGCCTCGCTCCCCAGGCTTGGTGGGGTGGAGGGGGAGTAAAGGCTTCATTTCTCACCCCTTGGGCAGATGGCGCTCACTGATAGTGGTGACTTGGGGCTATTCCCGGGGGCCTGTGGGGCCCGAGAAGTTGAGCTGTGCCTGGTCCGGAGGCCCAGCAACCCCTCCACTGGCTCCCAGGAGTAGAACAACGTGGACCCTAGTCCTGCCTCCTCAGGCTGCCCCAGGGGGGAAGAGGAAGTGAACATAGGGAACCTTCCTTCCCTGAGACTAGGTGGGAATTCTCATGAGAGTAGCCCCACACCAGACTAAACAAGCTCTCCCTGAAAATAGCCACCCAGCTGGTTAACCCCCTTGCCTCGGAGCAGTTACCAGTGACGTCAAGCTATTTTAACCAGGGTATAGATGGCTTGTCGTTATCTCCTATATCTGGACTTACATATACACTGTTTTATTTTCTGTATAAACATTGTATCTTATTTATCTTTTGCTATATTTGTCTTTCATTTTTCATTTAAGTATTTTATCTTATTTTTAAATCCCTTATTTTAATGGCAAGTTGGTATAAAATGAACAACCACCCAATAGAGTCTGCATGTTCTTCTTCCCAGTGCCCTCTCCGTTAGCTCCATCAACACCCTCTCCAGATCCCAAAATAAATCTTCCAACCCTGTCTTGAATCACTCCCTTGGCATTAAAGAAGTCTCTGTGGGAAAGAGTCGCAGCCTCAAACCCAAGTCCATTTCCCTGAAGAACCTGGTGCAGCACCAAGCCCATCCCTGGGGCCTGAAATCTGGCAGAGTGTGGCTACATCGGTCCTCTGGAGGACTGCCGAGGAGGGCCGTGGGGACAGACACCCTCCCCGGGACAGCTTGCAGACCCTGCTCCACTCTGTGGACCATGGAACAAATGCCCTTCACGAAGAGGGGCCCAGAGGTGCGGAAGGGCCTACCTTTGGCCAGGAAATTCCTAGTGAATGCTGAACGTGTACTGACCCCTGTGGAGGGGCAGGGTTCCAGGGAGGAGGGCAGCAAGGCCTAACAGGGATCTTGTTGCTCTGAATTCCTGAGATGAGGTGGCGCTTTCCAGCCCCACTTGCTCTGCCTTGGGGCACATCCTGCTGGTAATTGTCACTGAAAACGTGTGACTGTTACCAGCAAGGGCACGTGGTTTCCTTAGGTGCATTGGAATATAAAACCTCTCGAATATCTTTGCCGTGGGGACTGGGGAGTTAGTTCCTGAGACGATTTGAAGGAAGGCCTAGCCAGCCTGCACAGAAGGTGCTAGATCACTTAGGGTGTTACATACAGGGTGACTAGAGATAACGGCGAGATATTAGAAAGCTGCCATTGTAAGCCGGGGGGAGTCAGAAGAGGAGCAGGTATTTTGGAAAAGAGATAAAGGGGTGACTTGTAGGGACATTTAGGAAGCAACCCGTGAACAGAGCACAAAGAAACATCACCATGAAAACTCCTGAGGGTCTGGACAAAGTTTCGCCTGTGCAGGGGGAGGGCAAAATCAGATTCAAAGGCTAGCTGTTGTTACCTAAGAGATAAATCATAAGTAAGGATATGAAATAATAACAACAGTAACAAGACAACTAATACAATAATAAATAAATAATACAAGAATAAACTCCCACAGTGGTATTCACAACTGTAAACCTACTTTTGTCCATCTCTGAAAGCCAACAAATTGAATTCCCAGTCTTAACTGACAGTAATTAGAGGAGTGGTTTCTGCAAGGTAAACCTTTGATTTGGGAAGGGGGTTAGAAGGATGGCAAGATTTATCCAGCTAAATTAGCCTCTTACAGATATTCTTCACAACCCGTGATTCTATCGTATTAGAAGAGATTGAATCCCTTGTGCAGTTTAAGCCACTGACTCAGAATTATTCTGAAGTGGGAGGGAGAAAAAAAGAATATACAAAAACGTGGCATAGAGGAGGGCGTATCTTCCTGAGAAAAAAATTAAGAACCCATCTTTTGGGGAAAATGTTTTGTTTGGAGGGGCTGACTTTTTTCTGGTCGACAGTTTTCTAAGAGGTGGTCAGCTTGCTAAACAGCCACATCATGTTTTCATCCCCAAAACACATGTCCACTCCCAAGATTGCTCCTGAAAGATTCTCCTTCTGGGTGGTGTGATCACTTGGCTAAATTTCACTTCAACATAGTTAAAGTCTTAATGTATACAACATAAAATTATACAGTAGAAAAGACTGACTTCATGCTCTTCTTTTTATTTATTTCGAGTTTTGCTCTAATAAAGAATAATCCTTGCCTGGCTGGTGTAGCTCAGTGGATTGAGCATGGGCCTGCAAATCAGAGGATTGGGGTTCAATTCCCAGTCAGGGCACATGCCTGGGTTACAGACCAATTCCCAGCAGGGGGGCACACAAGAGGCAACCATACATCAATATTTCTCTCCTTCCCTTCCCCTCTAAAAGATAAATAAATAAAATCTTTAAAAAAAGAATAACCATTAAGTGAAATCCCCACGCCTAGTTTCACAAAAGTGTGCGGGAGCACACTCTCAGCACGAACCTCGCTGGGAACAGCATGGGTGTGCAGTGTGGCCTGTCCGCAATTACCGGAACATGGCCATCTTTCATCAGTTACTGATAAATTAGGCAGGAGGCAAAAGTTTGGACTAATTTCCCCAGAAGATGGATGACAAGGGCTCCTTGCCAAAGACATTCTCCAGCCCGTCTCCCAGGCTGCTCCAGTCTGACCGTGCATCAGCAGACACACTTAAAAAACCAGACGCCGCGGGCTTGGGGCGGGACTCGTATCTGAATTCCTCAAAGGTCCAAAAGGTGATTCTGTTCATGGTTAGGGTTTAGAAACCACTCTTGTAGTAAATGAGTTTGCTAATTATTCTATCCTGTTAAAGAGATAAGCCCGTGTTCAGTTTTCAGCATCTCTCACAGATGACACATGACATTTACCCATGAATCCTACATGATTTGACAAATGTGTCGTGGGCCAGAGAAAAGGCTTCAATAATTTCCCTGGGGTTATAAATATGCGAACGTCAAAGCCACAGCCAGAATTCAGTCTCTGGATTTCCGACCCGTTTTATGAGCGAGGTCTGTTGTCATCCTTCATCCCATCTCTGACACAGTCAAGTGAAAGCAGGGTAAAGGGAAAAAAAAAGAGCCCCTTGGATGGGTGTGTTTTAAGTGTTCTTTGGTGAGTTTTAGAGTCCAAGTTCAGGGTTCTAAGGGTGATGGTACTTTTAAATATGAGCCATATTGCAAATAATGGAACTGTGAATTCAAAATAATTATAAAACATTTAGAAATCTAAAGTCTGAAGAGACATCCAAGCTTGATAATGAAGCAGAAAAGGCAATAGAAAAGTACACAACTCAAGTCTCATGACCGGATCCAGTTACTAGGCCCCAAAACAAAAATGGCACTAGTTCTGTCATGAGCATGATGTTAGAGGAAAGAAGTTCACTAGTTAAGTGAAGCAAATCCAGTTTAATGAAAGAAAGAATGACTGTTCTGTCTGCCGCTAACATGAGTAGCCGACACACCAAACTCTTGGCTGTGGGTGATACATAGCTCAACATCTCCGCATGCACTGTCTGTGTACAAACACGGAATCCACATCCAACTGTGTTGGTAAGAATAGAGCAAAACAACTTCAAATTTCATTGTGAAGCAAAATTAAAGTTATAAAAGTGCGTTGAGCTTGGTGTCGAGGGGCACAGAGCTGGCAGAGCAGGCTGACCCTCGGTTTGGGGACTTGGGGTTCTGACCCAGCAGAAGTGAAAGCCCCAGTAGGTCCCGGGACCAGAGAAGGGTCCACCGGGTCTGGAGTAATGGCTCTGCCTCCACGGCCTGGCCAACACCTTCAAGTCCATGTGCTTCAGGCCCAGTCCCTAGGGTGTGGGGTCCAGGGGTGGATTTAGGGAGGGGAAGGGCTGCCCAATGGCCTAGCCAGCCTGTTGGGCAAAGAGAGAGGGGCAGGGGGGCAACTGGTCTGGATCAGCCAGCTCGCAGCCAGGAGCAGGGTGGAGGGAAGGGTTGGGATTGGCGTGGGTGAAAACCGTGTGCTGGAAGAGGCTCATGAACTCCCCTCTGGCAGTCCCTGATGGAAAGAAAGACACATTTACAACCAAGGGGGAAGGAGATCTACTGGGGGTGGGCTGGGGATGGGGGAGACATGTTCTTAAAGGAGCCGGCTTTGAGCTGGCCTGGGAAGAGGAGGAGTGGAAAAGTGCACAGCATATGGTCTGGGGGGAGGGACCTGGCTGGAAAGGGCTGGGGGAGGCTGCCGGTGACAAGCTGGGGATGTGCTGTGAGGTGACCACCTGTGCTTTAACACCATTCTTGTCATCGTGGACCAAATATAAGCACAGACTTTATACTGTAAGAAATAATCCTTGACTTCAGGAAGTTTACCTTTTACAATACTATTAAGTATTACATGTGTGGTTCAGTCCCATTGTGAGCCTAAGCTGCAGGCGTGCTGGGCTTCAAGCACAGTTAGGACTTTGGAAGGTGAGGAAGGTATTTCCCGCAGGGGTCCTGTCAGCAAGATAGACCAGGGTGCCATGTAACAGTGAACTTATCCTGGATGAAGAATCAGTCACAGCCTCGAAACTCAGGGTGAAGAGTCAGAACATGCAACCTCATGCCCCACCGAGTGTTCAGGTCTCACCTCTAGGCCCCAGGGCGAGGGCCCTGGCTCAGAACCTGGGAATGAGTTGGAGGGCCCTCTCGGGGAAACTTCGGAGAAGTGCAGACACCAGGTGTGGCCAGCAGAGGGCCAGCCCAGCGGCACAGGCAGCTGTGGGAACCCTGACAGGCCAGGGGCCATGATAAATTCACACCAGCTTCTCCTGCCTTCTGTGGACAGTCTTGAGTGGACACCCACAGTGGGCAGTCACACAGCAGGTACTTTCACGGTGGACAATCTCACAGTGGACACTCACATCACAGTGGACAGTCTCACAGTAAGCATCATCGAAGGGAATTGGAACAGATGCACAGGCTAGGGGCTGGAAGGGGTGCGGTCAGTGTCAGAGAGCATGTGCACAGGTGGTCAGGCAAGGTGTCCCCTAAACATACCTTTTGGGCTTTTTTGAAAGGGAGGTTGGAAGTCCTACAGTGCCAGGGAGGGACAGTGTAAGGTAAACAGAGGCAGTGTAAGGTAAACCCGGCTTCCTCACCCAGGTGTCTGCTGGGCAGCAGCGAAGGGGAGCTGTTTCCCATGGCCTTGAAAATGGACCTCATGAGTAGTGTTCTCATAGCCTTGAGACTGGGTCCGATAAACTGTTCTCACAACATGAAGTAGACTCACATGGGCAGAATTAAGCCCTTATGTAGTTTTCTGGCATATATAGTTCCTGGCGTTATATAGTTTTCTAGTCAGCTTTGTTTGCCTCCAGTACTTAAGCAGGTAGAGACTCCCTGCTGGTGCCACGCATGTGCCACAAAAGGGGACAGGTGACATTCGGAGTGCCACACAGGGATATGCAGGGAGACAGGCAGCTTGCAGCTTGCAAGGCTCGCCCACCCATGAAAAAAGGCATGTCAAGCGTCCCCATGGCTCTGTGAACATTCTTCCATCTGCCTGAATCCAGAGTGGCCCTGCCAAGCCTTGACGGGCTGCAGCACAGACTGAGACACACAGAGAAGGCTTTTCCCTGTCCTGGCTGGACCAGGGCTGCCAGGTCCTGCAAGCTTGGGTGCCACTGGAAACAGAATGGGAAGGAGGTGAAGGGCTGAGGCGGGCAGGTGTTATGGAGAACAAGTAGAAATCTGGATGACAGGGAGGTTCAGAGGAGGCTATTCAAGGCCAGGGGCATTGCCTAACACAAAGGCTCTCCGAGAGCAGTACCCGGATGGCAGAAGCATAACTGGGGGACTTGGTAGAAGTGCAGATCATTGGATCCTGCCCCAAACCCACTGAATTAGAAACCCTGGGGCTGGGGCCCAGCAGCTGGTGGCTCCAGTGTCCTCCAGGTGACTGTGATGAGCGGGGAAGCTGAGAGCCCCGGGCACAGCCCGAGGCCTCGGTTCCCAAACGTCCCAAGTGCTTTGACCTACTAAGCATTCCCCAGAAACTCTGAAGGGCGACTCCTGGACCCCCACAGCCTCCGTAGCTCAGAAGGTTAGAGCTGAGCAATTCAGATTTTTTAAAAAATCACCAGGTGCTTCTGTTAAGCGTTAAAGTTTAAAAGTGATTATCTTTCTACGACAATGAGGCCAAGATGAAGAGAAAGATGTGGCCTCATTATAGCAAGGCTCATTTACCAAGCCGCGGAGCACATGGATCAGACAGGCTAAGGCTGAATTTTAAAAATTACTATGAATCCAAGCGTCCTTATCTGTACAATGAAAGTAAAAATAGGCCTCCCTCAAGGCACTGTTATACGGACGGAGGTAATGCACTCTACGTTCTCAGCACGGTGCTTGGCACACTGGAATGCTGAGATTAGAGTCACGGAATATCCTTCTGAGATGAGACCGGATGTTAGGGTGGGGCAAATTAAGGAAGACATTGAAAGTTTCAGGTTGCACGGAGGTTGTATTAGTCAGAGTTCTCCAGAGAGACAGAACCAATAAGATATCTTCGTCAATAAATTGAGTATAGTCTATGTCCATTACACCCTGAATCAGCTCAATCTCTCCTAAATATATAAAGTATATGTAAATATATATACACAGATATCTATATCTATCTATATCTCTATCTATCTCTCTCTATATATACATGCCCTCCAGGCGACTGTGCCCTGTGCTAAATACACACACACACGTATATAAAGAGAGAGAGAGACTACAAGGAACTGGCTCACGTGACTGTGGAGGCCGCGGGTCCCGAGATCTGAGGTTGGCGCACTGGAGCCCCAGGAGAGCCGCTGCTTTAAATTCCAGACTCAGGCCAGGAGAAGACCACGTGCTCCTCACACCACAGCCAGGCCAGTGGAGTCTCCTCTGACCGAGCCTTTGTGTCCTAGTCTCGTCTTCAATGGACCAGATGAGGCCCTCCCTCGTTGGGATGGCCAGTCTTCTTTCCTCGGTCTGCCGATTCAAATGTTAATCTCATCCAGGGAAGTCCTCATACACACCCAGAACAATTTTCGACCAAATATCTGGGCATCCCATGGACCAGTGAAGTTGGTGCCTTAAACTAACCACGTCAGAGGTGTCTGATCTGAGCTGAGCCCTGGGCTATGTGGGGCAGATGAGGGATGTATAGACAACACCTGTGTCAAGAAAAGCTGTTGAGTTCATTAAAATCAAAACAAAAATTCGACAGTTGGAATGCAGGTGTGCTTTACTTCTGTTCATTTAAAAACACACTTTTAATGGTAAAATCGTGCATTTCTGTGAGTAGAGGCAGAAGTTCAACATAGTATTTGACAAGCGTAGTGTTCAGTTGGACCTCAATCACAAACCGGGCGAAGCACGATTTGTGTGCTTTGCTCTGTGGGCAGCTCGGTCAGGAAGAGGCCCATCCATCAGCAGCAGGAGGAGCGCAGAAAGTCAGCAGCGCCGGTCCCTGCCGAGAGACTGGAGGGCTGGACAGTTTATAGCAGATGTAAGAATCACGAAGAGGTGCAGTCAGACACTAAAATGCATCTAATAAAGGAAATATTTTTCAAGGAACAGATGTCACTCCTGAAGACAAATGAAGATTGTATACTTTTATGGAATGAGGTTTATAGAAACATTTGTCTTCATTTGTTATCTGGACCTTGTGAAATACTTTTCATTACCGCTTGCTTCTAAATAGTCCTGGTGCTTTACTGTGCATGAAGTGCAACCAGTTAAAATGACATTTAGCTTTATGGGGATTTTTAGAGACGTTAAGAATTCTTCCCTTCCCCCAAAGAAATACAAATCTATACATTTGTAAAAACATTTCTAAACCTGTAAATCTGAGAGTGGGACTTTGCTGTAAATATTAAAATAAAGCACCGGAAAAGGTCATCAGACCTCATCACCAGCTGCTTCGATAGATGGAGAAATGAGATCCACAGTGTGACTGGGAATGGCCACACTTGCCCAGCTGAACAGTGAGTGAGGACACACCTTCAGTTTTTTCTGGTTCTCACTCCCTTCCTCTTTCCACTGTTCCTTCAACAAGACACTGGGAATCTAGCAAGTGTGCTCCTGTGGCAGACGTGGTCTTGATGTTTGCACACACATTTTCTCATTTGATCTTTATAACAGTCCTTGAAATAGGTGTGGTTAGGATTTTCGATCGCCTTTTACACATGAGTGAAATGGAGCCTCAGAGAGAGAAATGATTTGCTCATGGACACACAGAGCTTTGGAGAGACATCTCACCCTGATTTGGGTCATTCTCTCGACTTTAATTCTAGTGGCCCAAAGAGGGAAAGAAACAGTTGCACTTGGACGCAGATGTCGTTTTCTTTATCCCTTCTTAATGGTAACATGCATTAATTTTTTCCGGTGTTGAGTTATGAATAAAGCCCTTAATTTTTTGCATAATCAATGGCGGATTTTTACAAATATGTGAACAAAGTAATTGTGGTGATACAAATGTTGACAATAGACTGAGATCCTCAAAATGTGTGGCCTGCCAGGCTGTTTTGTGATCAGTCAGTGACCCAGAGATGGTGAGGATGGCCATGAAGGGTGCTGACAAGGGCACTTGAAATACAAATGAAAGTACCAGCATTTATTTTTAGCTGTATGGCATTGTGATGTGTTTTTTTCCCCCTCAATTTTGTCCATTTTAATTTTATTTACTTTTTTAAAATCACAAAGGAATAACGCTTGCCACAGACAATTATGAAGGATAATCACATCCAGCCTGGAGTGCCCATGACCTCCTCCAGGCTCATATCAATAGGTCTCCTGATAGGTTTGTTTTTGTCCGAGTAGACTTGCCCTGTGTCCTTTACTCCACAAGTTGCTTTTTGTATCTGAAACTCTTCGACAGGCATTCCCACAGATTAAAGGCAGACCGGCGTCTCTTTTTCAGGCCAGTTTCTTTGTAAACACATATTTCATATAAATGGAACATTATCATGTTTGTGTGTTTAAAGTTAAGCTTTTCTTTTTCCTTTTTTTCTCTCCCTACTCCTTTTCTCCCTCTTTATTCCAAAACCAAGGACTCCAGGCTGCATGAACAAATGAGTCCCTTCATTCAGTGTCTGTGCTTCCCACACACATTGTATGACGTCAGATCTGGGCTGCACCCTGTTTCACAGTTCAACATGTCTGAACTTTTGATGCATCCTACATTCTTAGATTTAATGAAGTATGGTGTATATATATACCATATATACAATATGTATACCATATATACATATATATATACACACGCATATATATTTGGGGTGTTTTTTTCTTACTCTTTGCTTTACAAAAATGAGATCATCTTTTACATTCTTTTTTACATGTTGTTCTCTTTCGCTTTGTAGGATCCCTGTAAGAAAAGTGATATAAAACATTTACTGTAAAAGATGTATTGTAAACATATATTGTATATATTCAGTGTGCTTCCAGTGATGGTTATCTTATGCCTAGTCCTTTTTTTAAAAAAATCCTGCAACAAACATATTGTAATAGACATTCTTGTTCATATACCCTATGCGCTTGGCGCTTTATTTCCCCTGGGACAGATTCCAAGGAGCGATATTTCCAGTTCGAGTGGTGTTACATTTGTTTTATTTTAGTAGTATTATCAGGTTACTTTCCACAACAGCGGTAGCAATTTATTCCTGCGCTGGGTAGTCCCGGCTGTGCAACAGGCCACCCGAAGCTCAGTGCTGCCTGGAGACCACGCCAGTCCGTCCCTGCGCTCAGGACCTGCAGCCGGAGAGGAATTCAGTGGCGGGGGATGCGGTTTTCGATCTGCGTGTATCTGGGACCACAGCTGGGGCGATCTGCGTGTCTGGGGGCTACGGGGCTGAGGGCAGGCCAGACCTCTCTCCTTTCCCACGTCCTCTCGGGCCTCTCCTGCTCATCTCTGGAACAGAGGCGTGTCCAGCACGGCCATCGGGGGCTCAGGGCGGAGACCACGGGGCTCTTCACAACCCCGCACTGGGAACCCCTTCCAGTCCCGGACTCCGTGTTCTGTTTGTTCGCTCTCAGTGAATGTCAGCGGGGGTCCAGAGGAGGAGCAGCGAACCGTGCGCAGACCTCATGGGCAATGAACAGAGGACCTGTTTCCGCACCTTTCTCAGCCTAGATCTTACTGTTTTTTACAAATTCTGTCAACTTGACAAGTTAAAACTGACAAATCATTGCTACTTGTATAATTCCCTTGAGTTTGGGTGAAGATAAGCATCTTCTTGTGTGGTCGTTGGCCGCCTGAATCACTTCCTCTATGAAATGCCTATTCGTATACTTGCTTGAGTTTTAAAACATTTTTTTTCTTAATAATCAATAGGAGCTTGTACATTAGACATGTCACTTTCGTCCCGCACGTTACAAATGCTTATGTATGTTTAAAACGTGACTTTGTTTTATGGTGACTAGGTATTGAGGTCGGAGCCACTGCGGGTGGGTCGATGTTCTCCTAAGAGTGACCCCACGTGGCCCCCTCGCCCTTCCCCCGCGGGGACCCCCAGGAGCCCGCAGTCTGCCCCGCAGCCGACAGCCTCCCCCAGCAGGTCACCGTGCCCGCACCTGGTGCCGGACTGCCCAGCTTCTAGAACCACAGGAAATACATTTCTGTCGTTTATAAGCCTCTCTGTCTGTGATATTTCTTCGAGATTAGCCCAAACAGAATGAAGCACTTACCTTCTTGCAGGAGAGGGACAACTTAACAATGAAGATGAATGAACTTGGCATTTTTAAGAAAAAAGAAAGAGGACCCACGTGACTCAGGCTCAGTAGGTGAAGAAGGAAGCAGCCGAGAGCCGAGAAGCGGTAGGCAGAGGTCAAGACCGGGACCGTGGGTCTCGGTGTGGAGACCTTACTGTAAGGGTTAGGGGACTAGAACAGCCGTGTGCACCCAAGACAGCGCACTGGCTGCTGCGTGGAGAGACGAGGAGCTGCGGAGAGACGAGGGGAGGCAAGGAGGCCCCTCGGAGTCGTGGGGCCGAAGGCAGAGGTGGGGACGGAGGGACGTGCACAGGCTGCGCGGGTCGTGGAGGCGGGAGTGGCAGCACTTGCTCTGGTTTGGATGGAAGTGTGTGTGTTGGGGGCCGGGGGGGGGGTCCTGGGGGAGAACTAAGTTTCAGTGGAGAAGAAAATCTGAAGTTCTGGGTTTTCTAGTTTTTAAAGAATGGAAATCAAATTCACATAACAGAAAATCAACCATTTAAAGCCAACAGTTTCGTGGCATTTAGTACCCCCCCCCCCATGGTGTACAAGCAGCACCTCTGCCTCATTGAAAACACGGACGTTCTGTTCTGACGTGTTCACTTCACGTGGTTGACAGGCAACTCCCTAGGCACCCCTGATGTTCAAGGCGAGATCTTGGCTGAAGACACAAAATTTGGAGTCCTGGTATTCAAAGCCTCGGAGCCCCGGCTCTGCCTAGGGAGTGAGTGGAGACACAGGAGCTGCCCTAGTCTGGTGGAGGAGAAGGAACTGGCGAAGGACTCCAGGGAGAGCCTTCCCTGCAGAGCGAAGACAGCCAGCAGGGGGCAGCACACTGAATGCCGCTGAAAGCAGGGGAGGCCCCATTGGATGCGACCACCAGAAGTCGTCTGTGGGAGTGAGGAGAGCAGGTTTAGGAGAAGGAAAGTGAGAGACATTAAAGGTGAATACAGACAGCTTTCCTCACCTGGCTGTGAAATGGGGGTACACCTGGCGAGGCGTGGCACGGGATGAGGGAGCCTCTGTTCTGAATGTCAAGACCGGAGAGTGTGGTTATGTGCAACTGATGATGACCCAGAGGAGAGAGAGAAATGGATGCAGGAGGGCGGGGGAGGGGGCAAATCCTTGACGTGGTGGGAGAGAGAGAATCTGGTGCACAAGTGGGAAGGTGGCCCAGCCAGAGCCCCAGGACTCCTCCTGTGACAGAGGGGACAGCAAGGGGCACGCAGATAGGCTGGTCAATCGGTGGCAAGACAGTGACAGAGTTCTCATCTAATTATTTCTTATTTTCAAGGAAGCAAGGAGAGCAAGCAAGATGCCCATCCACCTTGAGGCCCTTCGGTGCTGGGAATAATGAAGGGAAAAAGTAGCTTCTGCGGAGGGTCACAGTGGGACGTGTCATCAGGACACACCTAGGGCAGCAACGTGAGGACAGGAACCCATGGAAGAGCAGGGACACTCGCTAAATAATGGTGAGTTTTAGGGACACAGTGGAAGAGTTGGGGTGCATGTGTGTTGGGTGGAGGTGTATAGGGAAGGTATGGGGACCATGTGTGAGGACAGAGCCCTCTTGGTGATAGAGCCCCGGCTGGGTCACCATATGGCCCCAGAGGTAGAAGAGGAAGGCTGGAGGGACGGAGTGGCCCAAAGAGTGTCTCAGGAAGAGGGACCCCTGGCGCAGCTCCAGTCCCAGCGTGGGGCCACTGGACAAAACCCCCCTCCAGCGGGGCGGCCTCCTCAACGCTCACCAGCCGCACGCTCATCCTCATTCTCAGGATGCCTGGCCTCCCGGCATGCACGGCGCAGCCGCACAGTGCGCTGGGGGTTCTGGGCGTCTCACGCAGCATGAGCTGCAATGCTCTCTGCAGTCCTTCCCACTCCTAGAGTCCTGGGTGCTGAGAAGTCGTTCGCTGAAGGGTCAGGTGTGTGCCCTCTGAAATGCGGCACCCAGTGTCTAGAGCAGGAGGTGGGCTTGAATGGAATGCGCTTGCATCATCCCCAAACCATCCCCCCCTCCCCAGTCTGTAGGAAACTTGTCTTGCACAAAACTGAGAAGGTTGGGACTGCTGCTGCAGAGGACTACCAGTAGAACTTAATAAATACATCCACATCTTGGAATGCTTTTACTTAAGCTTCAATCCGCTAGTATAAAAATGGTAATGGGGGCAGGATTGTAGGATAGAAGGACCTCGGGAGGGGTGGAACCACATAAGTTCTGTGTTTCAATCTCAACCCTGTCCCTTCCCAGCGAGGCAACCCTGGACAAGTCACAAACCTCTTTCCTTAGACCTCAGGCCTCCCCGTACATTCAGCGGTTTCTGGGTAGTGAGAGGGCGACCGGCGGTAATTGAGGACATTAGATACACCAAAAACAGGAGAGAAATCAAAAACAGGTCCCACAGAAGGAATAAAAAGAAAAGCCATGGGGATGTTCTGACAGGAGTTTGGAAGGGGGACAGCGGGGCTCCCAGGGCCACCAGCAGGACAGGACAGGCGGGTGGCAGGGTGAGTGATAAGCCCAAGGAAGCGTGAAGGGAGAGGCAGCGGAGAGGTCGTCCTGCAGAGGAAGCTGAACGTCCACCTCCGTTTCACACCAAGGCCGTTCATTTGAGAAAGTGCAATCCAAGCGGACCCACACAAGACTTTAAGGCTGGAGGGACCCATGCGAGCAAGGGAGGGCCCGGCAGGATACAGAGGACTGAGTTCGAAGTCAGAGTGCCGCTGGCACTGGGGAGGGTCAGGAGGGAGGCCGGAGGCAGAACCCAGGGGGCGGTGGAAGATGCCTGGCTGTGCGGTCGGAGTAGAGAAAGGCCAGGGGGCCGCGGGCGGTTCCAGTGGAACTGCCGCAAGGAACTGTGTTGACCACGTCGTCTGAGCCTGATCGAACGTACAGAGGTCGATCTGAGTAGTGAGACTGGGGCATGATTTCCAGTTGATCTTTAAAACATGAGAGATGAACCCGATCAGCGTTGCTCCCGGATTTCCCCCAGTCATTCCTGCGCCGCAGGCTGTCGGCCCAGTTCGTGAGCTCAGTAGAGCAGGGCCGGCGTGTGCCGGCTTCCCTCCGCCCCACAGCGGGAACGCGTGGTGCGAGGAGCATCTCTGAGCGTCCTGCTCCAGGCTCTGCCCTGCAGGCAATGCACAGGGATGTGCCGCACGGGTACCGCCAGAGGGAGGTCAGATGGCTGGTGGGGAGTAACTGCTAGAACTAGGGAGGTGGCCAGGAGCCCAGGCCTGGGCACCCTGCAGAAGCCCAGGGTGTGCACGGAGGACGCCACCAGGGAGTTCTTGGTGTAATAGCGGTTTTTTAATCGAGGGATCCCTTTAAGGAAAAGCCCAGTAACCCGCCGCTTTAGTCTCCTGCACATCTGAGTGGGCAGCCACGGCTCTGCCCCCCGCAATCGGGCTTCTGGGCGCTAGGGGGGCATCAGCTCCTTTGCGCCTCCGAAGTTACGGCTCCCAAGGGAAGCCGGAGCTTCACGTCCAAGGGTATCTTCACTGATGGTAAGTTCAGGTCCAAGGGCTGGTGATGAAACTCGGTGCGAGGTGGGTCACAGGCCAGGAAAGAATAAGACTTGGGTGGAAGAAGAAAAACGTGTGCTGAGCGTAGAAAACGGAGGCCAAGGACACGTCTAATCCGAAGACTGACCTGCACCCTGGGCCTGAGGGCTGAGCCGGAACCTGCCCGTCAGGGCGACACCAGGGGCGGAGAGGAGCCAACGCTCCCGCCCACTGGGTGTATCCGGGGCACCAGCGGTGTCAGTCCCGCTTTTCCGCGTTAGAACCCCGGAGGCAGCGCGTGCAGAATCAAGGGAGGAGAGATCCGCGCGCAGCCCCAGCCGCAGGAGGAGGCCTGCGGGGCAGTTTCTGGGGAGTTTCCCGTCTTCAAATTGACCCAAGTTAGAAGGAGGGAAGAGGAACGGTGGGTGTGTCGAGGTGGTCGTGTGCGCTGCTGGTGCGCGCTCCCCTGGACAGGGCGTGACATCTCGGAGAGCGAACTCCTGCTGACTGTGGAGTATCCTTCTGATCCTTGGTGATATTCTTTGCTCTGGGTCTTCAAAGCAGCACACAATACCCATTTCTTAGTTTACCCACTTACAATTTCCACCTGTCTTTAGAGTTTCCAGGGAGCATTTTAAGTCTTTCCATGTGAAACTATTTCAAGGACTAATGAGAAAAAAAGGCAATAAGAGACATAAGACTAAAATGATCCCTTGTGGATTATAGTATTCTAGTTTTTAATCTAAAAAGTTGAATTGAAGTGTTCTCTGAGCAATTAAAGAGTGGTCATGAAGTAGAGTGAGAATCTGCCTGCTTACCTCAAACCACCTTTGACTCAGCTGCCTAGGCATTCGGCCCCCGCCCCGCCTGGCTGACTTTTGCGTCCTGTTTACCAGGCAGGCAATCCCGTTTACATTAAACAGAGTATTAAATATAGACATGCCGTATGAAATAGAAAGTATTATAGAGTCAATAATAAGCTTTCAGAAATCAGTCAAGTTTTCAGAACTGCCAGAAACATAAAAGCCTTCATATAAAATATTAGTCTCTTTCAAATGTAAAAAAGATTTTATATTTTATATTTATGGAGAAATTTCAAAAGAAATATTAGCAGCTACTGAATAGATATGGCAGAAATATAGATATATTGAAATTTTGGTGAAATATGAAATATGTAGAAATATATGTGCATAGGGGTGTGTATGAAAGTCTACACATATATGTAAATACATAATATATGTTTCATATACATCATACTCCTAACTGGCCCCCCTTTTCACGATGTGTATAAAAAATATATTTCATAGTTATACAAGTGCATAAATATGAAATGTACATTACATATTTAAACATATGCATGTTTTCCTATTTTTCATATATATGAAGGCTCTTGAGTCTTATCACTTTAGCGACAAATGTTAATTAGCATCTCCTGGCTGACAGGTGTACTGCACACTCAGGTTGCACAGCCGGAGCTCACAGTCTCCTTTCTCGGGGAAGCTCCTCGTCTGGAGAGGAAATAGAACAACTAGGCGGACCACACTGGGGTGAGGACCCAGCCAGAGGTGGGGGAAATGGCAGTCACAGCAGAGAGGAGAGAGCAGTTCATTACTCCTGTGGGCCTAGGAGGCTTCCGAGAGAAAAATGACATCTCAGCTCGGCCGTGAAGCCTTAGTGGGATTTTCCTGAGCTCAGAAGGTGATGAAGGGCATTTCAAACATGAACCAGAGCAGTGAGAATCCACCGCATGTGCTGTTGGAGCAGGAGGGAAGTGAGGATGCAATCCTACCTGGTACCAGAAAAACGGAATGTGGGAGGTGGGCCATTAAGTAAGTTTAATTAATGCATGGAGCTTTAGTATAGGTTATGGGAGGAGACTCTCAAGAGTTTAAAAAGAGAACTGCTTAATTGGAGCCGGAATAAAATAAGTGGAGAGGGAGGCAACTGAAAATGGGAGGCATTTGGGAGTATGATCAGTAATAATATGCTGAAGCAGAGGCGGCCCCTGAGCAGGAAAGAAAGAAAAAGGGTAGAGCTGGGAGTCACTTGGCAGGGGTCCTCGGTGACAGGTTCCTGTATGGGCCTTGTCTTCTCCTGAACAGGTAGGTAGCAAAGGCGCCTCACCCTCCTCGTCCTCAGGTCAGGGTTGCTGCCGAAGGAACAGAGAGATGGAAAAATGTCTCTTTCACTGGATGTAGACTCCAGGGCGGAGTCTAGGTGTGGTTCGCCTTTCTCTTTCCAGAGTCTCAGAACAGACTCTGATACATCCTGGTGTGCAATGAAATCTACTGAACAAAACAGCAAGCTGACACTTGAAATTCAAAACGGAATTTGGGAGTTCATGCCATTCACAGTGGCTTTGAGGCAAAATGGCAGCTGATGTTTCATCATCAAGAGCTGAGGTTCTGGCCTGAGCAGGGGGCACAGAGCATGGTCTTGTCCTGTCTGCACTCGGGAGCTGGTCCTCTCCCAGACCAGCAGCAGAGCAGGAGCAGGTCGTCTGCTGGAGCCAGGGCACAGGGCTCTGAGCCTCGCACCTTCAGGGTTCCCTGCAAGGAGCATGGGGGAAATGATGGAACTCACTGGAAGCCTGCGGGCCGAGGGGAGGGCGAGGCAAGCCTCCCTTTCCCCCTGGAGTTCAGAGACCCTCGCACAGCGATGGCAGAGGTGCCGGGATGGCATAGTCCAAGAGCGCTTCCCACCGTGTCCAGCATCCCAGTGACACAGGACAGCGTCTCACCTGAAACTCAGCAAGAGGAGAACTTAGGCCATTCATTCTTCTTCATGTCTGTCTGGGAGCCAGCGCCTAAGGGGACAAAGGGAGAGAGCACACAAGGTTTTGGCATCTTCAAGTCTTCAGAGCGTGTGCAGCGATAAATGACTCAGAAGCAGAAGGGCTATAAGAAGTGTTTCGGGGGTCATGAGTTGGATTCCTAAGTTCAGGCAATTTTTATATTTATGGATATTTTGTACATGATTTGTGATAAATACATTAACTATACTATGAACAGCAGAAAGTATTTACTCTCTTCACCAGAGAGAAAACATTAATAGTTATAAATTTGAATATATGTACTCTAATTGGCAGGCACTGGCATTCTCGTTCTATTTTAAAGGCAACCACATTTTAATTTTAATAAGATCTTACATCTTGATGATAGCTGGCAATAAATGCCTCCCGAATTGGCTCCCTGGAGAAACACATCACAAAGGTGCCGAACAATGAACGGACAGTCCCTTACTGGCTGTCAGAGGGTGTAAACCTCCCACAGCCTCCCTAGTGGTAAGGTTACGAAGTGGGGTGTTGTGAATGGATTCGCTGCTCTGCCTGGCGGAGAGGAGTGCTTGTAACGAGAGCCACATCGGGTGCCAAGATTCCTGAGCATCAGGCACAGAAACACAAAGTCCTGACTATGTCATCCACTCTGATTAGTTCAAAAGCATGGATTACATTAGAAAAGAGAGTATGAACACATAAGAGGAATTAATAAAACTGTACTAAACAAAGTAGCTTTTGGGTAGTCTAGACCTCTCTTCTATGCTTTCTTCTACGCCTCATGGCATGTGATTTTTGCAGGTATTTTGACAGCCCCTCTGGAGGGGAAGAGATGCTGATACTCTTCTCCGGGCCAACGGTTCATGTGGTAGAGGGTGGGGGTGAAGGTGAGCTAGCAGGGGAGGGGCGTCAGAGGGAACGATCGCTCTATTGGGGGTATTTTGGAAATCTGTGTGGAACATTTTTGTTCTAATGTGTGACCTTAGAATTTATATATTTAAATACATTAAAAATTATAAATCATGCTCATTTCATATCTCTGGTATATTAAGACATATCAAGCTTTAAAATGCACATATAGGCACATATCTGTAAATTTCATTAGATGATAGTAGAGAAAACATCGAAAATACCTGTGATATGGAGGGAAAACTGGCCCTGGGGCATCACTCCAGATCAGGACTCTCAGAATCTGGTCAGTGGACCAGCCCCTTTCCGTGCCAACTTGTTAAAGCTTGTTGAAAGTGCCGATCAATCGCTGGACCCACTCCAGACTTCTTGAGTAATAAGTTCTGGGGGTGTGGCCCAGCAGTCTGAGCTTTAACAAGGTTCCCAGGAGATTCTGTGCCCAAGTTTGAGAACCAGAGCATAGACTAATGGTATCCGTAGCAACATATTGTTGGAGGAACATGAAGGGTTACGTTTTCTGAAATGTGCTCTCATTTTCCCACCCACGCAATGCCAGTGATTCCTTGGACTCTTTGAACTTGGAGGTGAAGCCATCGTCTGGTTAAATGCCCCAGTGGAGGTGCGAGGGCTGGACCAGGGGCTGCCAGCACAGTGCCTCCTCTCACGTCACAGGGCCAGTGCCAACATCAACAATCTCTGCTCTGCACAGGTGTTCTGGGTACTAAATTGTTTTTGCTTTATTTGCTGAGATTTCAAAGGCCCAGAGGTTGCAACAGTGAGTAGAGCTTGCATTCCTGTTTATAGCACTTACAAATCCACTCAATATTTAGGGGGACCAGAGAAACAAAGAGTTAGAATATCCACTCCCACCCCAGATTTGCAAAGATGTGTTTGGTTTAAATGATCATTATTAAAGAGTAAAGAGATTCAGGGAGAGGCATCATGGGTGGAGACAGAACTGAAATGGAGGGAGGCAAGAGGGAAAGAGATGAGAAAGTGGGGAAGATTCAGAGATGAAGTCAGCACAGGGGAGATGCACAGAGTCTCCTGTTTGAGCGGACACACGCAGGCACCTCGTTTGCAACAGTAGCACTGTGGGTTCTCTGTCCCTTAGAACACATGCAGAGTGAGTTCCTTCAGGCCTGCCACAGACGAAATTTACAACAGACAAGGAAATAAAGAGCTTGAGTTTAGTATTTAAATGAAGTCCTCACACTTTACATTCCTTTGCTAGTAACATTTCCTGTATTATCTCAGTTTGTTTTCATTAATTAAATGTTTTACTCTTCTGTCGTTTTTAAAGGTACTTATGAAAGTTTGCAGGGGTTTTGTTTTTTAAAGACTTTACTTACTTATTTTTAGAGAGGGGAAGGGAGGGAGGAAAACATCAATGTGTCGTTGCCTCTTGCTCACCCCCTTCTGGGGACCTGGCCCACAACCCAGGCCTGTACCCTGACTGGGAATTGAACTGGTGACCCTTTGGTTTCTGGGCTGGTACTCAGTCCACTGAACCACACCAGCCAAAGCAGGTTTTGTTTTTTAAAATCGTATAAAATTGAATGTGAATGAAACTAAAGGTTTGAATATTTCCATTAAGTTTTGAGTGAATAGAATACATAGTATTGATATTAGACAAGTAAAAATTGAAAAAGAGACTTTTCTTTAAAAGACCATGTTTTACAAAAAATAAAAAAGGATGTTGACATACAAATCTTGCTATTTTTTAAATAATGGGAAAAAATCAAAATTTGCCAACTGATGTTGTTACCGTGACGAGTATATGTCCAAAAACAGTGGGTCCGCTGTCCCATTCACACACAACACATCCACATGGTTTCTTTGGAAAGCTACAGAGGCATGCTGACAATCCCTTGGTTTTTTAAATTTTTATCATTTTTATGCCTATATTTGCTAGAAAAATAACTAAAATCTCTTTTGATAATAAACCAGGTCACTGCACCAAATGACCTACATCATTTTACAACAAACAGTGGAATATTTTGTCTGTTCCCTATCTCGGAGTTCAATAACTTCCTAGGTAAAAAGTATGTAACATGAAAAGTAACCTTTGCCACGTCTGGTTCTCCCAGCACAAGGCGCTGTAAGCTCTTGGCAAATGCTCCGACTGTGAGACACGACTGCCACCGTGTGGGCGGCACCAGGCTACAGAACGCAACACCAAATAAACCTTCGACTTAATGAGAATGACCATATTCTTTATTCTGAGAGGCAATGAAAATCTGCTTTAAGTTACATTATTTTAGGCCAGGTAATATGATGTTCCCTTTTGGTACAAGTGATTGGATGCTGATATTGATGGTATTAACTAGCAGTTATCTACGGCCTTGCTGCTCCAAGTATGTACCACGGACCAGCAGGGTCTGTATTACCTGGGAGCTTCTTCGAGATGCAGACAGACCCCCACCTTGGATGCCCTGAATCTAAACCTGCATCCCCGCAGGTGCTCAGGGGATACCTCTGCACACTACAGGCAATGCCGACAAGTGTTCACACAATTAGCCCCAGTATGAGTCTCATTCCCTACTGGGCTCCCACCCAATCAAAAACTCCAAACAGTTAAAAAATATATAACTTGTCTTACTTGAATTACTCGATTAACCTGACTTTCCCTTTGCTTAGGTTAAACTAATGGGTTAATTTTACAATTCAGAAAAAAAATTAAAACAAATCCTCCAGAAAAAAGGGCTTATTTAGTTTCAGGAGAGATTAGAGTATTTTATTTTTGCCCAATCAGAGCCCTTCAGCATAAAGAGACATTCATATACATATATATGAACATTTTCCAGAAACATTAATTTATAGTACATTTTTAAAATACCAGCTTCATGGTATTTATTTACAAAAATATTTCATTACCTAATTTTAAACCTTTTGCTGTGATGACAGTTTGTAAAGTACAGGAATGCAAAATAACTACAAAGTTTAACACATTTTTAGTGTTTGCAATAGTGCCTTCTGGATGTTTTTCAAAATGAAATAGTACACAGAGGTGGGTCGTTTTGTTTTTTTTTTAAAACTGTACTTAAAATGCATATTCCAGCAATCACCTTTGAGATAGTTACTGGACTGAGCAAGATACATATCAACATAAGTAGGTCAAGGGCAGCAACGAAACACGAACTGCATGTACAGCTTCAGGTCTGCACAGGCTAGAGCGCTACACCAAGCATGCGGGCCTGCGTGAGAGGAAAACCAAGTCTTGCTCTCCGTAGTATTGTTTTGGTGACGCATTCACAAGGAACCAATAGTGTAACTAGAAAGCAAAATGTTTTTCTGGTTCTAACTACCATGTTAAGCAGAGGTCACACCTAAAGTACCACAGTACCATTTATTTACAAAAAAAAGGTAATTAAAAAATTTAAAACATGATTTACCCTCTTTGCATTGTTTCCTGTTGGTATGAGTCTGTTGTCCACTCCTTACATTGTCTTCAGGTGAAGCGAAGTTCAAACAACACAAAACACATAGCAAAAGTACTTTTTAAAAATGAAACTCCCAAATAAATAGGATTCCATGGCCGTTTGCCTATATCCATTGGAGATGCCTGAGTTGGACAACCTACAATACTGGTTTACTCACATGTCACACATGATAAAAGTTAGCTTTGACCATGGAGCTCATGGTGGAATACTGGCAAAACTGACATCCATGATTTTTCTGATATAGAGTGTAACAAAAAAAGCAATTCAATTCGGTCCTGGACTACTGTACTCAACTTGTAAGTGAGCTAATAATTTTAGATTGTATTAATAACTGAAGAAAGCAATGTTATAACCCCGATTATTGGGAAGTTATTCAAACTATTTAATTCATCTGAGAAAGGTAAGCTGAAGTTTTCCCTTTAATTTTTGTTGTTGTTACAACTATTTTCTGCCAAGGGACCTTTAAAATGTCTGTGGTTAAGTAGTTAAGATCGTTAACTATTCACAGGAAAAATAATCCCCATAGCACTTTACAAGAAATCGGTTGGAGTGATGAAACATATAATCAACAAAAGCTGTAAACAGCATCTTCACATTCATTTTCAAATTAAAAATAATTATGGGCATGAATTTCAATCCAACAGAACAAAGATCCTAAATGGGAAAAGAAGAAAAAAGGACACATACGATATAGGAGTGCTCTTTTTCAAACTAAATACAGATTAAAAATTCTAGGAATATTGATCAGGTATCAAACTGATAAGGAACAAAGTCTATAAACTACAAAATAAAAACCTTCATTGACAAAAATACATAAACTCTGTTTTCATTTTTGGAAATTTATTTTTAAAAAAGGTAGAAGAAAATACCTGGAAAACTATTTTAAATATATATATATTTTAAAACAATAGGTAAGGTAAGCATCCGACAGCAAGCTGAAGCTATTGAGAAAGATTTTGCAATGATTGTTGTGGGTACTTTCCCCAAAATAAAATTAGCATTTGAAAACGCTCAATAGAGGGTTTTAAAACCATAATAGTAATATCTTTCCTGTCACGTGTGAAGACTTCTGAATGACGTATGATACTTTAAAATTAATTGTATCTCGATATGAGATACCAGTATTTCTTATTATAAGCGTAAAACATAACTTTTTGTATGGATAATATACATACTTTTTAAGTACTTCGACTTAAACTTAACAAGTTCACCATTTTTTAAATTAAAGAGTACATTTATAAAAATTCCATTTTAAAACTAAAAGTATATTCTCTAGCAGTATGTATAAATATAACATGTTACTGTGTGATCTGAAAACAAATCTGAAAGTGTTGCAGAAATTTAAAACCTAGAACACCGGAACATAGAGCAAATGATTTACTACACTTTACGCTTGAAAACTATATAAAAACCTATGAAAGGTTTCAAAACCATGATCGGTTTGATTGTTTCAGGTGCAGCTAGCAGCATATTCATGATTTTGGTATGTTTTATACATATGAATCACTTGCTTGGAACTGAGAAATGTGGATTAAATGATGATAAAAAGTTTTCGTTACCTAAAAAAGTGCAGAAAAAATTCAAGTTTAAAGTTCAGTGCTCTTTATTTTGAAAAACCAAATCAACAAAACCCCAAAAGTTAAAATGTAAAATAAATCTTTGCCACAAAAAAATTTACCTTTGGATATAGCTTTTCTGATGTCACGTGAGAAAAATACCTCAAGCAAAATGTATATGGAATATAGAACTCAGGGTAAAACTTTGAACTCCATGGTGTGTCTTCCACACGTTTTTCCTTTTCTCAGCTGTCTCCCCACCACCCTTTGGAACCTAAAAGTATGTAACACTTTCAGACTTGTTTAAAACACTCACAATATCTACATGAAATAACTTCAGCGGTACCTACAATTAAGAAGTTCTAAGCAAAAGAAATGCTTCTTTCTTTAAAGTACTGTATTTAATTCAACTAATATACTACATATAACATAGACAAGTAGCAGCATTTTTTTCACATCCACATAAAAATCAAATTAAGTTAGCAATAGCTCAGTTTTATATCCATAACCATTTTTGGAAACACTTTGTACAACTGAAATGCAAACCGAGGGGATTAAGATGATGCAAAACTTCAAATGGCTATAATATACAGAATCTGTCAGAATGTAAGATTTCAATTAACATTCTAAGCAAACACATTTGGATTTTAGTCTGAAGAGTGAAATGAACTGGGTATGTGATACATGGAAGGAAACCACTTCCAATTCACAAACTGCTAATCAGTGAACACTTCTGTGATTTTAGAGCCAAGGACCAATGCGAGGAAGCACACGTGATCTTTCCTTTTTCTAGTATTTTCTACTTTGACTTTTTTGGTTTGTTTTCCTGAAATCTTGGCCTGCTGGTGACTATTTCTGCATTTAAAAAGAAAAAATAGAGATGTCATCTCTCAAATTACAATAAATTCCCTGGGTTAGTTATTCCTGCAGACTGTCTCTTATCTACAGACTGAATCAAGTATAACCTCGAGAAGTTTATTTCCTATTTTCAAAAATACTTAAGCTTTCTAATCCTAAGTTTCCAGTGTGCTGTGCATAATTTGTAGATTAATTTAAAAATGAAATAAAATAACCCAAAATACTGATTTAAAATTTTCTTATAAAATCCATCTCAGGTAAACGCATCTACTTCTGTATTTGAAAATAATTACAAGATTGGTTCGTTTTATATACAACAGGAAAAATGACAGTAAAAAATGAAGTTGATATACAATTAACACAACACAGCAAATTAAATAATTACAACTAATATGCCCTTCCACATGAATGAGTAATCAACCGATATATCACTTTATTTAGGGCTTCTCAGCTTCCAGTCTGTAACTATACCTTTAAAAAAGGTACTAATACTTCCTGTGACATATGGAACAATGGGTTTATTAGGTAATATACAATACAAATTAAGCCATTTGTAAATGGCTGGATGTTCATCATACAACTGACATCAATGAAACAGAAATATGTTATTAATAGATACTTTCTACAAATTCAAAAACTTTTGAAAAGTACTGCATTTTTAAAATATTTCTTTTGGCTTGATCAATGATCTCTATCAGATATATTTAGTCCCTCTCTGATGACATTAAAGAAAATTTTAATGTAAACTTCTGTATCCGTAGTGCACGCCGTACAATGTAAACAAAAGGCTTCGCTGATGGACAGAGGAAAAGGTGCAGGACAGACTGCGTGAAGCGAAGGTGTTCTGCAGGGACGGACCTGTGGTGACCCCACGGAGCAGGAAAACCACCACCGTGTTTGCTATCAGGTTGTGCTCTGATTGTCTCCATGAAAAAAAGAAAATGGTTTTAAACAACTTTTTAAAGAAGAAAATGTTTCAATTTCATTGAGAGTAACGCTTCTGTTTTGCTCTTCCTATGTCACTTTAACAAGGATCAAGGATAACCTCAGATGCCTGTGTTAGGAGATTACTTATTCCCAAGGTTTACGGAGCTCTCTTTCCTGTCTGCAATGCTATTTTAGGAACCAATCACTTCTTGTCCTCTGATGGTCTCATTTGCATTATCTTCCAATACAGAAATAATTTAGTTACAAAAATGCACGTATTTTCCTTTCCTTTGGCTTCTTAAACCTTGAAAGGACGTGTATAGTATATTTCTACAGAAAATATTTTGTAGGTCAACAGACTAGATTTTATATAGATAACTGTTGACAAGAGATGCTTGTGATTTCCCATGCGGCAGCATGTGCGCTAAGACTGAATCAGCTCATCACCTGAGCTGTTAGCAAATCAAGGGCATTTTAAAAAGGGAGCTGAGCACTTGACTGAAATAATGAAACAATTTTTAAGCAATTTTAATTAAATAATGCAAAGGTACATTTGGTTAAACATTTTATAAAAATTCAAGCAAAATTAAAAACTTAGCCAATTTCAACTTTTCTACAAATGTAACCAGTAACTATTTTGGGCAAATCCACCTGGAGCTGAATGAATGAGAACAAGGACGGGGACACTGAAGTTTCTCCTCACCACAGGGAGGCTCTTCTCACTTCCCACACTGCGGAGCCACATGGCAACTCCCCGGATGGTGAGCAGTTCAGTCATGCTCTACACTTTTCTTTTCAATGAAAAGTGATGGATCGCCTTGTTTTGCTTTTGACAAAATATGGACTAAACACAAGTATACAGAACAAGAATCCAAGAGTAGCCCATACACGAGTCAACTATGTGTATGTTTTTATTGTTTAAAGCCCACCACTCAGCGTATCCGTCTAGAGAAATGGTAACGAACAGTTTGTTTCGTTTTCACTGATGACACTGGTGACCGGTGGCGGAAGGCAGGGAAAGTCCACGACAGCTGCGCGCAGTTCAGTGGGCGGTTCGGACGCCGCGTTCCAGCTTCCGCACTCCCGACGCGCAGCCTGTCCCTCGGGGGTCAACACTGATGGCCGCGGACACACAGCACGGACCGTGTGGCCTGTGAAAGCTCAATGCCAGACTGACCCGGGGAGGGTCCCTGCGGCGTCCCTCAACGTCCCGCCTCGGTTCTTCGTCTGTAACGTGTGACCTGCGTAGTTCCCAAACTGTCACCCCACAGCTGGCATGCCCCTCGGTTACAGCCACGTGCCTGGAAACAACAGTGCGTGGTTGTGCTAGGAAAGAGCAGCAGCCGGTGATGGACGGCCTTCAATGTTAACTTTCCTGAAGTAAAATCAATGAAATAAATAAGGAAAATGCTTTTTCCTTTTGGCTTAAGTTGGACTGAGTTGGACTTCTGGGGGTCAGAACTGGTACCACTTCTTATCTTTGTATTTCAGCATCATCTAAAGGAGAGAAAACACGAAAAGCATGTTTTAAAAAAATGACAGAACAGTATCTGTAAGTTGTAACCAAATTTCTCTATTTTTCCAAAACACTGTATCATTCTGAAACATTCGTAGTGTTACTGTATTGCTTACTTCAAATCAGTGAAAGCAGGAAGAACTATTTCATTTAGAGAAACAAAGTCCGTCACTATGAAGAACCAGCCCAGCCCCTGGCCAGACAGCTCAGTTGGTTAGAGCGTTGTCCTGATACTCCAAGGTTGTAGGTTCGATCCCCAGTTAGGGCACATAAAAGAATCCACCAATAATACACAGAACAACATAAAAAAATCAATGGCTTACTCCTCCCTCTTTCCTCCTTCCTTGCTCTCTAAAATCAATAAATTAAAAAAATTTTTTTTAAAAACAGACCCAGCCTAGAAGACCCTCACATTTCTTAGACACACGACATAATTAAATTTTGGCTCAGAATGTTCTTTGGTGACTTAAGCTAATGACTTACAAATAAGGTAATTTTCAGTTCTCTAATTTTTACTAAAAACAGTGCTTAAAGAACATGGAAATGAAGGTTAAAACTACCATTCCTGCTGTCCAGAACTGACAGAGCATTTCTTCCAAGTCCACACTGTGTGGCGCCCTTTCTCCACATGATTTCATTTGGTTCTCAGAACAGCTCCATGAGTTAGGGAATATTATTCTCTCCCTTTTACAATGAAAACACTGAAGCTAAAGGGGTTACCCCAACCAACACAATGGTGAAGCCGGGGTTCGAGGCCAGGTTGTCTGATTCAAGAACCCACAATCCTACCCAACTCAATGTACTATCCTCCTCAGACTCTAAAATACGACTCAAGAATATCTGGTAGAAGAGAAAAGCCAGCAGGTCGAGACTGAACTCTTTGCTAAATATTCAGAGAGTGGATATAGTGACTGAAGTGTTATATGCTTTGGAGATCAGTCGGGTGCAGGGTTATGCCGACCGAATCCTGTCCGAGATCGAGGGCTGCTAGGCAATCCTGGAGCCGTGTGTCTGCCAGTACCAGGACCAACAAAAGACCTCTGAATCTCTTTGAAGCCCTGGACACAAATCTTCAGGTCAAGTTACCTCTTTTATGCACTGTAGGTATCAGCGTTTTTGAGCAAGAAAGAGATGACTTTTGATTGAAAAACATACAGAAGAGCCCTGGCTGGTGTAGCTCAGTGGATTGAGCTCGGGGTTGTGAACCAAAGGGTTGCCAGTTCGATTCCCAGTCAGGGCACACGCCTGGGAATCAGTGGTCTCGGTGGGGACCACGCGAGAGGCAACCATACACTGATGTTTCTCTCCCTCTCTTTCTTCCTCCTTTCCCCTCTCTGAAAAATATGCAGAAGATCTGTTGCTGCTGGATTGGGTTTTCAAACATAAAGGTGTGAGTTTTTCAGACAACAAACTCGAAGTGTCCTCAAGGTGCAGGCGAGGAAATGAGTGTGTGACACAGTCCAGTGTGAAGACCAAGGGCCGGCAGACCTGTGAGCTGCGATGAAAAGTGTGTGTGCTACCCGAAGGCCTCAATTCAGTTTCGTTTTCTTTAAAGATTTTATTTATTTACTTTTAGAGAAAGGGGAAGGGAGAGAGAAAGAAAGGGAACGAAACATCAATGTGTGATTGCCTGTCGTGTGCCCCCAACTGGGGACCTGGCCTGCAACCCAGGCATGTGCCCTGACTGGGAATCAAACTGGCGACCCTTTGGTTCACAGGCCAGCACTCAGTCCACTGAGCCACACCAGCCAGGGCTAAATTTCGTTTTTTAAGTGCACTGTGCTGGCCACAGAGCGTATTTGTAAGAAGACCAGTTAGGGAGCCATACTTTACAGAAGCCCTTTCTAACCTCCACCGTGATTTCCCAGTTCATCCGGATGAATCCACTGCAAAGACACATCTTACTACTCCTCTGTCTGAAATGGTCCACAGAAAGATACAGACAGTCTGCTGTTGGAACCAAAGTGTTTGCCAATTGTAGTAACTTAGATCTACCTAAAGAGTCAAGAGAGGGAAACTATTTCCTTCTGAGGGAGAAAACTGGTGGTAGAATGTGAGGCATTTAGGAAAGAGCCTTGTTACTAAATTCCTAAGAAACAGTTGCAAAGAAAAAGCCTGGAGGTGAGCAGGCTCCCTCGGACTGATAAGCCTCGGTAAGAGACCAAAGCTACTGAGACATTCTTGTAATAGTTCCCTCTAGTGGCAAAAATTGGGAATTTGCAATTGTATGGAGAATGCACACTCATGCACAGATATAAAAACACTATGAAAATACAGTATTTTCATACTTGTTCTAATGAGGTTTCTTTGTTTGAATACTTGTTTGGTAGACATACCTCGTGAGCATGTTTAGAAAATGAATCTGCACTGGACAGCATCGCTGCGGTTCTTTCTTCCAGGTCGCCCAGTTTCTGCCCCCTCTCGTCTAGTGCCAGCCTGGCTCGTGCCAGTTCACCGACGACTCCGGATGCTGCTCCCTTCACGCCTTCGATGCCACCAGGACCAGGGATGTGCTGTGCAAGACTTCTTGAAGCCTTTCCTGAGGAAGATTCTCCAACTGAATGAATTGATGAGAGAGTAACTCAAAAAACGAAAATTTTACTAATGTAAAAGCCCACCAACTGATAGCACTACATTTTTTACACTGAATGACGATACAACTGAAATATTTATATATTTCACTTTATAATTAATGCATGTTTTCTTTGATCATATGGTTTTAATTTTTAGACACTTTTTCAAACATGCAAAACACAGTGCACATTATAAACATTGGACTCCATGCACAACAGGACTTGTGCAAAGAAGGGACTGGTCACTATTTATTGGAATGAATAATGGGTATACAGATACCAGTTTGTACAACAGGAGAAACCGCTAAGTGTGGAAAAAACTGAAGATAAATTAATTTAAATATATTTAAATAAAGTATACAGGTTTACATTTTAATATACAGATTTAACTGAGCTTATTTACTCCATGCTGTGTCTTACTTAAAAGACTATGCTTAGGCTTAGAAGAAAAATGAAGAATTTATTCAGTATTCTATTTTAGGCTCCGAAAGTTAGGTATGTTACATCCCTTTCTTTCTCTCCGTTTACCTTGTCACTCACCAAAGATCAAATGTTTCACTCCAAAGACCTCAGGTATTCACAGCTTCCCCTCCCCTGGTCACGCAGACTAACTACCTAAGCAGCTGGAGGACCGCCAGTTGGATTCTGTTCCAGACCGCTGTCCCACTGCCTCTCCCCCCGCACTCATTTCTTCCATGAGAAATAGAATTCACATACCATAAAACTTGCTCCTTAACAATCCCCTCATTTTTAGTTTATTCAAAAGGTTGTGCAACCATCATCAGTATCTATTCCTGAGCATTTTCATCACTACAAAAAAAAGCCCAACTTTATCAGCAACCAATTTTCACTCTCCCTCTTCTCAGGCCTTAGCACTCAATTCTCTCCTCTACTTTCTTGTTCTGAACATGTCACATAAGTGGATTCACATAGCGTGCAGCATCTCGGGCCTGTCTTTCCAAAGCACTATTTCCTATATTTTCTGACACTCTATAAAAAATTGATTTTTCTCTTTTTCATCCTTTTTCTTTACAGTTCTTCTGGAGTGGTGGGAAGGCTTATTTCTCCATTTGTCTAAAAATGTCTCATTCTTGACAGATGTTCTCAGTATAGAATTCTAGATTAAGTATTATCTCTGTCAATGGACAGAATAATGCAGGCCGTTGAGAAGTCAGTCTCCTGCTTGTTAAAAGATATCTATTATTTTTTTGTAAGCCACCTCACAGATGTTCTTTGTCTCTGACACAGTATATGTATAATGTGTACATGATATATACATTATATTATACACTGTATAATATATACTATATGTACACTATATAATATACACTATACTATATATACTAGTGTTATATACTACATAATATAATGTATACATATGAATTACATATTCATGTAATATATCTAGCTGTAAATTTATAACAAACTATCTTTCCTGGAATTCAACAGGTTTCTTGAATATGTGAACAGATATTTTCTACCAATTCTGAAAAATTTCTAACCATATTTCTTTATATATAATTCTTCTTCATGTCCTTTCCTGTTTCTTTCTTGAGAAGGTCTAAATATATATTAGATCTTTTCCCTGCAGCTCTATTTCTTCAATTCTCTCTGTTTTTACATCATTTGTTTCTGTATGCTACACTCTGGATGGTTTATTTGAACCAATCTTTAATTTATGTAATTCTCCATCAGTTTTGCCTTATTTGTGGTCAAATTCATCCAGTAAGTTTAATTTTGCTTTTTGAGTATTTTAGTTCTCCAATTTCACCTTCGTTTTTTATACATTTGTTGTAATGATTTTTAAAGGTTTTAGTTATTTGATAAATTGTTCAGGCATGGTACTTATCCTCTTGAATATAATATGCATAATTATTTTGTAGTCTATATATGATAATTCCAATATTTAAACTACCTATTATTCTCACTGTTTTTTGTTTTATTGATTATAGTGTTTATTTCTAGGGTTCCAGGTTATTTATGATAATATTTGAAAAATTATTTCTAGAAATCATTTGAGTTCGTGGACATGTCATTTCCTTTGCAGGACATTTTCATTTGTTTCTACCATGTGCTGGGGACTTGAGCAGTCTGCAAAAATCTTAACTAAGGTTGAAAGTTTTTTGGCCATTCGAATAATCTGAAGCTGAGCAGAAAGCCTGTGTGTGTGTGTGTGTGTGTGTGTGTGTGTGTGCGCGCGCGCGGTGCTTATTCACTTCTAGTCCATCTGACTCTTCAGGTGTGGCCCTTTGGCATCCTTGGAAAGAAGGGGATTTGTTTATCAGTGTCCTCACCATTGTCAGTCTGGGACCCCATCTTGCAAGTCCTACCCAAGTTTAGTATCTCAGTCTCCCACAGCACAATCTCAAAACACTTCAGGGTAAAAGTGGCCTTGGGTTGCCAAACTCACCACTGGGTTTCCGCTCTTCCCCAGGTACTGTCACTATATTGTTAGCTCTCTGGTGCTTCCAAACGTCTAAACATGTTGTTTTTAAAGTTTGTATAGTTATCCTCAGTAAGATGGTTATTCCAAATTACCAGTCCTCCACGACTTGCAGTCTTCAGTTTTTAAAATGAATTAAAATGGACTAATCCTAATTCATGTAGGTAAGTTTTTAAAAATAACATTGTAATGTAGTGCAGAGCGGTACAATGTTATTACTGGTATTTAATCTTACAGTCTTTTCTAATTAAACACAAAGGCAAAGTTCTAAAATATTTAGGAAAATAAGAGAATAAAAGAGAAGAAATTCAAGTACAGGTAATAGCTCCTACTACTTAAAAGACAAGTCATTCACTGATTCATTGGATCACTCAGTGCAATTTCTAATGTGTTCCCATTATGTGGAAGGTAGTAAATGAGCCACATTTTCTTATTTTAAATAAGCTTCTAATGCAACGAGAATACTTCTGGAGATTTCGTAAGATGCTATAAGTGCTTAAGTAAAAACTTCTCCAAAATTAAGGTAATGGGATTACAGGTCATCGATGAAAATAGTAATGATCACCGTTAATAAAAACACTTTCTAAACTATTCACATCAAGCTGTGAATACTCGTTTTAGCTGCCTGAAACTCTATTCTGATTTTGGTTCCCTGAATAAAATAATCCCCCGAATTGCGTTGGAGCAACAGAAAATAATTTCGTGTATTTTGCTAAAACATGGATACGTTAATTATTGTGACAAAGACAAAAAAGGTGAAATAATATATATACGTAAAATATTATATGGCTTGAATGTTTTAAGATATATTACACAAATTAGATGAATCGACTTACACAGTTCTTCTCTGTCGAGAGATTGTGCACCACCTCCAAACAGGCCTTTGAAGAACCCCCTGTTCGGTGCTTCAGGTGTTTCTACGGGAGTGAAGAGTTCACCCAACATTTCCTTTAAAATCAACACACATTGTAGTTGTTAAAGTTTCAGGAAACTCAACTGTGACTCACAAAACCATCACTGCAAGCTCTTTAACTTAAGCTTATAACATTACCTATTGAGATTCAGAAATAATTAAGAGCACATTTCAAATGATCAGACCCAATACATACTGACTTAGTCCAACAGTAAGTTATTAAAACTTGTTTGACTAAGACTGACCTGCTGCTTGCCATTTTGGCTACATAATTTTCCTTACATTTAAAACAAAGATGATATTCCTGCTTAAACCAGAGACTCCAATCTTTGACAAAATTTTCAAGTAACTTTTGTTATTATTTAGAATTGGTAACTTGATTGATAATTAGCTTCTCCTACATTAGAAAGAAGAAAAGTTATTACCAAGATAAAAGTCCAGTGTGATGATGAAATGCAGTCTTGAATTTACCACCTTCAACTGAGTCAAAAAATTAATATTTTTTAAATTTAATAATTAGAAAGACACACCAACTTATTTTTTCATAAACATATGCTAGGAAGACAATTATGACAATATAGACATAGAATTTCAGAAATACAGCTGAGAGATGGGAAGGCTTCTTTCTATATTGTCAGTTTTTTGAATCACTGTCAGTGTTATTAATCTAACCACTGACATGATAAAAGTTGGAGACAAGAAAGGTTACTAACATGTTATTGACTTTGTAGATAACTCAGAGAGAGGAAAGAGAAGGACATTAGCGACTTTATTTCCAAGATTGCTTTGAAGAGCTTTAGAGGCAAAATAAAAGTATACTGAGGCTGTGGGGTTGCATTTCTGCCCAAAGAAGAGCAGTAGCCACTATACAAAACACACACACAGTCTAGGTTCCCAGTGCCAGTCCTGCTGTACTCTGGCATTACATTATACTGGAGCTAAAGTTTTGTTTGTTTGTTTGTTTTTAGTTTCTTCCTGAGGGCTGGACTAAAGAAGTTCAGAAACAGAACTAGTATTATTTCTTCCTAAAATGTTTATAGAATTCACTAGTGAAGTTATCTGGGCCTGAAATATTCTTTGCCAAGGTTCCTAACCTCAATTTCTGTTACTCCAATAGACACAGTAGGTGATCTTCAGGTGATCTGTTTTTCCAATAGATCTTCAGGTGATCTGTTTTTTCTTAGTGAGCTTTGGTCACGTGGGTCTCAGAGGAAATCTGTCCATTTGTATTTACAATCTACTTTTTAAGTTTATTGGTATACTTCCATTTTAATATTTGTAGAATCTATAGCAAGGTCACTTCAATCATTCCTGACACTGGTGATTTGTAACTTCTCTTTATAATCAGTCTGACTTGAGATCAATTTTATTGGTTTCAGAGATCAAGCTTTCAGTTTCACTGATTTTTTCTACTGTTTCTGTTTTCAACTCAATGATTCCACTTAAATATTATTTTTCTTTATTCTGCCGGCTTTGAGTTTAACTTGTTCTTCATTTTCTATTTCTTAAGGTGGAATCTGAGGTACTGGATTTGATGAGAATTTCTTTTCTAATATGTTTTAGTGTTATGAATTTGGTAAGTTTAAATACTCAGTTTTTCTTCTATTGCTATACTTTCAAGTTACCTAATCTTTTCTTCTACACTAGATACTCCGTTATAATTCCACCCAACATATTCTTCATTTCAAACACTGTTTTTCATCCCTAGATGTTCAATTTTGGTCTTTTAGAGCTTTCATTCTTTTTTGAACACAAAGAATACAGTTATAACTGTTTTAATGTTCTTCTGGACTAACTCTAACATCTGTGTCAGTTCTGGCTTTGTTTCTACTGATTGCTTATTCTTCTCTAATGGTCTTGCTGTCCTGTCTCCTTGCAGGTAATCTGACTGGATGCCAGACATTTACCTTGCTGCGTGCTAGATATTTTTTATTTCTTCAGAGTTATCTTGGGCTTTATTCTTGGATACCAGAAAATAATTTGATTCTTTTGGGTCTTGCTTTGAGCTTTGTTAGGTAGGTCTGAGGCCATTCTCAGTTTTGAGGTTAATTATTCCTCACTAGAGAGCCCAACACTTTTTTTTCACTAATATATATCCAGCTGCTCAGCAGAAAATTCGAAGAACAAGTACTTTCTGTTGGTGAGCACAGCTGTGGGAGTAGCTCTCCCTAACACTGTGGAAACAACTTCTGTGCTTGCAACACACGCAAATAAGCGTGTATGAAAAGTAAACATATTGAGATCTAACTTGTTCCTAGGAAACTCATAGCCACTGTAAAACCAAGAAAATCAGAGGAAAGGTATAAGCAATCATATAACCATACAAAACTTTTTCAAAAGTACTTTTCAGCCCTGGCTGGTGTAGCTCAGTAGGCCTGTGAACCAAAGGGTTGCTGGTTCAATTCCCAGTCAGGACACATGCCTGGGTTGCAGGCCAGTTCCCAGCAGGCGATGCACAAGAGGCAATCATACACTGATGTTTCTCTTCCTTTCTCCTTCCCTTCCCCTCTAAAGATAAATAAATATAATCTTTTAAAAAAGTACTTTTCATAAACATAACCTTGAGCTATAAAGTTAACGTAAATAACTGAACAAAGATTTGTAAGAAGTATACAAATATTCATATTTTTGAGATTTTAAAAAGTGGACATTTTGGAAATACATTTCCATTCCTAGTCTCATCTATGTATACACGATAAAACCCATAACACTGTAAGAAATGTTTAAATGGAACAAAAGAATCTCTGTCCTCAGAGCCAACACGCTGTCCCCATCATATCACACACTAATGTCCTGGCTTTATCCGCCAACCCTTCAGTTGTCTGCCACAGGCAAGATTCCCTCTCACTGTGTTCCATTCAGTGAAGCACTTGGACCCCCAGCCATCTAGGGAGCCAAGGACCTTGGTGGTTTACCCAGTTCCTTTTTGGAGCAGGCTGAGTAACAGCCATCAGAAGACATTTAGGTTCTCATCCCTGGAACCTATAAATATTACCTTGCAATATCTGATTTAACCTGATACAGATTCGATGGAAGTATTTTACCATGGGGAAATTATCCTGGATTATTTTGAGTAGATGAGTCCTAAATCCAATTGCAAGTGTCCTTTTACAAGAGACAGGCAGAATGGGATCTGACACACAGAGAAGAGGAGGTGGCAGTGTGACCAGGGAGGCAGAGGGTGAGGGACACAACCACAAGTCAAGGACCGTCCGCAGCTACGAGAAGACGGAAGAAACAAGGCACAGACTCTCCTTTAGAGCCTCTGAAGGGAGCACCGCCCTGCCAAGACCTTGATCTTGGCTCAGTGAAAATTACTTTACATTCCTGGCTTCCAGAAGTTTGAAAGAATACATTTATTTGAAAGGATAAATTAATGTTGTTTTTAGCCATCAAGTTTATGATGGTCTGGTACATCAGCCTCAGACCTAACACACTTAGAAATCATTTGTATTCCTCGGCCTGGCTGCTGGGAGGAGCACCGCTCCCAGCCCTGGCACCAGGGACACTCCCTCGCATCCTCTGACCCTTCCGGGTGGTTCCTTCCCCGGCCAGAGAGCCCACAGCCACAGCGCTGCTGAAGAGTGCTCCACTGAGTATTCGTGGGGGGCCTCTGCAGACCTCCCGAGTTCTCCCTCTGTCACTCTGTTCAAGAACTCTGAACTCCCGACTGACTGGGTTTTGGATGGACATTATAAAGGACCACAGAAAATACACTGACCCTGAAGAAACTGTAGGGATTGTTTTGTTGTTTACCTGAAGGTTTTCACAGGTCTCCTGGCTGTAAGTGAGTCTCTGGATCTCCGTAGGTGAAACGAGATACAGCGCTTGTCCATTGTTGGTGAAGCAGAACGTTCTGGCTATCCGCATGTTTGTAAGAGGCAAGTAGTACACATCCAACAGGGGCCTCAGACTTGGCAAACTTGAGAAAAAAGGGAAAAACTTGTTAAGGATAAACAAGGTAGGCCTTCATCTTAAATTACTACAGAAGGAAAAATGCAGGGCCCTATGAACCTCATGATTTAGTGCACTTGGGTGGGAGAGAAAACTGACTCGTATTCCTCATGTAGGTGCTCACCATTGACTTTAAAGCTGAATTCTCAGTTTATGAGACTGTACACAAATAATTTATTTCAAAATTAATGTAATTCTTTCATGTGTTTTGAGGGAGGAAATGCTGTGCTTGAAAAAACTCTAACTCTTACCTGAAAGTCATAATATGTCCATTGGCACAAAAACAGGCGAGGCAGATACTGTTATTCAACGCCACGACATCTCCCCGAAGAACAAATGAGGTCTCTGTAATGTTCTGCTTGTAAGCACAGTTCTGAGTTGGCAGTGAGATTACTTTTGCTTGCTTTTCAGAACAGATCACCGCATACTGGTTTTCACTCATTTCCTGAGAAGAGGAAGGGGACACAGAGACCGGCCGCCTTTTCTTCAGCTTCTCCTTTTCATCCTTCTCTTCCGCAATGTTGTGTTCTCGCCAGGATTCGTATGCAGGTGGCACTAAGCAGCCTGTGGTGTCTAGGAAAGCCATTCTCAAGATCGCCCCTTTTAACCTCAATATAGTACCTACAATGTGTAAATTTAACAGATAACAAATATGTTAATCCACATAGTAAATGTGTTGATTCCAACTCGATGCAAAACAGATACTCAAAATATGCACAAAATGTACACTAAGCTGAAACTGTTTACTGGCTTACTGACAGGACCTAAACTTCAGATATTTGAATCTGGAAAAAGATAGCAATATCATGTGTCCCAAATAGGTAAGTGCCACCAAACAGATAAACGTGTATCATCTCGACTATGTCTTTGCTCACACCTGGCAAATGTACTACCAGCAAGTGCGAGAGCACGGAGATGGCATGGAGAGCTGCGCCGCCCGAACCGCAGCCACCAGCCTCCTGTGGCCGCAGAGCAGCTGGAGCGGGGGCCCCGCCGCACTGCGGCTCCGAGAGTAAAACACGTACCGGCCCGAAGCCTTAGCACAGACAGAACTAAAAGTAAAGTAGCTCGGTAATTTAAAAATGCTGACCCCACGCTGAAATGAAATGCATTTTGAATATATTAGACCAAATGCAGAGTTACTAACTTTTTAAAAATGGCTAGGAGAAAACTGAAAATTCTGTATGTGGCTCACACTGCATTGTGAATGGACAGCAAGTGATCCACAGGGCCAATGAGGAAAAAATCCACATATTTCTGAACATTACTTCAAAAATCATAATTCCCTTTTAAACTATTAACCAGTAAATGTCAAATACATTCAAGGTATTATTTTGGTCAACTTATAAGTCTTAATTTAGGTGTGATATTTCTTTACTTTTTTTATTTAATGGGACTACCTTCCACTACCATGTATTCCTTTATTTAAAACATAAAACTGTAAAATCTCCATTTAGTTGACATTTTAGAATTCTTAGGTTCATTCCAAAGTGAAGGGCAAAGGCTTCTGCTGCGTTGTGGTAAATGAAACCTCCAGCGTCAGGGCGGCGCAGAGCGTACGCACCACTCGGAGACACGATCACTGGCTGCAGGAGTCTCTGCTCTCCTCCTGGGGGAAGGTTCAGGGCAATGACAAGCACAGTTCCTAAGGTGGTGCCAACCCACAAACACGGGGAAGGAGACGAGTCTGCCTTTCGTGTGAAAGTTTCACAGAAATGAAGAGCAGAGATCGCTTCTCGAGTTTCTTTATCAATGCTGGTTACGCTCGAACTCCGGGATCGGCTGAAGGAATTGTCTTTTACATCTAAAATGATTTGAAATGTGAGATTGCTTGTTACAAAATATCACTTTTTTTGGTTTGGTATACATTTAGCTAAACAATATGCAAAAAGACAATATCTGTAACATTTAATTTTAATCTTTTAATTGGAAAAGCAATGTACTTTTATGCCAATACTTTTTCCTTTGCATAATTATATAAAATGTAAACAGACAAATCCACTTCTCATAACTGAGCTGGGTGCATCCTAGTGAATTTTCAGATTTGTGATCTTTAGGTTTTTAGTGCAGCTCCGTGCTGGTAATACTGGCTGCTTTTCCAATCTCAGCTCTTACACCTTCTTTTCTCATGGTGTTCTTTCTTCCTTTGGTAACACAATTTCATAATTTGGTAGAACTAAAAAAGTGTGGGTATCTTCCATTTTCTACATTTAAAAATGCATTTAGAAGTACTCTGCTTCTACTTTCAAATTTACTGTATGATGCACTTTTCCCCCCAAATCTGCTGGCATGAAAGCCTTTAACCTATAAAAACTTAGCTTTCATTTTTCTTGAATGCCATTTTCACTGCACTCCACACTCATCTAAGGTATTTTTCGTCACAATGTGTAACTCGTATCGGGTATGCTCCCTGCTCCCAGTCTGCCTGAGATGACAGAGACATTGGTACATTATACTGGGAAACCCTCGTTGCTTTCAGCTACAGTCTTGTGGCCAATTTCAAGTCTGCCTCAAGCCCTGGCCTCTTATCTCTTGGAATTGCATTTTGATATGTTTATGGCAAATTTTGTTGTTGTCTCACTATGCAAAATCAAAACACGTCATTTCCCCAAGGCTCTAAGTTCTTCTGATAGTACTTTTTATATCAATGACACAGCAGTCCTCCCAGGGAACAACATGAGTCGCAGTTTTGGTTCTCCCCTTTCCCTATACATCTACACTTGACGGGAAGCCACACCCTAAACTGTGTTGCCCATGGTCTCTTTCTTTCCATAACCGAGTAAGTCCCAGACCCTAAATTCAGGCCTCCATTACCACTCATATAGACAATCGCACAACTCCCAAGTAACTTCCCCACCTTTGCTGTCACTGTTACAACACAACTCAAATAGCACAATGTACAGTTGCCATTCTATTATTTCTATTTTAAAAACACTCTGTGGTTCCTCTCTATTGTTCATGCCTATAACCTTATTCAAGTTTTTAAGGCTCTCCACAAAGTATCTATCTTCCAATGCTGCTCTGCTTTAGTTCATTGTGGGAAAGAAACCCAGCCAGCCAGTGTTCTCCCAACACATCCAGCACGTACCTGCTTTTGGGCTTTTGCTTGTGACTGGATCCCTTGCCTCACCCTTTTCTTGACCTACCAAGACTGTGCTTAGACTCCATCTCAAGTAATGCCATCTTTATGAAGTTTATCCTGACTCTCAAAACCATACAGTTTTTCTTCTGAATCACAGTGTCTTTTTTTATCTCTTCCATGGCATTAATAGTTCTCTAGTTCTACAGAACATGGCACTTGTCCTATAACTACTTCTAAATTGTCTTAGGCCTCACTCTAAAGTAATATTGTTTCCTACGTAAGAGCTGTAACATTTTGATGTCCTAAATATAAAAATATTAAATAAATACTTGCTGAACACAGATCTAAAGTTGAAAGTATTTATACCCGTTCATTTCTGCTTCACCAATGAGATATATTAAAATTTCTAAAAGTTCTACTGTTCACATATAATAAACCATTCCTCAAATCATATGCTATAGTGCTATAGTCCACTTCTAATGCTATAGTGAAATAAATAACTTCATAATGTCATGAAAAAAAAGCATGTTAAAATTCTAAGTATTGTATTAAATAAAAGATATAACTGAATCCTACTTATGCCCCCAAAAGCTTTTTATAATCAAATTTAATTATAGATTGAAAAACATACATATCCCCAAATAATTATATACAACAATGTTGATTATAGCCTCTGAAAACAATAAAGCTACTAATTATGTAACAGCATAAGACACTTCTATAGTTTCTAAAATTGCATCTTTTTTTTTTTTTTTGCCTGAGATGGTACTTCCTGTTACAGATTATTACACAGTAGTAAAGAACTATTTACTGGAAATAAAACAATTTTCCATAAGCAAAAGCTAAGAGTTTGTGATATGATACTCATTTAAAATACTAACTCTTTATAGTTCCCAAAGTTATTTTAATAACAGAACTTCTAAATTTATTTTGTAATAATAAAAATCTGTTCATTAGCTTAATAAAACATACACATAAAAATGAATCAATATATATTTTTAGTTGTGATCTAGTAATAAAAATGGAAATCAGTGATGTAAGAAAACTTGATAATATAAATTTCAGTGTAAATTAACTTATGTGAACACTCATTACTGATAATTATTCAAATTACAATAGATGATTCACAACAATCTATACTGCAGATGTTAATTCATAGGCCAAATAATGTTTTAATTAGTTAATTTAAACATATAAATTCATCAACTACAAATATATGCTTATTATATGGCTTCGATTTAAAAATTAGATTATCAAAGAAATTCCCAAAGCTAGATCAAATGGAAAAATGAAGTGAATCAGAATCAACTTTGAACTTATAGACTGCTTATTTTATCTGCCTAGAACTGTTTTAAAATGAGTTAGAATTTCTAACAGTTCATGAATTACAACTTCTCCTGACAGCTATTAAGTTACATGCTATGGCTTAAATTTTAGAAATCGGGCAAGATAAGCACATGGGATAGAAATTTAATTTTAGTAATAACAGCAGAAACGGAAATAGCAAGGCCCGCCACATGTTATACACTGTAGTAACAGTTACCATTTTACCGAATCCACATAGTGTTTCTCATTTTATTGAATGCACAAAACAACTCTGAAAAGTTGTATCGTCACAATTTAAGAAATAATACAACAGAGGCTCAGACAGGTTAAATGACCTGCCTGGGATACGAAACTAGTTAATGGAAGAGTTAGGATTTGTGCCCATATACCCCAGTCTAGAACTTTCTGCGAGATAGACAAAGGGTTAGTCACATCATGGACAGTGTGAGTGGAGGGTTTTGGTTACTACTGGGTTCAGTCTTTACACACACACACACACACACACACACACACACGCGCGCGCGCGCAAAACACCTTGATGAGTGGTCTTTCCAACAGACTGAAACTCAGCTAAAATTTGTCATCAATGCCTCGACCCACTGCTAGCTGATACAATGTGTCATAAAACCATTGCTCTCATGTTACTCCTGGGATGCCCAGAACATCCTACACATACACAGCCTCCTGTCCTCCTCACAAAGAGCCTAACACAAAAAAACTGAATCCCCAAATCAAAACATAATGCGAGCAGGTGTACTTGGTCAGAATAAAAACTAGGACAAAGACGAATTCACATCCAAGTATGTAACCGGTCGATGTCCTGCCTCCTGTGGCAGACACCTAGACACCTGAAGAGTAACATCAGAAGTCTAACAGTATCACCCATGGCTCCTGCGTTCTGGGCCATGGGATCTGGAAAGGCGAGGTCACAAAGTGTACTGTGGCACAATTTCCCTGTGAGCAAAGGTGGTTCCTACTCACAGAAGCTTTCGGAGCTGCAGGACAGTCCACTGGCCTCACCTGCTTCAGCAGTATCTCGCACTTTGATCCTACCAACAGAGCTGCTTTTCACCATTAGCGCCCCAGCCAATGTCAACAATGACCAGCTAAGAATCTTTATCAAAATATAGTTCAGCAATGCAATGACTTGAAGGCAAACTACTTAGAAAACATGGAGGCTGTTTCAAGGCACATATCAATCAAAGTTATCATTGGCTTAGGGAATTTACATAGCACATATCCTCAAACATAATCTAAAGATGACCTATCAAAGCACTGAGTATATACTTTGATTAAATTATTTATAAAACAGAGTGTTCTTCTAAAAATGATTGATATTTTTACTAATTTTTAAAGTATTTGCCCTGGCTGGTGTGGCTCAGTGGACTGGGTGCTGGCCTGCGAACCAAAGGGTCACCTGTTCGATTCCCAGTCAGGGCACATGCCGGGTCTCCAGCAGGGGGAGCTCAAGTGGCAACCACACATTGATGTTTCCCTCTCCTCCTTTCCCCTCCAGAAAAATAAATAAAATCATAAAAAAATAAGTAAAAGTATTTGTACATGTGTTTTCTTCATTTTTAAGATACTAAAGATATAAAACCATTTTAACTAGTAGTATTTCATGTTATTGAAATTTTAGGCCTCTGAGAATCTGATGAAAACTCTGGAAAAAGATGTATATATACTGTACAAGCTTCAGTTACAGCTGAATACATCTTTCATTTTTACACTGAAGGAACTATAGTTTTCAAAACATGTTATCGTGTGTTCTAGGATTAACTCATGTTCCCTAAACACCAGTGTTACTACAGATTGCTACTAGATTGTTCTTCCTCTGTTCAGGGATGGAACCCTTTATTAATGACAGCAGAAGATACTATGCCTACTCATAATCACGTGCTTTCTATCAGTATAACTGATGGAAGACTATGATTGAGGAAAGCTAAAATTAGTGTGGTGGAACTGGCCAATATTTAACTTTGTATTATGCATAAAAAGAGAGTTAAGGGATCTAGAGAATAGTGGGAAGATGAGATGGGTGAGCAAATGCTAGGGAGAAAATCTAGTTATTTCTAAGACAAAGATGCATAAAATCATCCTTATGGTCATACTTCTTATTCAATTAAAAGCAATAGAGATTTTGGAGATAAAAATGTGTTTAAAAAGCAGCTATGCTTTAAATATTTATTACATAAAATCTTTTTATCTTTATTGAAATCTCACTTGTCCCTATCCTGGCATATCAGGGAGATGTTTTTAAGCTGCACGTAAAGCAAAAGGAACGTGTGAATACATTCACTCTACTTTCCTAATAATGGACTAGTTGTACAGAAGGTGCTGTATAAAAAGAAGCATTTCTCAACTTATTATCAACAGAAAGTAATGATTCTTTGATATGAGTTATTATAATACAAAACACTAGTAATTTATTTTGAAAATATCAAATTCTTATAAAGTAAATTTATAAATTGTAGAGTTCAAAAGTTTTCAGATGGGTAAATGTGATATAATAACTGTTAATAGAAAATAACCAGAAATTGCACAAATCTTAATCTTGTACTAAATTTTGTTTAGATATAAGTTTGAAAGGGCTGAGGAAATGTAGTATTTTGATTTGCTTACTTTTATAAATATCTTTCATAATTTATAGATGGCATTCTATAGGCTATTAATCCTTAAAATCTTAGTCATTTTAAACTTAGTTTCTAATGAAAATCTAGTCTATGCTAATTTTAAATCTTCTGATTTCCTTGTCTTCCCATTAAAGGGAGTTTAACTAGTATGGATTTTTATTTACTTTACTTACCTAAGTCAGGCTTTAGGTCAGTAGGCAAGCTTAACTTCCTTGACATCTTTGCTGAAAAATAAAATGCATTTTTAAACTTCTGAACAATCTTTGATTCATACTTATTAATACCAACTGCTCTTGAAGACAGAGGTGAATGTTTATTACTAAATCTAGATGCTAGGGTAGTTAAAATGATCAATGATATTAGGGGTGGAAAGTAAATCCTACTTTCAACTTTTTAATAAGTATACACTTACTTGCTGTAATATCTTTTTGTGGTTGAAGCTCTTATTTCAACAAGGGAGGCTTTTATACTCTGTTAACTATTTCTTAGACTCAAAGGAGAGAAGAGAGGTCATTTCTCAGGAGAAAGATGTGGCAGATAAGGACATCAGAGGCAACAGACTGTGTTTGGGTAAGGAATGTAATAAAACCACTCCGTCTCCTCATCTTCATAGCTAGTGAATTCATTATTTTTAAGTTAATCTCTAGAATGTAGGACAAATCTATAGCTACAATCAAATTAAGGTATTTGATTACATTATAAAATCATTTAGCTCAACCATTTCTTGATGTAAGTTAACAGCTGTTTTTATGTTTCCGTGGAAACCCAAAAACAAAGCCATGCTCAATTTAAAATTGTGATATTTACAAAAATGTAAACTACAGTATTTTGATGTTTTACTTAGTATTAGAATTATAATAAAAAACTTGTATATAAACCTATTGAAATTCGCTTTTCATCCTCAAAATCAGTTATTGCCTTCATCTAGTAAGTGATTTAAAGTTAGGAGTTGTTTAACTCTTATCTATTAGATTAGTGCCAGTGCATGTGAATAGAATAGTGCTTCCTACATGAAATTTTGAAAAAGCATTTGTTAATACGTGAATGTGTGTGTCCAGTTAAATTCTGCGCTGTGAGGAGGTATTTGAAGCACAGACCCTGCCAGTCCCTAAAGGCGCCATGTAATCAAAGTACAGAACTCCCGCATCTGAGAAACGACAGACCCGGTGTTAGAAAAGAGGCAGCAGGCAAACTCTGAAGAGGTGGGGAAATCAGGTTTTCGTTTCTAAGCTTCACTATTAAGAAGGAAAAACAGCACTGGGTCAAATACATGAATCAGTCTTTTTCCCATTTTCATTCTGACTTAATCAATCTCATTTAGAAAGTAAAATGTAATAGAAAACTAAAATAGCCAAATGAAATCTGCGGTTCATTGATCTCATATAAATGGTTGTTATTGTATGTAATATTCCATTCTGCTAAAATTAGAAGACATTATATGCCCAAACCATATTCTAAAATACAACATTAAACATTTTTGAAAGATTTCAGATTTTCAGCAAATATCATAGGTACAATGGACATAATCTGATAATGTCTATATAATGTACATGTTATGTGATGTAGAAAAATCAGTCTGGTACAGTCTAAAGATACTGTCTTAGAATCAGATGATGTGATTGCCTCTCTCCACCTGATCATGCTGTCGTTTGTCAAACTTGAATGTGTACATCAATCAGCTGAGGACCCAGTTAAATGAGACTCTGATTCTGTACTCCCGGGCTAGTGCCGGGGATTCTGCACTTCTAACCAACTCCCAGAGAATGCTGACGCTGGTCTGTGGCCCTCATGTAGACAGCGAGCTCCTTAAACTAACACACCTTCAGACAGAAACCAATACTAATCCACCAACCCTGTATGTATGCACATTAAGTCCACAAAAACATGTGTACAAACTTCAATAACTAGTTTATCAATGTAGAAGTGTAAAGTATAGTGACTAGGACTGAATCTGGAATCAGATCAACACTAAGTAGAAGAAACTATGGGACAAAGTTTAAGAGCCAAGACATTCTGTCAGCATTTTACACAAGGGGGTTCTTTTAACAGTGCCAGCCTAGCAGGTTCTAGGGTTACTTCTTGTACCTTATTAGGCCACTGCAGAACTGCCTAAAGCTGAAGCTATAAATGTTTGCAGAGTGAGGAAGAGAGAGATGGTGACTTTGTGAGGTTCGGGGTACTTCCGAGCAGGTACGAAATTGGATGATGGGAAACAGTGAGCTCAGAATGCCCAAGGAGACTTTGTACTTTTGACACCACTGGCTTCATACGGAAAACAAATCTTGACAGAAAGGTCTTCAGGATTTTTTCCCCAGTGCTTCACTGACATTTTATGTTTTTTCTCACTAACATATTTTATGGTAAGTCTTATTACAAAACTAGACATTAATGCAGGGAGATAAACTATGTCTTTTTTTAAGCTGCAGAAACCTTAGTCTAAAGTGGGGCAGTCTCCATTAGAATGCAGAACACATTAGAAGTGAGCTTTCTTCTGGGGACCTCTGGACAGATCTTGGGATTAAAAAGACACTGAAAGATTCCAACCAAAAATAAACTGTATGTAAATAAGAAGATATAACAGTGGGTTTTGAAGGTAAAAAATAATTATGTATAATTGTGTAACTAACAAAGTTTGAAAACTGAATAAAGTTAACATGTCTCCGAATAAATGTAACTATAAAAACTGGATTGACAAAAAGAAAAACTTGCTAATAACATAAAATTAAAGCAAGACTGTTATCAAAGAATTATACTTCCAATAATGTTCTCAGTTCTATGAAATATGTTAAGTGACATCTTTCAAATATTCATGCTACATTCTATTAAAAATATAGAAAAATATGAAAGGTAGTCATTATATTTAACAAATAAAACATAACCTCAAGATCGAAAAATCTGACAGAGAAATTATTCCAAAAATTTAATTATGTACTAAATTGTTTTCATGGAAGGTAGAATTCCTATGTAACTAAATTATATAAGTTCTAAAGTCTATGTAGGAAAGTCCCTTCTAACTTTTTACATTATATAACAGTAAAGTAACTTCTAAAGTATTATTAAGATAAAATACAAGGAAAATTTGTTGAGAAAGTGTTATGCTACAGTACTAGTACATAATTAATTAAAGTGATTTAACTATTACCAACTGATTCACTAAAACCCCACAAATATGAAGAGGTAAATAATTAATTTTCCATAAATGAAGAGCCCTCTGCCCCAGAATAAACCACTTCACTTTAAAAGAGACCAGAGGTGCCAAGTCAGCCAACATTAATACGACTAAACAGGGTTCAATTTACAACATGCAGACAACGTGGATACTACTGACACTTCTAAGAATTTTTACAATTTAATTTTACTATATAGTAAACTTTGTCAGCTGAGACAAAGTAAGTCAATTCCAGCTGTCTAGAAATTCATCCAATTTCATACAATTCAAAGAATGTGGTGGGAATTTGGGGGAAAATAAATAACAGTATAACAAAAAGTTTGGATTGAAACCAAAGATTAAATTTGTTCTCTTTTCAAATACACTGTTTCTCAAGCCTTTGAAAGTTTTCAGGGAATATTCAAATTTTTATGACCAAAACCACTAATTTAACTGTGTTCCCAAAGTTTAATTATATATTTCATCTACCATTTCTGTACTTTGTTAACCTTGGAGTAACTCATTTCAAAGCTATTCATAAAAACAAAAAGATTAACATAGAGTCTTCTCCACTGCTCATTTTTACTTGGTGGGAGAAGGGGCCATCCTAGAAAATTCCATTTAACTCAAGGCCAGTGCAGATTATAGACTAAAAGAGTGAATCTTTTAGAGAAGCATTTCCTTGAAATGTACGATCTTGGTAACAGAAGGAAGATGAAGTAAGGTAGAAGAAAATATAAATAAAACTGTAAAGGAAAAAAATTTCAAAGATGGGAGTATAAAGTTGTACTTATTCATGGCATAAATTGAACCCTGCTTTATTTTAACATAAAGCAAAAATAAAAATAGAACAATTCACACTGTAAGTCAGAGGAAGAACTGCAACCCCAATTTTACCAATTCTTAATAATTATTGCCCAATGAGTTCAGAAGAAACACAGCCCAAGAGATTGTTTAGCATAGGAATAACAAATTAATATATATAAATGCAATGCATCAGATAATTTTTTGGTATGGAGTTAGCATTGCATAGAGCAAGGATTAGAAACAAAATAGAAATTTCTATTTCCTACCTATATCACTGGCTACCATCTTGGAAAACTTTCTGCTTTTGGTCTTCACTGAAAACAACATTTTGATATAAAATGTCAAAATCTATTCAAAGTAAACTAAATGAATTAAACATAATTAAAAGAAACACTTTAAAATAAAGATACTATACCCTTTTCTATAAAATTATTCATTTTTTGTTCATCATCCGAATTATGTGGTGATGAAGAACCTACACAAATGAAGACAACGGAACAGGCAGTCAGTCAGTCACCAACACGGGGCTGTCATAGGGATCAGCACAGACAACAATCTGATAACTTCTGGAACAAGCCCCCCACCTCCGGCCACAAGTCCATAGTCAACGAGAATTCGTGGAGAACCACAGTGAGAACAGCAGGCAGTAGTGCGCTCCGTTCCATGCTAGAACAATCCCTGGTACACAAATATTAACTCGATCTACAATGGGTTTTATAAGTTACAACCCGTGGGCAAAATTTTGGTAGTATTATTTGTTAGAGAATAGAGAAAAATATAACTAGAGGTTAACACTTTCTGAGGAAAAAAGGTAAAAATTCTTGGTATTAGTTAACTGAATAATGTTTATCTAGTAGAACTAAGAATCCTGTACAAGTGCTACACCGGGAAAACTGATTTTAGTGTCAGCTTTCGAGATACAAACTTCAAAATAATAAAGAAATTCTATTTATAACCTTAGAGACCTTTAAAATATTGAGCTTAATACTTACAGTTTTAGCTATATTCAAATATTTATTTAAGTTTATAAGGTAAGAAACACTTTCAGATGTGACTTCTGATTATTTTTATAATTATAATTTTATTTGTCACTTTTTTGAAAAGGTGTTTCTAATTTTTCATAGTATTTCACTTTAACATCTTTTATTATAAATAATATCTTAAGTAGTATTATAATGGACTTTTATTAGAATTAAACTATTTTTTATAGTGCAGTTAAAATGTTATCTCATCCATTAAACGTTTCAAACTCAACATAAATCACTTCTCCTTCTTTGATTTCTCCTAACATGTTACCTGTATTCTTCTCTTATGATGTTAATCACTTAATACCTTACATTTTAAGTTTACAAACACCTGACCTTCCCCACTGGACCGAACTTCCAAGAAGCTGGCCACCAGCTGATCTGTCTCTGCATCACCTCTGCACTCAGGGCAATGCTGCACCTGCAGAAATCACTACGTAAACATTTGCCAAAAGAATAAAGTTTTCTACTATCAGCCAATCTCAAACATAATGGGCACAAGAAGAGGTTTTTCTGGTTTTTTTTCCCTTTTTTATCTCAGTGAAAGCAACAGGCCATAACAAGGTCAAAATGTGACCCCCCTTTGTGCCACAGAGCTGTACCTGCTTTCTTTGGTAGGTAAACAACACCCTCGAGGTGTCTCTGCACAGACCAAGTAGGACTTGCCAACATGGGCAGCATTTGATTGCTTTATAATAGTCTTAAAAGATTACTCTTTAAAACTAAGTAATTCTTCTTAAATAGCATTTATAGATCCTCATAAATCCTACATAAAAATCACATGAGTAACAGTAAGCTCAATAACATTTTCAGGACTAAAAATAGTATACTTGTTTTTCATATAAATATAAGTCACATTCAAATAAGCTAATGAGTCCCAGCTAGTGTAGCTCAGTGGACTGAGCACAGGCCTGAGAACCAAAGGGTCACCAGTTCAATTCCTAGTCGGGGCACATGCCTGGGTTGCAGGCCGAGTCTCCCTCCAGTTGGGGGCTCATGACAGGCAACCAACCACACACTGATGTTTCTCTCCCTCTCTTCCTCCCTCCCTTCCCCCTCTCTAAAAAAATAAATGAAATATTAAAAAAATAAGATAATGGTTATGATAAGATGCTATATATTTAAAATACCACTGTTCCCTTTGATATTCAATATAGCCACATCAACATACAAAATTTATTAATACATGTTTTATTTCATATATCTAAAAGTAGAATAGTAGCAAGATAACATACCTAAACATAAGTATAAAATTATAAATATGTTTAGCATTTACTACCAAAAATAAACAATGTAAGTAGCCATAATTGTAAAGTTAAAAAGGGGATTTATAGATTTCCTCCCCCCTAACTGAACATGTGTACCACTGCTTATCATAATTATATGACAGCTCATGAAAAAGTTCAAAAAATGCTTTCAGCCCTGGCCAGGTGATTTGGGTACTCAAAGCACCGTCCCAGGCACCAAAAGGTTGTGGGCTTCCATCACCGGTTGGGGCACATGTTCAGATTTTGGGTCAGTCCCTGTCAGGGTACATACAGGAAGCAACTGATCAATGCTCTCTCACATCAACGTATCTCTTTTTCCCTCTCTCTCCCCCTTCCTCTCTAAAATCAATAAAGGATATTCTCAGTTGAGGATAAAAACATGTTTTCAGCATGTCCTACTTGAATATATTTACCAAATTACTGATTAAATAAACACAGAAAATATCTACAGCTTTTTGGTTTTTTTCTAGGGTTCATAGCAACTCCTGAAGGCACCATTTACATCATGGTACATGGGGCTTTTTCAATTTGAAATAACCTAACAATGTTTTTATCACTTTAGCATAAACACACACACATTTTGAATACAGCGCTAAAAAAATTTCCAACATTACTAAAGTGCTCAGTGAAGGAATGTAAAATTTTTTTTAATTTTTAAAGATTTTATTTATTTATCCTTAGAGGGTAAGGGAAGGAGAGAGGGAGAGAAATACCAATGTATGGTTGCTTGTTGTGCGTTCCCTGCTGGGAACTGGCCTGCAACCCAGGCATGTGCCCTGACTGGGAATCAAACCGAGATACTTTGGTTCATAGGCCCGCGCTCAATCCACTGAGCTACACCAGCCAGGGCAGCAATGTAAATTTTTTTAAAAAAATAAAGATCAAACAGAGATGGAATAATTTTCTGTTAACTCAGGATGGCAGAACTAATTTTACATTTCTGAGAGATTGATTTATTTAAAAATAAATGGGAATGACAAAATAGTTTTTAATAGAACTCTAATACTGACTAAACTGTTGAGATCACAAATCTTGATTATGAGATTTAAACCTTTTCGAAAAAGTTTGTCTTCCTTTATATGTATTAGTTTGAGTAAATACATCGGTTTTGATAAAGGACATATTCATCTCTAGAATATTCATCCTCCTCTCAGTCTTCATGAGGAACTCACTTATTCAATGTCCAACCCGCTGTTACATATTTCCTCTTCTCTAACTGATACGAAGTTTTCTATTCACCATACTGGCATTAATAATCTAAAATGGATCATTTAACTATTTATTGGCCTTACTTATTTCCCACTGCACTGTAAAACATACTGGAAGCTTGTACTTTAATTACTGCTTTCTATGGTTTTAATAACATGATCCCCTTGAGGTTCTTCACATTCACCTCAAACTCACCTTACCCAGTTTTCTTTCTGAACACCCTGTATTAGTAGGTTTATATGTGTTGGAGAGAGTAATAATATCTTATTCTTTTAATTCTGTATTACAATGTTAATAGAAACAAAGGCAAGAAGTTACAAATATACAAATAGTAGGACAACTGGCCCATGACGGGCAGCAAAAACGACTGTTAAGGATTTAAAAACAGACAAGCAATGAAGGACACAAGCTGTAACAATACAGTGTCAAAGGGCGGCTTTCCAGAATTCTCCTCTGCGGTTCCTACTGAGTGTCTTAGCAGTGCCGTATGCCTGACAGCTCTCTCTTGCTACCTAAACCATGTTTCAGGCACAACTACTATTTATTAAAGTCTAATTTGTTTCTTGTAAAAGTAGCCTTCCCTGATAGGTAGGAATAGATGTAAGTCTTCAGAGAATGCTTGCATCTTTCACAACATAATCAAGAACTAAATAAACTAAGAGTTTTATACATATAGGTAAGAATGTTGGACTTCTCAATGCTATCTGAGGTCATATAAATTTCTCTATGTTAAAAACGACACTATCTTTTTATATGGACCAAACAGTACATGGACCAAAGTATTTGAAAATGTTGAACAATGTTTGGATTTCTCTAGTATGAAAAAGAGAAAATTTGGAGATTTTTAAATCTTATGTACTTTTTATATTTATATCCTTACATTTAAATATACTTATCTACAATTACCTTTTGCTGGGTTATTCCAAATTGCTAGATATAAACACCTATTGAAAGTTTAGCTTAAGACAAAAAGGAGCATAAATTTACTTGGCCTCAGTGTTGTTAAAATACTTTTGCTGGTCATTTAATATATTAAAGGATCATGTTTCATGTCCAAATTATTCCATTTGGTTATAGTCTTATAATGACAACTGCATTTGCATGGCATTTAGTGAAAGTGAAAAGAACAGAACAGCACTGTATGTAATCAAAGGAAGAGCAGCCATACCTTAAAAACACTGTAACTCTAAATTCCAAATTCGGAAATAACTCTGGTCCTGTAAGATTGGAAATATAATTGCCTGCTCCATATTATTCATTCAGACTTTATTCTATCAATGCTCAGACATAATATCAGGTGCTAATTATGTGATTCCTATAGCTCAATGTTTTTTATTAGTTTAATGTATGAATTTAAATATGAAATTTAAAGATTAAGGAAACCACATGGATGGAACCGGAAAGCTGAGTGAAATAAGCCAGGGGTTGAAAGACAAATACCATATGATCTCACCTTTAACAGGAAGCTAAACAACAAAACAGACAAGCAAGCAAAATAAAAACAAATACACTGAAATAGAGAACAGGGGGGGACAACGACCAGAGAGGAGAGGGGAGGGAATTTAAGAGGAAAAAATGGGAGGGATTAGAGTAACAAGTATGAAGGACACAGGGACAATAACTAAGGGGGGTGGAAATGGAAGGGAGGTGGGGTGCATGGGGAGGGGTGGGCTGGAATGGGAGAAATAAACAGAAAACTGTACTTGAAAAATAACTAAATAAAAATTAAAAAAATAAAGATTAAGGAAACCAGAATTTGGATGTATTTTAAGAAATGGTTAACTTGTGTAATATTGGAAAATGTGATTTTAAAAAGAAAATATTACAGAAGCTTTTAAAGTCCCATGTTATAAAATGCTACACTAAAATATTAGGGAGTAAAGTAGAATGCGCTTCTCAGTACTTTCCATTCTTAAATCTTTCCATTCTGATGTAGCAGAACCAGCTAAGGGTCAGGGTCTGTCTAAGAACAACGTTACCTTATGCTAAGGACAATCTTTCCAGTAGAAAGTTGATGAAAATTCCCACCAGAATGCTTTACTAAATGTGGTAATTAAAATTATGAAGTCAATTTGATTAAAGATTGGCAAGTTTTCAATCCACTGAAAACATAATAAACTCAGAATCCACTTACAGAGACTCAAAAGCTACTAAAAGTTCCTCTAAAATATTTACATATACATATATAAACAGGTTACATAAAGACCAGTATGTAAAAAACAAAAGGACAACTGCTTTAATAGAGCTATAAAATTCTACTAGGTATTACACTGACCACGAAACAAGAACAAATATAGTCTAGAATTACTCTGTCAAGTCACTGTCAGAGGACAATGTTAGGAATCCTTCATGTTTACATGGACATCTTCAAGGGTTACAGTGCCACTCTGCCGAGTGACAGCAGGCATGCCAACAGCAAGGACAAGACTGGAGAGAACTAAGCCATTTGATCCAAAGGTAAGAAGTAAAACATATATTCCCTAAAAAAGTATAACTATTAAAAGCCTAAGTAAATAATTATATGACTCTTAACAGGTAATAGCCATAGATTTTTATCTAGGGCATTTTTTTTTTCACTAAATGAGAAAGCAAAAAAAGATACAGTTATGACTTTAAGAATAAATATGTGACACTAAAGTCCCTTGTAGGTGTGTTTTAAATGCTCGTCTATAACAAAGGAACACTGATACTCTGTGTTGCTTTTTGTAGAAGTATCCTTATTAATGAAACTTATTAGTGAAACAAAACACAAATTACCGGACGTTGGAGACTTGCAGCGATCCTCTGGGACCACAGTCCCTTCACTGATATCACAGAGACCAGCTGAAAAACAGGAACGAAAACCAAATCAACCACGTGTTTATATAAACGCAGTTTTATCCTATCTGCAGTCCACATTTAATGATAGTCCATTACAAAAAAATCCAGAAGATTCAAATACACCTGGCACTGGTACTATGCTCCTTCGTTTTGAGATAGAAACATAAAAAAATTGCTTAAAACACCTCAAACTAATATGGCAGTCATTAATTAAGAAACAGAATTTTCAAGAAATAATTTGCTGTTCTTCAAGGAAAACTAGTCCTGAGGCAAAACTTTGTTTAAAATCAGTAATTTGAAGGGCACATGATATAGTTACTATTGGATTTCTCCTGAGGGAGAATAAACATTGGTAGTAAGTTTGGTGATTGTTACAGCAGAGACCCTCAGCTCCAAGTGATTTCCCCTGTGTATGTGTCAAACACCACTCTTACATATTTTCAGTAATAATTAAAAAAATATTTTGTACCTCCCAATCTGTAATTTTAAAATATTGCACATTACTTATCTTATAAGACGATACCTCTTAAAAACTATCCAATCACATTTTTTTAAGTTCTAGATAAACTCTTCTACATATTTTTGTGAATTATATAAAACTATTCTATTTGATAATATGGCCTAAATTCACACGAGAAAACACAGCAAGATATTTTATGCTGTAGACAAGAATTTAAAAGACATCGCGAAAGTAAACAATTAATATGAATATGAATTTCTTGTTTAAATAAAAATAATTATTGCAAATTCTTCATTTTTTAATATTTTGTTTTATTTTTAGAGGGAAAGGAAGGAAAGGAGAAAGAGTGGGAGAGAAACATCAATGTGTGGTTGCCTCTCATGTGTCCCCTACTAGGGACCTGGCCCGCAACCCAGGCATGTGCCCTGACTGGGAATTGAACTGGCAACCCTTTGCTGCACAGGCCTATGCTCAATCCACTGAGCTACACCAGCCAGGGTGCAAATCTTTAAAAACTACAAAAAACACACCAAAAATTTGATGCAGTTGGGCGACAGACAAAGGGCCACTCATCTGGGCTTCTGAAACAGCCAGGTATCACACAGACCTGCAATTTTCAACCTTTCTCACCTCATGGCACATATAAAGTAATTAGTAAAATTCTGCAGCACACCACAACATGTATTTTTTGCTGATCTGAATGAATCTGGATTCATTCACACTGGATGGTTCTTGTTGTGTTAGCTGTTGTCATTTTTCAATTTGACAACCTAAGGGAGGAAGTCAGTGCCCCTGACTAAATAGTCGGGCACTGCACATTTTAGAAATTCCTGTGGCACACCGACTGAAAATCACTGACACAGATGCACCTGCACGTATGCACATATCTGCTTTTCCATTCATTTCGTAAAAGATATGATGTCACAATGCCTACAGTCTCCAAGAAAACTCTCACAGTAATACTTCCAAGAGAACACTGAATACTGAATTGGGATTATAAAAAGTATTTTCTATTTTGAAATATATAGCATTTGTCTTGATTGGGTAGAAAATTTTTGAATGACAGTTTTCAACATTCATCAAACCAGTGTTTCTGAAAAAAAAAAAAAGGCTAGCTTTTATAGTTTTAAAATGATAGATCAATTATAGGTATGCATTTAATCCCTGACAAAATACTTGTTTGTATAAATGATAGCAAGTCTTTAAATGGTAGCAATATATGGTAACAACCTAAACAACCTAAATATCTGTTGATAAATGCAGGGACCAAGGAAATGTTGTGTGTGCCTACACATACACACACACACACACACACACACACACACAAAATGAAATATCACTAAAAGCAGTGAAATGTTGCCATTTGCAACTATATGGAGGGACCTTGAGGTAAATGAAAGAACAAGATAAAATACCTTATGATCTCAGTTATATGTGAACCAAAAAAACTAAAACAGAACAAAACAGAAACAAAAATAAGCTGAGAGATACTGAAAATAGAGCAGTGGTCACCAGAGGTGAGGGGGCGTGGGGAAGGGACAACTGGGTGAATGGGGTCAAAGGGCACATGCAGTTATAAAATAAGTCACAGAGATGTGTTGTATAGCCGGGTGACTACAGTTACTAATACTGCTTTGCATATTTGAAAGTTGCTCGGAGAGTAGATCTTAAAAAGTCACAAGAAAAATAATTTGTAACTCTAAGATGACTGATGTTAACTAGACTCACTACGGTGATCGTTCACAATGTATACAAATATCAAATCAGTATGTTGTACACCTGAAACTAACATCATGTCAATTATACCTTAATAAAAAAATAAATAGCATAATAGTGATAATGATCTCTAGTGTTACAATGGGCCTAATACTGAAAAAAAATAATTAATTTAGAAAATGTAAGCCTTTTCTATTTTGTAAATTGCTATTAAACACTATAAATATGTACTCTGTGATATAATTCCTTTTCTTAAAAATAGTAAAATTCCAATTTCTTCTCTAGGAAGAAATATATAGGAAGGTAAATTAGAGAATACGATAGACACTCTTTAATCTTTAGGTAGTAAATTACTGAATAAGCTAAAACCCTTTCAATGCCTTCCATCTGACTCAGGGTAAGAGTCCAGCCCTCTGTGCCTGGTTGATGTATACAGTCCTATGACATATGACGGCAGCATGTAGCACGCGACCACGAAATACCTCTCTGACTTTATTTCCACTGCCTTCACCTACTTCCTGACCTCTCCAACTCTGTACTCTAGCCACACTACTCCTCACTGTACCTTGAACTCTCCAGGAAAACTGCTTTGGAGCGAATGTACTTGCTCCTCTCTGCCCGAAATGTTCTTTTCCACAGACATCCTCATGGATCACAGCTCTCTCACTCACTTCCTTTACGCCTTTACTCGAAAGCCACCTGGACACTCTATTTAAAATGTAACACCCATGTAACTGACATTTCAAATCTCCCTCATTTATTTTCCCTTTAGCACTATTATATAACTTACTATCTATTACTTACCAGTATATATTTAATTGTCTATCTTTTCCAGTACAATGAGTTCCATGAGGACAGAGATTTTTGTCCATTTTCTTACCCATACTAGCGCAGAGCACATGTGCTCAGTAAATGTGTCGAATAACTGAATGAATACATGGGAAAGACTTTTGTAGCATTATAATCCATCTTCTCTGACCCTGCCAGACTGCCTTCAACAAATATTCCTAGTGATATAGTTATCTACGCTTTGCCCAAATGTATCCCAACCCAATTAGCTAGCTGGTAATAACCAACCTTTACTAAGTGCTTATTATGTGCCAAATATTGTTCTCGGTGCTTGATTTATTTAATCCCCGCTGCAGCCAGTAAGGTAGACAGATTTGTCTTCATTTTACAAAAGAAACCGAGGCACTGAGTGCTTTGGTTATGTTACACAGTGGGAAGCACATAACTACTTCTAGAGATAGTAAACTTGATTGTCATTGTCAGAGATATACGCCTTCCTTTTCAAATGTTTAAATAGGAGGCTTAATCTACTGTTTAAAATGCTCAACGAGACAGTCATGTGTTAGTGCACATAACACATTCACTGACTGAGCCACACTACATCAAAGTAAGTATCAGGTTATGAACTGGCCCAGGAGGTCCTATGGTTTAATCCAGGGACGGCCACACGTTTTCTGCGAAGGGCCAGATTGGATTTTGGAGCCACTGTCACAACCGCCCCCCTCTAATGTTGTGGCACAAAAGCAACCACAGATGATAAAACATAAGCAAATAAAAATGGTGCTGTTCTCATGAAACTAATCTGCAAAAATGGGCACTGAGCCAGATTTTTGTAAAAGCAGCAGTTTGCTGACTTTCAGTCTAATCAACCTGGAAATCATCAAACTAAACTAGGTGTTTAGGTCACTTCTACCTGTCTAGGTCGTAAAAGGATCAGAAAACTCTTCACCAAATAGTGGCTAACTTGAGGAAATATGTCAACAGGCTGCCGTGGGCCAGTCTGTTAGTTACCAGATTAAAAAAGTAGCATTAATCTCACTACAACTTACTTCTAGTAATTTACTGCTGACTCCTACTGATATCTCTATTGTCAATATGCACATAAGGCATCAGATACTTAGCAAATCACTCTAGAATTTTGAATAATTTATACATCAAATTTACTGATTTATAAAACATCTGACTTTCATTACATTGGGAGTACTATTCAAATCCTCTTCACAAATTTTCTCAATATCTTTTTATTATTGCTTGATCTGCCTTACTTATATAATTTAGCTTAGACTTTCATTTCTATTATTTTTTATACTTTTGAGAGAGAAAAATAATTCTTATTAATGGAGACTTGAGAAACAAAGTCATTTATTTCTACATTTTGTTTTTTAATTACCATTTCAAATCATCCTAAAATGGTGTCCTAATCCTTCCTGAACTGTATTTCCACTGTAAACTAACATTTTGCTGTATTTCACATTTTGGGGAAATTAGCCTGAATTCAGTATAGTACTTATTCAACTATCAACATTTTTATTCACTCTTGATTGTATCACATATTGCTTTTTTTAAAAAAATATTTTATTTATTTATTTTCAGAGAGAGGGGAAGGGAAGGAGAAAGAGAGAGAGAAACATCAATGTGTGGTTGCCTCTCATGTGTTCCCACACTGGGAACTGGCCTGCAACCCAGGCATGTGCCCTGACTGGGAATTGAACCGCAATTCTTTGGTTCACAGGCCCGTGCTCAGTCCACTGAGCTACACCAGCCAGGGCTGTATCACATATTTCTTATACAGTATTATTTTTCCCTATAATACACACACCCACACACAAAAATTTAACTGGTAGGTACTATTAGGCTCCACAGCTACTTCTCTTTTTCTATTTTATTGGCAATATTGAACCCACTTGAAAGTACCTGCAATTGTAGAGTCAAAACTTCATTATTGAGCCACCTCTCCATAATTTTTGAAAATACCTTTCCTGAAGTCTAGATAGAATTAGATACGGCCAGCTAATTACCTACATTATAATTATCAACTTCTAAGACTAAGTAACCACATTTTCTTATGTGTCTATCATGTTCACATCGCTAAAAAGATCTTATTTGGGTTTTAGAACTATATTCAGAACAAAAATTTTCCGTTTATGCCCTTCATGGAGGGAAGAAGTAAGTGGCCAGCAAAACTAGACATATATTAACACATTTTACTTACATTAGAATTAATACTTCTAGCAACATATAGGGAGTTGAAACACTTCATCACTACTTGTCCCTGTGACAGTTTCATAAATGTTATTACGAAGATACTATATTCTAGTCAATAGTTCAATTGTATTTTAATATAGCTATGAAACAGTTAGACAATAATGTTTTATCATATAAACTAATTTCATAAGTGGCAACTTCTTACAAAGGTATATAATCATCTATTGGTAACAAAAATTCTCTACTAAAAATAACAGTTTGACAGTATTTGGGCTACACTTCAAGAATACATTTTAAAACATATGCTTTAGTAAGACTCATTTTTGCACCAATGCAATTAAAGAATTTTAGTGCTGCCTTGGCTGGTATGGCTCAGTGGATTGAGCGCAGGCCTGTGAACTGAAGGGTCACCAGTTCACAGTCAGGGCACATGCCTGGGTTGCAGGCTAGGTTCCCAGGAGGGGGCATGCGAGAGGTCACCAGTCCCCATATCTCTCACACATCTGTGTTTCCCCTTCTCTCCCCTTCTCTCTCCCTTCCCCTCTAAATAAATAAATAAATAAATAAATAAATAAATAAATACGATAAAAAAAATAAGATAAAATGACACATATAGTTCATTTAAAAAATTTTAGTGCCAATTACTCTACGTTTAATTTTATTTGAAATATAAATAATTATAGTTTCAAATGAAGACAAAAATATTCTTAATGTTAAGGCACATTTTAAAATAACTCATTTAATTTAAAATATAACTCAATATTATCAAAGTGAGCACAGTCATAATACAAAAATATCTTAAACTGATCAAGAAAAACTGATGTTTCAGTGTAGGATTAGGACTTACTCTTCAATACAAAATGAATCAAATAATAATATGAATAAAACAGGGTTTGTACAGAGTAAAGTAGAATGCTGTAAAATTTAAGAAAAATATTTTTTAAATTACATTGCAAAATTGGTCTTTATCCTTGGATAAATTTAGGTATTTAGTTTCTAGCAATTTTTTGTAAACTACAATGAGGTATCGAGGAGAAAAGAAATTAATTTTAGGAATTAAAAAAAGTATAAGGTTTGAGATGAAATTGTTAAAAAGTATTTGTCTGCCCCCCAAAATTTCTTCTCTGTCGTGACAATATTCTAACTTTCTAACCCTAAATATTAATTTCTTTAATTTATAAAGAAACTAGACTGGGTTACAAACACTGCAATAGCTGTTTTCCTATATATGTTATGAGATGAATTTAGGTAATGAGTATATTATTGCAGATGATGTTCTAATAAGCTTTTAAAGAAATAAGTGAGAAAAGAAACAATGATTTTACAGACAAAAAACAAACATGGCATGATTTTACTAACATGGAAGAAATAACTTACTTAAAAAAGAAGAACGGAGTTTTTTCACAGATTCAGAATATAAGCTAGTAAAGCCGCACATGCAAGAAGTCACAATCAGCGTACCTTAGTGAAGCAATGAAAAGGGAAGGAGAGAAAAGCAGACAAAGATACTAGAATGGTATGGCTGGGACAGTTTCTGCTGAAGACAACGAGTGACAAAATAATTACACATACAAAAAAAATAAATGGGGGAAAATTCAACCAACAAGATAGTAACACCATCACCTTTTTCTTCTCTCAGGAACTGTGACACAGGTGGTATTAGCCAATAATCTCCAGAGAGCAGCTGAGAAAATAATCTCAGACAGAACTTGAGTTCAGGGGGACTGAGTTTACAGACCAGAGCTGCCCAGTGTGCCAGTGTCCACCGCCATTCTGCAAATGGGTTCAGTCAGCCCAAGACGGGGTTCCCCTCAACCCCTGGCTCTGCAGGGCAGACTGGAGCCTGCAGGCCTGTTACTGCTGGAGGCCTCTTTACTTTAGGCCTCTGTGCCCGAGATCCAGCGCGATTTTCCGTGTGAGCCAGGAGGTTAAAGGGGGGAAAAGGTGAGTGCTGGTAGAGACAGCTAAGTATACATGTGTTCATGAGGTATCAGTATTAAAACATTTAAAATGAACACTAATCACTTAGCAAACACAAAAGAATTCTATGAAAAGAATGGATCTGGGTTTGCACTGAATCAGGCTATGTGAGAACACTGAATTTTCACAGAATTGAAATTCACTTTTGCATCTACTTTTGCACATGGAAAATGATTCTTTTTAAATTAAATCACTAAAAAATTGATTGTGGTCTCACAACACTGAACAAAAAGAGGGACAAAACTTTGAAGCAAACTTTTGTTCTACAGTGAAGCAAATTTCCTTGTCATGATTTAGATAAAGAAATTTGATTTGTATTCTTTCCCAATGTTAAATAAAATCCTAGAGTATTAAAAACAAAAGCAAAATCTAATAATAATACAAAACAAAACAAAAAAAGAAGCTCAAACATTTCCCTAGTTTTTGACAGTTCATGTATCAGACTAAATCACACAAGCTATTTACCTATCTGAAGTACTTACATTCACAGAAGCAACTAAGCATTTACGGAAATCTTATAACTCGGGATTTTTCTCTTTTTACCTCCAGAAGGCTGTCGAGATTTCCGAGGAGACCTGGGTTCCCTCCGATAAGGGTCATTGGAGCCATACAGTTCAACAGTGCCCAGGTTGAGGAGGACTGCTTTCTGGAGGTAGTCAACCATCGCAATGCCATTACAATTGCCAAAAACTACCCTGGAATAGGAAAGAGAAAATATTTTAGCACAGATAATAATTACAAGATAGTGTAGTCTGTAACAGACTAAAAGAGAAGCATGATAGGTCTTAGAGAAAATTCCTCTCTGAACAAAAAACTATCACAGACATAAAAATATAGGTTACATATGGCATGTCATGGAACTGTGTAGATTTTTTGCAGACATTAATGATTACAATCAATATCATTTAAAAAATCTGACATAGGATTTGCGATTTGATCAGAGGCACAACTCCCTAGGCTAAGCAACATCTAATTCTGAGACTCTCAGGGGAAGGTATTCCCTTCCACTGGGACGGCGGGGGACTGTATCTTCAAGACAGTTTTGGTCAAGTATGAATGAATAAACTTTATTCCTTTAAGATCCCTTAAGCAAGGAGTAGAAATCTGAAATGTACAGAGGGGCTATATAAATAAGTGAAACAGGCAGGTAAGGGCAATGGTGACCTGCACAGTGCACAACACAGCTAAAGAGGGAAAATGCCAACTTGGTTCCTGCTGACTTTTGCCAACGAGAACAGAGACGCAGTTCAGATAATTCAATTTTTCAAGTGAAAACTCTAAATATGGATTTTCACATCAAATAATCTTGGCAACTGGTTCAAATTTAAAAAGCACACAAAACAAAATACAACTGTGAGCCAAATGAGGCCTGTGATGAACTGACTTGCAATTTCCTTGGAAACTTCCTATGTTTTCTTTTTCTTATTCCGTTTGTTTCCTTTATGGCTGTGGGCAGTAAAATATTAAAAAGAAGAAGGTCCGCGTCCTGACACTGTGGGACAGCACATAAACGACATGAAAGAAAACAATCTGAGTCCACAGGCGGTCTTAGTTGGGTGCTCGACTGCAGTAGGCAGAGAAGGTGGTAACAGCCACAGGAGAAGCAGCGGATGAGTGAGTCCCCAGGCCAGACGAGGAAGGAGAGAGACAGCAGCCCACACAAGAGAAACAGCTCTGGAATCAACAGTTAGCATGTGGTTTCTCTATAACACAATGCTGATTTTAAAACAACATAAACATCATAATAAAAGTATGTACAATTAACACTATATACTTGAAGGCATGAATTAATAAGTGTACCTGTACTGCAGATGAATAATTCCTTAAACTATTACTATGTTTGTGCAATCTACTATGTTTGTACAAGTTAACTGTGAATCAGAAAGAACAAATTATACAGCTATGGTAGACCACGTATAGATTGAGCTTAGCACACAGTCTTCCAGGATGACATTGTTAGATGCCCATTTACCTGTTTATAATAGGAAATTATTGCTGAAAGTGTATCCAGGAAAGGATATAGTGGCTTTAAACCTTTATGTCAAATAACTCACTGGTCTGTGAGTCATCTGACTTAATACCAGGATGCAAAATAATCATGCACAGAATAACTATTTGGAACAGAATTATGTTCAAATAAACACTAAATCTGATCTGAAAGTAAAGTTACATAACTTCTGAAATGATACTATAATCATTCCTATTTTCAAAAATAAAAAAATGGATGAGATACTAAGAGGAGACTGAGAAACACGTAAGTTACACTTACAGTCCGTACGAGGAGTTGACTGCCAGACTGGTTATCTGCTGTGGCGGCTCTCCACCTACCCACACCAACTGAATGACCAGTTCTGTCTGATAGCCTGGCGACTGTTTGAGCGGTGAATTTTTAACTCTGTAATAAAGGGAAACATGTTACTTTTTATATCTTATTAGCCTATGTAATTACGGAATCATGCATAAATAACTATAAAAAATAACTTTGTATATGAAATTGTACTACATATTTTAAAAAGTAAAAAAATCAGAATCCTATTCTCTAGAAGCATTTAATCTAGACACCAAATGTGTACATGAGTTAAAAAAAAAAAGAAATCAGCCCTAGTTGGTGTTACTCAGTGGATTGAGCGCAGGCCTGCAAACCAACAACCACGGTTCGATTCCCAGTCAGGGCACATGCTTGGGTTGCAGGTTGCAGGCCAGTTCCCAGCAGGGGATGTACAAGAGGCAACTACACACTGGTATTTCTCTCCCCCTCTCCTTCCCTTCCACTCTAAAGATAAATAAAATCTTTAAAAAAATAAGAGATTGTGTAATAAACTCCACATGTAGAATGGAGGGAGGGGAGGCCAGGGAGACGTGGGCAGGAAGGGCGGTGGGGGGAGGACAGGGAGGGCTGGGGAGAAGAAGGGGTAGACGCAGTCCCGGCATTAAGAAGAAGAAAAACAATGCAAGTTACAAAAGCGCACTTCAAACTTAAAAACATGGTTTAACTAAATAAAAACTGGCCAAAATCATAAGTTAAAGAATGAGGGAACAATGAAAAAATTATTTTTGTGTGACTTTTTCTAAAAAACATATCTTATTTTAAGGTAAGAACATTTATTTAGGTTTTTTCTAATTATATTGTATTGACTATGCTATTGCAGTTGTCCTCACTTTTCCCCTCTGCTCCCCTTCTCCCAGCACCCCCACTCCCTCTGGCAGTCCCCACACTTCGTTCATGTCCATGTTTCATGTGTATAAGTTCTTTGGCTGCTCCATTTCCTATACTGTACTGTACACCCCCATGGCTAGTCTGTAACCACCTATTTGTACTTCTTAATCCCCAAGGTGAGAACATTTTGATTGCACAGACTCTCCAAAAACTGTGCTTATAAAACATATACAACAATCTTGAGGATTCTGTCTTAGAGTGACTATGTATGGAAAACAGCAGCCAGACCACTCAAAGTTGAATCTCCTGACACCAAATTCAAGGGTCAGAACCTTTTTGAGTCATTTAGTTGGTACTCCTAGTGAAGAGGACCATGACACCTGAGGTATCTGCTAGATCCACTCTGGAGAAGAAAGAGGTCAGTACGTTGTCCAAATTTCAGGGTAAACGTGAGTCACTAAGGGTACCCTGGTCCCGAGTCACAGTCACGTCTGCCAGGCAGTGCACTCAGACCTGTCCATACACTGGCTGAGGCAGAAGTTCTGGTCTTTCCTAGGGAAATACCCACTACTCAGCTCCATCTCAAGACACAGATATACCGAGTAGCATTCATCTCCACCTGGGACAGCCTCTGCTCACATAAAGCGCAAGCCCAAGCCTCTGAGTACATACACTATTCTTCCCCTGTATGAATTAGGTGAGGTTCAACGAAGTGTCCACTGTCCCTCTGGCTTATTCAATGTGCTCATTAGAATAGATTCTCAAGAACAGCAACAGCCACTCAGAAACATTTTAGAAGTACATATGACTATATTGGAACTTTTAAGACTTAAGTGATGAAGACACACAAAACTTACAGAATTATTTTACCTGGTATGAAGAAACTAAAAAAGCTTTTAAGCAAAAATAAGCCAGCCAAAACTGGTCACACGATCCACACTGATAAAAAGTTAGACACTGGATCAAGAAATGACAGAATACTAAGATTTAAAAAACACAGAATGGGGAGTGGGTAGTAGGTGTTATGTTTTACGTCTACAATGATTACATTCTAGTTATCATTCTATTGTTTGGGATATATGTAAATCAATTTGTTTAATTTTATAGACAAGGTTTGAACCTTTATAAAAAGTTCCTTAGTTTATACAAACATTTTTTAAATGTCAAAATAATGTTTGGAGGCTTTGTGGTTTCAAAACCATTTCTGTTTGGACAAATGTCCTGCAAAAACACAATGAAAATACTTAAGCAAAAACAAACATAAAACTTTATTGGCAAAAGGAATAGGGGAAACATTTGTTTTTAAAATGTTTCTTCAAAAAAAGAAATCAGTAAGGCACAAAGGCATTTTGTATAAAAAACAAAAAAAATTTCAGTCTTAGTGATGGTGACATCATTCGGTTATAGTTCTGATTTTTAGAAATGGGCTTAAAACAATGTGAAGTTAATAAGTAATTGTTTACCTGAAGATTAGTAAAAGAAAAAATGAAGTATAACTCAAATTGTGATGAAAAGTCACTAATGAATATGAATATATGCATTCTACACAAAAATCTCACCAAAGTATGCTACAAAAATAAACCTCTAAAAATTGTACTTTATACACTAATAAAAATTAAATTTAATAAAAATCTGGAAAAATAAACATTGGCATCAGGGTATTAATGGAAACTTTACAAATTTACGTTTAAAGTGAAGTAGTACTGAGTAAGTAACCAAAGGGAAGAGTATACAGTAGAACTCTGTATGTGCAAGTCTCATTCTAACCACACATGGGCCAGAACCATAACAAAAAGGAGGTGTGAGTGTGTACACAGGAGAGAACGACAGAGGGGGACAGAAGGAGAGAGGAAAGAAACCCGAGACCCTTCTGAGAAATGCAGTTGCCTAACTTCAGTGCCTGGGCTTTTTCATTAAGATCGGCTTCTCATCCTGTGGCATTTTGTACTGGGCAACTCTTTGCTGTCGGGCACTGCCCCGGGCACTGTAGGATGTTCAGCTCTGCCCCTGCCCACGGGCACCAGATGCCAGTAGCACCCTCATTTCCGCTGGTGTGACACTAATAATATCTCCAGATATTGCCAAATGGTTCCTGAGGAGGAAAATCATCCCCATTTGAAAACTACTGACATAGAATGCACAATCTCAAATTTACATAAACATATAAAATTTTTTTAAGTTACACTATACTTTAAAAATAATAGCAATATAAAAAAACCTGCCTTATTTTCTGGGTGAATGCATTTTTTATTATACAGACATTCTCCACAGCAACTGTTCAACTACTATCCACCAAGAGAAGAGATTCTAACAGATTTGCAAGCCAAGCAGTACAAAGCATAATTCTTTAACAAATGCAGATTTCCCTCTTACTACCCTCTCTACCTTGAATCTGCCACAGTTTGGCTTTTGTCCCCTGTCAACACTCTTGTAAAGGAATCTGTGACATTTTCCATAACCACTGTTCAGTTTATTACCTTAACTGTCTTCTCCATAAATATATAGTACTTTTAATCACACTCTTCATAGAACTATTGATTGATTTTTAACTCTTCCCTCATTGTTTTGTTTCTCTGACATATTTAAGGCCCACACCCTTGGATAAAATTAACTATTAAATAATATAAATTGGACAGAAAAAAGAAAACTTTATCCAATTTATTCCTATATGAAAGCAAAATGTATCCAAATTTGGAATGCTATAATAAAGGCATTTAAATAATGATACTGTGGTGCTAGAGAAGATCCAAAAAAAAAAAAAAAAGACAAGTAAATGATTACAAAACAACCAAATCTCAAAAGACTGAATAAACACAATTTTTAGAATGGTAGAAAGCAGTCTAAATATACATTTCATCCACACACAAATCCAGACTAAAAACGATCAGTGGTTTAGAAGATGGAGCTGTAGATACAGAAGAAAGATCCATGCTAGTTCACTGTTTAAGGATCAAATCTTCATACTTCAGGGATAAAATCACAGAACACAATCCTGTTCCTCTTGACGCCACAGAAATAGAAATTGGATCAATTAGAGCAAAACAGACAGAGCTGTTCTTATGCCATTTTACTCCATCATGGAAAAATGTTACCATAGCTTATTAAGACACACAACTTATCTAAATTAAAAGGTAATTTCCAAAACATCTGTACTGTTTACTAACTTACTTTAAACAAGGGACATTATCCCGAAGGCCATCGGAGGAACTGCTACTGGTGGAAGGATGAGACTGAGGAGGGATGGGCTGAGGATTGGCGCCCCCCACTGGTGTTGGCAGGGGCGGTGCCTGTTCACCCTCCGGGGACTCCACATCATTTATCTCATACAACAATCGAACTTCAAGCATCTGTTGGAAAAATAAGAGCTTCTTTACTCCCAATAAATACGATTCACTTCTTTGCAGTTTATACACACATGTATATGTTAGGGGAAAGAACATTTTTAAAGGTAAAAATTAGCAAGATTTCTAAAGATAAGGATTTAGACACACAAAAAAAGTCTGACTCAGCTTTTGAAAAACAATGTGTATGTGTGCAAGTACATACACACTCACACCCAAACACACATTACAGTTTTAGAATTTACGGCAGTTTGTTAATACCAAACTAGAGTATGCTCATATTCAGCTTAGCTTTGTTTAAAGGAAACAAAGTATTTAAGGATTCACATGTTCAGTAAGATATACATAAACACATGGCATTTTTCAAAACAAGATAAATGGCAATGTAAATGCTGAGGTGATTTAAAAAATTCTAGACAAAACTGGCTGCAAATAATCTTCTAAATAATTCAAAAATTTTAAAACATCAGAAATCTGACATTGAAACAACCACAAGACCATTACCGGAATGACTTCTGTAATAACTTCTTGTTTGCTGAATCTGTAAATAATGACATGAGCTGACACCCCAGCTATGCAGAGCATTCTACTCTCTGGACACCAGGAGATGATCTGAATGGCATAGGGATCTTCATCTACAATCTCTGTGTTCGGCTTGTCGTCTTTACTTCTTGACTTTTCAAATACTTTAGCTGTCTTTAGTTTATACAGTACTTGAAGAGTTACTAGATAAAAGATATATATTAGGTAATTTAATACAAAAGTACCAATATAAGGTAATATTTAATTATTAGGTATTAAATATTAGGTAATTTAATACAAAGTACCAATTTAAGGTAATATTTAATTGGTTATACTATGTAAGAAAATAGTCTACGTTTATTTGAACCGTATTTTTATTCCTAGGTCTACATTTTTCTGTTATACTTTTAGATAATGCAACCATTGTACTCAATGACCAAAAAAAAGTATACCCATTATTCACTGTATTCATTTAAAAAAGTCATCATCATGATGAATTTAGATAACCTGAAAAAATGAGTAATAAAAAATGTTGTAAAAATGAATAAAAATAATAAATGACATTTTCTTCCTAATATGATTTTCTAATATTTTCTCTATAGAAGACGACAATGCTATTTCATCCTCTAGAAGATGAAATATATCCTGCATTAACTGAATTCTGAGTGCCTGCTATGTATGTTTTACAAACATTAGCCATTCGAAGCATTCTTTCCTTTTTTGCCATTACATAACCACTATAAATATTTCAAGAAGACAATACAAATTTGGGGGTATATGTTTAGAACCAGGCATTAAAATTATACAAATTTTGTTGATTTGAAACATATGCCTGCTTCTCCCATTTCTGAATTAGGAAAAGAAGGTTTGAAGAAATTTTGAAGAAAAGATTTGAGTACTTCTATTGAGAAGTACCCATGAATAGCCTGAAGAATATCTTTAATCTATTAAAAATCCTAAATTCACATACTTGATTAACAGGTATTATATTTATGCCTCCAAATTTCAAACTGAAATTTTGGTGCAATTATTATAATGCAGGTTGGTGATGCAATTATTATAATACAGGCTATATAAAAGCAATTATCCTATAACATACAACATTAATTAATAATAGTACTCAAAATACTTACTTGCAGAAGCATCCCAGAACTTAACGGACCCATCAGCATGCCTATGAAAAGCAAATGAATTAAGACTGTTATTAAAAATGTTTACATTTTTAGTTTCTTTGAAGTATATTGTTATTTAAAAAGACAGTCACCAAAATAAGGAAAAAGATAAAATTTAGGGCAAATTATCAGTTTACAGACAACAATTTATTTCTTATTATGTTTCAGCATAAAGGAAAGCACTATCTGCCCAATTAATTAATGCTATGGAGTCTTAATTATATTTAGCTATTACTGATTAACTTGGTGAAACAGACTTTTACTTACCCTGTAATAATTATTTCTGGGTAACTCTGAGCACCCAAACCCCAATTACCTCCATTGATGGGCCATTCCTGAAAGAAAAGATTATGGTATAGAGCAACTTCCAAACATATCGTGCATCTTTATGTATATCTATGGCAAGAGCAAACAACGTACTTCACTTCCAAAAAGGATTTTTCCATCTATTTTCTCTAGGAAAGGATTCAGTGTTATCAAACACTTCACGGCGACAGATACAATATGTTGACGTGTTCACGTAACTTTAATAATCAGACTCGTGTTCAATACCTTTTTGCTGTAACCTTGCCGTTTCTGTCTGACTCCAACAGAGTAAAGTGCGGGAATGAGGTCCACAGGACAATCAGCAAAATACTCGCAGCATGTGACAGGGGACTCGTGTATACTCAAAGGGTAGGGGTTTTCAAATATAGGGTAGCTTTAACAGCAAGAAAAGAAAATAGTCATTAACGAATTATTACCTATAATTAGTGCAATGAAAACTTAAAATAATAGCTTTAGAGTATAGAAAGTTTTAGTTTAACTAAAAGTCAATATCCTTTGAAGGTCCACATTTTATCTAAATTTATATTTTAACTTACTATGTTCTTTCTACAGAATTTTTGAAGTTACCTACATCTAGCAGGTTTAATAAATTAACATGCATATATGTATAAAATGATGTCTTTTATAATGACAGTTGCTCAATTAGAATAGTAAACAGAAAAGATGCAGTTGGTACTACATACCATATATATACCACACACTGGAATAGTGATTTATATATAGTTAACTAATTTATTCTTGCACCAAACTTATGATGTAGGCATTTGACTGAAGAATGAAGACTTAGAGCAATGTGCCAAAGGCACGCCAACAGCAAGAAGCAGCACAATTTAAACTGTGCTGTGAACCATTAAGTCATAAGATTCTCAGTTAACAGATACCTCATTGTTTTACCAGTAGCGATAACACGAATTTTCAATTCTCCTTTTCCCCCAGTATGAGTGTAATGTGTATTGCAGTATTTGATCTATGAATGCTCTCTTGTTTCAGTGATAATCTAAATAAAATTCTATCTTAAGTATTTTCTATTTATAAAATTATATTAAAGCAAAAAAATGCTTTCAAAAACCATAAAATTAAAGTGAAATTCTAACTAAAATACAATGATATTTCTTTCCTGGTTTTAAAGCCCATGGAAATAAGAATGATCACTTAAAAATATCTAGAAAACCAGAAACCAGCTAAAAAAGTCTATTCAGTTCACACTTAGCTAACCTGAAAATAATCAGATGTATTGATCAGTCTACTACTGGCAATAATTAAAAACAGAAAAAAAATATCAGGAAAGTCCTTTCTAGATCTCCAAAATGAACTCCACTGTCCTCACTCCCTTCTCAGCCACACATAAAAGAACAGAAGACAAAACTCAAACAAACCAACAGGTGCATTAAAAAATGGCAGGCGATTTTCAGCTCTTTATAAACACACTATATAATCCTTAGTTCAATAATTCTACCATTATTACAGCAATACATTCACAGGTTACCTGTACGATACTCAGGTTACTCGTACAATAGGTTACACTCACACCAGGTTACACTCACAGGTTACTTGTACAATATTTTCTTTAACAAATATATCCCAGTATAGAACACATGTGAAAATACCACTTTTTAAACTTATCTAAATAAAAAAATAAAACCATATTAAGAATAAGTTATTCTAGGACAGTTATTTAGAAAATAATGTTTTAAATTCCTTTATTCCGCAATGATATTGTTACTACCCCCCCCCAAAAAAAACCCCAATTGATTATTATAGCCAGCAAGTAACTAAGTTGATGTGAATTTAGGAATGCCTTAAAATGAGAGAAATAATACACTTCACTTACACTTCAGCGTTTCCCAGTCTCAGTACTGTGTACATTTTGGATCAGATCATTCTTTGTGAGGGAGTAGGTACTGTGGATGGTTAGCAACATTTCTGTTCTCTACCACTAGATGGCAGGATCACCCCCCTCCCCTCAATAAAGTGTCTATGCAGAAAGCCAATTAGCTCTTGGAGGACAAAATTGCCCCCAGTTGAGAAATACTGAAGTACTGAATGGGTAAACTCCATGAAAAACAATGATTATCTCTCAAGAGATACAAATAGATGATACAATGTTCTTCTATTCAAAGAACTTATAACTAAACATAGTACCTATGTCAGAAAAAGCAGAATATGGAAAACACAAAAAGTTGAAAAAGTTATGGTGGGAATTACAGGTTAGATATGATACATCTGGTTAAGAGAGAATAGAAAAAAAATTAGGAGAAAAGGAAGGCTAATTTTGAAAGTTACACAGATTTTGGTAGCAAGCAGAGTGTTTCAGCTACTGGAAACTATGTTAGAAAGGCACGGAAGAGTGACATTTGTGTAACACCCAGCTCCGTTTTCTAGGGAATGGCACCTGCAAGAAGACAGTGAAAAACCAGGTTGGAGAGGTAGCCTGCATTCCAACCGTGTATGACAGCAAGCAGGCCAACGCACTTTTACATCAAACAAGATGGAACCACTGTGGTTTGAAGAGCAGAGTGACAAGACTGGTGCTGTGTGTCTCTCAAATCAACCTGGCGTGGCATCCGTGACACACTGCCACCAGCAGTGAGTACGGCTGCAGAAACCACGAGAGCTTATCTGGAGGTACACTGTGTGATGGAGTCAATGCTGCACATGGTGACTCAATGTCCCCCAGGGTACCCGAGCATTAGACTGAATCACGAAATCTCAGAAATCCAACAAATTTTGACTTAAAAAATAGAAACTCTGTATGATCAGCTACTAGAGAAATTTGGTAGGTAGAAATGTGCACCTGGAGTTATAAAAAGAGGCCAAGGTTATAGATATTAAATGTAGTGTTTTCAAAAATGAATGCTACAAAAATCTTTTTTTATCACATACTAAAACACTTGCTTGTCAAATTTTATTTCTTACCCATTTTGTGCAAGGTCTATAAGTACTAAATCCTTTTCTAGAAGAACAACTACAGCATATGGTTCCTGAAAATCTGGAATAAGAAAACAATACACAAATAGTTTTACATATGCAGAAAGAAAAATATTAAATAAATATTAAAGAAGGCAGCAAATTATATATATTTTGTGGGTTTTTATTTTGTTCCATTTTCTCACAAATTTAGAATCATCTTGTATTTAATGTAATTTAAGGTAGTATTTTCTAAATGCAATAAATCTGTATAATAACCTATACAAAATTATTTCAGTTTTGTAATAGTGAGCAAGACAAAAAGCCTGTGACTTCTATGGTATTGCAAATTAAAAGGCAGCACATGGCCAACAAACTCAAAATTTAAATCCAAATACACATAAGAACTCTCATTATTGGATATGTTAGAAACCCAGTGGAGTACTATTTTAATATTACATAGTGTTTATCTTGGATACTTTGTATGTGCCTGCTAACTATTAAATGCATTGCACCGTTACATCTCAACTAGCTTCAAATGAAGTAAAAAAGATCCAGATTTAAATTCCCCTAAATCTTATGCAAGCTGTGATGGTTAATTTTATGTGTCAACTTGTCTTCCCTGTGGTGCTCACTGGTTTGGTCAAACATTAGTCTAGATGTTGCTGTGAAACTATTTTATTTAGATGTGATTAACATGTACATCAGTAGACTCCAAGAAGATTATCCTCAATAATGTGGCTGGACCTCATCTAGTCAGTTGAAGGCCTGAACAAAAAAACAAAGCTTCCAGGAGAAAAACAAAACAATTCTGCCTTCAGACTCAAGACTGCAGCATTTGTGCTTTCCTGAATTCTCAGCCTGCAGGTCTGCTCTATAAATGTTAGACTTACCAGCTTCCACAATTACATGAACCAATACTCCAAATTCTCTGTCTGTATTTATACCTGTCTCCAATGCTTTGAGCTTTTCTGTAGAACCTTGACCAGTGTACTAGTATTTTACAGAATATTAAAATGTTTCTTTTCTATTTTAAAAAATATTTTATTGATTATGCTATTATGGTTGTCACATTCCCCCCCCTTAATTCCCCTCTGCCCCACACACTGCCTCCCACCTGCATTCCCCCCCTTTAGTTCATGTGCATGTGTCATACATATAAGTTCTTTGGCTTCTACATTTCCTATACTACTCTTATCCTCCCCCTGCCTATATTGTACCTACCATTTATGCTTCTTATTCCCTGTACCCTTTTCCCCATTCACCCCTCTCCCTCACCCCACTGATAACCCTCTACGTGATCTCCATTACTGTGATTCTGTTCCTGTTCTAGTTCTTTGCTTAGTTTGTTTCATTTTTTAGGTTTGGTTGTTGATAGTTGTGAGTTTGTCATTCTACTGTTCATATTTTGATCATCTTCTTTTATCTAAGTCCCTTCTTAAAGGAACTTAAATAAGTCCCGTTAACATTTCATATAATAAGGATTTGGTTATGATGAACTACTTTAACTTTGACCTTATCTGAGAAGTACTTGATCTGCCCTTCCATTCTAAATGACAGCTTTGCTGGATAGAGTAATCTTGGATGTAGGTCCTTGCCTTTCATGACTTTGAAGATTTCTTCTCAGCCCCTTCTTGCCTGTAAGGTTTTTTAAGAAATTAGCTGACAGTCTTATGGGAACTCCTTTGTAAGTAACTCTCTCCTTTTCTCTTGCTGCCATTAAGATCCTCTCCTTATCGTTAATCTTGGGTAATGCGATTATGACATTCCTTGGTGTGTGCTTCCTTGAGTCCAACTTCTTTGGGACTTTCTGAGCTTCCTGGACTTCCTGGAAGTCTATTTCCTTTGCCAGATTAGGGAAGTTCTTCTTCATTATTAACAAAGTTTTCAACTTCTTGCTCTTTCTCTTCTCCTTCTGGCACCCCTATGATTCAGATATTGGAAGGTTTAAAGTTGTCCCAGAGGTTCCTAAGCCTTTCCTCATTTTTCCTAATGTGGGTAGTTTTGTTTATCTTACAAAGGCACTTACTACTAACAGGTGATACAACAGAATTAACTTCTGAAATAAAATTTGCAAAGTTATAAAGGCAGCATCTCTTCCCAGAAGAATGAGCACAATACATTAAGGAAACTACTAAGATAACATATAGGCCTTAGTTCTGAATATAGATATCTGGAGAAAATGAGCTTTAAAGATGCAAAGCTTACCATTTGGGTATGGTGTTTCACATAACGTTAGGAAATCAACAATTGAGTAGTCCATTTCTAGCACAGCAGTACTTTTCCCGTGCATAACTGTTAAGCAAGGTCTTCTTCCTACAGTATCATATGACAAACCTCCTGACAAAATAATAAAAGGTTCCCTGGAAATAAAATACACAGGATTATAAACAGCATGGTGAAGACTAATTATTTTCCTGCTATATCATAAATGTTTTACTTACTGAAATAATCAAAACTTAAATTCTACATTTTTATGCATCATTTACTTTAATGTTTGCATGTGGAATTTGTAAGTGCATTAGTAAGACCCATGTAAAGTCCTGAAAACTAACCTGTAATAGGGATGAATGTTGAGCACATTTCATTCTCCAACTTCCTCTTGGCCCCTAAAATATTTTCTCTTATCCTCTTTATAAAATTGTTAAAAGATTCTTCTTGGATTTCTGCTGCTAAGTCTATTGAATGGACTTCCTTTTATCCAGTCTTATTAGCCAAGCCTTCCAAAAAGGATTGCTAATGCCCTAAGGCATCCATTGTACATAATGAATTAAATTATTACCGATGCAGCAAGAATGTACTAGCTACAAATCACCCTTGAAAAAGCTGAGAAAACAGTCACTCAAATCACTTCTGTAAGGGTTAATTTTCTCCTGGAACCTTTGCTGGTTGGCTCTCAAACCACAGTTACCATGTACATCACTCAGCTGCCCACTTGCCACTTCTAATGAGCCCCCAACTGTCTCCCTGTTAGTCATTATTAAATTTAATAATTTTTAGATCCACTTTTTAAAACTGCATATTTAAATATGCAAAAGAGAAAAAACTAAAAGTGTTTTTATGTTCTGTATTTCTTTACCTTCAACTTGCCTATTCATGTTTTCTGTTCATGTTTTAGGAAAAAGATTAGTAATCCTTTTCTGACTGATTTGTAAGAGGTCTTCGTTTTGTAAGAAAATTAGCTCTTGTTCTGCCTTATGTGTTTTCACTTGTTGGTGGGATGTTATTTATGGTACAGTATACAGATGATTTTAAGTGTTTTGTACATGACTGTTTTAAGCCTCTTAATTCATGACTTTTAGGTAGTTCCTTGGTGCTTACTCTGTGGCCTGTATGTCCACCAGCTTCCTCTTCACATGCAGCACCAGCCGTATGGAATACTACGTAAAAGACGTGCTGGAACTAATAACACGCCTGCATTTCTAATCTCAGCTTTGGTTTTACTTTCTGTGTGATCTTGGACAAGGTACTTAACTCCTTTGTGCCTAGCTTCTGAATCTACAAAATGGAGACGGAGTGGTAAGTGCCCTCAGGCAATTACTGAATTAATTATACATGCAGAGCACTGGGGTCGATGCCCGCACACAGTACACCCTCAGTAAGAATTACCTAACGTTACTGTCATAGTACAATAATCATTATCACCCCTGTAAAAGGTCCCTTCTTGTAATATTTGAGGGAGATTGTAACTTCTCAATTATATTTATTCTGATCTAAAACAATAAATAAAATTCACCAAAATTTACTTAGAGAAGCAGTAGTACAGGTGGGTAATTTATAAGTAAATATAAACATTAGGTCAAATAATTCAATTGTTTTTTACGTTTAAACTGTTTTTTATATTTACACACTGTACCTATTTAAAATACATAAAATAATATATTGTGTATGTGCTTGTATTTTCTTACTGAAAAAATGTACCTTCATGTAGCCCTGTTACCCTTTAGTATTTTTTCACAGTGTTTATTGCTAAAAATAATTTATTTTGCATATTGCTCATCTCATGAAAATGTAAGTCCATTGGCCCTGGCTGGTATAGCTCAGTGGATTGAGCGCGGGCCTGCGAACCACACGATCGTGGTTCAATTCCCAGTCAGGGCACATGCCTGGGTTGCAGGCCGGTTCCCTGCAGGCCAGTTCCCAGCAGGGGACGCACAAAAGGCAACCATACATTGATGTTTCTCTCCCTCTATCCTTCCCCCTCTTCCCCTCTAAAGATAAATAAATAATAAAAAATATAAAAAAAAAAATGTAAGTCCATGAGGGCAAAGGGTTTGTCTGTTTCATTCACTGCTGTACCCGAAGTAGTGCTTCAGAGGTAAATAAATGAAGTAATAGGCAAGTATGTTATCCTAATCACTGTCTAGCTCACTACCATTTACATCTTTCACCACTAAATCCATTTCGGCAGTCTTATTTTCACAGTGACAGTAAACCAGAACTTAAAATTTTGTTTTTGCTCTCATTTTGTAATTCTTTGAAAATGGTTATAATATGCCAAATTCTATCGAAATACTAGACTGGTTGAGGAGATCTGATTTTTCTGCTTTTGGTTTTGTTTTTAATTTTTAAAATTTAATTGTTGTTCAAGTACAGTTTTCTGTTTTTTACTCCCATCCCAGCCTACCCCCTCAGTGTTCCCCACCTCCCTCCCATTTCCACCCCCCTTAGTTGTTGGTCCATGTGTCCTTTATACTTGTTCCTGTAAACCCTTCCCCTTTTCCCCTAAAATTCCCTCCCCTCTCCCCTCTGGTCACTGTCAGCCTATTCTCTATTTCAGTGACTTTGGTCATATTTTGCTTGCTTGTTTGTTTTGTTGTTTAGGTTCCTGTTAAAGGTGAGATCATATGGTACTTGTCTTTCACTGCCTGGCTTATTTCACTCAGCATAATGCTTTCCAGTTCCATCCATGTTGTTGCAAAGGGCAGGAGCTCCTTCCTTCTTTCTGCTGCAGAGAATTCCATTGTGTAAATGTACCATAATTTTTTGATCCATTCATTTACTGACGGGCACCTAGGTTGCTTCCAGCTCTTGGCTATTGTAAATTGTGCTGCTATGAAAATTGGGGTGCATAGGTACTTTTGGATTAGTTTTTTGGGGTTCTTAGGATATAATCCCAGCACTTAAAATTCTGTCCTGAATAGCACTCTACCCACACTTTCACTGTTCCAATGTCTCTGCATACTACAGTCATCATGACAAGTCTGGTCCGGAAAGAGTATTTAACTTCCTCCACTTTTTCTCACATGTAATGGATAAACAGAATATATCTTCTCTCTTTTGTACTTTGAAATACAGCATACAACTGAATATAAAATACTATAAAGAAGGGTGAAGTGTCCCAATTAAAACTTTTACACAGTGGGCAGACTCAGCCAGGTGTTTATTACTTAATAGTTTAAGAACAGTCTGATAAGTGTTTTTACATATAGCCAATTTAAAAAAACAGGTATTATTAATTTAAGAACCATGAATAAGGAGATGCTGATTTAACATTACTGAACAAAATTTCCATGGAGACACTGGGTAGGAATGGTAGGTTGTTCAGTTAAACTGTGAACATGGTATTAAATAACACCAGAGCAATTAGGTAAGTTTACTCTCCAATGGCACATAAGTGTTCAGTGGCTTTGCAAACTGGCTAAACTTCATTACTAAACTCAGGAGAAAAAATGTACAACAAAAATATTGATAAGAAGTTGAAAGATATATGAAGATTACATTCTTTTTCATAATAGTAAGTTTTCCTAATCCATCAATGAATGCATATATGTATATTTTAATTTTTTTAAATTTTATGTCCTGTTTTAAAAAAATTTATCTAAGTTTGCCAAGGCAGGAATCACCTATGAACGTCCAGAGGTTTTATTTTTTCATAATAATTCCCCAAACTCTATACAGTAAATATTCATGAAGTAAATATTTTATAAGAAATTAGTCATAAAGAAAATAAAGTGAAATATTTTAATACTAGACAGTAAAATTATATAATTCAAAGTACTGCTGGCATGTGGAATTACATTAAATGTTCTAGGAATCTAGTTTATTTCTAGGGTAATATGCAAATTACTGAGGTAGGGAATTTATTTTCTTTTTTTTAAGTGAAAGGTTAAACTTTTTGATGTTCCAATAAAGTCTAGGAATAATATGGCTTTATTCCATTCCTTTAAGTAGAATTTAAATAGAAATCCTTTTAATGATGTTGGCTGTTACCCGAGACCTTCATTTTTGAAGACAGGAAGGTTAGCAAATTATTAGTTTGGACATTTTATAATTTTGACTGGAATTTGTAAGAGGCTAGACACTTGGGGGAAATGTATATGCTTCCTTCATTGATTAACCTCCTCCACCTGACCTTGGCAATAGTTTTGGCTGAAGTTGTTTCTATGAGAAGCGTTCTTTACTTAAAGGAGGCACTGCTCCCCAAAACGCCTTTAGTATAACCAATTCGCTCAACTGGGTTCTATTAACACTACCCATTCATTCGCTTAAATTTTTTGAGCACCTTTATCGATAAGAATAACATAGTGTTCTCATGTCTAGCCTAGACAAATGGTTCACATATTATAATAAGTGCTATGAAGAAAATAAAACAAGGTAAGAGTCACAGGCTGAAAGGGAAGGAGGAGCGTTACAGTGAGACAGTGGGCAGGACAGGCCTCTGTGGTAAAGAGACATGAGCTGGGACCAGAATGAAGAGGAGCCAGACAGCCAAAGCCCTTGGGTTGGGGGAAAAGGGTGGACTTCCCAGCAGAAGCAATAAGCCCTGCAGAGACGCCAAGTCAGGGACGAGCTTGGTGTATCTGAGGAACTAGCAGGCCGGTGTCCCTGCAGCACAGTGAGTGAAGTAATCCGCGGTTATACATGGTTTAACCCCAAAGAAGAGCCTTCCTCCTCCAGTGGATGTCCACAGTTACTTTACTTCTGGCCTTAATAACCTGCTGCTTATATTATTACAATAGCATCTGCACAAGTTATTCACTGCCGCAGGTAGATTTCCCCCCATTTTCAGTTTCGGTAATTCCTATTTCTCCTTTAAAACTCAGTGCAATAATTACCTCCTCAGAAAAACTTCTCAACCCATCTCTCCTGAATGAGTTGGGTGCCTTCCTACATTCCTAAGTGGCATCTGCACACCCCTTTTCAGTATTTACCAAATCAGTTGTCATTGTTTATCTACTTTCCCTCTGTATCATGAGCTCCTTCAGATCACAGAATGTATTTTTTACTTCTGCACTCGCCTGGCCTTAGGTAGGTATCCCAGAGAGTGCTGGTCAAATATACTATGTCTGTCTAAAAAAGCCCAACCATTGTTAATATAGAGAGAAGAGTTTTTAAAATCTATAGTAGTAAAGTACACAGCCCTTAAAACTACTGAAAAATCTGATAAAACTGGTAACACTTTAAACATGTTATGTAGAAAAAAATACCAAAATGAATATGCTCTAAGAATATAATCAAGTGAAAGTGGATTCCCTAAGTCATTGAAAAAAGACTCAGGGAAAATGAACAAATTAAAACAAATGTTTAAGAATTGCAGGTAATCTGCTTCTCCTGTGAGGATTTTAATAAATGATATAACTTCTTTACATACCTAGATACTTTAAAAACAACTCAGAGAATAAGATATTAATGGTGGTAAAATGAGATTAATGCAATAATTGTGGTCGAATTATACGTTTTTAAAAGAATACGATTATTCTCTGAAATTCTATTGAAGTACTTTGCCAATTTCTAATGACATTTCTGTATCTGTCGTTACACAAGTACTGCTAAAATGTACTTTATGCTGGAGAATTTTCTGCTTCCCAGGCCACTCAGGAATAACTGTATAAACTAAGTTATCTGACAAGTGCTTATACTAAGTGCTGCTCTTTGCAGCAAGAAGTTGCATGGTCCATCATTTAAGGCCCTCCCCCTCCCCCGTAAAGGCGACATGCTCCCTCTACTACCTTTTTCCTTCCTGTCATCTACGTCACCTACTTGAATGCTTCACTTCAGGACCCGGAACTTATCTTAATCCTAGGACTTTTGGTTCTGTGGCCAAAAAAAAAGGTTTTCAGAAGAATGTATCTGGATCATATAATCACATGACAATGCCTTTAGTGTTTAAAAAATAAAGTTATCTCCTATACTGTAATAAATTCATGTGAAAACTTTCTTACAAAATTGTTCCCTCTTCATTCTTAGTGTCTCTGACACCAATAGTTCTGTCTTTTCTACCATTAGTCCTATGGAGGTCTTCCTTAAAGTAAAAACAAAAATCTGCCTTATTCTTCCTGTGAAACATAATTGCTACTTATCACTAATGCTGAATTCATTGAATACATGTTCTAAACAGGTATTTTCTATTCCTTTCTTTTAATGCCCCTACATCCAGGATTGTATTTGAAATGATGCTAATAAAGTACTCTTAAAAATTAATTCTCCCTTGCTGGTGTGGCTCAATGGGTTGAGCACCAGCCCACAAACCAAAAGGTTGCTGGTTGGATTCCCAGTCAGGGTACATGCCTGGGTTGCAGGCCAGGTCCCCAGGTGGGTGTTTGTGAGAGGCAACCAATCAATGTTCTCTCACACATCAGTGTTTTTAATCCCTCTCTTTATCACTCCCTTATTCTCTCTAATAAACAAAATCTTAAAAAAAATTATCCTTCCTACAATATACAAGGTCTGGTCTGTCCAGAAGGTATCCAGCCACGTAATACAAAAAAGAGACATTTATTGAAGAAGATACAAGATACATGAAACATTGTGCATGGGACAATGACACCTCAGTCCCCTTCCAAGTAGGCACCTTGGGACCTCACACAGTTCTCCCAAATACCATCAGCTGCCCTGTCTTACTGTGCTGAATCTCATCAACCATCTGAAACCTCTTCCCTTTCAAAGGTGATTTGAGTTTTGAGAAAAACCAGAAGTCAAGAGGGTGCCAAATCTGGGCTGCAGGGGGACTGAGTCACCATGGTGAATTGATTGGTCAAAAAGGTCTGTAAGTGACATGATGCATGAAAGTGTGCATTGTCATGATGAAGCTGCCAATCACCAGTTGCCCATAGCTGCAGCCTTTTGAATCATCTAAATAGTTTCCACGGAGAAATGTTCAAGCTTATCACAAAATCTGATGCAGATTCAGCTTGCTCTATTCACTCAGCCATTTTTTAATGCAACAGCCGCACAGTACACATGCTCACTCAGTGGCATCTTCTGCCCCCACTGACTAATACAGTGAAGTCATCATTGTTCACCCATGTGCATCCTAGTCCACTCTCCTTGGCTGCCAGGTTACATCGATGTGGGAAAGACTGTTCTCATTATATTAACAATGGCTGGACTTTTCCCAGAGAGATCTTGTATACCTCCTATTCTTCCTTCTGTTACCATCCCAATCAATCTTTCTATAGCAGTGCTTAACTTACTCTCTATAAACACTTCAAGGACATGATGTTCTCTATTTCCATTTTTCCCCTACCCCTGGTCAAAATCTACCTGTCCTCCTCTCCACCTCTTTATTTTGGCATATTTCAGGATAAAATGCCAGTGCTGGGAGCCTTGGCTCAACAGGGTTCTGAACTACCAGGAAACCACTGTGTATGTGCTCATTTTCCTTAATCAGGCAACGTCACCTCCATTTTAGCAATCACCACTGGCTGAGTGCATTATGTGGGCTCAATAGACATTTATTTCTAAACATAGTTAACAAGTGAAACTTGCCAAAGATCTCAAAATAGATTTTATATCAGTAGATTTAATTAAATATGTGATATCAGTTTTAATTAGCAGTGATGAGTTAAAAACTAATATAGGGAAAAGCTGAAAAAACAGAGTGATCTTAACACTTTAAAAGGAGAAGCGGCCCTGGACTAAACTCAATAAATAGTATGTACTCAGGCACTAAATGAGGTATTCTCATGTCAGAAGACTGCTCGCAGTCCAGTAGTCTTAGATTTCTAATCATGTGAATTGTATCATAAACGTGTGACAGAATTTCAAGTCAAGTTATCTTAAAATTAAGAAAGTGAATTATAACTTACCCTAACTAATTAAGTTTCAGGTTTGAAGAATAAAACTAAGAGAAAATATCCTGATTTTGAGAGACTGAAAATAAGATAAATCTGGAAGGATCTTAAGTATGTCTCTAAAGCTATTGATAACTTCCGACTACCACAGTAATATTAACATGAAAACAGTGAAGGTTACCTGATGAGGTATTTGAAATTTTAAGAGTCTAAAAACTCAAAGAGGTGTTTGCTCATTGGGTTAATTAAATATAAATCTTGTGGATTTTTTCCTAAACAAATGTTAAGATCAAGTACCATGACCCAATGAGATACCATAAAATGTCATCTAGACTTCATCAATTTATAATTCAATTTGTAGACTAGAAGTGCTCTGTGAAGTCCTCGAGTCCTCTGAGTAGCTAGCGTCACTTGCATTAAGTTATCCAGCCTGTTAAAGGCATAGATCGATCTCTCAGTTCACATTTGTGGGATTACTTATATTGAGTACGATTTAATTAATGTGAACTTTAAGATCAGATAAACTAGGAAATTTTAAAGATACTCCTGTACTCAGCAAACTGAGTGACTTGTGAACTGTTAGGATGACTCTATCCTAGCCCACACTACCTGTGAAAATGTTCAGGGTACCAATTAAGAACTCCAGCTCTGGAGACAACCTGGGCTCAAATTCCAGCTCTGTGACTTCTTAGGGCAAGATAATTTAACTTAGGCTCTCTATAACTACCTGTATGAAGACAATAAAAGTACCCATTCTACAGTGTTGTTATAAGAATTAGGAAAAGACAATGCATTCAAATTGCACAGCAGAATACCTGGCATACAGTAAGCAAATAATGGATGTTCACTTCCCGTACTAATTTTTTTTCTTCTTAGTGTTTAGAAATCAAGCCATCTAAGTAAGTGTCTTCAGTTCAAGACATAAGATACTATTTTTTGTGTCAAGAAAGGATACAAGAATTGTTTAGACAATACAAAAGGAAACTGCTCTTGTTTCTGAAAGCAGGCATGCTGTCTAAATGAGTTTCTCTTCTTGATGCCATGGGTTAGCAAGAATTGGGATGAAGGAGAGAAAATAAATATGAAATCTCTGCTGACTTGAATACACTGGTAGGAGAGAACACAGGTGAACAGAGATTCCACGTACGACAAAAGGAGAACTAAACAAACACTGATGATGTAAAGACTGTTCCTAAACCTGCGAGTCCAAAACAGTTATCAGTGGTCAATGTATCTGTGAAGGAACTGGAGAAAAGTTTCTTCATCTGTAGTTTTTTAGCAGGTAATTTAGCAAAGCAATTGTTGCTGAGGGATCTGAGGGTACAAGTATGACCTTGGGGACTGGTGGTTAATGTGAACAGAGAGAAGGTTTCATTAAAAAAGAAGTGTAGAGCGGGTAAAGGCACAGACTTAATTAAACCTGGGCTCTCCAGCTGATGAGCTGTATGACCCTGGGCAAGTTACTCAACCTCTCTGCTCCAATGCTCTCAACTGTTAAGACAGAGGTATTAATACCTGCCTCATAGGACTGTTGCTAAGATTAAATAAATTAATATGCACACAGCTCTTAGAACACTATAAGTACAGTATGTTAAACAGATGTTGATATTAAACAACAATTTACAGCAAAGAAAAAAAACTACGATAGTGAGCATGTGTTCTGGGGCCAAAACACTCTTTGTGCAGAAGGCTGCTTTGGGCTTCAGAAAGTTAGGATTCTTTCACTGGAAACCAGGACTCAGGAACAGTAAAGAAAACTCAGTGGTAACAAGTTTGCAGGTGTTATTAAAACATACCTAGATATTTTCAGAACCAGAATATCACAAATGTACCCTGTGCTTTTATTATAGTCTGTGTTTATTCATGTTTTTTTAAGATTTTATTTTTAGAGAGGGGTAAGGGAGGGAGGAAGAGAGGGAGAGGAACACCAATGTGTGAGAGAGACATGGATCGGTTGCCTCTTCCACAGACACTCACAGGCCTGGGCTCTGACCCCTGACCTGCCCAGGACTGGAACAGGCAGTCTCTGGTTTTGCAGGAGGACGCCCGGCCAGCTGAGCCACGCCAGTCAAGGCTTCATATTCTTATATAGGTAATCCACCTCAGCTTTCAGTTAACATATAACATTAAAATGTAAGAAATCACCTTCTATCCTAAACCACCTGAAAATGCACTCTGGCACCAGAGAGGGTGGGGGAAAATATAAAAACCCCAAAATTTCCCTTAAAGATAAAGTTAAATACATGTATTGTGTGTGCATGTCAAGGAATGGCAGACTCCTTGTTTCTGCATGTGCTATAAACAAAAAATGCTTTTCAGATTTTAAAAAGAAAGAACTCTTTTAAAAAGATCTTATTTATTTATTTTTAAAGAGGCAGAGGGAGGGAGAGAGAGACAAACGTCAATGTGCAGTTACCTCTCACATGCCTCCTACTGGGGACCTGGCCTGCAACCCAGGCGTGTGCCCTGACTGGGAATCAAACCAGAGACCCTTTGGTTCACAGGCCAGCACTCAATCCACTGAGCCACACCAGCCAGGGAGCTTTCTAGATTTGTAAATAGTTGAAAAATACACAAAAGAATAGTGTTTCATGGCACATAAAAATTATATGAAATTCAAATTCCAGTGTCGGTAAATAAAGTTTTATCAGAACACAGTTGCATTCCTTCATTTACGAATTGTCTAGGGCTGCTATTGGGCTACTACAGCAGAGTTGAGTAGCTGCAACAGAGACCCATTTGGCCCGGAAAGCCTAAAATATTTACTCTCTGGCTCCATACAGAAAAGGTTTGCCATAGCAGGTGTTATGATGAAAAGAGATAGTCTCTTAGTCATGACTCTCTAAAGTGACTAAATTACCACTGAATTATGATAATACATACTTTTAGGTTCCCTAACAGAGAGGCTTCCCTGCAAACTACTGATTCTTTAATGGTGGTCTGTTTGTTGAGAGAAACAAACTCTTCTAATGGTCTGCAGTGCAGAACTGCAAGGTCATCAATGGGCACCTATCTGAAAACTGGAACCCACCCAGGGCTGCATCCAGTAGAAAATCTGGCCCTGCCTACAACTTCTTATGTAGTCTACTAGTGAAAAGAGAGCACAGAAGCAGAGAAGAGGAACTGGAATTTAATCAAACACCTACAATGTGCCAAACACATTATATTTCTTTTAGTTCTTCACAACAATAGTATGAAGATACTGTTCTTCTTTCATTGAGGTAAGGAAAGAAGGTCATAGAGGTCAAGCAACTTGCTGAAAATAATACAGAAAGTGGAGGAACTGGCGTTTGAATCCAAGTCTGACAATCAAAAACCTAAGTTATTTCTACTAAGCAGGGGCTTTTGAACATTATGATTATGACTCATCATAAGCAATGCATTTTACCTCATATTACAATACACAGATACATAAATGTACACAACTAAACAAAAGTTTCATGAACCAATAATACTCACCCTTAAAATGTACAGTGCACTCTGCTATTTCCTACTGTAATCTATAAGTTAAAAATTAGTGGTCACAACCAACAAAATTATTCTCACAGCACACTAACAGATCACCATTACCTGGTATCTAAAAATCAAAAACAAAAATCACTGCCCTAAATCACAGTACTTCTCAATCAAGGGAAGATTATTAGTGAGGTTCTTTGACTATTACAAAGTCTGGTCAACCCTGCCATTCACAGACCTGCTTTTGGATGCAAAATCAGAGAATAACTACATTTTAGAAGGTTGTTAGAGGTTATCAAATGTTATTCTGAAACTACTATGTGAGACAGCTGGTCTAAATGGTATGTTCCAAGTGGTTTATAAAGTTTTGTTTAATCATCGTAACAACTCTGAGGAAGACACTACTGTTCTCATCTTACAGAGGAGGAAACAGACAGAGAAAGCTCAGTCGATTTGCCCAATATTGCACAACGGAGTAAAGAGCCAAGGCAGGATTCAGACCCAGGTGGTCCGGCCTCAGAGTTCACTCTCTTAATCACTCTGTGCAAGCAGCAATCTGTGGACCTGACACCTGAGTCACTTTCATTTTTCAAGGCAACACTTCAACAGAACTGGCTTAACACGTACATTCTGACTTCTTTAAAGGAACAGGCATTTAAAGAATACTGCCGTTATCTTTAATAACGATGCTATTAAAAAGCTATATTAATGATATTGCCACTGATCCCTATGTCTGATCTCTCCTGGTATAATATACACTTAATTTTATTAGAAAATAAAAATTACACATCTTGATTCCATTTTGTGGTCAGAGTGGACCTGTGCTGCACAGTTGCACTATGCTGTTATCATTACCAGGTAACAGCTAATTCGTTATGGCTATGTTTTTCTACACACCAGTCTATCATGTTCTTCCTCCATCCAGTAACACTATGCTAGGCGCTGGGCAACTAGAAGTGAGACAGTTATGTCCCATACTTTCAGTGAGCTGAGGATATGCTTTAAACAATTTCATTATTAATGACAAGTATAAGTTCTGGAAAGGAAAAATAAAACATGCTCTGAGACTATACTACTGGGGGACCCAACCTAGTAAACGTAGCTATAAAAGACATCCTTAAAGTAGTGACATTTATGCTGAGCTATAAAAGATGAGAGGCAATCTTGCCTAGGCAAAGAGAAGAAAATGCAGAAAAATCTGAGAAGGGAAGGATGGCTCTTGTAATAAACTCAGGTGATTTGTCAGCAGGAACTAACAGAACACCTGTTGGCCTCTGCCCAAGACACCTGCTAGGGACAGGAAAAAGGTGAGAGCTGTCTAGCTTAATTTACCTGCTGTAGGTGGGAGGGGCTAGTTCTCCATGTTGGCTACACATCAGAATTCTAGGGACCTACGTGAAGGAAAGGGACGATGGAGTGAGAAAAAGAACCCATTCAATTTATGAATGTCCTATCCCAGGTGGGGAAAAAAATGGAAAGCTGGAGAAGACTGCTACAAGAAAGGAATCCTATTAATGTATTTTATAGAATCTACAAATGCATACAAAACAGTGAGACATTTTTTTCATTTCTGAGCCTATGAAAGGAAAAGTATTGCTGCTATTCGGTAAGAAAACCAGACCTCATAAATATTATCATCATATAGGAGTGAAAATGGGAACAAAAAGAGGGGAAAAAATCTTCCCTGGATTTTTGCCTTTATTACCAATCAGTATGTTAAAATGAACAGATAATTCAAAAGATAATTAGGATGGTTACTTTAAATGTTTAGATGATTCATTTTATATTGTATTATAAATACCAAGTTTTTTGTTTCATCCCCCCACTCTGTTTTTTGGGGTTTCTTTTTTTTTTTTTCTGCCATGCTTTTACTATTTCATTCCTTTGCCATTGGACAACTATAGCAAGTAAAAAAAATTGCTAGTAGTAGGTTTCCTAGTAAAATAAGGACAATCATTTATAGAAAGTTTATTATGTACCAGGCACTGTGTGAAATGTTTGAAATACATAATTATCTCAATTCATCACAACCACCTTTTGACCTATTATCATACTCCTGTCATCAATGAGGAAACTGAAGCACAAAAAGTCAAATAACTGTCAAAGATCACACAGTAAGGCATCCCTAGTCAATTAAGCCAATGCTATTACTCTTGGAGTTCATTCTACCTGTTATCTGAACACAGTCTATCTGATGGATCCCAGAGGAAGACTAAAGAGGATCAAGGGAGAAAATATAAATCTTAATGACGCTTCAGTCTAGTGTCTTTTGCCAAATGAGAACGGGGTTGAGTTAACTGAGATTTGAAGAATAGCTTAAAAAGGGAAGCAGGCCAGTTATAGTAACCAGTGGTTATAACTTGGTATACAAATAAATATGCCAGCTGCATAAACTCGAATGTGCACTCTGTAAGTCTAGTACAGCACAGACTGCTGGGCTCCATCACCAGACAGAGCTTCTGATTCCGTAGGTCTGGTGTAGAGTCCAAGAACCCACATCTCTAATTCAAGTTCTTAGCCAATGCTGCTACCCAGGAACCACAATCTGAGACCCACTGGACTATGTACACTACATAAGTCCACTCTTTTACATAGCTATCATAAACAGAACCACACACTTTTTCTGGGAAACTAGAATATATACTCTAAAAGAATTCCTTTAGAGTTTAAAGAGATGTAGAATTTAAAAAGGAAACATTTAGAAATTTTAGAAATTTGTCTCCTAAATTATATCTTAAATATAACATTTGGTGTACACAAAAATATAGTAAGATATATAAAGTGTAAAAACCATGTAATTCTGATATCTAATTAATAAAGGCAATCAATATCTTCAAATATAATTAACTTCCTTTAATATTAAACTGTACTTATTTTTGGCATTGCCAAATATTCTTATGAGAATAATTTTTGAAGAATACATGTTAAATTTCATAATCAACATATATAGTATAAATAGGTTAAAATATAGTATAATAGGTTTTAAAATAGCTTTTTCTTCATTGCTACTTTATAATTTTTACTAGCAAATGAACTCTATGTTAACTGAAGACTAATCTAACAATGTACAAAGCTTGATAAGAAAGTAATTCAAACATTCCAGGATATGCAGCAAAACTGCTAAATACAGAGAGAACTTAGAAGTATTTTATCCTAAATTTACCAATTTTAGTTATTTTGTGAATTAAGGCATAAAATTTAAGACTGGGCTAGACCTTCCTAAAGTAGGCCTTCAAAAATAACGATAGAATAGCCTTCAGTGCTATCTGAGCAGTTACATACAATGAATATTGGCAACGAAGCAAAATCTTACCCAGATCTAGTCGTTTTGAACTCCACCTTGAGGATAGGTTTGCATGGTTCTGGCTTCTTCCCATCCTTTAACTGCTTTCCTAAAATATATTTTCCTGCATTAAATTCTAAAATTCTAAGTTACTCTAAATTCTTACATCGATAGTTTATAAAATAAAAGTGAAATATAATGAAATCCACCATGAAACAATAAAAGTGATTCTGATAGAAGTAGTTAACACAAAATATTTAAAATAATCAAGTAAAATCACTTCTTGAAATTCGGTGCTGAAAAGCAAATAGAAAGGATAACTTGTAACATTTATGCAATATAATTTTACTAAGATAAACTGATAGCCTTCTCAATATTCTTAATTGCAGATGAGCAAAATAAAATTTTAATTCTCTAAATGAATTCATGTTTTAACATAGCTAAATTTGAAAAAAATAACCATAAATTAGATTTTTACCCAAGTGTGACAGGCTACAAAATTAAACCCCATGCTAATAAATTCATTTATATTTATTCTCCCAAAGTAAACTTGATTCACTGTAGTATCTAGAAGGCTGCTAAAATACACCAACCTCTATAAAATGTGTCAGGGACGCATATGTCAAAAATATTAGATTATTTTTAAAATGTATGCTGATTTGTTATTTCTATATGTTCACTATAGAAACAACTCTGAAAAACGTAAAGAAAATAAGGCATCTATGCCCACTTGTTAGAGATTAATCAACTTACACATTATTTTCTTTAGATCCCAAACATACACCTCTAGCCCCGACACTTGTCTTCCCTCCCAGTTTCCCTATTGTCATAGTACCGCTCTCATCCTAACTCCTTTACACTGTTTGTTCGCCTCACCAACAAGCATGCACATCCCATGGAAGCAAAGGTTTTCAAGTGTGTCTGTGTTTTCCGCTGATGTGTACCCAGTCACAAACATTGTTTGGCATACAGTGGGTGCTCAATAACTATTTAATGAGTGAATAATAAATAATTTCTCCTTTGAATTAATTCCTAAAAAAGGGACATCTGGGTAGAATTGCATCCCAAAAAAACTGAACCAATTTATACTTCCATCAGCAATGTTAAGTATTTTGCCACACCTTACCCAAACACTATTTTTTTTCCTAATTTGATGAGTGGAATGGTTATCTTATTTTAATTTGTATTTTTTATTCGCTAAATACTCTTAGGCTTCCTGGTCATATGTATTTCTTCTTTCAAAAATAGCTTATATCCTTTACTCATGCTTGTATGGAACCTTCTCTATATTTAAAAATAAATGTAATATTCAAAGTTCTTTATCATTGTATCTAATATTTTCCCTAGTATCATTGGTGATTAAATTCTTTGCAATTTTTAAACACTGAACATTTAAAAGTGTACACATTTAAATAATCGAGTCCATCAGTCTTGTCATGTTTTTAAGAAAACTTAAAATGCTAAAATGTCAATTCTTCCAAAATTAATTTACAAATTCAACATATAATTAGAATCCCAATAGCTTTTCTTCAACTTGAATAAAATGACCTTAAAGTTCACATAGTGGAGTCAATGCCTATGAATAGCTAAGAAAATTAGGAAATGAGATTAACTTCCAGAATGACACAGCAAGGATCTTGGTGAACTAGCTTTCCCGCAAAAAAAAAAAAAAAGAAAGAAAGAAATAGCAAAACAAGTTAAACACTTCCAAGTGCTAGAAGTTAACAAAAGCCACAATACCCACAAAAGAAGTGGAACACTGTCTACCCAATAAAAACAACTGCACTTCAGAGACAAGAAGACTGGAACATTTTGCTGGAGGGCTATTCCCATCCCCTCACTCCCAGCTCGGTGTCTGGGTAGAGGGAAGAAGAGGTATGAGCCAACAGAAGGGACTGACATTTTTTTGCAGTTCTATCAAAACCAGTTTCCCTAGAGCACAATCAATATTTTGTCCCAATCTGTAGATCCCTGGAAAACTGTATTCTCCAGGTGTTGTGGTAATTTCACTTGAGACAGACATCAGCTCAGGTAGGCAAAAGGCCCCACCCTCGGGCATCACAGAAATAATAGCAATCTGCTGCCAATATCTAGCTGCCTAAGGTTGTAGTTTCAGTTGAAACAAGTAGGAGTCTGGGCAGGAATTTAAAATAAAACCCTGAAGAACTAGTCATATTCCTGGGGATCTAAGAGGCTGCGTACATGTGCAAGGATGTGTACGTGACCAGGAAAGACCTGGGAAAGGAGAAGGTCAAGATCCCAGTCACACGCCTCTGGAGGACTTGGAGACGTTGAGCAAACAGAAAGTTAAAAAAAATTAAATGGCAGAAAGTTAAATGATCTATATAATACCTACTGTTGGCAGGAACACTGAAAAAGTGGTGCTCATACATGAAGTAGAAATGTGAAGGATACCGCCTTCTTTGAAAGCAGTTTGAGAACATTTATTAAAACAGTACAAAAGAACCAATTCCTATGAAATATGTACAGCATGGTAATGGCAGCATAATTAGTAGTGATCGAGAACTGAAAACAAAGTGAATGCCTATTAATTTGGAATTGCTGAATAAATCGTGAAAAACTTAAAACAATCACTACTTCAAGGCCATTAAAATGAAGGAATTAGGCTATGCCAGATACCATGGGAGATTTTCCCAAAGTACAGTGGATTAAAAACAGCAAGATCCTAGGGGAATCACTTCTCTGCCTCTTTATACAGAACTGACTGCGCAGTGGAATCCTGAACCGCTGTCATCCCAATATATAAGGCCCAAGAGGTGACTAGGGATGCAGGTAAGCAGAAGGCCAGAATAAGGTCCTAGAAAGGACTGCTAGGGGAGAAGATCAGATGGTTCAAGTGGAAGAAGGAATTGAGGAAAACAGAAGGTTATGGGAGGAAAGGAGGTTACGTCTGAAAAGTCTTCCCTCAGGCTGTACAAGGAACAAAGTAAGAATTTCAACCTCTATTCTGTTCCGACACCATCTGTTCGGAGACACAGGACCTTTCATAGTAAAGCACATAAATGTTTGCTCTGAATAAGGCCAGCATCAGACTTTATCTTCTACTACCCAAAGCTCTAATGGGAATATGAGATTGTTGTAATTTGAAATTTCAGATGCAAATTTTACATTTATTTAAAAATTAGTTATGTATTTTAATGAAGTAAAACAATGATTCAGATATAACTCAATTTAACTTATTTCAATATTCACTGGTAATCTTTCAATGACTAGAAAATTTTTAAAGAATAACATCAAGTACTACATTTCCTGGGCCTTTTTTAAGTTTGAGATTATGTATCTTGCATAAAACCTGGCTAGGTACAATATTCTTACCTTTTTTTTTTTTGAGAGGAAGAAAAACATCAATGTGTGGTTGCCTCTCATGTGCCCCCAACTGAGGACCTGGCCTGCAACCCGGGCATGTGCCCTGACTAGCAATTGAACCAGTGACCCTTTGGTTCACAGGCCAGCACTCAATCAATCCACTGAGCCACACCAGCCAGGGCAATATTCTTAACTCCTGTCTTGCTCAAAATCTTTTGATATTCCTATATTGTGTCTAGCATTTAAACTTATAACAAAGTTTGAAGTGGTCTAGTTTTTATTTCTTTATAAGTTACCTTTTTCCCACCCCCTGCTAGAATACTAACAGGATAGTTTCATTATCTCTGTAAATCAAAATGTTGCAGATTTACAGTGATCTTTCTTCATCTATCTTGCTTGGAAATTTGTCATTTTGATCTGCATATTGTTTTTTTTAACTGAGATTTTACCAACTATTCACCCATTATTGCTTATGTCCCAGAAGGGTTAATTTATTCACTGGTAACCCAAGATTAACCATTCTCTAAATCAAATCCAATAAGGTACTAGCTAAGATTTTATTTAAAGGATGTTCACAAGGTCACCAAATTTCACCACCAGGTGCCATCTGTGCTTGTTCTTTCAACTACTTGTAAATTACCTTGGTAAATTATTTAAAGTTCAGGTTAAAACTTCACTTGATAAATCACAGAAACCTCCACATCACATCTGATTTCCTCTTGTCTCTTACTGTGCCCTGCATTCCACTCTCATAAACCACCCGGCCACAATGAATTAATTGGTCCAAGTCCTATTGATTCTAATTCCAAAATTATATTCATGTATATCCAGTTTTTCCTATTTGCTGCCACAAATGAACTCTCCATTATGTATTGTTTACTAATGCAATGGCACCCTAACTGGCCCCCATTCTGCCCCCAGCTCACCTGATACATTACCATGTTTCTCATGGTAAATCACTTACAAAGTAGGTACCCATCATGAAAGTCAAACTCTTTAGCATATTATGATGTATATTCATGCCTTGGTATGAGTTTCTGTCTTTGTACCCACAGGAAGTTTAAATTCTGGTCATATTAAACTATTTGCAGTTTTCCAAGAACACTGTGTTTTTTATTGTGTCTCTGTACCTTCTGATTAAAATGACTTATGTTCTTTTTTTTGGTCTCATAACACCCTACTCATCCTTTATGATCAAGCTCATATAACCTGAGTTTGTGAATTCAGCACTTATAATGTAATATAGTTGTCAGTTCATAGATCATTTTCATTCACTGGACTATGAGTTCTTCAAGGGCAGTATAGATCCAGTATTGAAGTTCTGGTACATAGGAGGTGAACAATAAACGTCTGTTGAATGAATGAATGATGATGTATTAAAACCAAGTGAGGAACATCGACAAAAACAAGTGCTTCCTAAGTTTTTAACTTTGCATTTAGAACGTAGAACACATTTTCTAACAGACACAGCTGTTAAGCAGCAGTTAGTTCTTAGTCTGAAGTTGGATGTCCAGTATGAGAGACACCACTCACACGACTACCAAGCACTTGAAATGTAGCTCGTCCAAGTGAAGATGTGTTTTAAGTATAAAATGTACACTAGAGTTCAAAAAGTACAAAAAAGAATGTAAAATACTTCAATTTTGTATGTTGTTTACATCTTAAAATGACAATCTTTTGCATGTTTTGAATTAAATAAAATTTATTATTAATATTAATTTCACCTGTTTGTTTTTACTATTATTACTAGTAAATTTAGAAATTATACATACAGCTCACATTATATTTCTACTGAACAGTGATGTTCTAAGAAATAAATGATTCAAACTGGAGAATCACACTGTTCACAATACTAGTCTGAAATGAAGAGCATAGTCTTTCCTTATGAATGTAAGAGAGTTGATTTACAACCGGACTGGATACACACAACATATATTTGATTTTGACTCTTGGTTAAAGGCAGTGGGGTTTATGATGTGCTTGTTCAATGTCCCAAACTTCCGTGGTGATCCCAGTGTAGTAGCTTCATGGCAGGTTGGTGACTGGCTTAACTGACCTGGAGAGAATGGATTATCCGAAATATTTTAGGACTGTATAAATGCAACTACTCCTCAACTGTTAAGGAGCTGAAATTACATTCGACCCTTTGAAGGCAACCGTGAGGCTGACATGGTCCCCGGTGAAAATGAGTTTGACACCCCTGGATCATTTAAAGGGCCTCCTTGAGAGTTCTCTTTGCATTCCTAGAAGTCAGATCTTGTGTTTGGAGCAAGGAATTCCAGCACAATCCATGTGAGCAGGTAAGTACTCATGGGAGCCTGCATATGGGGCATCTGTCAGAACGCTTGCCTGCAATCTCTTTCTCCTGCTAGACCACATCCTTTGCTTGCCTTTAAATAAAAGTCATATTTTGAGCATACCTATGGAGTTTGGTAGGTCCTTTCAAATATACAAACTGGGGTAAATTTTGCAATGAATTATATATAAGGAACTAAAGTATGGTTTTATTATTTATTGAATTTTTATGCTTTGGGTGATTCTTAAAGGAGTTTAACAGGATTATTTGTAAGTCACATCCTTAAAATATTCAAAATGACTTTTATTTATGTAAACTTTGATTTTATTTTTCCTTCAGCAACACTTAATAAAAGTTCCCCAATCATAGTTTATTCTTTAATACATGTATTGATTATACTGATGAAAAAGCTCTGTAAACTACATTTTAAAATCTCATTATGTCTAGTGGACACCTATTAATTTTGACCATCTAACAACTCCATTTTCTTTGAGAATCAAATCTACTCTGCAATACAGCACACACGTGCGCATTTACAGGGCAGTCTCTGGGGGACCTTGGGCCAGAAAGTCACTTAACCATGATCACTGCATGTAAGCCATGCCCGAACTATCAAATTTCCTCCCTCTTAAACAATGGGGGCCCATCTGTCGCCGGAGGGAAACGGAAGCAGAACTGGCCTTCTAGACTCTGCATACATAAATAAAGATTTACACCCCACCAATATGAGACCAAATCTGGCTTAATTTCCTCATATGCACCATGCTTTATACCTCATTCAATCCTGCCACTGTGCATATGATGAAACTAAGTCCCAGAGAACAGTAATTATCTCCATAAGTTTTTTGTATATAAAGTGAAGCTAGAACTGTCCAGGTTGTCTGACTGCCAGAAAATGTTCTTTGATTATCAAAAAAAACTAGATTAAAGGGAGCTATCATTTTTTATTATTTGTTCTGGTTAATAAAAAATCATGTTGAGCAATTTCAGACACAGAAATGGAGACTTTCAGAAAAAATAATACTATCTCTACCATCCTGATACATACTGTAAAATTATCCTACATTACATCAGAAAATTCTTAAATGAATTCAAACTATTTTCCTTTACTGGTCATTTTACCATCACTATCTAGGTAACTGCTATGTCCCTCAGAGTAAGAGTCCACTATCAACAACTTTACCAGTGAAGGTGTCATCCAAAGCTAATGACTGAACATACTAGCAGATCTGGAGAACTGTCTCATAATTCAATTATAGTTCCAGCACTAGGCCACCATTTCTCTACGTTATTGTATGGAACACTAGAGAACCACAAGATGTTCTGTGAATAAAAGACACTAAAGTCAGATAAGTCTGGGAAAAGCCACATAAAATAAATGTATTAAATATACAAACCAATATAAATAATAAATAATTAAAAAATTAGTATTTGTGAAATATGTTTTGGAGAATACTATAACATTTCCAGATTTATATTTCCTGTAATCGCATACACAGTACATCACAATTTCCAGGTACTTTCGCTTCGATTAGCACTGCTATGTTTAAATGAGAATGCTGAGGTTCCAAAGTTAACTGACTTCCCATAGTCACAGAGCCAGAAACTACGGAGTCAGTGCTCAACCACAAAGGCTACTGGCTTCGACACTCCATGTCGGGCTGGTGTAGCACTGTGTTTTCTAAACAGATCCTCAGGACACCTTAAGGTATTCCTAACACTAAACATCACACTGGAAGGAATCTGAAAGCACAGTCAGTTCCTGGTTAGCAAGGTAACACTCACAAATGTTTTTTAAGAATAAAATACTTAGCCATTAAATGGGTTTAAACACGAAAAAAACCCAACCTGGGCAAAATTTTTATGGTAAATTACTTTAAAAGTCTAGTACTTTTTAAAGTAATTTACCATAACTGTTTGTTAGAAAGTAAGGGCAAGAAACAACACTTTAATTACTGAGGAAAATAACTAAATTTAGTAACAGTAATGAGGAAAAAACCCCTAAATTTTGATCCATCAAATCAAACATTTAGCATACTAAAGTTATATACAACAAATATGGCATATATATTACTTTATTAGGGTATAAAACACTTTTGTACTTTAATGTAAGAAAATGGTTTAGCGTTGCTATGGAACTCAACTATCGACATAAATTAAACTTTGGTGGGTTACCTAGCACTAGCAATAAACAGTAAACATTGTTACTATAGGAAATATTTCATATTTTATAAATAAAATAACTTCTGGTCATCTACATTTTTTGACTGCTGTACTATATACAACAAATGCCATCTCACCTTTTAACACCTGCCACAGAAAACTTTTTCTTTACTTACATTTTGTTTGGATTCTAATGTTGAAAATATTAAATAAATATTCACTATATTATTTATTTAATAATAATTTTAGCTAGTGACTCTTTTTTGATAAGATACTATAAACTCTATAGAAACTTATTTATGCCACCTCTAAAAGTTGGCTCTCAAAGAGGTAAGTTCTCAGTATAAAAATAAGATGAAGATTAAAAAGAAAATCTCCATTTGGCAACCATCACAGTAATAATTGATTCAGACAAGAAAAATCATCAGATACTAAAATCAGAGGGTAAGAATAGTATGTTTATAGGTCCAAAGTACTCCTTCAAATCAAAGTACTTACTGATTACAAATACAAAAAAATTCTTATTAATTTTAAAGGGATAAACAATATTGTTGCAATGGAGAGACCTAGTAGATAGAAGCTTAATCAAAAGTTCATACCAATGCAGGACAAATCAAATACAAGTTCCACTTGAAAGGATTAAAAAAGAACACATCAATCCTTTTGGGACAGTCCTGCCAAAACTGTGCAACCTAAACCCGATCATGATGAATGTCAGACAAACCAAAGTGAGTTACATTTATACAATAACTGACCTATAATATTCAAGTTCTGTCAGTTATGAAAGTCAAGAAAAGGCTCAAAAACTGTTCCAGACTGAAGAAAACTGAAGAAACATGACAACTAATTCTAATTTACATATACACTCTTTTGTTTTTGATAAAAGGCGAAAGGCAGTGATAAAGGAAAATGTCCTTGTGTGTAAGAAAGAGACACTGGAATATTTGAGGGTGAATGAGGAGTAATTTGACAAGTTCCTCTCACATGGCTCAAAAATATTTTTGTATAATACCAAAAAAATTAGATAAGCTTAAAACTGAAAAACTAATACTAAATATTTTTACCATTTTCAATACCAGTTTAATTTTCTTCTAGATTTAACAGGTTTCTAAACTGATCATCTACTTTTTGGTTTTATGAATTATTAGGTTGCAGTGGGATTGGGATCCTAAGATTTATGAGAATTCTCAGGGGTACTACCAGGATAGGGGACCTAGGCAGTAAGAGAAAGAAGAAAAAACTGTATTAAGGAAAAATGGAACCTACTACCACAAGGGCTATCCCATAGACACATGCACAAATAGATCTGTAGCAAATTTAAAATACACACTTTTCCAGAAAGATGCCTGCTGCCACAAAGCAGTAGTAAAGTATATCATAATACTGGGCTTCAAGAATTGTTATTTTTACCAGAAAACAGACAAGTCTAAAAGCCCCTACTGCCACAGATAGATAAAATAAGATTTAAATTTTACTGTTTTGTTTCTACATTGCAGTATTTCAGAATGCACTGATTTTTTGAAAGTAGGTATTCATATTTTAAAGCAAGCAATGAAATATTAGCAATAGCTACAAGGATATTCTTTAACATACTGCCATTTTAAAGAACAATTTCATTAATGTGACTTCCCTGAATTTGCTGGGTAAGAACTTTTTAAGGTGGGATTGTAGAATAAAGATTAATAAAGACATACAAATTCCTGGGCTCCACTCAAAACTCACAAAAGAACTTCATAACCTGTTTTTAACAAATTCTCTAATAAAAGCTTCTTTTATATTTTGTAAATACTACTTGTGCAAAAAATAATTAACATAGCAGGCGCAAGACTATTTCTAGAAAGGTGGGCTTGAAAATTTAGCTCATGGTTGGCATCTGGCAAGTTGGCTTTGAGACTGCAGTTGACTCACTGTGCCTAAGCTGTCTGCACAAACGATATGGTTTACGATGAACCCCTGCCTTCCTTGTGGGTGTCTGGAATTCTGCTGAGTGCTGAAGCAGAAGGTGCCTACAAGCTGCCTCCATAAAAACTCTGGACAATGGAACTTGGGTGAGCCTCACTGGGAGAAAACACTTCAGACATGTGGTACTGACGCATTGCTAGGGGAATTAAGGTGTCCTGTGTGAGCCCACTGGGAGAGGACTCTTGGATACTCGAGCATGGTTCCCCCCACATTTCAATCCCACGTGCCTTTTCCATTTACTGATTTGCTTTGCACTATTTTGCTGAGTCCTGTGAGTTTTCCTAGTGAATTATCAAACCTGGAGTAATTGGGGTTTCTTCAACACTAATGTATAAAATTCCTTCTGCAGAATCCCAAGTATTTCAAAAAACTATTATATATTCATTAGCAACTTACAAATTGCTAACTTTAAGATGACTAAAGCTGAAAGTCAGTTCTATAGTACTCACAAAGTTATTTACTTTTGAACTACTAGTGAAACAATATTCAAAAGATAATTTAACATTCATTTTCTCAAAATTCAAAGTTGCTATTTCAACTGCAAATATAACTTGAGATTCTATTACATGATTATTAGATTTTATTCTATATATGTAATTATTTTTAATGCCACCCAAATTAGAAACTTATCCCTCTCCCCCCCCAAAAAAAACCAGAAAAACAAACCCATATGCATACACAAAACCATTTACTGTCCATCACAATTTAGGTAGTGATACATTCTTACCATGTGGAGTGATTGTCTGCACAGGTTTAGCAGGGGACCTCACATTCCATATAGTCAAAGTGCCATCTGAATGACTACAAATAAATTGTTTTCCTTCATGATGCCAAGCCACAGAGTGAATAGCCTATAAAAAGGGGGTGACGAAGTCCATTTTTTAAAACAAAAGCTTATTTAAACATGAAGCTATTCATTATTGATACTATAATTAATTTTCATACAAATTTTTATCTCCCAAACAGAAAACAATATGGTAACCTTACATTCCCATAATAGTTTAGCTCTCTTGCAATACAACTAGGATTTAATTTAGTACTGCCACTATTTTAATTCTTTTTACTTAAGGTACTCCCTAACAGCCTAAGGAAGATATAATAGTGATATATGTGTTTGCATGTGTGTGTATAAAACTGTAAGTTCAGGAAAATGAAATGTATTCTTATTCTTTCTTAGAATAAATTGCACCTAAATCAAATACCATGTAAGTAATTATAACAACCAATATTCCATGTAACAACTAGGTGCTTTGACATAAGACAAATTTTTAAAATTCACTAAAATTCTAAGAAAACCAAAATATATACTTGGAATTAAGATCAATTAAAAATACCTCAGGTTGGCCTTCAAAACATGTTATGAGTTTCTAATAGTAAGTAAAGAATCAATTTTTAAAATCTGAAGAGACCCTCTCTTGACTAGAAATTTACTTGATCTCTTTAAGTCACTTAAAAATGACCTGAAAAATATTTTTATATAACTCAATATGTTACCCTTCGGTTCCTTATTCTAACATTTAATTTTCTGTCTGTCAAAAAACATTTTTAATCACTCTCCTAGGTCCTTTAAAGTACCTCTTCTTAACTCAAGCTAATACATTTCCAGTTCTTCATGGCCACATGACTTTAAAAGCTGCCCTACTAACAGTGTCAGAACTGTGGACTACAGCACAAAAACCATGTACCTAATAAAAACTTAACAGTTCTGCTCATGTACAAAGTCAGCATTTACTATGATCTAATTCATGTCCATTCATTTGGGTTCCTCAATGCTTATAAATTTAAGTTAAATGAAACAATTTGATATTATGGATCAGATTTAAAAATGAAAATGATGATAAAGCCAATAAGAATTTTTCCAAATGCCAATATTTAACACAATGTTTTAGGTTCAAAGTATCTCTAAAAAATTCTAAATGAAATCTTAAAACAGTAATAAATTTTTCCAAGTTACATATGAAATTCCACAAACTCAATCTTAATATAAGCAATCCCTTACAGATAAAGCATTTCTGCAAAATATGAGCAGTGCTAAGAAGCTTATTCACAGAGCCATTTAAATCTATTTTTTAAACTGGTAAGGGAAGTACAAGAGCAGTCTATAAGTATTGTCTGCTACCTATAAATAAAGAGTCTAGTCTTATATATAAAAATATGTACATTTTTATAACTATGTATTAAATATAAATGGAAAACCAGTACTTCTAATTTGCCAAAGAAAACAATATATATCTATTTAAACTACCTTTTAATTAAGACATTAAATTATTAAACAGTCCAAAAATAAGCAGTAATTTACAATTATTCAGGATAACAGTGAGGAAAATATTATAGAAAATACCCTACTAAAGAAAAAAACAAAATGAACTTTACACGCAATAAACATGAACAAGTTTTTTCTATTAGTTCTGCAATTTTCTAAATACAAATTCAACTTGGCAGAAGATCTCATGGTTTCTAATACTCTTGCTCTAATGCTATTATATGTAATACTGCATATGTTACATATGTATTACATATAGCCTATATAAGTACTTATAAGATCCTTATATAGCATATACATAATATTATATGTATAGGTATAATACAACTAAAAAATGGGCAAAGGACTTGAACAGACACTTCTCCAAGGAGGACACACAGAGGGCCTAGAGACATATGAAAGGATGTTCAGCATTACTGTCCATCAGAGAGATGCAAATTAAAACCACAATGAGACCACTTCATAGCAGTCAGAATGGCCATCATCAACAAATCAATAAACAACAAGTGTTGGTGAGGTTGTGGAGAAAAGGGAACCCTAGTGCACTGTCGGTAGGAATGCAGACTGGTGCAGCCACTATGAAAAACAGTATGGAATTTCCTCAAAAAACTAAAAATGGAACTGCCTTTTGATCCAGCAATTTCACTGCTGGGGTTATACCCTAAGAATCCTGAAATTCAAATCCAAAGGAACCTATGCACCCCAATGTTCACAGCAGCACAATTTACAATAGCCAAGTGCTGGAAGCAACAACCTAAGTGCCCATCAGTAAATGACTGGATAAAAAAAACTATGGTACATTTACACAATGGAATACTACACAGCAGAAAGAAGGAACTCCAACCCTTTGCAACATCATGGATAGAACTGGAGAGCATTACGCTAAGTGAAATAAGCCAGGCAGTGAAAGACAAACACTAAATGATCTCACCTGTAAGTAAAATGTAATCAACACAACAAACAAGCAAGCAAAACAGAACCTCAGACTTGTAAATAAAGAACAATTTGACTGTAACCAGAGGGGATAATGAGGGAAAGAAGGGGAAAGGTCAAAGTCAAGGAACATGTATAAAGGACTCATGGACAAAGACAACAAGGGGTAGGGAGAGGGTAGAGGATTGAACATGGAAGGTGGCAGGTGGATAAGGCAGGGGAGAATAGTGGGGAGGAAATGGGGACAACTGTACCTGAACAACAATAAAAAATTTTTTAATGTCCCATAGTTTTGTCCATTCAACAGCTGATGGGCACTTGAGACGCTTCCATATCTTGGCGATTATAAATAACACTGCAGTGAACACAGGGGTGCTTAGTTCTTTTGAATTAGTGTTCTGGGTTTCTTCCAATATATCCCCAGAAGTGGGATCACTGGATCAAAAGGCAGATCCATGTTTAATATTTTGAGGTGTCTCTCTCTATACTGCCTTCCACAGTGCATTATTAAACCCTCTCGTAAATCCATTCAGAGAATTTCTCATCTGAGACATTTTATTTTTGATCTCTAGAAATTCTACTTGTACATTTTAAGTCTTCCATGTCTTTCCTCAACATGTTCATGCATTCATTTACCTTTCTAGAATATAAGGGAGTCTATAACAGGTTTTTTTCTGCTATCTAAAAATTAAGTAGTTCTATGAAACCTTTTGTAAGTCAAAATGACTTAAAGTGAAGAAACAATTCCCATTCGTTTATATTTAAAAGTGTTGAGCATTTCCAGTCTTAAAATTCAGTGCACACTCAATGTCATTATTTCATTCATCCCAATCCAAATGTTTAATTACAGCCAATTTTATGCTAAGTGTAATACCCTCAACACGCTCTCTTAAGCTTTTTTGACACCACAGACACGTCTTGCTAACGAATACACAAAATCAATCACGATAAAGATCAGATGCTCACAGATACAGTTCAGAGCTATGGAGGCTTGATGCTGAAAGGCTGAGTGGTTCCCAGAAGGGAGCCTGGCAATGCCACTCTCTTCAGTCCTTGGGACTTACGCTGTCTCTACCTGGCCTGCTGCAAAACAAACACTGACTGCTCACTAATTTCATTTTTTGCCTTTATTCATAACTGTGAAAATCTTCTCCAGATTTCTTTTGGTTAAAATACTATGCTAATGTAGGCCTTTCACTGAAGTGAAGTAACGTGAACTTTTGAAAAGCAAGGAATACCTGGACAGACAGGCACCACTTAATACTGAGAACACAGTCTGAGAAATGTGCTGTTAGGTGATTTACAGGTGCTGTGCAAGCATCAGAGAGTATAACTGCACTTCCCTGGATGGCAGAGCCGACCACTCCCATGAGCTCTGTGGCATACCACCGCCACATATGCCATCATTGACCAAAAGGTCCTTCTCTGACATCAGACTGTATCTGCCTTCTCTACTAATTATATCATACGTGTCAATTTCTGAGTCTTTTTATTAACTGCACTTTCTTCACATTTTGAATCAGATTTTCTGGCTCCTTTGCATGCCTCATAATGTTTTACTTGGATGCTAGCCATTGTGAAATTCATGGTGGGTTTTTATATTCTTTTAAATATTTTCTGGAACATAGTTGTTATTACTTGGAGACTGTTTGGATTTTGCAAGGCTTGTTCTTCAGCTTCCTTAAGCTAGCTAGGCCAGTCTTTAGTATAGAGCTAGTTTGGCCCCGCTGAGGTAATACTTTTGTGAGTACGACGTTTCCTGATGCCCTATATATTACAAGGTTTCTCCGCTGTGCTGGGAATTTGACCTATTCTCAGCCTTGTGTGTGCTATAGAAATTGTTCTACCTACTCCTTTCCAAGAGATCTTTTCCAAGCCTCTCACACTCATGTACTTACTGGCAGTCAACTGGAGACTTGGGTGGGGAGCTCCTTGCAGATTTTTGAACTCCTTCTCTAGGTAGTTCCCTACTCTCTGGTGCCTTGCTGTATAAGCTACACATATCTTGCCTTCCCCAGTTCCCCAACTCTGTCTCCTCAATTAGAGGGAGACTGTTGGATTTCTTTAACGTACTGAGATCTGGAAAATTTCTCTAGGCCATAAGCTAAGGCAAGTGAAGGGATCACTTTGTACCCCTTTCTCTAAGGAATGCCTATTTGACACTTCTGCTGTCTTATTTCTAAAAACTATTGTTACATATATTTATCCAACACACTGTTTAAGTAAGAGTGCAAATTCGGGCCCTGCCACTCCAAAATGACTAAAGCCAAAATTACTATTTTAACTTATAAAAATAAAATAAAATAATCAATTTAAAAAAGATCTATAGGTCAAAACTTCCTATATTAAAATACTGTTTTTATAATTTCAAGATATGAATTAGTGAGCCAAACAATGCTTACTAACTAAAAGCATGAAAAACAAAAAGTATACAGCTATGAAAACAAAGGAAATTCTTTCAGTTATGTTTACAAAGATAATATACAGTCATTTATAAAGTATTCTAATTCTTGCTATAGTTATACAACTTAGCCTGCTGTTTGAGTAACTGAAAGTATCAATACAAAGACATGACACCTTTTATCATAAAAACAAACAAACGAGCAAAACCATTTACACATTTCCTAGCCCCATTCACTGAACTGGAAATCATGAATGCCCCCAGTATCTAAACTATGGTCAGATACTATTACATACTGAAATATGCCACAGTTTCATAGAAAAGGATCTTATTCCAAGTTTGGGACAAATATTCACAAATTAATAGGTATATTTTGTCGTAACAGACAGCAAGGAAGCTATCCAGGAAGTAGTCTTCACCAAAGGAGTCAGGAACCGAAAAAAGGAGGTTCACTGACCAAAAATGAAACAACTTGAAAACCAGTCATTTCAAAGTACTGAAGCACATCAAATAGGTTTAATCTTTGAATACAGAGTAAAACTAGAAATAAGAACCAACTGGTACCAGTTGAAGATTACTACAAAACAACCCCTTTAGAGTAACTACTTAACAGAAAGAACAGAGTATTTACCCTGCCCTTCCTATATGAACTATATACTACTGTATAATCCGGTACGATAACTAAGAGGAAATCTCTCTTTACTTAAGTGGCCTCACTAATAAAAACAAGGAAGGAAGTATAAAGTTAAAACGTGCCCATTTTGCAACCACTTGGCACTAACAGGTAATAGGCCTCGAATGTCACTGACTGCTAATATCACACACACTATCACACCTGATATTCACACGATATTCCACCTGAGAAAAGACCAACAGCAGCATCTATGAAGTAATCTTGCTAAAAGTAAAAAACAAACCTGAATTAGATCAATCCTCAGTAACTATCCAATTTATAGGGAGTATGAGGGTAAAAAAATATTAAACGCATTAAGACTGCGTTTAACACAGTGAAACCCATTGTTGGGCAGACTCTACCCTTAACAAATAAATGTCAAAAAAGAGGAAATGAGGTAAAACACTAAAAAAAAAAAAAGCGACAGGAGAGGTCACAGTTTAAAACAGACTTAAAAGACTTACTAATCAATCACAATCAATTTATATTTGGTCTTAAAGCAAGCAAACTATAAATGTCTAAGGAATACTATGATCATTTATACAAAATAAAAATACAGTGCTTACTAATTTGCTTATAAATGCAAATTTATAAGCAAAGTAAGAGGTATTACAGAATACCTCTGCAAAAATACATTAAAAAATTGGCAACACTGGTACCTGGGGTAGGAGAATTTTATGGTGAAATGATAGGAATGGGAAACAGAATATTAATATTTTTCAGCTTTTAGTATCTTTGGTATCTATTATATAAAAGATATTTGTGTGTTTATTGCAGTTTCCAAGGTTGCCTAAACTAAAAGCACTAATTGAGTTCTTAGAAAAGCTGCTCTGAACTAGAGAAATGACAATATCTTTTGATTAGCAAAAATAATGAATGTTATTACCTCATCATATGTGTATCTGTAGTCAGCTTTCTTTGATTTGAGGTCCCATAATACTACTGTTCCAGATTCAAAGCCAATCAAAAGCTGTAATAAAAGAAAATGCCATATTACCTAGGAATGATATTAACCATATAAAATATTCATTTTCTGACAATAAAAATAACAATTGTCATCAATATGCTTCCAATATAATATAAACATTTGCATTGCTAATTATTAATCACATAGATGACAAATGAGAACACCACACTGTATATTTATATCTTTGATTATTAGGAACTCAACATTTATCATAAAATTTTTTTGTAAAAGAGAACTACCGTTTTGAAGTCTTTAGTGTCATTTTTATTAAAATAACATAAAAATTATCATTACAAATTAACATTTGTTATTTGCTTTAGAGTTTACAAACTTTTCTAATTCAACACATTATCAGGTACTTTCATTTATTTATCGATATATTGATTAGTTCCAAATTATAGCCAGCCTAGATCCTCTCGAGATTTAGACCCATAATTCCGAAGGCTACACCTCCACTTACCCACTCAAGAAGAATCTCAAAGTAAATGTGTCCAAAAGTGAGTTTTTTATTGTCTTCCCTGCCTTCCTCTGGTATTCTCTGTTGCAGTATCTCTCCATTCCTTATCTCACCATTCATTAAGTTGCTCAGGCAAAAACCTAGGGGTCCTCTTAACTCTAGTTTCTTCCCCATCAGGTAAAATCATCAAGTAATTTTAAAATTGCTCTTATCATCTAATTTACTTTCCTCCACGTCTAACACCTGCTCTTGGTTCAACACACAAAGATCTCTACGATGATCACTTCTCATCATTATGTTGTACACCTGAAAACTAAATGAATACAATATTGTGTGTCAAGTTTAATTTTTTAAAAAAAGACACAAAGACCTCTTCTGGTCTCTTAGTCTCCTCAATTCCAAGTCTTGTTCCTTTTTTAATCCATTCCATATTGCAACTAGCGTAAAGTTCTAAAATGCAAACCTGACTATGTAATGATCATGTAATATTATTGAATATGGATGAAGTCCATTCTTAACAAGATTTCATCATGGTCTGACCTCTGCTTACCTCTCCAGCTCCATCCACTACCACACACTCTGTACCTAACGCACTCCAGTGGATCTTTTAGCTCATGCTTTCCTTACCTTGGAGCCTTTGCACATGCTGTCTACCCGGGCCTCTCTATTCAAATGTCATGTTCTGCCTGACTAACCCTATTAATCCTTCAGATGACCTTTTAGCTACTACTTCCTCTGTGAGGCCTTCCTTGACTTTCCAAATGTAAGTCAATGCCTTTTCTATGTGCTCCAACAGCACTCTGCACTATTTTTATCTGAAGGGTCACCACACAATATAGTGGCCTTTGACATGTCTGAATTCTCTTGCATATAATAACACTGGTCTATTTAGGCAAAGATTGGTTTTATCTTATTCACCACTATATTCTAACATAAGACACAAGGTCTAATCTGTTGTAGGTACTTAATAAACCTTTATGAATGAATGGATTTCAGAATGGAACGCACATTCTTGCTTTGTAAACTACCTACTGCCTACCCAATTTCTGCTGTCCACCATCCCCAACTGGGAGTTTTCCAAATCTCAGTATTCCATCTGCTTGACACCTCCTCCCCTTTTATTTATTCAGCAATGTTTTACTCATTTTTAAGTCTCAACTTAGTGCTGCTTCCTTGGGTAAGCCTACCCAGTTCCTCTGGAAGGACAACGATGCTCCTTCTCCTATGCCCGCACACGCCTGTTCATCTATATGTCTCTAATAGCTAATACACTGCCAAATACATATTAGACACTCAAATATTTGCTTAATGAGCATACAACTAATTACTAGGTACTCAATATTATCATTCATTAATCTGAAATATGAACAAAGTTTGGGACAGACCTAGTAATTTTAATGAAATAGCATTTTAGTAGATTTCAGACTACAGAGCCCTTGAAGAGGCCAGTCTTTGAAGCTAACAAAATAGGTTTCCCCACCTTGGTGGAGAGTATAGTTAATTTCTTCACTTGTTTTCGTTTTTCACAATGTATATATAAGCCACACAACGTCTGTTGCAAAGTCTAGTTCTTGAGTAGTTTGCATACTTAAAAAATACCAAAAAATTTTACATTTCGTTAATAAATATATCTTTTAGGAAAAATTCTACCTTTCCTTCATCCATTGGATTATCACTTATATGGACAACAGGTCCTGGATGAGATTTAGATGACCTAAAAAAGAAAAAGTAAGATTTTTTTCTCACCTAAACTTTCCAATGTAATTATGTATTCATCAAAATAAGAATAATGAGCGGACAATAAAGATGTATTTATAAAGGGTGTAAACATTTCAGTAATTGATCAATAACAGATGTTTAATTTTTACCATGGACTAAAATAGGAATCAGAAAAAATAGTGACTGTTAAATTGATACAAGTAAGCAAAATTTAAAATTAAGTACACTTTGCATATAAGAAATAACCTTCAATTAGTATTTTAGCCCAGAAAATCTATTCTCATGATATAATTCTCAGATTTAATATTTTTAATAAAGCAGTATCTATCACACTGCTATCTGATTTTACTCAATTCTAGCCTCCAATTAGGGCTTCTCATCCAGTTCCACAGTTCACATCAACAGTAGAAAAAATTCTATTATGTTTTTAAGAAAAAAATCAACAGATAAACTTGCTCAGATAAAATGAAGTCATGCAGCTAAGAATGTGGCTAAACTGATGCCTACACAGTACGATTAAGCACACCCCTGGTCACAAACTCCGACGGCTGAAAGATCAGTCCACTGATGAGAGCCATTTGTGAAACTATACAGACACCCACACCAGACCCAGCCACCAGACGCTGTAATCAACTCAAATAGCAGACCACGAAAAACCACACCCTCTGCCAAGGGACTGAGATATGATAGTAATGTCCCTGCCACAGGAAGGAAAACCAAACTTCATGCATCAACAGACTTATGATACTGGCCACAAATTTATCGTTCTGTCAAAGTGATATAACATCTGTGAAACACAACAATATAGAATTGTTTAAAAACAAAACCAAAAGAAACAATGAAAATAAATCTTGGCAATATTCTTAACTTTTAATTTTTATGTCTAATTAGATAAGAAAAAGCTTAAGAGAAAGAGATAAGATGCAAAGATAAGATTCCAAGAAAACGTGAAAAGTTAGCAATGAAAGTTAGGATTCTTAAAGCCCTTTAGCTCACCTAGTTTTTGATGTTGTTATTGTAAAATGAAAGCAATCACCATTATATCAAAATCAAGGAAAATTAATTGCCAAGTTAATTTTGCCATGTTATACAACAAACATTTACATTACATTTATTAATTATCAAAACATACCAAGTAGTAGTTTAAATAAGCATTTTCCAAACACTGGTAGCAACTGATTAGTGGGTCATAAAATCAGTTTAGTGGGGCATGACAAGCATTTGAAATAAAAATAATTACAAAATAAAAAGAAGAGTGTTCTTCACTTAGTAAGAATGATTTTCTCATTAAACTTGTGCTACAGTTTTTACATATAAACACATACATGTGATATATATACAAGGTTGGAAAGGTAGGTCTACAGTTGTCCATATAGAAAACAATATAATAATTAATAAACAATAACAGAATAAACTGTTTCATGTACTCAACTGTTACTCTACTTTTGCCCATGTCTGCATATGAAGATTTTAAATGTACAACTGCCGAAAGGACAATATTACTTACAAAAGACTAATCTATATTTAATATCAAGAATATCCAATACATATCTAATTCAATATCAGTTTAATGACTACCTATTACATAATATTATCATATATGGTATTGGTACTTTTAGACAGGGAAATCTGCTCAAACTCACAGTTCAATGGCTTTATTCCACATAATGACGTAGCCTGAGAGTGTGAAGGACTCCACGTTGACAATATGTATATTACCTCGTTCAGTGCCCACATAGAGCCACTTACTCTGAAAAGGCAAATGGCAAAATGTAACCCTGCAAGAGAAAATATATATTTTAAAGTGAGAAAAATGCCCGATATATTTTATTAATTCTACTAGAGGGTCAATCATGATAATATATAATTTATGGAAAGCAAAAAAGATACACAACCAATAAATTTAACCACTCATTGGGATTAATATTTCATTGTGCTAATTATGATAAAACATTAGATCTAGTCATCGTGGTTAATATTTAATTATGCTAATTAAACTTATGCTTATTTAAATATAAGGTCTTACAGTAAATGGCTATCCTGACACTATAGACAGAAGATAAGTTTTGAAATTAAAGCTGTTATCCCTCAGTATCCTTGGGGTATCCTGAAACCCATTCCCAAATCCACAGATGCTCAAGTCTGTTATATATAAAATGGCGTATTTGGGTATAACCTACATAATTCTCCCATGTATTATAAATCATCTCTAGGTTACCCATAATATTTAATACAATGTAAATGTTATGTAAATAGCTGCTATACTGTACTGTTTGGGTAATAACAATAAAAATGTTTGTACAACACGTTCAGTACTAATGGAACCATTGTAGGCCTTCTTTTTCCCTGAATATTTTCTATCTGCAGTCAGTTGAATCTGCAGACGTGGAACCCGCGGATACAGAATTCAAGGACAGGGAGGGTCAACAGTATGTTTCAAATCTGACCATGCCATCTACTAACTGTGTTACTTTGGGCACATCACATCTGACCTTTAAGCAACGACCCAGGAGTCCAATACCCACATCATCCCTACGTAATACTGTATTTCTCAGGCATTATTAAACACAGCATCACTCAGGACCTGTGCATACTATTCCTTCCAGGCAAAATGCTCTTCCCATATTTTTCTTCTGTTCCAGATGCAGTTGAAATACCACCTTCACTCAAATTGACATCCCCACATTTCTGCATGCCTATCAGGCTTTTCCTTATAAGAGAGTTAGGTAGGCTCTACTCTCCTCAAACTTCTAAGCCTCTGGAAGGGAAGAGATCTTCTATATCAGGCTCAAACAACGTTAATAAAATATAATTCAACTACCTCTTCCTAGGTCCTGATGATGTGTGAGAGGCCTTCATTAACAAATTATAGTAATCTACACGCATGTGTTATACTTTATTATCATCTGAACAATTTAAAACATTTTTTATATCAGCTCATTTGTTTTCAAGGCAAAGACAGAAACTACCTTGTCTGTTTAGTACTGCTTATTTAGAAAAGAAAGGCAATGTGTTATGAAACCATATAATGCTCATCTTTTCAGATTCTAATTGTTTCTCAAAATAGCCTAAAATTCAATGGGGTAGCATTTCAAATAATTCACTGATAAAAGTCACTGCTAGACTACTAATACTGACACTAGATATTAGGCAAGATATAGCATACAGAACATTTGCTATTCGTATTAACACGTAACTTCACTACCAAGAATTTTCGAGATGAAACGTTTATCAAATAAATGTAAATGTACATGGTCTCACTATTTCCTAGAGGTAATGTTCATCTAGATGATTTGGTTCACTGTCTGTATTTTCTGCTGAATGTTTTGTAAGTTAACATGTCAACTTTACAAAGGTTTTATGTAAGTGTAACAGCACAGAAATGTCCACTGAACCAAAAAAAAACCATTTTGTAGTACCTTATTACTTTACAAGGCGATAAGTTCGTAGTACCATTCTGAAAACTTTAGAGTCATTTAAGTTTCAGAATTCAGAATTTTCTAGATTTTAGAAAGATACATAATCCATGTTTTGTATATTACTGAGTATGACTGGTAGCATCTCATACACACTGAATATTTTTGAGGTATAATATTAAAGTTTATTTTTATTGAGGTATAACTGCCATATAACATGTTATAATGTTGTAATAACATATAATGTTGTAAATGTGTAAATGTGTTCTAAATGTGTAACATAATTCTATGTATGTGTATAGTATGAAATGATCATCACAGTTAAATCTAGCTAATATCTATCACTACAAATATAGTTAGAAATTTCCTCAGAATGAGTATTTTGAAAATCTATTCTCTTAATAACTTTCAAATATACAATGTTTACAAATATACAATAATTATAGGTACTGTCAGTTTCTTAAAAAATTAAACATACATACACCCTATGATCAGCCTTTTTTCCCTATGTATTTACCCAAAGAAAGGAAAGTACATGCCTGTAACACGATTTATATACAAATGTTCACAGCAGCTTTGTGATAGAAACTGGAAATAATCCTAATGTCCATGACCATCAACAAGTAAATGGATGAACCAACTGTGTCACATACTAGAGAAACTTGATACATGCAATGAAGTTGATGAATCTCAAAATCCTTACGATGAATAAAAGCCAGAAAAAAAGGCATATTGTATGATTCCATTTATCTACAATTTATATGCAATAGAAAATGCAAACTAAACTATTGTACAAGAGAACACATCAATGGTTTCCTGGCGAATATGGAGGTAGAGACTAATAACACTAAGAAGGGATTACCACAAGAAAACATTTTGAGGTGATGGCACATTCGTTTTCTTGATTGTGATGATAGTTTCATACATGTAGATCTATGTTAAGAGTTACCAAACTGTACATTTCAAATGTGTGCAGTTTATTATTCATTAATTATTCCTCCACAAGACTGTTTTAAAATGTTCTGTTTTCACAGATTTGTGGATTGAGGAATTATGAAACTGGACTGTCACTCTGATTAGTATACAGTAGCAAGCTCTGGAGTTAGACTGCCTGAACTTATTTTCCAGCTGTGCCACTCACTGGCATATAAGGACCTTAGTTGGCCTCTCAGCAGCTCAGTTTCTAAGCACTATAGCAAACCTCACAGTGTTCACGCCTCATGGTGTTCACCAAGTAAGACAAACCCTGGTAGATGTTTAACAAGAAGTCTCCATAGGTAGGTGTTCAATAGACATTAGCTAATTATGATTAAAACTAAATGATATCCTACCAGCTAAATGTTACAGGCAAATTTAAACTACATAAAGTAAATAAAATAGTTTGTCCACTTCCCTCAGATAATTTTAATTTCCACATTGCTCTAGAATTAGCATAGAATCTGCATAGACCAGAATCATAATCAGTATTTATCAAATGAATTAATGCAGAAAAACTTCAGAATGAAGATATTATTTAGTACTTTTCTCAAATTAACTGCATATTACACTGCCTTGTTATTAAATGAAATTTTAAGTTTGCATTAATGAACATGGGAATGCATTAAAATAACAGCAGTCAGATGAAAGCAACTTAAAAATCTGTTCAAACAATTTCCTTTCTATTTATAGTCCTACATCTTTTCTGATAAACTGCCATAGCTGCTTTAGAAAAATCTTCAAATAATAAACTTCAGAGACCTTCAAAGGCCATTTTACATTTGTATTGATTTACTGTATTCTTTACTAATTATAAGTCAATTTACATAAGATGTTTAAAAACTTCTAGAAATATATCCAAAGAAATCAAAATATTAACATTTCTTGTGAAATAAGACCTTAATATATAACATCAAGGACTATCAAAAACAAGTATCAATCCTTGCCCATGATGGAGACGTAGGTAAACATGCCTCACCTCTGTGCACAACTATAGCAAAAAATACAACTAGACTACAAAACAAGTATCACCCAAGATATGAAAATCGATATACGTAGAAGTCCAACAACCAAAGATTTAAAGAAGCCACATTCATCCAAACAGGTAGGAGGGGCCTCGAGATGCACAGTGACATGGAGTAGCATGGAGCAGCGAGGACGTGGGAAAGATGGTCTACACTCATGTGTGGTGGATAAAAATCAGGAGGGACACCCTGGGAGCCAGGGATCACAGCAGCAGTCCAGACCACCCAGTCCGGGGTTCCAGCTCTAGAAAGATAAATCCTCATAACTTCTGGCTGTAAAAGCCAGCGGGAGATGGGGAGGGGGAGGGCAGAAGTAACTATGGGATTCTCAAGAGACTACTCTTAAAGGGCCCACAGTGGACTTAGGACTTATGCAGACCCATCCCCCCCTGGGATTCAGCACCAGGGCAACAGCTAGAAGGGCGCCAATGGCATAGAGAGAAAAAGTGAAGTCCAAGTGTCAGGAAACAGCTTCCTCACAGGCAAAACTCCATAGGTTAGGCAGTGGCACTATCCCTTCTCAGAACACTCGCCCACACAAAGCAACAGAGCAGCAACAGGGGTTGCTCCACCTTGGCAACCTCTAAGGCTCCACCCCAAATGATTCAATGGGTGCCTTTTCTACAGTAGGCTGCATGGCTAACACAGGGAGTCAGCCCTATCTAATACAGAGAAGCAAACAAACGGAGGCTGCCAAAATGAGGAGACAAAGAAATATGGACCAAATGAAAGAACAGATCAAAATTCCAGAAAAAGAACTAAATGAAATGGAGATAAGCAACCTATAAGATGCATAGTTCAAAACACTGGTTATCAGGATGCTCCAGGAACTCATTGGGAACTTCAACAGCATAAAAAACACCCAGGCAGAAAGGAAGCTTGCATTAAGTAAAATAAAGAAAAATCTATAGGGAATCAACAATGGAGGCGATAAAGCTGAGATTGAAATCAACGATCTGGAACATGAGGAAGGAAAAAGCATCCAATTAGAATAGCAGAAAGAAAAAAGAATTCAAAAAAACAAGGACAGGCTTAGGAACTTTGGAGACATCTTTAAAGGTGCCAACATACAAATCATAGGGGTGCCAGAAGGAGAAAAGAGCAAGAAATTGAAAATTCATTTGAAAAAATAATGAAAGAAAGCTTCTCTAATTTGGTGAAGGAAACAGACATACAAGTCCAAGAAGCACAGTGAGTCCCAAACAAGACAGACCCCAAGAAATATCAAGACACATCATAATTAAAATTTCAAAGGTTAAAGATAAAGAGAGAATCTTAAATGCAGCAAGAGAAAAGCAGAGAGTTACCTTCAAAAGAGTTCCCATAAGACTCAGCTGATTTCTCAAAAAAAACAAAAACAAAAACAAAAAACCATGCAGGCTAGTAGGGACTGGAAAAGTATCCAAAGTCATGAAAGTCAAGGACCTACATCCAAGATTACTCTATCCAGCAAAGCTATCATTTAGAGTGGAAGGACAGATAAAGTACTTCCCAGACAAGGTAAAACTAAAGGAGTTCATCATCATTAAACTACTGTATTATGAAATTCTAGAGGGAATTATGTAAGAAAAAGATCAAAATGATAAACATTAAAATGGTAACAAATTCACAATTATCAATAATCTAATCCAACTAACAAACTAGCAAAGAAGCAGAACAGGAACAGAATCATAGATACGGAGATCATTTGAAGGGTTATCAATTGGGATAGGGAAGGAGGAGAATGGAGGTAAAAGTGAGGAGATTAAGAAGCACAAATTGGGCCCTGGCTGGTGTAGTTCAGTGGATTGAGCACAGGCCTGCGAACCAGAGTATTGCAGTTCCATTGTCAGTCAGGGCACACGTCTGGGTTGCAGGCCAGTTCCCAGCAGGGGACACACGAGAGGCAACCATACATTGATATTTCTCTCCCTATCTCCTTCCCTTCCCCTCTAAAGGTAAATAAATAAAATCTTTAAAAAAAAAAAGAAGCACAAATTGGTAGGTTTGTGGGATTCTAAGAACAGTATAGGTAATGGATCAGCCAAAGAACTTACATGAACTAAGTCAAGGAGGAAGCTGGAGGGAATGGGAGTACCAAGTGATAGGGGCGAAGGGGGGAATAACTGGGACAACTGTAATAGCATAATCAATAAAATGTACTTAGAAAAACAAATAATTATCAAGTGAGTAATAGTGAAACAGTGAATATCAAATAGAAAACAACATATATTTACTACAGAAATAATGAGTAACATCTGAAAAAACTGTTCCTTGTTGTATGGGAGACTCTTGAAATTCCATTTTGAATGATCTTACTTTGAATAATGAAGGTGCCAAAGTGTTTTTATATAACAAATGATATGAAAAACAAAAGTAACCTGAGAGTTATCAGCAACTATGCATTTTTCTACTTTTATATCAGATTTTCCTTTATTATACTTTATTGCATAGGTGTATTTTAAGTATCGTCCAGTCTATAGCTTATGCCTTTTTATTAAAGAACTTTCCCTCCCTCCCTCCTCTTCCTACACATGTGTGTTCATGTATAAGTACATACACACAAACACCTATAAACACGCATACACAAACACAAATATAACCCTATGTGTACATTATGCAAGTTTGCTATTATCAAATAATTTATTAGTTTTTTTGTCTTTCCTCCAAAATTTACTGTTTCCATAAGTCATTAAAAAAGCCTTGAACAAGATACATTTTCATATTTTTTCTTCATGTTCATAAAATATACATTTAATACATAAGGACTTTTTGGTGGGGAAGAAGTCATTGTTTTCTTTTTTTCAAAGATATCATACAAATTGTTCTGAATCTTGTATTACTACCCATCAGCACCTGGTGGATGAAATTTGTCTTTTAGCTTTACGTAAGCGTATGGTGGGAAACTTTTAACCCTTTCCTACACAGCTTGTACTCCTTTATAAATGCTAGTGAGGCACGCACTGCCGATGGCACAGACACTCCTTGTGTCACTGTTTTCCAAGTTTAATTTTTCTGTGGTCACTTCACAGTTAAGTGTTGAACTGGTTTGCAACTTTTTCAGTTATGAGGTAGGGACCGCTTTTTTCCATATTCATAAGAGTTGTCACAGCATTTTTTATTTATTGCATCTTTCTTCCTGTTTGTAATGTCACCTTTGTCATATAAGTATCTGTCTCTCTCTGAACACATATGATTCTGGATCCCTTTACTGTGTTTTTATGCACCTGTCTTCTTCTTGTAAATATTATGCCATTTTAATTTCTATAGTTTTGTACAATTTAAGTGCCACAATCTCATATTTCTTTTCAAAACTGTCCAGGCTCTTCTCTTCTCCACAAAAATTTCAGGATCAGCTTAAGCCCCATGAACAATCCTGTTAAAATTTCTATTATAATAGTACTGAACTTACAGATTTTGATGAGAAGTGACATATTTTACAACTTGAGTATTCCTCCCCATGAAATTCTCCAAATGTTTATCATCCTTTAGTCCTTCAATAAAGTTTGATATTTTCTCTATATAGATCTTATGTATTTTTGCTAGTGTTATTTCTAGAAACAAAATTTTATGACATGCTGTTTTCCCTTTCATTTGCTTTCAAACTACAAACTGTATTCTGTCATGTATAATGTGCAGCTTTTTGTCCAAAATTTTGAGGGAAAAATAAGGATGCACCTTATACATGGGTATGATGATTACATACTAGGGGTATCATAATCCCGTGTATAATGCGCACAAAAATGTGGGTGTGCATTACACGTGGGAGCAAATTATACATGGCAAAATAACGTAATCATGCTTTAGTATATACTTTATAAACAGTTCAACAGTTGCATTTTTTGAGTTTTTAATCAAATCTGAAGGTCAATGATTTTACTACCAATATAATAACTGAACTTAGTTTTTCCATCCTATTTAGGATCTTTTTCTATGATTTTATCTTTTCCTTTCTTCTATTTATTAATTTCTTTCATTTCCTTTTTTCTTCCCCTAACGATTTCAACATTACATTCTCTATGTATTCTATCCTTCCAGTATTTACAATGTGTCCTTCCAGTATTTAACATAAACTATTCAAGCATTTTATTCATCTTTGTTATCTCAACACCCAGCATAATCCCTAATACACAGAAGGTACCCAATGTTTGGTGAACTGAAATTAATTAACCTTCTAAAATGTTTTTTTTCCTATTTCCAAATATGAAGCACTACTCCCATTCTACATTCCTCCTAAGCCAACCAATAATTTTACAGTCCTTTCGGCAGTCTAAGATATAATTTTTCTGAGCCAATACTGCATTAATACAGTTAAAGGAATAATACACTGTGGTGGGCAAAAGTACATTTCTGGTTGTAATTATGTGAAACACAGAGTTCATTCTTGTATTATTATTACTTATTGTATTATTTCTTTGGATTACACTCAGAACCAACTTATGGCCACCCCTGTATGCCCTAAGCATAAAAACAAAGTTTTTCATTCATTATATTGTCTCTGGTATTTTGCACAAGACTTAGCTCATACTAATGGGCAAAGCTAAGACACTCTTATAGTCACCAGTGACTTAGTCCCTCCTTCCATATAACCTTTTTATACCTTGTGTGCATTTTAAAGCCCTTGTGCAATGAGAAATCTCTTTGAATGTCTCTCCCAATTTCCTTTTCAGAATTTCTTAGTTGTTATGCATAATTTTATTCTAGGAAGTTATCCAACACTTCTTAACTTCCTTCTACAGTCTCAAGGTCATCAAATCACAATTGTCTTTCCTGAAACACAGATCTTTTTCCTTTTTAAATTTGTCTAAGCACATGGTTCTCTATACTTAGAATCCCAAGGTGACTCATCATTTCCACAGCACCAACCAATTCTCTTTTCCAGATTAGAACTGGGCCCAGAGGAGATCCCTCTGTGCACTTTCCTACCAGGCCTAGCTGCCATTCCATTTCTGCATTCCAGTCCTGAATATCATCCCATCAAATTGCTCTCATGTCTAATGCTTGTACACTTCTCATTATGCTGCTTTCAAAGAAAAATATTTTGCTGGTATGATGCAATTACCACAAAAACTGTAATTCTAGGTCTCTAATTTGTTCCAATATTATGATTAAAATTTTCCTTGCACAGAAATATGTGCAGTGAATTAATTCAAAATCCTGGGAAGACCTGTATACATTTTTTAAGGGCTGGTATCTAGCCAAATACTCTTTTACAGCTCTGCCCTATTCATGTGCACTGAGCAAATTGCAAGCCTCATACATATGAAAAGCATAATATTTAGGTAGCATTATGATGAGAGTATAATGGGATAAATTAAGTTTCTTTTCCTACATTGATTTATTTATGAAAATCTGATGCCAGGGCAGAAGCCAGTCCCTGAAGTACCACCTATAGGCACCAACTCTCCCATTGCTGTGTTGGTATCTGAATGAATTACTCCATTTGTCAAACAATTTTTTTCTTAAGAGGACTTTGGACATGGATGATTGCTGGGATACAATTTTTATTATTAATGTATTCCATGTGATACTATATATTCCTAATCATTAGTGTAAGATGCATGCATGCTTATTTTATTCTCTAAATGTATAGATATATCTATCATCAAATGAAAGAGTTATGAATCAGAGTATCAGAAATAAACTGTAAATCAGTGTTAGGATAAAGGAAAAACATTTATCTTTAAAATAAATATATTAATTTTAAGACCTAACATCCTTATGCTGAAGAAAATTCTGTTCTTTGAAATTTCACAAAGAAAATTGTCTTGATCCCTGAGAATAATTTACGTTAAAGTGTTTTATAAACAATAAGGAATTATAAAATTAAGAGATATAATTATTAGACAATAATAGTGGGATCTACATAAAAAAGCCGATATATATAATTGAGTCATCAGTCGTAAAATGCTTTATATATGCAGAAATTTAACATGGTTGAGAATAATGGTCATGTTAACTCAAGGCAATGAAAAAACACTAGTAGATAGTTGCAGTTGCCTATAAACCTATGACTTCCTCCCAATTAAAGGAAAAAAGCAGTGTAGAAGCTAAATGAAACATAATCTAGAAGGCAATTACCCAACAGAATTTGCCTGTCAAACTCTCAATTTCAACATAAACAAGCAATCTCTTCCTATTTGTATAAACCCAAAGATGCATAATAATGAGATTTACCAATATCAAGCAAGAGGAATGAAGGCAACATATATCAGTTTCCTGGAGATGCCACAACAAAAATTACCACAAAGTAGGTGGCTTCAAACAATAGGAATTTATTCTTCCAGAGTTCTAGAGGCTAGCCATCAGAAATCAAGGCACCGGCAGGGCCAGGTTTGCTCTGAAGGCTCCAGAAAACTTGTGTCCCACACCTCCCTCTCTCCTAGCTCCTGGTATTGCCAGGTGTCCTTGACATTCCTTGGTTTGCAGGGACTCAGGTGTCTTTACTCATCAGGTAAAGACTCCCTATATGTCTGTCTCTCTCCTGTTCTTATAAGAACACCACTCATATTAGATAAAGTCCACCTTAGTAACTTCATATTAACTTGCCTACACTCACAAAGACCCTATTTCCAAATAAGGTTATAGTCACAAATACTGGGGTTAGGATTTCAACATCTATTGGGCAACACAATTCAATCCTTAACAGGTATAGGGCATTGAAGGCCATGCCTCCTCCCCACCAGTATACTGCTATGACCAACACTTTGCAGGTTGCAGGGGATTTAGATGATGTAGCTACTACTGCTATTGGTAAATTATTTATTGTGGTATAAACTGTATAAAAGATAAATTCCTACTGAGACATGAACCTGGCAATTGGCACAATAAGCTACATGCTCTTCAAAGAAGACATTTAAAACACTGTATTTTCAAAGTATTTTCAACTTTCAAAGTAGTTTTGCTTTTTATGATTAAAAATATTCTGTACTGTATCCTTTTTGGTTTTAGCCTACTTCCCTGTTAGGGACTGAACTATGCCCCTCTACCTCCCCACTCACATACTGAAGACCTTTTCCAATTAGTTGATTCTATAAACACTACCTAAAATCTCTTAAGTTAATGCAGATATTTCAAGTTACAAAATTATTGTTTAATATAAGTCCAATAACTTTAAAAACAAGAATAATTATATAGGTAATTTCTACATACTATAAACTATTATATGTGCTTTATACATACTTCTTACTTTACACATATTAACTTTATAACATGAATCTTAGGTTTTTTGTGAGATCATAATCATCTATTTTACAGATAACAAAATGGATACAGTTTTAAGTGACTGGTCTATGAACTAAGAGTCAACATATGTAGTTTACCTCCAGTCCGCGGCTGTAACCACTCTAATACACTGCTTCTCAGGTAACAGAGAAAATCACATTTTAAGATAAGTGACCAAATATGGTAAAAACTGAACTTTTATAGGCTGGCTGCTAATGAAGGAGGACATTCATAAGTTTGTGTTATCACTCAATTCAAAATCATTCTACAGAAACTGAGATATATATTTACTTCACACGAACACCCCATTTTATTGGGCATCTGGGAATCTTAACTCTGAGCAAGGTTCTAATGCAAGGCCCAATTCTGTCTTGTTTACAAATATGTAAGAGGGGACCTGCAAAAACTGGAATTATCTTCTGGAGGGCAGGCCCCAGGTAGCACAGGCTTCTCCCCTCTCCCACCTCCGCTACCTGAGTATTCTAGGAACCCATCTGCATCAGCGGAGCAGCTATCACTATTGTGAAAGGCTGCATTCAGCTTCGGTGAATTTGTTTTGAAAACTTTCAAAGTGTTTGCCCCCAGTTCATGATGGGTGATTTATGAGCCCACCTGCCCACCAAATACTGAGTATTCGGCAGTCTTTGACCACAAACTGCATGACCCCCATGCCCCACCCTCCGTGTTCACCCAATTTCACCAGGAGAGATTTTTTTTGTTTGTTTCCCTGGATGAAAAAAATGGCATCAAAAGGAAACATTTTGCTGATATTGAAGAGTTGAAACAAAAAATGGCAGAAGCACTAAAAGGTATCAAAACCAACAAGTTAAAAAAAGAGTTTTCAGCACTGGCTGGTGTAGCTCAGTGGATTGCATGCAGGACTGCAAACCAGAGGATCGCGGTTTGATTCCCAGTCAGGGCACATGCCTGGGTTGCAGGCCAGTTCCCAGTAGGGGACACACGAGAGGCAACCATACATTAATATTTCTCTCCCTCTCTCCCTCCCTTCCCCTCTAAAGATAAATAAATAAAATCTTTTTAAAAAAGAGTTTTCAGCAATGGAAAAAATGTCTCAATAGGTGTATTGCATCCAATGGAGAATACTTCAGAAGTGACTAAAGTTTAAATATGTAAAAATAAATACACAATTTTTAATAAATCAATTCCATTTTTGAAGGGTTCTCCCTCATATGCTCAGGAGTCAGCATTAAGTGGGCACATAACAAGCATTCTATAATCATTATAGAACACACTGGGATAAAAGGGCAAAACATTTTAATATATGAAGGAAAAGAAATAGTAAAGATTACGTGACAGAGAGGAAATTTTTCTGCAAATTAGGAAAGCAATATACAAATCAGTGAAGTAAGAATTCACTGATGTGAATTCTTGGGTTCAGTGAAGTATGAACCCAAGTTCACAGAGTTAAACCAAGACTTGGGACTACAATTTCTGTATTTTTCTTAAATACATAACACTAAAATCATATTAAAATATCCATATTACATGGTTACATAACAATGTAAATGTACTATACACTTAAAAGTGGTTAAGATAGTAAATTTTATGTTGTATATTTTAGCACATTTAAACTAAAACAAAAAAAACTACATTATGAAAAAAATGAAATTTAAATCACTACATATAATTTCTATATGTCTATAAATTTCTACTAAAAAACTACTTAAAAAGGAATAAAAACCTTAAGTTTAAAATATTTTACAATTGTTCAGAATGTAATAAAAAAGCCATTTATAAACTTTTCATATTTTTTCTAGCTTTCTTTGCTTCAGAAGAAAAAATGTAAATAGCATAATGGTAAAACAAAGTAATTTAACTATTAAGTTAGCCCAAATCCATCATTAAGTAAAGAGAAAACTAATTAAGCTCCTGCTTATTTTACTTCAGTGTCAATAATAAAATAAGCAGGGTGGTAATTATTATAAGCATTCACAAAGAATCCAGCTTTTTTCTCTTTCTGGTTATATGATTAATATTAGGGATGGTCATATGACTCGCTCTGGCCCACAAAAGGAGAGAAGAAGAGATACATGTAAGTTCCAGGCAGAAGCTTTAAGAGCCAATGAGAGCTTCATCATATTCTTTCTTCCTCTACTACAGTGACTCCCAATATTGTAAAGACCATTCCTGGACCAGAATTCAAAAAGACTATAATGAAACAGAACAGATTTCCAGCAAATCCACATAGGTCATTCGGTCATGAAGATTTTGAGTATTTGTTATGATAGCATAACCCAGACTACCCTGACTTACAGATATAAACACTGAATGTAAAGAAGTTAGTTGCATACAGAAAAGAATGGTTCCTACAAAGGAGGGAGATGGGAGGATGGGCAGGGAATGACAGGAATCTGTCCCAACAGAACACTTCCATCAGGGCATTTGAAAAGTCCTCAATGACAAAGAACTCAGACTGAGGGGCAGAAAAAGTTTTCTGACTGGGGACAGATTCCCAGAGCTGAGGACAGCCTCCACTCCCCCCTCCCCTCCCCACCTGTAGCCAGGTGCTAAGGAAAAAGAGGCTATTCCAAACGCCATGTCTCTCCCTCCTGCCATGTGAGGAAATCTGAACTTTAGTCGTGAGAGAATAAACCAGGGTTCACCCAGGAGGCACCAGGGCCTTTTCTTGGCATTTTAAATCCAAGAGCTGCCATACAAGTTGGTAGCCATCTTAGAAAATTTCATCCGAACGTGACCTTCAAGGACTGGGTACTCACACTATAGTATTTTGTTTATTGTTGCCTTAATGAAGGTCAAGCAGAAGCTGAATTCTGAACTGGACCACCTAGGTTCTGCTGGTCAGCCGGGTTTTGTTTACAAGTGTGCTCAGCAGCTACCATTAAGCTGGCACACAATAAGCATCCTCTAATTATAAAATAAATGGGCAGCGGACAGCAACCGAAACTGGGAAGCCCGTCAGTTCATCTCATGTGTAACTTTTAGGGCCAAGGCACACAACTGTGCAGGCTGTGTCCTGAATGGCAGCACTCAAACAAGGAGGGCTCTGGGAGACTCTGCGAGGCTGCGTCCACCAAGAAGGGCCTTGTACTTCTTTGTACTTGACACAAGGGCTCCTTTTGTTGGTCAAGATATGTACCTACGGGCACCTTACAGACTAGCTCAGGGTTCCTCACTCATGTTTATCAAAACTTCTTGGATATCATCCTTAGAGGTGCTGTAGGGCCTTACTCCATTATCAATTCCTGACTCTGAGACTCCTTGAGGTTTGACCCTCTCTCTCCATGACGATATACCACAATAACCTGTAGTGTATCTGTTCATGAACTTGGATTATATACTGTCACATTCCTATGTTCCAGTGAGGATATGGACATGCCACTAGCAAACAAGGTATCAGTATTCTCCTGCTGGAATCCTACATTCTGGCAGAATCTGTACAGTGAGTGGTAGTTTTAAGAGAACTTCCACGAAAGAACATCAGCATCCGCATGTCCACTGCAGCATTATTTACAATCACCAAGATATGGAAGCAGCCCAAGCGTCCATCAGTAGATGTGTGGATAAAACAACTATGGGACATTTACATGATGGACTACTACTCGGCTGTAAAAAAGAAAAAAAAATTTACTATTAGCAACAGTATGGATGGACCTGGAGAACATTATGCTAAGTGAAAAAAGCTAGTCATAGAAAGACGAGTCCCATGATTTCAGTCATATGTGGAATCTAATGAACAAACTGAACTAACAAGTAAAATAAAGACAGACTCAGAGAGCAGTATGATACTAAGCAGGGGAGGGAGGGGCTTGGTGGGTAGAGGGATTGAGCAAAAAGGAAAAAGGACTCTTGAACACCACCAACAGTGAGGTGATTACAGTAGGGAGGGGGATATGAGGAGATTAAATGGTAGTGAAAAAATACAATTAAAAAAATTAAATAAAAAGAACATCTGTAGTACTGTACTGACCAAGTGACATCATTTTGATGTACTGTAGGTCACAGTTTCTTAGCTTGGACAGAACTATTATTTTGGGCTTGATGACTCTTTGTAATAGGACACTTTTTGTGCACTGCAACATGTCTGGCAGCATCCCCGGTCTTTGTTCACTAGAGGTCAGGAGCACTGCTCATGCCCACCCCCACTTGTGACAACAAAAAACATCTCCAGACATTGTCACATGCCCTCCGGGGGATAAAATCAAGCCAGGCTGACAACTACTCTGCCAGGTCTACCTTCATTTGCAGCAGGTGGTATGAGACTGGGAACGAAGGTATTGCCTGGCGCGAAGATGCCCACCACTATTTCCTCCTGCTCCATCGCATTTGAGACTGAGGTAGGCTCCCCCTGAGATCCAACCAGCTAGCAGACTGAGGAACTCTGCCCCGCAACTTGAGAGGCTGGCTCTATTCCCAGTAGGTAGCAAAGAACTGAACCCTGACTTTGTGCTTACTCTTCCTCCCTAATCTCACCCCTCCCTCCTTTCATTAACTCTTCCTTCACCTCTGTCCCTCCTTTAGAAGTAATACCATGATTCAACTAAAGCCATTAGGTGACTTACCTTCTCAGACAAGATGTAGCCCAAGAACAAACTTTGCTGCTGACCCCCTGCCAGCTCTAGTCTCTGCCCCCCATGTCCCCCATACAATAAAGACATGCCTTGTCAACAACAAGTTGAACTTCTATATTCCCGGTAGCCCAGTTTGCATACTTTGAAGGCCACTGTGGGCAGAAGTGCAGACTCTTAAAGAGACTGACCTGGTCATATAACCTCAACAGACTGACATCAAAGCAGAACCGTGGTCTGATGCCTGTCTTCCAACAAACATGGCCAAAGACACTTACTCCACTGCATTTAGAAACCAGCTGGACCCAAACTTCTTTTATATATATAGATACAACACATACTCATATACAGACATATACAGATATATACATATGTATTTATGTATGTATATGTATGTGTGTATTTATATATATATGAATCAAAAAGTAAGTCTCCCAAGCAATGGGAGGCAGGAAGATGACTATATTCCTACTCATATTTACTCAAAAGTAAGTTCCGTATAAATCAAAGATTAAGCATGACAACTACAACTGTAAGAGTACTGTAAGTATGAAAGAATGTTTAATAAAATTGGGGTGTAATATGCCTTTCCAATGAAAGCACAAACACACATCATATGAGAGATTTCTGTGATCAAGCTGTTCCACTCTACAAGTATCTTACAGATACATTCATTAATGTGGACAGACATATATGTAACATAATATTACAACACAGCAAAATGAACAGCAGACAGAAAATGATATGAATGCCCATTAATAACAAAGACTGACTGAACAAATTATGACATTTTCATACAATGGAGTATCATGTACTTATGAAAATGACTAAGGAAGGTTTAAAAGTGCTAATATGAAACAATCTACCAGATAAAGTTAGAGAAAATATGTAATGCCTTCCTTTTATGCAAAAAAACGTTATACAGGAATTTTTGCTTATATACACAGACCGTAAGTATTTCTAAAAGGACATACAAAAGAAATTTATGTGGTTGCCTCTGGGAGGAAGATGAATCTGAAAAGGAAGAAAACTTACTTTTCTCTGGACATTCTTAGAAGTTCTGAATTATTTTTAGGATAAAGTCCATCACAAAAAAATAATATCAGAGAACAAAATTCAAAGAAAATATTTCAAAACAGAATAGCAAATATATATGTGTGTGTGTGTGTGATATGTTTATACACACATATACATATGAAAAGCAAGAGACGCTCACCTTTCTCTGCAGAATTTAAGTGAATGCAGTATGGCAGGTCTCTTTTGACGTAAATTCCATAAGTGTAAGGTGTCATCAGCCAAGGCACTCACAAGAGCTCCCTTCAAAACAAAGTACAATATATTTTATATGGAACACAATTGACAAATATTGTAGTATTGTTATATAAAATGTTACTATGGGAGAAGCTGGAGGAAAAAATGCACAGGAGCTCTCTATTTTGAAACTAACTGCTAGTCTTAATTATTTCAAAATATGAAAGCTTTTTTTTAATGGAAAAAAATCTGAGCCCTCATATATGGGCCTGACAACCTTTTTTTAACACTTTATGCAACTCTATGGAGGATACTAAAGTTACAAAAAAAGCTTCCTCTTACCCTGAAAAACCTACGCAATTGCATGTTATTTGGATCCTAATTTTGCTGAATATTTTCCTTTTATCATCTTTAACTCTTTACACTCACAATGCTTTTAATCCTTTGATATGAACAAAACATTTATCAAAAGCCAGAGGTAGTGAGTATTTTCTTTCTCTCATATACATTTAAGAATCTAAGAGAAAAATAATGTACAAAATTATCCTCACATGTAAGAATCACAAAGCCATTTCTGGAGTAATTTCTCTTTCTTCCTTTTATGACCAGATTTTCCTGCCTGTCACTAGTTATAGTAAGCACCTATTCTCAGAGCTGATCATACTTTTTAAAACCTGCAAACACACTGTTTACTCTGCTGATGAAATGGGGTTTCTCTAAATCCTTCCAAACTACACTCTACCAAACAAAAAAAAAGGTGTCATCAATTACTTCAACCAATAAGAGACACAACAAGAACTTTGGACAATAAACAGTTTCTAAGAGATTTTGGTTTACTGGTTGTGTTTCAAAACCCATTTGAGAAGTACATTTTGTTATTTATAATAAATTCTACCTTTAAAAACATTTTAATATGAATTTTTATATGTTTTATAACTTTCAATATCACTGAAATAAAATTTAAATGCAGCACCCTCTACCAAAATGATTTAGCTTATACCATTCTATTTGCAACACTGTTTTGAGAAACATCATTTATATAACTGTCCAAAATGATGCCTTACAGTGAATTACTATTATCTCTGAACTGTAAGAAATCAGTTTTTTGTTTACATATTTCAATATGAATGAATGCAAGAAATCTTAAAGACCAGACGTGGCTCTATGTCGTACACATGGAGGAGAGATTAAAGCAATCCACTGACCTCATTAATCAGGAACTGGAGCTGGATTACCGCGGCTCCGCTGTCGTGCTGGCAGTAACATTCTACTCCTGGACGCCCAAAGCTGTCAGTAATTCCATTAAGGAGTTTATGGTATGTGTGGGCTTTTTATAGAAATTCGGTAAATATTATAACAGACTCATAAATAGTCCAGTGACCTGAGAGTCAATACATGCTACTTACTGAGGTCTACATTTAGACGTAGGTTTATTACACATCGATCTAATCAGGTAGTCTCTGTTGAAAATTAGAATGTTCAATGACTACAGATCTAAAAGAAATAAGACAATATTAGAGAAAAAAGGATATAAAACAGCAATAAACAAAAACAAAATAATATATATTTATAAAACTTTACTCTGACCCACATTTTTTCTCTCACTTAGAATAAAAAGATGAGGAATCTGAAAAGCAGACAAATGTTATTTTGGAATATTGCTCTTATATAATCCTTTTCAAAAATTTTTCATTCCTGTAGGGTCATTTTAAAATAGTTTACACTAAAAATATAATGAAGAGCCATGTAACTATGTGGCATGATGTTATCACGCCAATGACTATATCAATTTTTACGACAGGCTTGAATATAGATTAAAATGCAAATTTCTATGAATTTGTATATAATAAAAGTGAACACAAAGCATTTTCTTCTTAGGCATTATATAAACATGTTACATACTTTAATTTAATTCTTAAAACCCATGAAGAATATATAATTTCACCTCATATAAACAGATAAAAAATTGCAGCACAGAGAAATTAAGTAACTTGCCCCAAGTCACACAATTAGAAATTAGCAGAGATAGAATCTGAATAACATTCTAGCTCCGAAGTCTACACTCTTAATTAATAAGGTATGGTGAGTAACGAACAAATAAGAAGAAAAACACTTATAGAACTTATATGCCAGCTATCATTATATGTTTTTAACATATAACAATAAACTTGAAATGAGATTAGACATTTTAATATGCTGCTTTAATAATCTACTTTTCACTACTCAATAAATATTAACACAAAATAAAAAACTAAATACAAAAATAAAATTTCAAGGGATTTAATAAAATGACAGCACTCTATATAAATTCAAACTCAGGTATATAGATTATTTCTACATTCCATGTACACATGTCCTAGGGTTCTTCTTAATTAAAAATAATTGCAACAAAGATGAAATTCCTATTCTCTAACCATTTTTTCTGACTTTTAAAAATATTTCTAGGTGGTATTTATATTCAATGGACTTTTTCATTTTTTTACTAACCATTAACTCTTCGATTATTTTATAAAGTAACGGACTAATTGAACGTATTTAGCCAACAGCAACCCCACTCTTCAAGCACCTTGAATTCATCATTATTATCATCGATGGTAGTATATTTGCTACAGAAATTGCCCAAATGCAACTGGGAAACTAGATTTCAAACTGCTACTATGGGCACCTGGTGGTGCCACATCACACAGAAGTAGGATAAGGAAAGAAAGGTCTTCATCTCTGTTGATTCATTTTTCTCAGATGACAGCAAAGACTTTGCTCTTTTATTCAGTAAAATGAGTCAATTCAAATCTTCCCAGATAAATTATTCCTCCTAGTACCAATTAGCACATTCTCTTATTTCCATTTTATATGACTAGTGTAAAATTTCTCTTACATGACCAGATCAGGACTGATAACTAAGGTCATAAAAAATGGGAGCTATTGTGGAGAATCATTAAAATTCTACTTAGCTTACATGCTATTTACACATAAAACATAATTTTGCTAACCTTATGATATTAGTTAGCCAAAGATGTTTTCTGTAAGTGTGGTTCTATTAACTAGAGTTCAGCATTGTTTTCCTTGAATAAAAAACATAACCGTAACTACCCAGGTATAAGATTTATATTTAATTTTTCAAGTGCAACTTTACAGATACTGGCAATGCAATCTAAGCACAGCATTCATATAGACTTATTATTTCTTTTCCAATTGTCTACTGTTATTTTATCCACATAACATCAGAAAGGAAATTTTAGGTGACTGACCCTCATGAAGTTTTTCCAAAATGTTCACTGTAGGTTTTCACATATTAAAAACCCTCTCTTTTTACATTCCTACTTTATCAATTTATATGTTATTAATTATTTCACTATAATATCAAATATGAAATGCGAACATATTTGGGAACAGACAAAACTGATGGCTGGTAAACCAAGGACAAGCAAATAGCTGTTACTTTGGGCCTCATGGGAACAGGCTACAAGTCTCGAAACTTCAGCATGTTGTGGGCATCAGTCAATATTTTATTCAAAGACAATGAAAAGTGTCTGTAAAATCCATAAACTTAGTTACATGGAGGTCAAGAAAAGTTTTATGCTTACTTTACACATGGCACCATTCCAGACAAAACTGTACTTTTTAATGAGATTAATATAAATAGTCATTTATTTCTAGCTAACATGATAAATCTATTTTCTTAATGTAAGAAATACTTACTGAGTATCTACTGTATGCCTTAAATACATAAGCACAAACATACACACAGAGTCAAATTCCTAACTTACTTTATTTTAAAATGGGAGAATAAACATAGAGGAAGCGTGTACAATCAGTATTTTTACCTGGGTAGATAATAATAAAGTCGGACTAGTCTAATAGTATAAAATTAGAACAAGTGTAACTCTTAGTAGCAAGTAAACACTATAAAACCAATTAGGCATAAACAATATGCCAATCGAATATTTTTTCTAGATTCAAGTTTCATATTAGTTAAGGTAATGAATACCTATTAACGTTAATAATGAAGCACTACCACCCTGCAGAATAAGCAAAAATAGCTAGAGTACTCTACAAATTCTAGTTGAAAATTTCAGACAGCCTCCTTACAAAATCATCATGTGTAAAATTAGCATCCAAAAAACATTTTAGAGACTATAGCTATGTGAGAGGAACAGTTCTTAGCAAAGTTAAAGAAGACATTAAAGTGAGTAAACAACCTTATGCTCAACAAGCTCACAAATCAAATACTATACATTAGAATAAAGGACAAAACCATATTATTATCCCCTCCATGAACACAGAAAAAAGTCTTTCACAAAATCCAACACTATTTCACGATAAAATACTTAATGAGAAGAGTACTTCTTCAACCTGACAAAGGGCATCTATGAACAACCCACGGCTTAATGCCATACTTAATGCTGGAAGAATGAATGCTTTCCAGCTCAGGAAAAAGAAGGGCCTTGTCCACTCTTTCCATTTCTAGTCAACATTAGATAGGATGTTCTAGCCAGGGAAAACAGGAAAGAAATACAAAGTATCTAGGCTGGAAAGAAAGAAATAAAACTATCTCTATTCACAGATGGCATGATCTTGTATATGGAAAATTCTAAGGAACCCACTTAAAAAGTTTTAGAATGAATAAATGAGTTCAGCAAGCTTTGCACAAGATCAATATACAAAAATCAATTGTACTTCTGTACACTGGCAATAAACAAGCTGAAAAATGAAATTAAGAAAATAATTAAATTTACAGTAACATCACAAAAAATACTTAGGATTAAATTTATCCAGAAAAATGCAAGAATCCTACATTGAAAATTACAAAACATTATTGAACAAAGATCTAAATAAATGTTAAGACATCCCATATTCATGCAGCAAAAGACTAAATAATGTCAAGATGGCAATATTCATCACTGATTACAGAATTAAGGCAATCTCTACCTGAATCCGAGTCCCAGCTTTTTCCAGAAAGTGATAAGCTGATCCTGAAATTCATATGGAAATGAAAGTGACCCAGAATAATAGAGATAATCTTGAAAAAATAAAACCCAAACTTGGAGGACTCTTACTTCCTTAATTTCAAAACACACTACAATGTTATAATAATCAAGACATGTGGTTTTAGCATTAAGGTTAGACATATAGAGCAATGGAATGAACTGAAAGCCCAGAAACCAACACTGATCATATGATCAGCTGACTGTGATAATGGTACCAAGATCACTCAATTAAGAAAGAACAGTCTTTTCAACAAATGGTGCTGGGACAACTGGACATCTACCGAAAAAGAATAAATCTGGACCCCTAGCTCACACTATAAACAAATATTAGCTTATAATGGAATAGAGACCTAAGATAAAGAAATATAAAACCCTTGTAAGTACACATAAGAGTGAGTCTTTGTGACCTCAGATAACAGCATGGTTTCTCACATAAAACACCAAAAGCACAGGCAACAAAAGAGAAAGATAAGTTAAAAAATTAGACTTCATCAAAATCAAAAGTATTTGTGCTTCAAAGGACATCATCAAGAAAGTTAAAAAATAATCCACAGAAAATATCTATGAATTACATATCTGGTAAGTATTTAATGTCCAGTATATATGAAGAGCTTTTGCAACTGAACAACAAAAAGACAATCCAATTTAAAAAATGGGGAAAGGATATGAATTGACATTTCTCAAAAGATATGCACATAGAAAAAAAAGTACATGAAAAGATGAAAAACATTATTAGTCATTAGGGATATGTGAATAAAAACCACAATGAGATACCACTTCACATTCTCTAGAATGGCTATAATAAAAAAGACAGTATCAACAGTTGGTGATAACAGAGAAATTAGAACACTCAATTATTGTTGGTAGGACTGTAAAATGCCACTTTGGAAAACAGGTTGGCAATTCCTTTACACTAAACAGAGTTACCATATGATTTAGCAATCCCATTCCTAGCAATATTAAAAAAAGGAACGGTAACACACAGACAGAAAACTTCTACACAGATGTTCACAGCAGCATTATTCACAATAGCCAAAAAATGAGGAAAACAAAATGTCCACACACGATGACTGAATAAATAATGTGCAGTCTATTTATACAATGGAATATTCAGCCATAAAAAGAAGCAAACTACCAATACATGCGACAATATGGACAAAACTTGGAAACATCATGCCAAGTAAAAGCCAGTCATAAAAAACTACATGTTGTTTGACTGCATGTATATAAAATGCCCAGAATAGACAAATCCACAGAAATAGGCGGCAGGTAAGAGGCTGGGAAGGACCGGCTGGAGAAGGTAATGGGGGGCGACTGCTAATGGATATGGGTTTCTTACTGGGATAGTGAAAATGTTCTGAAATCAAAGTTTTGATAACTGTGTAACTGACTATAGAGAAAAACGGAACTGTATACTTTAAAAGGGTGAATTTATTGGTATGTAAAAATCTCAATAAGAATATTATTAAAAAAACAAAAATCAGCTTGTATGAATGATAAATAATAACAACACATATAAACAAGCAAAAATAAAGACTGAATTTAAGGCAAAAAATGATCGCACTTATTAATGAAACAAGTTAAGACATTATATTCTTATATATACTCCTTTTATATGAAATTTTAAAATATCTTTCATAAGCAATGAATGAATTTAATTAGCAACGTGAATGAAATGCAGAATAATAGGAAAAAGTAAGACTGTAGTTGAGCCTTTTTGCAATTAAGCTCCTCATTTCCTTCTGCCCTGTATTCAATTTTTAAAATTTTTACTTTATTCAAGATTTAAACACAGGAAATATTTAACAGATGAAAAACAACAACAACAAAAATATACAGTACTCTCTTATGCAAATAAAAACTTCTAATATATAAAAAATAGTATGGTTTTAGATGTATCTCTGTCACACAGGAAAAAGCTTTTTTAAAATAAAATATGAGGATTTATATTTCCATCTAATAGTTTACAATATATATTAATTCTTAAAAATATAATGATGAAAATTATTCAGGAGATTCTAATTTTAAATTATAACAATTACAAACTAGGAAAAAAAGACTTTGAATAAAGATAGTAAGCTGAACAAATATGTTTGCTATCACTCTGCTCCAAGAACCTATTTTAAAAGTACCGACGAAGAATAAAGAACTTGGTAAATAAAAAATATATAAACATCTAAAAAATATACAAACATTTAAAGGATTACTTTAGATGTTAACACTTAACAAGAATAAAAATAAGAAAAGTTATCAAAGAAATAACAAGAAAACGTATTTTACTTAGCATCTAAGTAATGTGAGTCTTCAAATGGAAATACCCAGAAGACACACATCCAAATAATCCCTCTACAACCTTGTCACGTGAACACTTGAAAAGACACTCCAGAGGCTCCCAAGAAAAAACAATGAACTCAAGGTCACCAGCAAAGTAAAGACAATCAAAGGCAATGAAGCAATACCCTCAGAGTTGAGATAAAGCAGTTTTCAATTTACAAGTCTATAGTCAATCAAACCACTAAAAAAGTTTAATGAAAGACTTTTTAGACATGCAAGACCTCAGACATCTTATCACTGTGTTAGGACGCCATTGAAGGCTGTGTTCTGATTAATCAAAAGAGGAAACAAACAAATAAACAAAGAAACCAATAACATAGGATCTAGGAAATAAAGAAATCAACCCAGTAAAAGATGAAGGAAAAGTCCAGCATAGTAAGGCAGCTGACATAAACAGCTAAACAGCCCTGGTCTAGACTGAAGTGGGACAGTTGGGGGTTTAAGGAAGGATAGAAATAGGAGAACAGAGATGTGACTCACTCCTGGAGAAGCCTGAGGAATTTCAGCAGGAGATGAAAGCAGCCAGTAAGTCTAGGCCGGGAAGGCAGGCAGAGGAAGACAACTGTACAAGAAAGCAACTGTACTCATAGGATACTACTTGCCTGCAGAATGAAAAAGAATCATCATCCTAATAAAAAAGTCCTAATGCATTTTTAACTTTTAGAATCAAACAAAAAGTTTACTTTGTCTCCATGTTTTCCCTCCTTGTAGCTCCATGACAATTGATGGGAGAGGAGGAAGGAAAAAGAAGACAGGTTAATATTTTTATTTTACAAAGTGGGAAGCCAAGGGCTAGTATGCATAGTTAATGGAGGAAATATAAAGAATTAACAGTAATAGTTAAGGGAAGTTACAAATGCAGACAGAGAAAGTAAAGAGAGTGACATGACTATATTGGGAGGGGAGACATGAATCAAATATTCATTTTTCAACGCAGAAAGTCAAAAGCTAATTTCTAGAGTTGATGATTTAAAAAACAATGGCAAAGCATTTTCTTTATAGAGTCAGCAACATGAACAGCAACAGGAAAATGGTTCCGGCTGCAGAGGAGGGGAAGGCATGGGACAGCAGGGCACATATTGTTACTTTGCTTCCTGACCCTCTACACCATTTAACCTGTAAACAGTGTCATTACAAATTTAGTCTATTTTAATGAATTTCTAAAGTGGGGAAAAGTAATAGTACAGAATCAGGCAGACCATTAGAAATAATCTAATACTCTATTACTTCTATCTGAACTAGCTTCTAATCAACTGGATAGGCATATGCTCAAAACAAGATCTTATTAAGAAATCACTACCAAAATTTAATACAGTGGAGAATACTTCATTTTGTATTTTTATGACCTCTGAATATATTTGCAATACAAAGCCTTTGTCAAATAATATTTACACTTTTACAGTTGAGTACCCCTTTCTATGGTTTCAACTACTTGACAATTAACAATTTTTAAATCTCTTTTTGAAGATCTTTTTGAGGATTTTATTGCTATAAAAATTGACATAGATTTCTAGTTTCTAAATAACATTACTTCCAGCACATAAGTAATTCAAAAGCTGTCATTCCACCCTAACAATAAGTAAAAAGCTGAACAAACTAAAAATCAGCAATTCTTAGATTCATCAGTGAGATCAAGAGCAGCAAATCAGTGCCCCAAATTGCAGAGGCAGGCCAATACAGAGAACCACAGCTTACCAAAATAAACAAAACAGGGATCAGTGCCTGGGTCGGGAAATCTAAACTGGAAATTGAGGAATGGCTGGAGGTTTAAAGTAGAGAAATCTGAGAGTTAGAAAGTCCAGCATGACCCACACTTGACTGAATTTCACCAGCATGAACCCCACCAGGTTCTCAGAGTGAGTATCTGAGAAAAATCCCCTCCTGCTTCCAGCTTGGGAAGAGGTAATGCAACCATTTATAAATGTACTGCAGCATTCAGTTCTTAACAAGGTCTGCCCTCAAGAGGAACTAACCACAGCCTAAACTGCTGGGGGGTTATCAGCACATGACTGACTCGGTGGCGATACCCAATTCCAACTTGCTCTAGCCAGCCTAACTCACCTGGGGGTTGAGGGCAGGGCCAGGAGAGGACTGAGAAGCACTTGTGAAGTTCACAGGCTCACTAGAATTATAAAACCTAATTATAGGACTACAGAACACTTTCCCTCTCCCTCCACACCTTACCATGAAAATGAGTCTGGACACAAACTGCATACCCTTCTAAAAAATTAATTCAAAACTGTATTGCAGACCTAAATGTCAAACACAAAACTATAAAACTCCTAAAGATATCATGGGAGAAAACCTAGATGACCTTGCATATGGCAATGACCTTTTAGACACAACACCAAAGCTACCATCCATGAAAAAAATAATTGATAAACTGGACTTCATTAAAAGCAAAAACTTGTGTTCTGTGAAATATGTCAAGAGAATGATAATACAAGCCATAGACTGAAAAAAATATTTGCAGAAGACACATCAAATAAAGGACTGCTACCAAAATATACAAAGAATTCTTAAAATTCAATAAAGCAAATAACCTACTTAAAAAATGGGTCGCAGATCTTAACAGACACCTCAGCAGAGAAGATATGAGTACACAAATGGCAAATAAGCATAGGAAAAGATGTTCTACATCATATGCCATTGAGAAAACATAAATTGAAACAAAAAGATACTACCACAAACCTGTGAGAATGGCCAAAACCCAGAACCGACACCACCGAATGCTGATTATGATGTGCAGTAACAGGAGCTCACGTTCACTGCCGGTAAGAATGCAGAACGGCATGCCTACTCTAGAAGACAGCTCAGCAGTTTTTTTATGAAAGCAAAGACACTATACTCTCTAGTAATCACATCCTTGGTATTTACCTAAAGGAGGTGAAAACTCATGTACACAGAGGGACCTGCACACTGAAGTTCAGAACCACATTTTTCATAATTGTCAAAACTTGGAAAAAACCCGGGTGTCCTTCAGTAGGTGAATGGACAAATAAACTGGGGTACATCCAATGAAGTGTTATTCAGCACTAAGAAGAAATGAGCTATCGGCCATGAAAAAACCCAGAGGAAACTTAAATTCTCATTCCTATGAAAAGGAAGCCAATGTGAAAAGGCTACATACTATATGATTCCAACCATATGACACTGCAAAACAGACAAAAGTATGGAGACAGTAAAACAATCAGTGGTTACGGCAGGTTAGGGAGGAGGGACACATGAAAGGTGGAACACAGGGGGTCTTAAGGGAATAAAATGATACTGCAGTGGTAGATACATGTTATACATCTGTCAAGACCCATGTGAGTTCTGAATGATTATGACATGTCATTAACTGTAACCAATGCACCACTCTGGTAGGGAATGTTGCTAATGGGGGAGGCTATGCCAAGTGGGGACAGGGGCACATGGGAAAACTCTGCAGTTTCTGCTCAACTACGCTATGAACCCAAAACTGTCCTAAAAAATAAAGTCCATTAAAAAATAACATTATTAAGCTTAATTTCTTTTTTTAAATTTTATTTAGTTATTTTTCAAGTACAGTTTTTTTGTCTATTTCTCCCATCCGAGCCCCCCCTCCGCCCTAATTTCTTATTAAGAAATTAAGCTAGCTATGGACATAATTTGTAGTGCTGACTCACAATTCTGACATTATACTAGTCTGCTATATAAACCAAGCTATAACATGTACTATTTCTGCAGTAAAAAATGCTAAAATTTACCATGAAGAATGCCTATCTCAACATTTAAAATTTTCTTAACACAATTATAACATTGTACAATAAGTGGCCAATGGTATTTTAAAAATTATGTCAATCAACAGCTTTCTTTTCATATGAAATGAACATCAAAACAAAAAAAAAGTATTTGTAGCATCTAGATTAATATAGCACTATAGTATTACTTGGGTTGAAACAGGCCTCTAGTTACCTCTCCCACTATTATTTTGAATTAGATTTTTTAATTATTTTTTAAAGATTTTATTTATTTATTTTTAGAGAGGGAAAGGGAGGGAGAAAGAGAGGGAAAGAAACATTAATGTGTGACTGCCTCTTGCATGCCCCCTACTGGGGACCTGGCCCATAATCCAGGCATGTGCCCTGACTGAGAATCGAACCGGAGACCCTTTGCTTCACAGTCTGATCAATCCACTGAGCCATGCCAGCCAGGGCAGATTTTTTTTATTATTTATAAACAAGTTAAGACCGGCTGAAAAATATTCATTCTTATTATTTACTGTTTTGGAGTTAGGACTAGGACTAAAGGGATCAAAATGAATTGTATTTATCACAGGCAATTCTTTAAAATAACTTTTGATATATAAATATACTTTTAAATGAACCACTTGCTCAGTCTACTATGAAATATGGTGATAAATAATGGTGGTATGGGTTGAAGATACAAGAAGGAACATACGTTCTCACATGACAAGTAAAAACAATCTTTTATCCCAGCATCCATTCTCAGATGCTTAATGGCTAAGCTCTTTCCTCAAGTATGATAAAGTGAATTTTAAAAGAAAAATATGACACATTATGAAAAATACAGGACAAAGACTGAATAGATGGAAAAGTCTTCTTTAACACTTTTTCTCCTTTCAAAAGACAAAAAGGAAAAATGCACAAAAGGAAAGCAATTTAGCAGAAAGTACTGCAATAGCTGACGCCACTAGATTTATAGTCACCCTTGGCAGAGTACCGCTGTGAAAAGCGGAGGTACTGCTATTACAAGGAAAGATTATGTACTTTTAAGAAATGGTAGGATTAATCACTCTTCAACAGACAACCTCACAGGGAAAAGTGTCAAAGTTCTAGATAGCATTTGCTTAAAGAAATACACACGCAAAAACTGTAATAAAAATACCTCTAATTTAAAAAACAAAACCTTGGTATTTAACAGTAACTACCATATAAGTTCTAAGACTACATATATATTTTGTAAATAACATCACACGTTAAGCAACTCTTAATCTTTAAGATGATTATAAAACCAAAAGTTTAATTGCTTTTAGATAAAAAGCTTTACACTGTCCCCCATTTTAAGGAAATCTAATTTACTGTAGATTAATGCTTATTTTTAAATCATACCACCAATAAATATAAAGAAATGAGCCCAGGATGTCATCTTTCATTTATTCTTCTTACATAACAACTTCCAAAAGGACTAACACCAGTTGGAGAAATGGAATTAAATAGAAATCAGCCTTATTTACTGAATAAAATTATATCTACATTTACTGCTTCTGGAAAATGATGCAAACACTGGGCAATAATAATTTTTTTCAAAAAGTAGATATAATTTCAGTTTCCAATTAAAGTACCATGTACATTCTTTCCAAAGGGGAAGTGCAATATATCTGACTCTAAAGAAGATAACCGTGAACCTGAATTTGTTTCTAGGAGCTTTACAAGATTTTTTAATGTATTTTTTATATTTACTTAAAAATGTAAAAAATACATTAAATGTATAAATACATTAAATTCAATGTGTTTTTAAAATAAATACAGTATTTATTTTCTAGGTCTTCTTCTTCCACAAATGAAAATGAATTATTTCTATCAACATTTGCAGACATCTAAGAAATCACAATATTTTTATAAAATGCTTCACTGTAAAAAGTGAATTATCTAATTATATCAATATATCTCTATGTAATAGTAATGAAAGTATTAGAAAAATATACAAATGAAAATATATTTTAATTAAAATTAGAAAGCAGAGGTCTCAAGTTGAAAACTTCAATGTAACTGATCAATGACCTTCTCCTAAAGACTGTCCAATTAATCAACTTTATTAATATATTAATTAGAATTCACAAGAAAAATAATGCCTCTTTCACAGGATAAAAAAATCCTTAGGAAAATTTTACTTGGCATGCTGTGGCACTATGTGCCACTGAGTATTACTATTTCTTAAAATATTTTTCTATGTATGACTAAAAGTTAAATTTAAACTGATGTGTAATTTATGATATTATAAAAAAATCAGTACTAATTCCTTTCTGAACATTCATCTCCACATACAATTTAAAAGCAAGGCAGAACAATAAACTAAAGCAGGGACTGGCAAACTTTAGCTTATGAAATCCAGCCTACTGTCTAATTTTATAAAGTTTTATTGAAATATCTACATTCCTTCCTTCACATACTGTCTATGGCTGCTTTTGTGTACCCTGGATACACTGGCAGAGTTGAATTGCTGCATCAGAGATTATAAAGCCAAACTATTTACTACCTAGCCCTTGTACAGAAAAAGTTGCTGGCTAATGAACTACAGACTTCGATCTCTATTACTTTAAATGTATGCGCACACCCACCCTCCTTCAGTATCATCTGTAGTAGAGGGCACAGTAAATTGATTGTTTAAGAATTGCGTGCTCTTTGTTTTGATTTTATAATTACATAGTGACTATCGTCTGGTCTCTGGACCCTTGCTAAGGCAAAGGGTACTGCCTGATCCTGATTCCCATTGTTTTGGATGCCACTGCTCCTTCTCATATGCTATAACATTTCTAACAGCTCATTTGAAAGAAAATACCAGTCAACAGTATAGCTATAACTTCTAAAAGATTCAATTTAACATCTATGTAATATTAAAGAATAGTAATGTATTAGATGTTAAATGCTGAATTAAGAAAAACATGGTTACATGGGTGGAAGCTAAGATGGAATTAAAACAAACATGCATCACAAAGACAAAGGCACTGGGATTTAAAGTAAGAATTATTTTACCAGGGAAAAATGTATTCCAGACTTAGTGTTTTGGGTTCCTTTGGATATATAACCAGAAGTGGGATCACTGGGTCAAATGGCATTTGAAAGAACACAAGCACCCCTATGTTCACTGCAGCATTATTTATAATCACCAAGATATGGAAGCTGCCCAAGTGTCCATCAGTACATAAGTGGATAAAACAGCTATGGGACACTTACGCAATGGAACATTCAGCTGGAAAAAAGAAAATTTTAACCTTTGTAACATGGATGGGCCTGGAGAACATTATGCTGAGAAAAATAAGCCAGTCCAGAAAGACAAATCCCATGTAATTTCACTCATATGTGGAATCTAATGAAGAAACTGAACTAAAAAGGCAAACGTGGACAGACTCAGAGGTAAAGAATAGGCTGACAGCTGTGGGTGGGAGTGGGTAGAGAGTGGAAGGGTTGAGCAAAGAGGATAAAGGACTCATGGACATGGACAACAGTGCGGTGATTGCAAGGGGAAGAAGTATACAAGGTGACTAAATGGTAACAGAAAAAATATAATAAAGGTTAAATTTTAAAAAAGAAAAAGAAAAATCACTGAAGGCATGGTACTCTGTGAAACACTGATTAATGAGGAGTAAATGGTGACAATAATTCTTTTTCCTACTTCCCCTCTCAGTCCACCTTCCACGCACAACTCAAAAAGAAAAAAGGGTACACAGTAAACAGAGCCAAACGTCTTTAAAATGAAACACAAGAAAATGAGAGATTAAAGCAATTAGGACTGTGAAGTCCAAAAGTAGATGACTTCTAGACATTCAATTCTTCAAAAAATGTTAAAAATTATAATACTGATATACAAAGATCGCCTTCTTCTTTATTGTTACAAAAAAAATTAGAGATGGATTCAACTCAACATACAATGTAATTATGTAGAAGCCTAAACATCTTTATTGGAAGAAGCGTGAGTAATTGAATAGGAAGATACTATTTCCTTCCCTTAGAATGACTTACTTCGCATGTGACTAAGTAAGGAAAGGGAGATGTTTCAAGTACCTTTTAATGAACAGGCTTTTGTGATTACAGTTTTATAAAATTCATTTCATAAAAATTAAGTCAACACTTTTTTGTTTCCCAAAAAGTTTTGTAGCACTAGATTATGTTTAAAACCTATCTTAATAAAAGTCATCCAAATATAAAAGGTAGGATATAGTAAAATGCTCTTTTCTCTATGTTATTCTGTTATATGCTTAAACAGATAGACCACTGTTTAGGTCAAACCAAAAACATTTGATTAATCTGCAATTCTAAAATACTGAGTATACCTTCTGATGATAATATGCCAAATCGGGACAGGAAATTCTCACTTACACATTACAAAATAAATCAATACTGACACTCTGATTACTAACTTTCACCTTGTAAATAATGTGTCACTTCCAGCACTTGAAGTTAAGCTGTGGTTATCTTTGCCTTTATCTTTTTTCAGTGATGCTCACCACTATAGTCCAATTATTTACATGTATGTACATTGGCAGTTACTGCTATTCCAAGTTACTATACAGTTTGAGTGCTAACAAATTGAGCACTCAAATTACGTACCAGCAACTCAAGGAAGACAGTCTCTACACTAAATTTCTTACATAAAAATATGTAAAATCATGTAATTAGGGACCCAGTATTATTTTTCAGTAATTTCACTTTAATTTGACATCTTGATCATTAACACTCAAGAAAGGAAACTTTGTTAATATTTTTAAATGTCCCAGATTTCCTAATCTGTGACTTCACTTTCTGTGATTTCAATTACCCATGGTCAACTATGGTCCAAAATATTAAATAGAAAATTCTAGATATAATTCATAAGTTATAAATAGTACACTTGTTCTGAGGAGTGTGATAAAATCTTGCACCTACGTCATTCCCCTCACATCATCTCATCACACAGGCACTGTATCATCTCACACAGTCATAAAAAGAAGGGTGAGTAAAGTACAATCAGCTATTTTGAGAGACCACATTCACACAACTTTTATTACAGTGTATTGGTACAACTGTTCTATTCCATTATTAGTTATTACTGTTAATCTCTTACTGTACCTAACTTATAAATTAAACTTTATCTCGGGGTATGTATGTATATGAAAAACCATAGTATTCATAGGGTACAGTATGACATGCGGTTTTAGGCATCTACTGGGGGTCTTGGAACAGCTCTCCAATGGATTAGCTCTACTGTACAAAGAAAAGCAACAACGCACCATCTCAGTACTCAATGTGCATTGTTTCAACAACAACAAAGTGTTTTTCACAAAGTTTTTCCTCTGTCTTTTGTAGAAAAGGTTTGCACTTGAATCTACTAACTTGGATTATGAATGCGGTCAACCAACACCAAGTAAAGGGACCCAAGGCGGGTGGAGTCCAAAACTCCCTCCTCTTTAATGAGCACTCGGAATCACCTTTTAAGAGCTCACTCTAGACAGAAATGGTCCAGAGCACTCCCAAATCCTTCACTGAAAAAGAAATTCTAGATACTAGAGTTTTTAGAACTCTTGAAAATCATTCCTTACGGTTTCCTCATTTTACAGGAGAAAAAACAAAAGCCCAGAGATTTTAGTTGGCTTATCCAAAATTAATCTGATGGCTAGAACACAAATTATCTAATGTTAAAGTAATTCCTCCAAAATCCCTTTACCTTTTTCCTTCAGAATGGCACTGTCAGATAATAATTTTAAAAGCAAATTATACTGAAAAACACATGAAAAACAGAGAATACCAAAGGATTGGGGGTGGGGGAAAACTCATCCTACTTAAAGCAGAAAGGCTTAACAAGCATAGACCTGATTCAGTAATAATTAACATATTGCTTTTGGATTCCATTCAGATTTTATCACACATTATTTCCCTCCACAAGAAATGCATTGCAAAATCAGTGCTTCCAGGCAGACATCATTTCTGGGGGTTTCTAAAGTAAATGTGCCTACCCCTCCTGCTGTGGTAGTCCATGCCGAGAATTGCAACCTATAGCCAACACAGTACTCATTCTTTCTTTTATACAAAGTCCTCTTAAATAAAGAGTTAAGAGTTGAGAAGTAAAACTACTGCAAAGTCCTTATTTCTCCATTTCTCCTCCACAGCTAGAATTCCAAATGACTAGCTTTCTGTTCTGAACAGAAAGGTTGGCAGGGAAGAAGAATAGATAAAAATCTGGCTAAATTCAAGCTAAATATATTGTTTCACTTTGAACTATTTTGAAAAAAAGTCATACTGCCAAGTCCTTTTTTCAATATTTTGTTTCCTAAAATACAATTAATAAACAGCATTCAAACATTTTAATGCTATCTTACAAGCACAAAATTATTAAACAATCATCTATTTATCATCTATGTGTAAGAAACTTTCATATATGACTTGATTACATTTAAATATTTTGCAAACTTGTGGCTGAGAATAATAATCATTTTAAAGCCACGTTTTAAAGAGACAAACAATACTTTTTAGACCTTTTACTCGAAAACTGCATCAGCTATAAAATAGATGAAATTAAGGCCTTCGTACACAGTGCCTGTCAGCAATTATTTGTAAAATAAATGAAGTACCTGAAAGTTACAGAAAAAAAATCACAGAAAAAAATCTCATTAGTAACAATGATATTGAATGTTCACCAAAACTGTCCCTGCATGGTCTTAAAAAAACCCCAGGTACATGTCGCGGTTAATCCTAATGCTAATGTCATGAACTAGGTAGGGTGGTTATTCCTTTTTAACTGAAGAACCTGGGCTAAGTGCAGAGGTTCTTCACCAACGGCCCCAGGAAGACTGGCGGGGGTGTGGGCTGCCACACTGGCAGTAGGAGCAGCCCTGGCAGTCAGTAGGTGGGTCCAGGGATACTACATAGCCTGCGACATGCTGGATAAACTCATGGAATAATCCAGCCCCAAAATGCTCCCCCTACTGAGAGATACTGACCAGGATAAATGGACACTCTCAGACAGCTAATCGTGGCTTTGAAGTAGTTCAATTCAATAACAAAATCCAGGAAATCAAATACAAAAGCTTACCAAATTCTCATGCTAAAATAAGTAGTCTAGACTACCTTCTCAAAATGGCAATATGACAAGAGTAAAAGATGGCAAATGCAAACATTACTGGTACTTTGCCACCTTCTCTACCAAGTCTTCCATGTCTGTCTTGCAATTGCCTCAGTATACTCGCAAAATTTTTTTATTACCTTTACTTACTCCTTCTAAGATGTTATGTAAAAGAATCACCAAGTCCTTCTCCAGTTCCCATTCTACTACCCCATTCTATATCCATTTTACTAACCATATGCATTAACGGTTACATTTGAAGTTTCACTTGGTCTATTCTTTTCCTCCAAGACACCACTGCCCCAATAATCATCCTAAATATCACACTCTCTTCCTGTCAGCATCTTATATAACTGCAGTGATTCCTCAGTAACAGCCAGGTAACCCCAGGTTAACATTCAAGGTGCTCTACCAAATGGCTCCTTATCTCTCCCCCAACTCAATTAGGATCACTATTCCAAGGAGCCTCTTTAGTATTCCTCTAAATTACGATGATAATTCCCTTTTCTCTAATTCTACCCACACTGTTTGCCTAGAATAATTTTCCACTCATTCTTCTCTGCCATTCAGAATCCTTATCTACTAGTGTGTATAAAGGTCACCAAATGCAATTAATTTCCCTGTAATCTAACTCTGTGCAATGTCAGTAAACCACTAAATAATTCTTTAATATCAATTATGTTTATCTGGTTCTAGTCCTTTAGTTAGGACTGGAAACTTTTTGAAGGCAAAAATCACGTTATCGTTTCTTCTGAATACTCACATTTACGAATATAATATAACTACTTGGAATCACAAAACTGTTTCTCAATGAAATCATCATCTAATACAGCACCTTCGATTTAAGTTTAAAAAAAACACCCTAATTCAAGAATATATAATTCTTTACTGACAAGAACCAGAATTCAGGCCACAATCTGTAATTTAATGTTAACACACTTAATTAATGCTTGTTAAATAAACTCCAAGGTATATTACTAGATGCGCATTCATTCTTCAATTAGAACCTTTGTCCCCCTTTTACTTATCCATAAGGGAATAATAGATAATTAGATTGTTATATCCCATTAGTTTTAAAATTTTAAAAAATTTTTAAAATTACAGTTGACATATATTAGTCTCACATGTACAAAATAGCAGTGAGCCATTTATTTTGCTTACAAAGTGATCATCCCAGTAAGTCTAGTACCCATCTGACACCATAGTTATTACAACATTATTGACTGTATTCCCTATTACCCCAACAGTTTGATCTCTAGATTATTCCTAAGATCAAACTGTACATGGCAAAAAAGAGACTGAAAATAATTAAGTTACATCACTACTGAATGACTTATTTAAAATAAGCTTTCCTGCTTCCTATCGATAAGTACTTTCCAACTTCACAGTCTCTCCAGGGGCCAAGAAGGTTGAACATAAAGCATGTTTATAAGTAATATATCAGTCATTTGCTATACATTAATGCAGTAAACCCATAAAATGCATACTGTCTCATTATTAGTTAGATATTACTTAAGGTTCAGATTTTCACCAATTCTTGTCTACAAATAATTGATATCAGATCCAACTTTCTTCATGTTTTTATTTTAACCTCAGACTAGATCAACATAGTTCAGTACCCCCAAATTTGGGGAGACCTTCTATTAGTCAAATTGGATATGCATTTCAAATTCCAATGGCCCAATTCTACTTCTAAATATATCTCCTTATTTCTGCTCAGCAATTAAAGCAAAGCAAACACTTTATCCAGAAGTATATTTCTTCTCTAAAGATACCTTTTAAGACAACTATATTACAGGCTACAAATGTCTAATATAAGAAGAAACCAGTTTCAATAAAGAAAAATATAAAAGAGCAAGGGCCACATGATTAATCTTTAATAATTCTGCATATTACATCAATATGAAGCTATGACATCAGAGACTAAAATTTTAGTTGTCTATCTTTGAAAATAAAGGAGAGAATAACATACCTCAACTCACATATGTATAAATTAGGTAAACATAAAAAGGTCTTAGTCATTTTCTATAAGTCGAAGCCATAATAAATAAAGCTTATAAACTGATCTACACAAACTGAACAGAAGGAATGACTAGGTCGTGTCACTGGTAGACGAACAAATTTACCGCCCTGGAGCGTTCATATAAATCTCAAAAAAGGGAAAATACATATTCCGTAGATAGTTTTCCTGACTTAATCCTAAATACAGTAATATAGGTTCTAAAAAAATAGTCTAATTGTAAAGTATAATTACAAATTTATTTATACCCATACAGTATTTAACTATTTAAAAAATGTGTATAAGCAAAAGTCACATACAAATAATGATCTTGGACAACTGAACCTTGCTTTTATTTGGCAATTAGCATTAGGCCTAACATTTCTAGTCCTCCCTTGTGTCAACTTGCTAATTACTCAAAAGAAGTAGGGGTAAAGGTCCTGTCTAAGAAAAATATGTCTTATAAAATCGGCCTTGCGACTGGTACTCCCTTTATAATTACATTAAATTACAAAAGGGGTACAGTGGCTGTTAAAAGAAAAAGTTATTTACCATGAAAAAATTGAGACTGCATTGAAAAAATTGTAAAAATTCAGCCCATTTAAGAGAAGCGCAAAATAACACTAAAAAAATTTATTTAATTCCACTTTTTTCTTTTAGTCCAGTGATGATATTCTTTTGTTGGGAACAACAAAAAAAATCAGTTTTCAGTTCTAAAGAGCCATCTAGATCCAACAATACACCAATCTTGTCACTACACAGTTTTACTGAACACTCAGTACGTACGCTGACAGAAATTAACTTTATTCCCATCTTCACAAGACTAAAAATAGGAATCCTAAGTGAGAAAGTACTGATCATTTGGTTTAGGAATAAAAATCTCTGAACAATTTAAGCCCAAAATATTTTAGTCTGAACTGTCTAGATGTCTGGGTAAGAGCCCTTTAGATAAACAATTTAGAAATTCCCTGATTTGGATTTGGGCTGGTCAGATGTTATCATTTTAATAGGTATGACTGCATTACTGATATGAATGGGGGACTTAGTAAGAGTTCAATGGCCCATCTGAAAAACCTTTTATGCTCATTTTGAAGACGGCACACTGATATCAAACGAAACTTTAGCATATCCTAATACCATATATAGTACTTCTTAGAAATACTATACTATACTTTGAAGATTTGATAAAAATGTAAGGAAAAAGCAAGGCACATGTTTAACTTAAATGCAGGTTCCCTACCCCCCATCAGGAGCCAGGTGTAAATGGTAAAAAGCTCCCCCCACCCCCACCCACCATTTGTTTGTTTTGACAACCGTAAATGTCTAGTGAATTTTTTCTATTTACTACCACCATATTATATTACTTCAGTAATACATAGAAAGCAGATATCCTACAAATGACCAAACACAGTATTTTCTTTTAAAACTCTTATGTTTAAGTTTAAAAATAGGGTATTTACGTTAAGATGGTTCAATGTCATTGTAAAAGCAAACTAACTTAAAAAAATTTAAGTTCGTTTTTAAAAGAGGAAATGAGACATACTCTCCATTGTTCAGACTAAAAAAATTATCTTAAAGACCGAACAGGAATTTGGAAAATAGGCTATGACAAAACCACTCTAGTTCATGCAGGAAAAGTAATTCTCTATTGAAATACTTCAGAATACTGCTAACCCAACAGTTTGTATACATACGTAACAAATGTAGACTACAAAAGGAAACCATCAAAAACAGTAAACTTATCTATGCGCACTATGCTAAAAAAATGCTCTAACTTCTGGAAATAGCAACCTTTCATAACTAGCTTTATAAAATTAAGACTTTTGTCTTCTATTGATTTTTCTAGATGGACAAGTCAGAAACAGCCAAATTCAACCTCTAATTCATTAGAATAATAGGTCCTAAGTTCAACATCAACCACGAGCAGTTGTTAAAAAACAATTAAAACGTACCCTGTGCTACTGTCTTTAAACCTAGTCTTTAACATAGTCCATTCAATGGACTACTATAGTATAAGCAGATATGTGCCCCTTAGAAATGTCTAGCTCCTAGCAAAGATGATACGTAAAACTTGAGAACTCTATGTGGATATATGTTTACCTACTATAAACTGACAGCCAACAAAGATCATAACAACAGAAAACCTGAAAGTATTTATAATCTAGAGAAAAGCCAATACCACATGATTTCACAATAATATCTACCCGACCATTTCCTTGAAATTGAACAAGAACAACAACTAGTCAACATAACAGCTGGACTGGGGAGAATACAGTAAAAGTTTAAAAAATAAAATTCAGTGGAAGGATACAGCCTTAAAGCACCAGTCTGAGTTCCCACTGCCAGGATCTTCTGTACAGGATCAAAGGCCAGGGCTGAGGGTTGGTAGGGAAATCCATGGCGAACAGTCTAGGCACGGACAAGTGACATCACACCAACCAAGGCAGCAGCAAGCAGCATTTAAAAACAGAAAAGTCAATAAAGGCATTAGAATCTAGAGCCAGTTATAATTGATACAAAACACATATATATGTACTTACCGCTTTAAAAAACCCCATGAAATCTATATTAACAAACAAAACTTATTCGCATAGAACATGAAACAAACAAAATCATCCATCCAAGTATTACTCAGTAATTTCTGCTATTCCATAATACTGTCATTTTATAAAGAAAAATTCTTATATCCTATATTATTATGTCAGACCAAATTACTAAGTTCACAGTCGTCAAAAATTCTGTAAATTCATTTAAAAATGCAATTAATGTATTATTATTTCGAGTGTGATAGCTTCATCAGTTTATTTGGATGCTATCCCAAGTACTTCTAAGGAAAAGCTGTTGTATAAACTAGCCAAGTATCCAGTAAAGCAAATTCTCAAACATTTATTCCAATGTTTTGCAATTACAACAGAGTAAGTACAACACATTTTTGCATTTTGCTACGAAATTCGTAATCATTTTTGGGCATTCGAGCAAAAAAAGTGTTACCTACACACTTTTAAGAAACCCTAACACATGAAAGCAAGGTATTTATGAGGAAGGCAGGTATTATTAATACGAAGTTTGCATTTCTCGTGGAGCAGCTGCTGATTTAATTCGCTGCATCATTCTTTCTGAGTTACATACCGCTATGGCAACTGTCGTGCCACTAACAGGCAAAAATCACATTACTAACTTTTAAACCAAAGGTAAGAGGGCCCTGAGATTTCCTATGTTAAAGCCTCCTACCACATTCTAAAAGAAAAAGTAACGAGCAAATATCTCGTTGAACAGGTTTGGCTTTTTGATAAACATTTATTAGACACTGTTTCCAAGGGAAACTTCGAAGTTGGTGAATTACACTAAAAGCTGTAAGATCATTAACGAAGAATACGAATCAAAGATCAACAGAAATTGGAAGTAAACCTGAATGAGTGCTATATATGAAGGGGGGGAGGGAAATCAACCACAAGGTGTAAGATGATGTCAATCTCCAAAATAACCCACCAAGCAAATGTTTGCTAGAGGAGGAGCGAGCCCTTTATTCGCGATATGGCTATTATTGGCGCTCTATTCCCTGGGACTCCCCCGTGAAGCCCGAGCGGTCCCCGTAAAACGACCCCAAATTTCGCGGGCTGCACGCTCCGCTCACCTTGCAGAGCTGAAAGTGCTCGGACTGGAGCGTTTCCTGGATCTCGGGCTCCCGGTTCCCAGACGGATGCTGCTGCGGCTGCTGCTGCTGCGAGGCCGAGGACGAGCCGGCGGTCAGGCCGTCCAGCACCTTCCTGATGTTGAATTTCCTCATGGTCTCGGCGGGGCTCCCTCGCTTGCCGAGAGGGGCGGCGAGCGGAGTCCGCGAGCGGGAGGACCGAGCCCGGGCCGAGGGCAGCTTCGGCGGTGGAGTGGGGGTGAGTGGGAGTGTGAGGGGAAGGAGGCAGCTGGGGAGAAGCAGAAGGCAGTCCAAACAGGAAATACTGCGACGACGAGAGAGCGGCGGCCACCTGAACCCCGGGCGGCGACCCCTCTTCCTCCGAGGCCGCCGCTTCAGCCGCCGCCGCCGCCGCCTCGCTCCGCAGCCCGGCGGCACAGCAGTGGCGGCGGCGCCCAGAGCCCGCTCTGCCCAGCCTCACCTGGCCGCGGGCTGACTCTGCGCCGCGCCGCCGCCCCGGCTCGCCCCCGCCGCCGCCGCCACCGCCGCGTCCATGGCGGGTGGCCCCGCCGCTCTTCGCCCGCCCCGACCCCGCTGTCCCTCGGTGCTTCCTCCCGTTCCTGCGGCTCCTCCTGCTCCCCGGAGTCGCTGGCTCCGCGTCCGCGGCCCGCTGCTCAGCGCCGCTGCCCGCCTGGCATCGCACGTAAGGCGCCCGGGGTGGGTGCCCGCGCTCTCCGCTCCACTCGCCCGCCGCTGGACTCACCCGCCCTCGCTCCTTCAGAGCACCGGCTGCCTTCCTCTGGCGCCGGCGCCGCCCGCGGTCCCGCCCGTCCGCTCCCCCTCGTCCGAGTCGGAGCTTCGGCACACGGCACCAACGCCCGCCCCGAACAGCAGCAGAGGCAGCCGCGGTTACAGCGCCCGCCGCGGTGGTGGCGGCAGCTGGGCCTCCTTGGAGCGGAGCTGCTGAGCATGCGCACGCCCACTGCAAACCCCCTGTCCCCCTCCTCCGCGGGAGTGGAGTTGGGGCTTAAATTATCGTTTGCGAAAATCCCAGACCACGGCTAAATTTCTCCCACCCCAGCCGCCCTGCTGGAGTATAAGCAGCTGCTGCTCCTGCAGCTGGGATAGTAAAAATGTTGACGGCTAGCAAACAGCAGAAACATTTATTTCTAATTCGGTTTTTAAAGTGGAGGTTTATGCTCTCACCCTTTAAAGAGGTACACACTCCCGGCTGCTGGCTGCGGTTTTATTGTTGCTGCTTTGTTGATGAGCTTTGTTTTGGATTGATTTGGATTTGGTATTTGAAAAACTGCGTCTTGACAGCGACTATGTCTGTGGCAAGAGGATGGCAAACAGAAAGGTACTAGAAAAAGAGATAAACCTAGATGGGGAAAATGAATTCTTTCCTAAAACTGTTGGTAGGATTAAAGTGTGGCCACGGTAGGTAGCTGCTAGAATGGAATAGGCTACCGAAGGAGAACCACTCCAGGGCTGGGCGTCTGCCGCGACCAGTGACACGCCACCCCTGGATTCTGTCTGCACGCTACAGTGGGTGTGGATGGGGGCGGGAGCGAGGGTGCCAGTAAACACCGGGCTGTCACTCATTTCAGAACCTTCAATCCTACTCTAACGCTGGTTATTCATTAAGTAATCTACAGCAGTTTCTCCACTCTCGCTAGGAAAAGAAAGGAAAAAGTGAAGATTTTGCTCAGATCTTTCTCTGCTTCCCCGAACAACCTCGCTTGGATGCTTGGAGAAAAATGTCTGGCTCAAGTTTGAAAAGGTAGAGAGATTCAAACTGCAGGTACCCTCCCGGAGAGAGCTCTCAACAAGGAAAGGTGGATGAGAAGAATAGGTATTTGATTAGGAAGAATGTGGAAAAATTGGAAACTAGGGAAAACGTATGGAGTGATAAAAAATAATAAACACCAATTTTAACTTGTGGGTTTGGTTAGGAGGAAGGACATTCTACCAGATTACTGATTTATCGCCCCTGAAGGTCCTGCGAGGAGCCACAGTAGAGCTTGCTCAGGGTTTTCTAAATCCAATTCAGAAGTGCCCGCCCTCTTCCTTATGATTGGCCACCTTCTCCCCAGGTTAGGTAAATTCTCGTCATACTATTGGTAGACTTGACAGGCCCTCAACAACAACCTGCAAACCAACAACGACTCGGGCTAAGGCATTTCGGGAAATGTAGTTTCCTGTGGGGCTTCCGCATCTAAGGAGGATGTCTCATCCTTGGAAACTATAAAAATTTTATTGCGTTTTAATATTTATTGAATTGTTCAGTTAACTCACTTGGGTGCAACAAAGAATAAATTTAGAATTTTCTTAAACTATTTCCAAGTGGCTCTGAAATTTTTGTTTACTAATTTAGTGCGCTGAATCATTTTACTGAGCATGAGACCTTGTGCTAGGTACTGAAGATGCAGAAGTGCAGTTCGTGCTTTCAACAAGCTCACCACAGCCTAGAAGGGGGGAAACCTCACATAAATAAGTAATTTTAAAACAAACTGTGATGAGTTCATTGATGGAAGAATGCATGAGGAGGACTGAAGAGGGTAATTTAACCGGCCAGAGAAGTCCCGAAAATGATACGTTTACCACAGTTGAGTCCAGAGTAGCAGCTGACCAGGTGAAGAGGAGGGAGAGCGTTGGAAGGCAGGTGGGAAAGAAATCAGAAGTACCTAGAGAGTGTTTTTTAAAATACTAATACCTCCATAGGGGTGAATTGCAAAACAGAGATCACTTCCCATGCAGATTTTATCCACTTTTTCATCTAGGTTGAAAATCAATCTGTTGGGTTGTTTGTCATCATTGGATTATAAAACTTTTTGGAGAAGGGACAGCTTCGTGCTGAGAGGCCTTGTGGTGGTGTAGTGGAAAAAGCCAGGCCTCTGTTGTCTGCCAGACATGAATTTCAATTCAAGCCGTGGTAATATGTGCAATCTTGGGTGAATTCCTTACTTTTCCTAAGGGCTGGGTTCCTCATGTAAAATAAGATTAATATTATCTTCTGCCTAGGGTTTTGTGAGGATACACTGGGAAAAATGTGAAGTATGAACTACATTGGTTAGCACTCTGTAGATACCTAAGAATGGCCGTTTTTCCATTATACTATCAGGATACTTGAGGTGACAGGGACTTCAAGAATTTAAGGCAGTTCTCCATTGTTGACTTCATAGTTATTGTTTTGATCTCCACACCTCAATCCCTCTCATCAAATATGAATTCATCCTACATTCCCAAAACTTTTGTTCATAGAGGATACACAGAATTTAAGATGAGCTCAGAGCATGTCTACTAATGTAACTTTGTGAACTTTCAGTCTATTCTCTCCAAGCTCAAGGAGACTGGATATATTCAGAATTCTATTGGGGGGGGGGAGCCTTACAATATCTAATTTTAGGATAGCAAAGATGAAATAATGGACCCTAAAATTTATGATATTTCTTATGTCAGTTTCAATTGATCAACTGATTTTTTAATTGAGATAAATTTTAAGAATTTAAATTCATATTAATTAGAAATTTTAAGTTTAGAATAAAATTACTAAAAATGTAACAATTTATAATATTTAGTTAAAAATTGAGCATACAGCATAGAGTTTTACCCATAATAATCTCTCAACAAAGTTTTGTTTTATGTGTGTATATTTGTTCTGTTTAATAAATGAATCAGTGTGTTCATTCCAAGCAACTCAATAGTCTTCTGCCTTTGGGTACATGACATTCTCCCAAATGTAATTCTTTTTTACTTACTTTTTGAAGAATGGCTCAGGAGATGGTGATGTAAAATATATACCACTGACAAATTATAGATATCTATATTACATTTACCTCTAAAGAATACTCAGTGGACACAATGAAAATTAAAAGGCAAAAAATAAAAACAATCAACATACAAAAAGAAAAGCAGCTCACTAAATTATTTGCCATTGGAGGGCTGAAGACCCAAAACAGAGGATTCATAACATTTCTGAATCTGCCAACCCTCGTTATCTCATTTAAAGGCTACCAGGCTAACTAAGGTTCTGTTATTGGTCTCACAGGGGCAGCTGGATGCTGATTGAGGGGAATAAAGGAGAAAACGAAAATACAAAGTTTTGTGAGAAATTGTATCATTAACAAAAACCTCTCTGGAAGGTAGACCAAATTTATCTCACCTGTTAGCATTCATTTATACAGTATTAACTGCAGGTTATTGAATCCCAAAGGATGTATTCATGACAATAATTGATTCATTACACCATTTAACAGAATATTGAATTTAAATGGTAAATTGCCACAGAGATATTAATTAGTTTGCTTATTTCAGGCGCCTTTTCTAAATGAATCTCCTAGGTCCTACTGGTGACCATGCGTCCTGTACCAAACTGACTGGATCAGAAGCAGACCCCTGAAGTAAGCCAAGGCAATAGATCATCTGGGAATTTGGAATTGAATCCTAATGGTGATAATTTGTCTAAACCAAGAAGTTATGCAGAACTGGGACTGAAGCAGTGAGTGCCCATACTTAGATGGGACACAGGAGAGTGGAGCAGACACGAATTACAAGGAAGTGATTCTAAGGAGGCGAAGAGTAGAGTCTTCATCCCTGTTCTCCAGATCCCAGTTTCTATTCCATGTGAAAACTGGCTACACTTTCTTTCCTTCTTTGTGCAAACAAGTTTCAATGGGGTTCTTGTTCTTCCAATCAGATATTCTTACAAATTTAGACACAACCTGCCCCAGAATGCAAAGAAATGTAGAGGTTTTTGTAGCCATCTTTTATTGCCCTATTTATCTTCCACTCGCAGTTCTCCCCCAATGTTGACAGGCTACTGAAATAGTCTAGTACGGAATTTGTGGTTTAGCCTGGAGTGGTTCAAAGTAATTGCTGCGGTGAGAAAGGGTCAGATTCTCAATTAGGTTTTAATGGTAAAGTCAAAAGGATTGCTGACAGTGTGGGGCGAATGAGAGAAAGAGGCAAGGACGATGCCTCCGTTTTTGGTGTGAGCACTTTGAAGGGTGGTGTTGCCATTTACTTATCACATTTGTGACTCGTGGATAATATCCAGTTACCATTTGCACAAGAGTGGACTTGACAAATGTCATCAGCTAAATAAACCAGCCTGGCCAGGGAGCAAGCAGGGTCCACTACGTTGCGATCATCTTTGTCAAGCTCCGGCCTTTCTAGACAAACAGATGAGGCAGATATTAGTGAGCTTCATTACTCTGCAGATTATATCTGTCACTATTTAATAGAACCTGTAAGAGTATTATTAAGCCATATAAAATGTCTAGATGAAGGTCAGTAAGTTCAAGTGAAGCAAAAATTCCACAGGTGCAAAACAAAACTAAGTGAGCCAAACGAATACTTGAATGTAAAATACAAGGCATTAATATGAGAGAGAAATGTCAAATTCTTGAAACTTAGAAACTGGGCAACTAGGAGTGTCTTAATAAATTCTCATATGTTTCAAGTACTGTTTATACAATGGGAACAATATTTGTGGTAAGGAATGATGTTTCTAGTATTTTTAATGTACGTATCATATTTTAGAATTTGCAGTATTGTCATAAATATTTTGAGAAGTTTGCTAAACTTTACCAAAAGTTCAGCTTTTAATTTGATCTGTGGACTGAAGAGCGAGCAACGAAGTTTATACTTTATTGTATTTTACTCAATTAAAATGAATATACCGTAGGTACCAAATGCTTTGAAAAGCAGTTAAAGTTACTATTTTGCTTCAGCCCCCAACTCCCTCCACTTCCTTCTACTCTATGTGCAGGTTCCCTCCCCTCAACTAACTACTCACCCTCCCAAAAGAGAGAATTAATAGTATATCATAATATTTTTAAAAGCATTTTCTTAGAGAAGGTGAAGTATACCAAGTATGATTCTGAGGCCACACTTTTTTTTTCTTAATTAAAACACAGGTCAAGCAGAAAACCCAATGATTTTTTTTTCCACTCCGAGAGAGTTCCTGAGCGGGAGCCCAGTGGAAGAGTGAGTCATCGCTGACTAACGCCTCGCCTGCGTCTATCTCAGGCTCAGAGTTTTGACACAGAGCTGTGTCACAGCTGTAAGTCATCTGCCTATAGAACGTTTTGGTGCCAACTGTCCTCTCTGGGGGGGAGTCAACCTTAAAGACTACTTACTACCTGAGAAATCAAAAAAGGATCCAAACAAAAACTGGAAGGTGAGCCATCCTCTCCAGGGAGCCATCAGAGCCAGGATAACAGCACCAACAGTGAAAACAAGCGGGGGGGGGGGGGGTGCTGATGAACTCAGAGGTGTTTTGTAGAGAGGAGACAAGCATTGTCTTAGGACAAGGATGGAGTTTCTCAAGATAGGACCAGGTGTTTAGCTGTACCCTTAGAAGTTATTGATTCCCTGACTGTGTTTTTAGCAAGCACCATTCACTTAAGTCCAACAACAACTTACAAACATACAGTTGAGCATCTACTTCCCTCCAGCTCTGAGTCGGTCATCTTCAACTCCTAGGGAAGCTCTAGGCTGGTTTTCTTCTCTTTTTATGTTACCCGTTATGTTATTCTATTTTCACAAACCCACAGTCTCGATTCTACCTGCAGTGACCACTCTACTGTTCCTGGTTTTATGACCAGTGACACCAACTAAGTTCCTTTTGGTATGAAATTTTTAATGATAAAAAAACTCTCTATTAAGTAACTTTCTAATATGTTAGTAAACCAAAACATTAGTACAACCAATATCAAAGATTTTAACTATACTCCAAATAAAACAAAGCCTGTTTATTCTCAACACAATTACACACACGTATGCTCACACACCACCCCCAGCTCCCAAAGCCTTGAAGAACAATTTAGATCTTTCTGAATGATTTCTTAAGAGAACATGGGAAGGAAAACACTTGCCATAGCAACCCTTCCCCAGATTTCTCTTCACCTATTTGTAACTTACCTCACCCCACTTGACCCCGCCTCAGGGCAGCTTTCCGACCCCTCGGGCACTCCTTCCTTAGAAAGCCTGCCCCCAGTTACTATCTCCAAATCCCACCCCCTGTGACCTCCCAGATGTCTTCTTATCTATGCACTTTGTTATGTAACACCATCTAGTCCCTTCTGTCTGGCATTCAGCTAATAACAAAACAAGAGGGTGGATCTCTCAGAAGCACAATGAACATTCTTGACAATGGAGAAATGAGAATGGGACTATCTACACTTTAATAATTCCAGTTTTCCTTGGCCCATAAATACATCCAGAGTGATACTAATCATGACCCTGGAGACACAGAATGACTGAAGTCTGTCAAGGGAAGGAGAAACAAGAAGAGTGCAGAACTAGTGCCGTTTCCAAAGCAGAGCATCAGAATCTGAATCCTGGCACTACATTCATCTATCTGCCTGCAGGATAATCTTGAGCATCCATTCCATATACGTTTGCTCTGCGCCCGCTTTGTGACAGCTACTTTGCTGGGTGTTGTGGGAAATAGAAACATAAAACCACTTGGCTGTGGCCCTTAAAAAGATAACAATACAATCATAAGGAAGCAAACTCCCTAAAAGGAGTGACAAGAACTAATGCCAAGTGTATCATCCTTTTATTCTCCTAAGGATTATTGCTGTATTTCATTTCAAACTCTCCATAGCAACACTCTCCCATTGGGTATGTGCTCATCATCATGGTACGGTACCTTGTCCCAGAGGATGGGCTTCCATGGAATCAATACCTGGGGTTGGGAAACATGGAGGGAGGAAGAGGCAAGACACTGGAATCAATCAATTTCCTATTATTCATCCAAAAACTCCAACCACTCCCACTGGGTTTCATCCAGACCAGAATGACCCAAATATTTCCACTAAGACAATCTTGTTTAACAGGCCCCAAATACAACTTCCCTTTCTTGATTTCCTCATAACCATAATGAGGATGTAACTTCAAGGTGTGGCTTCATAACTGGGGTAAGTGTAGGTTCTCACATCCAGGTTAGTCCCCATTCATCCATCCAGTACGGAGTGATGTGCCCCTTTCTGATTTTTTAGTGATAAAATAAGTGAGGATTCCTTTCCCACAGAGTGCCCAGGCCACAGAAAGAAAAGGAAGGGGGATACTATAGGGCTTTTCTTTATCCACATTACTCTTTAGAAGCTGGAATGATTGCATTTTTGAGAAGCCACTGGAAACAAGGTAATGTGAGACTATCAGTAGACCAAAAAACTTTTACGTAGAACCAGTACATTTATGAAGGTGAATGCGACGCTGTAAAGAATTTCAGTGGCATTGCGAGTCACATCTATTGCTGAGTAATATTCTCTGTCTCTGCGCTGGTTCAAATGATTCACACTCAATTTTCAGTCACGAGGTTTGCTTCCTCTGATTTAATAAAGGTTTTACCAGTGTCCTATAGGAGCAACCTTAGTAACCTTCATTTGCCTAAAATACGGTTGCCTAACATCGATGCATTAATTCCTCTTCAGTGGCTGCTTCTTAATTGCTCTTAAACTAGAAATGTTCTGCTTATTCATGATGAGAGAGTTTGTTAAATTCAGGAAATTGAGGAAGGAGTTCCGTGATAACATTATCATGGTTCACCAGCCCAGCGAGTTCCTTAAAGAGGCATCTCACTGTAGATGAGGCTTACAGCAGAGCTCCCCATCTGGTGATCATGTTAGTGCTAACCTGCACCCTACTTGGATAATTCTCCTGCCTCCTTGGTATTCAAATACGCAGAGCTGATGTTGCTCGCTTTTGTCAGCCTCATACCAGGAGGTGGGCATACCTGGGTTCTGTCACTAGCTAAGCAGTGTCAGACAGGTCATGTAATGCTTATGTTTTTACATTCTCATATGTAAAATAGGTATATAAATACCTTAAGCAGAGTGTTGTAGGATTAGAGACAAAGAGTATAAAGTTCCTAGCTCAAAACCTGTTAACACAGGGCGTGCAAAAGTAAATTTACAGCATGAGTATGTAAAACACAGGGTTTATTCTTGCATTATTATTTATTAATTATTATTTTCCATACGAACAACAGTAACCCTACTTTTGAAATTAAATGGTAGTTTTCAAATCATTGCATCATGTCTATCACTACTCTCTAGGTAGTTTTATTCTGTTCTTATGACTTAAAAGTTATCTAACATTGATGACTTTTGTATGTCTTTCCATACCTTCCCCCCAAAATTCAGGTTTTATTTGTATATGCTTCTTTGACATCTCCACTAAATATCCTAAAGGCATCTACCGTTTAATGTCTAAAGTAAATTGTTCACTTCCAATTGTAAACTATAGCTTACATCATCTACCACGATCTTTCCTTTGTCTTTTAATGGGGATTCTGCCCTCCAGATGTTCAAGACCACACAATTTAATTTATACTACCTACTCCCCTACTGGATTCCCTACCACACAACACACACACACACACACACACACACACACACACCTCTATTTCAAGTTCATCCCATCAGCTTTACCTTTACAACGTTTTCAGAATTTGACAAATTCTCACAACTTCCCCTTTTCATGTTTTAATTGAAGCCACAATCATTTTTCATCTGGATTATTACACCATATACCAGACTAATCCCCTCTCATCTATTCCAAAAAGACTGAACAAGTTAAAGGTAAATCAGATTATATCAATTCTGAACTCAATTTCCTCCAATGGTTTCCTATCTCACTCTAAGTAAAGGTCAAAGTGCTTTACAATGGCCAATGAAGGCCCTGTGGGCTCCCTACTCTCTGTCTTCACATCTGCTTACTCTCTACTTGCTCACTGTACCATAACTGTACTTGCTTTCTTGCTGTTCTTCAAATATAACAGGAACACTTGTGCCTTAGGGCTTTGCATTTATTGTTCCTTTTACATAAACCAGCGGTCAGCAAACTGGTTCTTTAATGGGCCAGATAATAAATATTTTTAGTTTTATGGACCACATACAGCCTCAGTTACAACTATTCAACACTGCCAAGGCAGTGCAAGAGCAGACATAGACAATATAAGGGCTGAATATGGCTGATTTCCAATAAAACTTTACCTAGAAGAATAGGCAATGAGTATGATTTGAGTATGATCTGGCCAATACCACTCTGTCCCCACATTTGGTCTATATAATATATTCCCACCTTTCTTTCATGTCCCTGCCCAAATGTCACCTTATTAATGTGGCCTTCCTTGACTTTCCCCCATAAAATAGAGGCAATTTTATCCACACTTCCAACAGCCCACAACATACTCACAATCAGTCACTTCCCATCCCCACCCCAGTGCCCTAGGCAGCCTTCTTTTTTTCTCCAGAGCAGCATTACCTGACACACTACACATTTATTTGTACGGGGCTGTTTCTTCTTTGCTGTGTCCCTGGGGCATAGAACAGTTGATTGAGATGGAATGAATCTATGAGCTCTAGGCCAGAAGGCAAGAGTGCCTTCTGGCTTTTTATAAAAGCACGTATAACCCTTTAGCAAGTCAATTAACTGCTAAGGGTTATAAACGTTTGTCAAATGGGAAAAAATAGATGTGCTCTAAATAACAAATTGAAAACCTATAAAAATATAAGTATAAGTTTTGTTTGGTTGCACCCTAATCTCTTTTAGGAAAAATGTAAGTACTTCATAAAATCAAGGAACTCACTTATTAAAAGTTCTAGAGGACTAAAGTAATTTTCTCTTTTTCAAATTGCGTATATAGAGGAAAATATTGAAATCTTCGGGAATCATTTAAAGAATCAATCTAATTGATTTCTCCTTTTCCGAACCATTTCTTAATAATCTAAGCATCCACAGCAGAGATCCAAGCAGGGGCCATCATTTGGACCTCAATTTTATAATTTAAGAACTAAAAGTTATTACATTTTAATTAATTAAACCTGGAGTTGTATCATTGACCCACCTGTTTCTCTCAGTAATTTGATTTGCAAGCTATGATTTATATTTATAGGACATTTAAAATGGAAAGATCATATGCCAGAATATTATTATTTAATGCTTTTGACTTCCAGTTCCTTGTGAATGAATTCTAATATTTGCTCTTATTAATTCTGAAGTGATCAAGTTTCAGAGATACACCAAGCTCTAATTAACTGTAAATGCTCATCTTTTCCCACAGAAAACCTTGGCCTCTTCAAACAGTGGAATGAGCATGTTTTTTTTCTACCTGGGTGAAGAATTGGAGTGCTATTTGACAGCAGAGGAGCCTTTGGGGTTAGAGAACTTGGAATGAGGGAGTGGGGAAAACCTAAAAATACACACCAAAACAGTTCTGGCAGAATAAAGCCCATTTTGCCTGCTGCCCCTGAGCATGAATTGTTATGTCCAATTAGCAAACATAGGATCTGAAATTTTCTTGGCTGCTCTACCACTCAGATTGCTGCTTTAGTGGCAGCCAAATAATTATCCAGGAGCATATTTGGGAGAGGAACAGAGATCCCCAAAAGAGCTTATTTGAAACATTATTATTGTAGCAGCAGGCATAATAAACTTGAGAATAAGCAAGAAGTGAAACATTCTTCATCTTTAAATGTTAAAGTTATTTTCTGAATTGAAACCTACCCTCTTTATTTTTTAACTTGTCATAGAAAATTGGTCTTGTCACATCAGGTGGGCTCAGGGCTTTTTCAGCTCTTTCGGGTTTTCAACTCAGTTCTTCCAAGGTGTTTGTCTTCTGTCTCTTTCTCACAATGTGAGAGGGCGAAGAAGTATTAGCGTCTCAGCCTTGGTTTGACCTTTCAGGTCTGGTGCACAGGTGGTAAATCAGAATCCTTCAAAGGGTGAAGAGATGGTCTTGGAAAGACACCTCAGCTTCCTACAGATGACAGTTGGCTGAGATGTAGACATAGACTCAACAGGTTCTATGTTCCATTCTAGTGGACAGTGTCCATGCCGTATCCTCCCAATGTGATATCCCTTTGTCCAGTTCTAGGACCCAAGCCAGGGGCAAGGGCCTTTCTCCAGCCCTCTCTCTTCTACCATCATGTTATGTTTATGCTTGACTTGTTGAGCATCGGAATTCGCGAGTGGGCTCTTTTCTGGGATGCTTTCCTTTTCCTTGGTCTTCCCCCGAAACAGGAGGCACAGGTTCTCTCCTTTTAGATTGTTATGCTTAAAGCGATCAAAGGGAGAAAGAAGATACTTGAAGAGATAGATGTGTTCATGAGGTGCCCTTCCCCAACCCTCCACTCCAGCTGGGGAAGGAGGCAGAAAGAGTAGGACTCCCCGCAACTTAAGCTGACTCTTCAACTTCTTTCTTCCTTTCTTCCCTTCTCACATTTATAAGCAGAGAACTGAGAGAACAGATAGAATTTTTTCTTCCCCCGACCCCTTTTTGTCTGCCTCTTTAATCTTTCTGTTTAAAATTTAAGCTTAAAAATTAAAATGTCTCATTTGATTCCCAGCAAAGTTTTCACAATTTCCCAATGGGCCAAACAGGGACCCAGCTCTCTGAGCCTTATGGCAGAAGGGTGGTTGGAGGGGGGGATGATTAGTGAGAGAAAGAGCATGCTAATTAATATCTGTTTTCTTCTCCCACCATATTAGATTATATTCCTCATCCTTGTAATATTTTTATTCTTATCTTGGCACAAGTTGTTATGATCTTTAGAAAGAAGGAAGTCTTTGATTTTATCTTTAAATATTATCATAAAAATCCTAGAAGTTAGTTATCCACATTCTGCATAGTTCCTTTCTCTACACTTTGAAAAGTGTCACACTGTTTTTTCTCCCTTTAGGGGAAAAATATTGACATCCAGCTTATGTGAAGTCATGGATTCAAGATAAAGCAAGGGTTTCCGTCAGGCACGTAACACCCCACTTCTTTTCAGTAGCAGAACAGGACCCTCTGCTATAAATAATCTAAGACATGCCCTTACCCGACAGTGCAGTCACTTTTGTGGGACAACCCAGCTCCTCCACGTAGCAGCCCTGAACCTGTACTTCTCTGAAGAAGTTTAGCTTCACATGCACGGCAAACTGAAAATTTTGTTAGGCTGGTGTCCCACCAGCTGTCCTATCCCACTCTCACTGGCTCAGTCATTCTGTCCTGCTTCATTCTGGACTTTGGCTCAGGCTTTTGTTCTGGCTCTAGTTGGGGACATTGTGAGATTCTCTACTGTTAACCCCAGCTCTGGCCTGGCATTACCTTGGGTACAACTTATGACATTTTCTACTGACTCCAGCCATCACCACTTTAAATAAGAGATACAGACTGACCCCCCTCAGTTTCCCTTGTGCCACATGAACCTTCTGGGATGCAGCCGAATTTGTTGGATTGTGGTGGTGAGGAGGGGATTAGACTCTATGACACACAGTGTAACTTCAGTTAAGCCGAAGAGCCAGCACATCTAAACAACTCCAAGTTTGTATACAGATATCAGCAAACACACAATCTCTTACTACAGCAGAGATTTATGAAGCTGGTTATTTGCATAATCTGTTGTTGGGTTGTGTCTGATCCCAAGTTCAGGCTTAATCTTTGCCTGGGGCCACACGAAGGTTGATTCTTGACTGGCAGAGGTGGGCTGGGTGGACTGAAAGAGTCTGGCTTAGGATTTGGTAACTGGAGCATATGAGTTGGTCAAGTGTGGGATCAGAAATTCAGTCCTGCCGCAGCAGGTTCAAAAACACTTTCTCTCTCTGTCATCTAACTGCCTTTCTACTTAAGAATTTCAAAAGCTCAGCATAAATGAACCCTAAGCTGATGCCAAGATACTTTGTTATGCCAACAAGAAAAAAGGATCAAGAAAAAAAAAGAATAATGCTCAATAACAACCTAAAAATCTCTTATTTGTATAGCATTTTACAGTTTCAAAGGCATATTATTTATTTAATATTCACAACAATCCCTATACATCATCGGTCTTATTTTAGAATTGAAGAAACAGCTCAGGGAAAAAGAATGGCTTGTAAAGTCACACAGCCAATAAATGGCAGAGCAAAGGGGAAAACTCAGCTTCTTAGACCCTCTTCCAGAATCCTTTTTTCCTACACCACACTTCCTTTGTGAAAACCCAAGTTATAAAATGATGAAACACAGGATTGTATAGAGCATATGCTGCTATTGCTTTATTTTAAAGATTAGTTCCCATCCAAACCAACCGTATGGGAAAATGTATTTGCCGATGATACCTCAGGCAAGGGTTTGATCTCCAAAATATATAAAGAATTCTCACGACTCCATTCCAATAAGACAAACAATTCAATTAAAAAATGGGCAAAGGACCTGAGTAGACACATCTCCAAGAAGGACATACAGAGGCTTCAGAGACATATGAAAGGATTCTCAGCATCACTAGTCATCAGAAATGCAAATTAAAACCACAATGAGATACCACTTCACACCAGTCAGAATGGCCATCATAAGCAAATCAACAAACAACAAGTGCTGGTGAGGATGTGGAAAAAAGGAACCCTAGTGCGCTGTAGGTAGGAATGCAGACTGGTGCAGCCACTGTGGGAAACAGTATGGAATTTCTTCAGAAAAGTAAAACTGGAACTGCCTCTTGACCCAGTGATCCCACTGCTGGGATTATACCCTAAGAATCCCACAACACCAATTCAAAAGAACCTGTGCACCCCAATGTTCATATCGGTGCTATTTACAATAGCCAAGTGCTAGAAATAATCTAAGTGCCCATCAGTAAGTGAGTGTCAAAAACCTTTGGTACATTTACACAATGGAATACTAGATAGCAGAAAGAAAGAAGCAGATCCTACCTTTTGTGATAGCATAGATGGAACTGGAGAGTATTATGCTAAGTGAAATAAACGAGGCAGGGAAAGACAAATACCCTATGAACGCACCTCTAAGTGGAACCTAATCAACAACAAACAAATAAGGAAAATAGAACCAGAGACATAGAAATAAGGAACAAACAGACAGTGACCGGAGGGGAGGGTGGAGGGATATAACGGGGAAAGAAGGGGAAGGGTCTAGTCAAGGAACATATATACAGGACTCATGGGCATGGACCACAGGGTGGGGATTGACAGTGGGGGAGGGGGGTGGGTAGGGGAGAGGAGAGCATGGGTGAAAAATTGGGACAACTGTAACTGAACAATAATAAAATTAAATTAAAAAGTAAAAAAAACAAGGAAGCATCTCATTTCTTGGAATGAATCATTTTCTTATACAGTAAGTGCTCACTTAACTTTATTCTTGGAAACTGTGACTTTAAGTGAAATAATGTACAACAAAAACAATAGGCTAGTTGACATAAACAAGAGTTAAGTTTCTAGTGTATTTCTGCTTACAAAAAACTTTACCGAACTCTAAATAAAGACTCAAAACACTTTTAATATTAAACATTGTAATAAACATACATAGTTCATGCATTTAAGAAAAATAATAAAAACAAGTAAAATAATTTGTTTTCAATCAATTTTTTTGTCTCATCAACATGATAACAATTCAACATTGAAGAAAAAGACCTGATGCCTCCATCTTGGAAAGACTACATCCAGCAACCAAACCAGGGGGCCTGGGCAGTCATATGAGAGTTTTTCTTTCTCACCCCACCCCCTGACATTCAATTAGACACCAATTCCCAGAATCCCACCTTCTCGATAGCTCTTGGTTTGCTTCCCCATCCTCCCCTCTCTATCATGCCACTCACCCTGGTTTGGGACTGCATTATTTTCATTTCAATTATTGCAATGTTGAGTTCACTGTCTTCCTGTCTTTAGTATGGAATCTCTCTTGCTACGTGCACACACGCTACTCCAAAAGTAGTGCTCTTACCTCCTGGGGATGGCAGGCATAACTTAAAGAAGCACATATTAAAATTTAAGTTCAATAATATCCAATGGGATTTAATCAGTCCGAAGTACAATAATTCAATTCATTTGCCTTCAGTGATTTCATAGCTTAAAGTTGGAATGATTAGAGAATTATGTTAGGCTTTATAAGAAGATTCCATTTTGATTTTTGTGTATTTTTTACTCTATAAACTCTATTTATTTAGAACAATTTCAGGTTCGCAGTGAAAATGAATGAAAGTGCAGAGTCCCCATACATGTCCTGTCTCCATAAAGACACAACTCCCCCTGTTACTGACATCAGAGTGGTAAGTTTGTTACAATGCATGCACCTACATTAACATACCATTATGCCCGATTCACAGTTTACATTAAGGATTCACTCTTGGGGTTATGCAGTCTACGTGTTTTGACAAATGCATACCGACATGTATCCACCATTACCGTATTATACAGAACGGTTTTAGTGCCCTATTTTCCTTTCTTTTAAATTCTGAATTCCAAGATTTATCACTTTTGATTTTTCCTCTGCTTTTATAAACAGTTTACACATGATATGTTTCCTGACTTTTTTCTATTCCTTATTAGAAGAAGGTACCAGCAGTGCCCTTGGAAACCCGTGTGGTTGTGACATGGACAATTTCCCTGTATTATTTACTTTTTTGACCTGTGACTCACCGAATTTCTTCCTTACAGAGCCTACAACTGGTTGGGGCTCTATTTAGTTCCCAGCTTATTAGATGAGTCTAGGTGGAAGTAGACACCCAGTTTCCCGGATTTCTTTCTTAGTTTGACTTTTCTGTTACATGCCCAGGGCCATCTTGCATGAACCAGAAAGCAATCTGCAGGTGCTTGCCACTTGTGCTGGCAGGTCCTCAGGCAAAACCAAGCTTTGAACCTAGGCTGCCTGCTGCTAGAGCTGGGCCTGGGGCCACTTAGCAAGAGGTCTGAGTCCAGGTGAGGCCAGATGCTGTTCGTTTGGAGAGATTTTAGGAAAGTCAGAAGTATGAGTCAAAACAGGCCATTTGTATAAAAAAGCCTCTGAAAATGGCTTGGGTGGGCCTGCCATGGAATAGAGCAGGGTCTCTGATGATATTAAAGGTTTGGGAGATTAAAGCCAATAACCCTCCAAAATATCCTTCACTTCAGATTTCTTTGATGTTTCCTCCCAATTAGCTTCAAGGCTTGTATTATCGACTGTCATAACAGAGATGTGAGGTGTCCTCGGGATACGTATCAGGAAGCACATAATGCCAATTTGTCTCATTATTAATAATATTAACCTTGATCACTAAAATAAATTTATATTTGTAAGGTTAATCTATTATCAAGTTACTCTTTTCCCTCTGTAATTACTAAGTAATTTGTAGCAGTTACTCTGAAACTATGCAAATATCTTCTTGCTTATCAAACTTTCATCCACTATTCTTAGTCTGCGTGAAGCTGAACCCTCTGTCTTTTTTGACATGCCTCTACTGTAGTAATTTCTTCCTTTCTGGCACAACCAAAGTTCCATGCTCAATTTTAGTTGCCCTGCCCTGAACCTGGATTAAACCAATTCTCTAAGGATCCTGGTTCCTTTCAGTGAAAAATGGTATTTAGAAACAAAGATCTGGGTTGCTGGTGTGCTCAGTGCTTTTGTGGTGTCTCTGCTTTGAGGCCCATTCACTTGTTAGAACTAAGAAATGTGAATACACGCCCATGTTCTATACTTTCTATAAAATTACATGTGTTATAATTATCTAACACACATATATTTGTATATATAAACATAATGGCTTCCTACCGATATCTCCAACTGCAATTCAACACCATAGGGTCACAAAAGAGTTAAAAGGTAGAATAGATGGGACTTGATATTAATTGGCTGTGGCAGAAGGGAGAGGAAGAATTCAAGGTGATTGTAAGTTGGAAATGCTAATTGGCACTCCCAAGAGTTCCGTGTAAAATATTTTGTGTACCAATATTTTTTTGTGTGTACCAAACCTACTAATAAAGCCTAAAATTGCATTAATTTTTTAGCAGCTCCATCACAGTGTTCCTGCTTATTGATTTTGTGGTCAAATAAAACTTAAGGTCTTTTTACATTAACAGGTTCAGCCAGGTCTCCTATCTTTGTTCTTATGAATTTGATTTTTTGAAACTATATTGCATGTATTCCTGGGAAATTTATCTTTTTAATATTGGAACATCATTCATCCCCTTTAAACATTGGTTTAGTTAACACACTAATTTTCCCTATCAATTACCTTTATACCAAGGTTTACAATACACTTTTTATGTGCTTTGGCTGATCCCCTGAGCAGATAAAACAGAAAGTCAAGATTACAGCAAGATGTGGATGGTAGGGGTGACTGCCCCAGAACTGTAACCTGAAACGGGGTGATTTCTCACCATGGTATTTTATGTTATTCGTGTATACATATCCTTCATGGTGCTTTCTGGTATAGTTTGAGTACACATTCTATACGCATCCATAACACGCTGTGTTTTCTTTTATTGTGGCCACAAGGATCATATTTTATAGATGATTATTAATGACAGACATGTTTTGGGTGTTAGCCTGCCCCATCCTCCTTTCTTTGGGTGCTTTCCATGTTGGTGGGCTTTAGTGGCATTATTTATAGGGGAGTTTTCATCCTGATATCATATCTGATTGAAACATGCCTCAAGACTGGTCTGAGTTAATTTTGTTATATCTAATGAAAATTTGAATTAAAATGAGGAAGCTTAGTTTGAATTAAGAGACATAGTTTGAATTAAGAGAAAACTAGTCAGCTATGGCTGGTCAGTACTCATGATAGACTTACAAAGCATGAAAATTGAGGACCGGAGTCCATGCTAACCAGGGGAAAGGGAAGAAAAAAAAGGCTACGGATACAAGATCAAAGACAGAATGTAGAAAAACAAGAATAATGAATAAGCCAAGAAAGTGGGTCTTCACAGAGTCAAAAGGAATTGCTGTTTGGAGAAAAACAGAAGAAAGACCGTTCAACTTGACCAAGCCAGAGAGCAGCTATGTCATGAATTTGAGCTTGGATTCATTCAATCAAAAGTCTCTTTAAATTACATTTACAGAAAAATCTTTGTAAATGACAGAGAAAAGATTTTTGTTTCCATAGTACTTTGACTTGCTTTTTAAATATATGAATTTATAATAAATAATAAAAACCCAAATAGCATTGATTAATAAAGTAACTTCACAGGAATTGTGATGCTGGTCTTACTTTATACATATTCATCTTGAAAAACTAAAAATAGCTGTAATTGATGTCATTTTTGACTGAAGCTCAGGTTTTCAGTTACTGCTTCCAGAATGACAATGACCAAAACCTAGTGGCCATACCCAATCAATTCTTTCTACAGCCAGCCTAGAATAACAAAAGCAAATAGCTGCAAAGGTGGTCTGGTTCAAGTGCAGTTATTGGAAAACTATAAACTCTGGAGTTAGCTTTCTAAAGGCCAGTCTTAAAAAATTTTTAAGACTCAAGCCAAATGTTCTGGAGAATTTTTTTATGATTGTTTATTACATGGTTTTGAACTGAATACATCTTTGCTTTGTATCTCTATTTAATCTTTTTTTCTTTCATGTTAGTTTTGTATTCCACAGAATTCTTTATTTTTGGAAAAATGAACAAATTCATAGAAGTTGTGAGATACAAAGACTGCATGGCCAGAAAATTGTGTGGTTTGAGGGACATTCTACCAGAAAGACTTTGAATGAGTCATCAGAAGGCCCAGAGCTTCTAGACGAAGCTCTACCATTACCTAACTATACAATATTGGGCGAGTCTATTGACTGGAGTTCTCCTCCCTCCAGTTTTCTTCTCTCTAGAGTAAGGATTGTAGTCTCTTATCTGCTTACCTTGGAGTTGGATCATCAAATGTTCACTTCGGAAATGGTAAAGGTTTACATACAATAATCCTTTGTTAATATTCTGAAGTAGAGAATTGACTCGAATTGACCAGAGTTATTTCTAAGTCCAAGATATTACACGAGTCACTAGTTTTTTCTGCATAAGAAAGGATGCTTTGAAACATACAAGTGTCTACACTCAGAACCTAAAAGAAACACGTTTAATTATTTACCTACAATAAGTAATGTATATCTTTGTTTATGCCAATATTTTTTACCAAAAAGAAGAATTGTAACTAAACATAAAGGGTTCATAAATAAATATATTTACCAAAAAAGAAAGAGAGTTACTTCCAATAGTATGCAACAGTTATTATGAGCACAGTTTTCTCACCTGTGAAATAAAGATCCAAAGAATGTTAACTGTAGAAGTAAATGTTAGCTCTGACCTTTGACCCAGAACAGACTTTGGAGGGAGATTATGGGTAAGAAGTGTGAAGCTGAACAGGTGTAGAATGTGGTGTCAGGTGTAGAGTTTCACAGCAAGCCATCTCTCTGCATTCATCTAACACGGCACCTATGAAATGATACGATTCTTTGCATTTGTCTCCTGGGAGGTGGGTTATTATTGGCCATGAATTCCTGCTAAATATTGGCCAATCAGATGGCATTTCTCTGTCCCTCACTTCCCCCCCAAATTTTAGATATACTTGTTTTCAACCATTCTCTAAAAAATCATGATAGAACTAATTTAGTACAAATTTAAGAAACATTACACCAGGCCCATCTAGTTGATTCAAGTTCTTTTTCACAAATATGCACATAAAGCTATCATTGAAAACCAACCCATATATTAATATAATGCTGAATAAAATAGGTTAGAGATGGGTAAATCTTTATGTGACAATATACAAGAAATGCATGGAAAATGTAATGAAAACTTAATGCATAATAAACACTACTTTATAGATATTCACTATTTTACACTGGTCACTATAGTTCAGAAGAAAATGTCAACTTTCATCTTTCTAGATTATTGTTAAATTAATTTTGACTACTGTTCTGAATACATTAATAATTTCCTGTAAGATATAAATACCATGAGAATTAGAGCACAGGGTGTATAGTTTATCAAAAGGAGTAGTTGTCATTGAGAAAACAACTTCAGTTCAGTGTGGCAATAACACTAATGAACTATGCATAATAGACATGTAGCAAGTGGAGATATTTCACCATAACAACAGTATAACAACAATGCGACATGACATTCATTTTTCAGAAAACAAGGATAAACACAATAGCTCTTGCATAATGAGACACTGGACATGCATCCTTGGGGATTTACCCATCATTATGGTTTTAAATTTAAACAGATTCTTTTTGTCTTAAAACAGAATCTCAAAAAAAAAGAAAGAAAGAAAAGCCCAAATTTACCCACATAGTACCTAGAGTGTTAGGTTTGTACTGAACGGTGCTGATGGGAAATAGCGCCTGCAGGATGAGGGACAGAACCAAATTTTGGTTAGATTCTCATTCACCTGAGGGTGTGCTGTTTTTGAAATGCCATTTCCTGACTCAATTCATTTAAAAAAAGTCATGTTTCTACATTTAATGTACAATTTAAACTCTAACTATATTAAGGTTCAATTTTAATTATGGTTTTTCCTTTTGAATTAAAGTATAATTTTTAAAAAATGGTGTGAAACAAACACATTATCTCCGGGAGCTCAGATGATAGCTCCCCTGCCGTTCCTTGGGTGCCAGGTGCTTTAGCCCTGGAGGTGTGGCCTCTTTTCAGAAGCACAACAGGATTAAAGGCTAGCTGTACTCCTGTTTTAAGTGCAGCAAGAAATACACTTCACACCTAATATATGCCAAGTGCTTTCAGTGACTTTTCAGGAGACTCATTCTTGGGTCACTGCACAGGATTCAGGGCCACATGAAAAGGTGACTGTGAAAAAACACTGCGTGCACATATGTGAGAGCACATTTAAAATTTATAAGGCAACTACTTCTCAAAGCAGATTAATGATGCAAGTTTTGGATTTTGATGTATATCAATTTGCAAATAAATAAAATAAGAATATTTTCCCTATTTCAATAATTTCACTTGTATTTAACATATAGAACATATCCTAGATATCAGTGGTTCTCAAATAAACAAGTGGTTCATGTTGATGACAATCCCAAGTTGCATATTAAAATTGCATGTACCCACATTCTAGATCCCCTCCCCATCCAGTAGGTCCTGCCTGAGTTTGGGAATTTGTAATTTTCATGCACCTCATGTGATTTTGATGCACGTGGTCCACCCATTGTATCTGAGAAAAACTGAGGGTTTGAAAGCAGTTCTGAAAAAAAAAGTGGTTGTAAGTTATGCATCTCTAATTGTAATATACTTCTGGAAGCTTATAGACACCCAGTTGAGGAGAGAAAAGTATTTTAATCAATTGACAATACTAGACTTGGCTTCTGGCCCCTTTGTACCCAGTTGTGCATTTTCTGTGTCACTTCTGTCTCTGAGGTTTGGTCCTTTGTTGGTGGTGGTGGAGGTGTGTGGCCTCCATAATTTCTGGTGTGCCCTCCTAGCTGGAGTGATTCTGGAGCAGTTCTGCACACCACTTTGCTTGCCTGCTGGGTTGGATTCCATGTGAGCATCATTTCACTGACTAGCAGCACTTGATGAGATGGGAGTGGGAGTAGAAGTTCTTCCTGATCTTAATAAATTCAACAAGCATTATTTTGAGAGTTTATGATTGTTTCCTCCTGTCTTGGGAAAGGACCACTTGGTGGAAGGAACGCAAGGTAGGTCTGACAATTTTACTTATTAGGAATACAGGAAATTTTTAAAATGTTATAGACTCTTTAAGGGCAGAGTGTGTCTTGGATTTCATTGGTGAGCAAAATGCTTGTGTCACAGAAAATAAATTCATGTCATACTTATTATTCACAAAACATATGATTATTTCAGTCAAATAGAGGTTATGAGATCTTCGGTTTATTCCTAGGCATTCAAAAGAATGCTGGGTACCTTTAAAAAAACACAAGAGCCTCCAGAATTATTTAATGTGGAAATAAACTTGAATGAAATAGCAGGGCAACTTATATCTGGCTTGAGCATCTGTCAATAAGTTTCATGCTTCACCAACCCATAAAGGAGGAAAAGAAAAGTCCTTTGATTTTTCCACCTTTCAACTCTGGAACAGAATGTCCCTGACTTTAAAATGGTTGATCTCCAAAAGAGAGAAAATGAAAAGAGAGCTCGACATCCTATTAATTGCTGGTGTTTTTAGTGTTTCAAAATTTGCTGTATACACTCCATGCATTAAAAATATGCAGTTATGACATTTCCAAGAAGTGATGGTATCTGGTGCTAATGATGAAACAGTGGAAATTTACCTTAAGAAGCCCGATTCTCCCACTTGTTCTGTCTGAAAAAGAAAGTTTTCTGAGGCCACTTAGTGTGTCCACAGCTGTCTAATGTGAGATAGACATGTAAATTTGGTACTTTTCACCAACACTAAGATTTGTGAATAATAAGAGCAAATAATTAGATAGTGCTCACTTAAAAATTATTTTGGTACCGTATACGTACTTGACACATGAACAATATACTCATGTGTCAGGACACTGTTATTATCTCCATTTTACCAATGTGAGCTTGGGCAATGAAGAAAGGACATTCCTTGCACAAGGTTGCACGTCTAGTAAGTGAAAAGGCCTGAATTCAAACCCAGGAAACCTGGCCCCACAGCCTGTGTTCCAGTACACAGTACACCTTTCAACCTGGAATGAGTTGTCCTGCTGAGTAGCCATCCGAAGAGGCTGTGCAGTGTCATCTAGGTAGGTGTTGCTAAAACATTTTTGGACTTTCCTTAATGCAATTGATTGCTGATACATTAGAAGCCAATCCAAACAGAGTGGAATACGCCCCCAGCATCTCAGTCTGGCAGCACAAAAAGGAAGTGAGCTGTCCCTTTGGCTAGACGCAGCCCACACAGACATGCTTGGTTTGGTCTGTGGTTTTGGCCTGGACAAGGTTTTACATTATAATTAGCTATCAAAATAAACGCAATGAAATTTAAAAGGCTTATGTACAAAATCTGAATTTCTGCTTTCTCTCAGAAGACTGGAGCCTCTACGTTGGGTTTGCGGCTCGTTCCCCACAGTCCTTGTCATCTGTGTCCCCCAGAAGCTGGGGCCGAGGGTCACTTACCTTTCATCACATCTCACTTCATTTGTGTATGTTCTTTGCCTGGCACCTGTGGACATTTGATTTTGTGACACTTGAACAAAAATAGTGTTTTCAAAGAACAGTAGAAACAACATCTTTATTTAAACTTCTAAAAGAGAATTCCAGAAGGTGATTTTTTAGGTTAGAAAGATGTTTCTTTCTGGTGTGTATCTATGTGGAATTAAAGAATGAAGGCAGGCCATTATTCTGAGCAAAAGAACCCAGGGGCAGATTAAAACTTCTGGACACATAATTCTGGCCCTTCCCTAATTATCTATGTGCACTCAATCAAGCCCTTCAACTTTCATGTGAAATAGCATATTTTCTGCACGGTTCATTATAAAATAGCAAGAAATATTTTCATTCTGTGGTCAATGTGTACTATTCCAAAGAAGACCAAAATGTTAGCAAAATAAATAGAAGAGAGATTCTAAGGCAATATCACAAGTCCTTTCCTCTCCAAGGATGAAATCATTGATTCTTCAATAAACAGGATCCATCAAACAGAGTAACCACAAGAACAGACACTAATTTGGTCATGTCTGTTGAGTAAGAAATGAACAAATGTGTTTCTCTAATGCACTGCTGATATTTTTATCACGTTCAGAAATGTGTTCACCAAGAATTGTCTCATGCAGAATTCTGGAACGCAATCTGCTTTGGACCGATTCTTTAAAATGTTTACCTTTACCCATTATACATACAAACTCCCCTAGGCTGT